>NC_136065.1:198789267-199389267 GCF_964261635.1 Lissotriton helveticus
AAAATCAGGTCTTATTCTGTTTTTCCAGCAGTTATGACGCGTTTCGGTTACCTCCGTAACCTTGCTCACATACAGAAACGCCATCCAAACATTATTTAAATACCCATGGTGCATGGTGAAAAAAAAGTGTGTACGTTTGAACTCTATGGCAGCTTCTAGGTCACATGGTATCAGTAGACATAGAAAACATACTTGTTCACTGGTACTTTGTTTTATATATATATATATATATATATAAAACAAATGCACGGACCAAATTTGCGGTGATAATTTCTTTTATTCGCTTGTCGGCTTCATAACGTTTCGGCACTCAGGTGCCTTGCTCACATGACAGCGAAAATAAGTGAGGGTGGGATATTTAAAGTGACAGTGCTGTGCTCCGATTGGGCTATAGTGCATAGGACTAGACAGCGGACTTACACTGGGTACAATTAATGTAAAATATACTGCAAGATGGCCACTACCTTAATTCATTGAACCAACGAAGTGAAAAATCATTGAAATTAACAGTAAAATACTGGTGCAAACATGATACAATCAATGTAAAATACTGAATTGCCACTGAGTTAAATACAATAGTAAAAATAAAATATCATAAAAACATTGACAATTCAAGTAAAATACCAGTACAATGAAGGCCCATATAAAACAATTGTCACACTCCCTCCTTAATCTAAAAAACTTGGGAGTTAGGGTGCCTTCAAATCTGTGCAAAAGTCAATGCTTGTAACTAGGTTCAATTTTGAACAATTTCATGACCAGTTATATTTGCCGATGCCCCTACGTTCGAACTCTATGGCAGCTTCTAGGTCACATGGTATCAGTAGACATAGAAAACATACTTGTTCACTTGTACTTTGTTTTATATATATATATATATATATGTATATGCTGCGGAGTGCTTCTTCATTGCAGAGCCTTGGTAAACAAACATTTCACACGATAGCTACGTCGTGGAAGAGGCACCACCCGGTTACCGTGGAAGAAAGGGGCCGTCTGCAAGAGAACTTTCCAATGCGAGATGGCGCAGCAGTGCTAACAACTAATGAAGGTGATCTTGATATGCCGGGGGCCCACTGGGGGCCTTAACATGGCAGTGAGGTCGAGATAAATCACTGTCATTCCTCAAAATCGGGAAGCTACACTGTAAAACCCACTGGGGGTCATTTACATAATACAAGTCCCACAATGCACGCTACTAAGCAAGGCGGAATAAAGGCTGCGAAAAAACGTAAGACTTGTTACAGAAGCTTTCTTACCCTTGAAGAAAGAGCGCAATGCTCTGAAACGCGTCGGGAAACGGATTGATATAACGGATGAAACTTCACCTTCACAAGCAATATGTTGGAACCTTACTGCTGCGGAGTGCTTCTTCATTGCAGAGCCTTGGTAAACAAATATATATATATCTATATATATACATATATATATATATATATATATATATATATGTATATATATATATATATATATATATATATACTCCAACTCCAATTCCTTCAATAATGAATAGGACAACAAAGGACCTGAATCAACAATCCGTTTAGTGTTTATTCAATTCTCCGCTGCTACGCGTTTCGGCACTTCATGCCTAGCTCACACAACAAAAGCGTCATAGTGATTCTACCATTAAAAACCCAGGGCTTGACATCACATTGTGCATGGTTACAATGCTCATGGTAAACAGACTCAAAAGTGTAGATAATGTCTGACTTTTGTGACATTACATTACATTAAATAAATAAATACAAAACTTTGGAAGTATAGAATAAATTAATTGCCCCTCAGCTAGTCACATTTCTCAAATCCTACGGCTACTGCAGGTAATAATTTGCCTGTGAGGGAGAATTAATCAGCGGGCGGAGTTCAACGGCTCTCGGCCTTCATGAGCACACGCCCACCGTGATTTATGATGGCCAGGATCCGTCATGAGCTCCGCAGCGCACCGTGGCGAAATTCGCGCCGCGACTAAGGGGGTAACTTCCCATCCGATATCCCTACAAAACAAACAGCCCACACCTAAAATATACCTAAAATTAAAAGTTCTTACGCAATTTATGTAATTAATACTCAATGAAATAATGAATAATAAACAAATACATAATTGGTAATAAATTATTACCCAATTCACTTCTCACCCTATACCCCTTCAACCCTGCAGCCTGCACCTAAAATATAACTAAAAATATATAATCATTACACAATATACATAATTACTAATCAATTAAATAATAAATAATATGTAATTGGTCATTAATTATTACTTAATTATCTTCCCACATTATACTCCTACAAACCTAGCAGCCCGCACTAAAATTGTAACAAAAAATGTAATTATTTCGCAATTTACACAATTAATGATCAATAAAAGTATTAAAAATAAATTCATAATTATTTATTATTCCTTAAATAACTTCCCACCTTACACCCCTATACACCTAGCAATCCGCCACAACACTTAGCATGACTATCAACAATTGAATAAAAATGCACATTTCACTTTAAATTGCAAACTATTTTTAAAAATATAAATAACAATTATATAAACAATAATGACACCAGAAATTAATATATCAACTAAAACACATTAAGATAATTAAAAAACAATATTTGTTATGACTATATACTTGAAAACAATATTAGCAACAACTATATTCTTAACAACGATATTACTTACCTGGAAAAAAACTATATTCTTGGCAATGATATTTCTGCACCAGGATATTTTTGTATCACAATATTTTTTTCCCAATATTCCGCCTCCCGATATTTACAAGTCAATACTTTGTCCAAATACCGTGGTGCTCTGTGTCGCTGTATGTTGGATCCAGTGAGGCTTTCAGTCACAAGATGTGCAGCTCTGTTTGGCTCTGCTACACTAACCGTTAGATCCGTTGACACTTTTATTGAGGAGTCGCATGGGTCTCTGCAGCACTCTTTGTTGCATCCAGTAAAACCTTTCACTTTGGCTGGAAGAAGTGCACTCTGACCCCAACCAAGGATTGAGGACCATGATGAAAACACTTGGGGGTCAGGCTTACTCCTACAGAAGCCAGTAGAGGGGTACAGGTCTGAGCCAGTTGGGTCTGGTCAGCCTCGAAGTAGGAACGGCCTCTGGAACTCGTTGTATCCCTGAAGTTCAAACAGGAGGACAGCCAACGGTGCCCTGGAGTCACGACTGGGTACGTGGGGTCTAGGCAAACAGATGCTGTCTTCCTGTAGGTCTCAGCAGGCAGGGCAGTCCTTCTGAGTATTTCCAGGTCCATAAGTGTTCTGAAAGAGGTATGAGGCTGCCATTCTTATACCCAGTGACAGCCTTTAGTGGAGGTCAAACCCTTTGTCTACCACCTAAAGCAGTTCTGGTCATTTACTCCCATCCCTCTTGGTTTGAGGCCATTCTGTTTAGAAAGACAAAGAGCAGGCAGTCCCAGGTGTGAATTGCATCTGCAAGTGACAAGGTAGGCACTTCCTGAAGTCAGCATGGAACTGGCTACAGCATTAGGTTACTCTTAGAAGCTCAGGCAGGGTCTGGTTCAACCCATAGGCCATCCAGATGAGGAAGGGAACACCCTCCGTAGAAAGGAATTGAAGAAGGAGACCAAATGCTGTATGGAAGAGTTATGCTTCATTCAGGAAGACCTCCAGTCAGTTAAATTGTAGTGATAGGACTCGTGCTCAAATCTACTGGAGATCAATTTCTGGAAAAGTATATATATATATATATATATATATATATATATATATATATATATATATATATATATATATATATATATATATATATATATATATATATATGTATATATGTATATATATATATATATATATATATATGTATATAATTTTTTTATTAAAAAGATATAGTTTTATAAGTTCCGTTAGTCAGCAGCCTCCAAAATCTTCGCACCAACTTACAAAGGAGCTCAGCATACCCACAACATATGAGAATGTAGCTGTTCTCTTTCTTCATTAGAAAGAGTAATGCTTAGGAAAACCCAAAACCACATTCTTTGGCATTGTTTCAGCGAATACATTTACGTGTTTATACCTGAAGCACTCTACCAAAACGCTCTTTGATTTTGCTCTTCTAAAAAGTACACAATTAACTAAAATATTCCAGTGTTGTGGGTTTTAACAGGAAAAAGAAAAATTATCTTTATACAGAAGAACCCAAAATTCTGGCACCATTCTCAACCACGCTGCCTTTTGTCAAGCACTTCAGGAGATGTGTCTTGTAAACTTGGCACACTTTAAGTAATGAGTTCAGTGGACTGACGCTGGGAATTTCTCTCCAGATCTGACATCGAGGATTTGCAGACTCATCTAGTTGCAAAGAGCATTTAAAAAGAAGTCGAACATTCTTAGAATGGGGTCATCACAGGACATATGTCAATTTTGTTAACAGCCGTCTTAAATTAATTGATATGGTAAAGCGTGCATGAGAGGATTCTAATTTAAAACATATTTTTTGTAATCTGCTACTATGACCTACCATTTATTTTGCCATTGAATGATTTCCAGAAGCTTGTTTAATATTAAACGGCAATGAGATGTTTATTTGTTGTTCTGTAAAATCTGCTTGGACAATGAACTGGTGGGATTTAACAATAAATGTCACTCAGTGGACGTGGCCTGTGTACACTATTGTCTGTAGCTTCCAACTGGTCCAAGGAGCAGCAACATTTGAAACAAGCATTAGAAATGCAATCGGGCTTGGATTTATTTGAGTTTGAGCTAATGGCATTGTAAATGCCAATGTATTGTTGCTATGTGTTATGGAGTGTGTTCATGTGGTGTGTACTGCCAGTGATCTCCTTGTGAGTGTGAGAATATTGCACCGTTACTGCCTGTGATGTCCTTCTTGTGAGTGTGAGAAGCTTGCACCTCTGCTGCCTGTGGTCTCCTTGTGAGTGTAAGAAGCTTGCACTGCTGCTGCCTGTGATGTCGTTCTTGTGAGCGTGAGAAGCTTGCACTGCTGCTGCTTGTGATGTCCTTCTTGTGAGTGGGAGAAGCTTGCACCTCAGCTGCCTGTGGTCTCCTTGTGAGTGTAAGAAGCTTGCACAGCTGCTGCCTGTGATGTCCTTCGTGTGAGTGTGAGAAGCTTGCACCGCTGCTGCCTGTGAGTATGAGAAGATTGCATTGTGCATCTCTGTGCTGTGCCTGTTCTTTGTAAGGGACTCTTGCTCTGTTGCTGCTGCTGCCTTGGCACAGTACCTGCTGTTAGTGTGTAAGGGAAGCTTGCACCACTGCTATGTCGTTCTTGCGAGTGTGAGAAGCTTGCACCTCTGCTGCCTGTGGTCTCCTTGTGAGTGTAAGAAGCTTGCACTGCTGCTGCCTGTGATGTCGTTCTTGTGAGTGTGAGAAGCTTGCACCGCTGCTGCTTGTGATGTCCTTCTTGTGAGTGGGAGAAGCTTGCACCTCAGCTGCCTGTGGTCTCCTTGTGAGTGTAAGAAGCTTGCACAGCTGCTGCCTGTGATGTCCTTCTTGTGAGTGTGAGAAGCTTGCACCGCTGCTGCCTGTGAGTATGAGAAGATTGCATTGTGCATCTCTGTGCTGTTCCTGTTCTTTGTAAGGGACTCTTGCTCTGTTGCTGTTGCTGCTGCTGCCTTGGCACAGTACCTGCTGTGAGTGTGTAAGGGAAGCTTGCACCACTGCTGCTTGTGATGTCCTTCTTGCGAGTGTGAGAAGCTTGCACCTCTGCTGCCTGTGGTCTCCTTGTGAGTGTAAGAAGCTTGCACTGCTGCTGCCTGTGATGTCGTTCTTGTGAGTGTGAGAAGCTTGCACCGCTGCTGCTTGTGATGTCCTTCTTGTGAGTGGGAGAAGCTTGCACCTCGGCTGCCTGTGGTCTCCTTGTGAGTGTAAGAAGCTTGCACAGCTGCTGCCTGTGATGTCCTACTCACTACTCTACTCTCTACTCTACTCACTACTCTACTCACTACTCACTACTCTACTCATTACTCTGCACTCACTACTGACTACTCTACTCACTACTCTACTCACTACTCTGCCCTCACTACTCTACTCACTACTCTACTCACTACTCACTACTCTACTCACTACTCTACTCACTACTCTACTCACTACTCACTACTCTACTGACTACTCTACTCACTACTCACTACTCTACTCACTACTCACTACTCTGCACTCACTACTCACTACTCTGCTCACTACTCACTACTCACTACTCTGCTCACTACTCACTACTCTACTCACTACTCACTACTCTCCACTCACTACTCTATTCACTACTCACTACTCTACTCACTACTTTCTACTCACTACTCTACTCACTACTCTGCACTCACTACTTTATTCACTACTCTACTCTACTCACCTCACTACTCTACTCACTACTCTACTCACTACTCACTACTCTACTCACTACTCACTACTCTGCACTCACTACTCACTACTCACCTCACTACTCTACTCACTACTCACTACTCTACTCACTACTCACTACTCTCTACTCACTACTCACTACTCTGCACTCACTACTTTACTCACTACTCTACTCTACTCTACTCACCTCACTACTCTACTCACTACTCTACTCACTACTCTACTCACTACTCTGCACTCACTACTCACCTCACTACTCTACTCACTACTCACTACTCTACTCACTACTCACTACTTTGCACTCACTACTCTACTCACTACTCTACTCACTACTCACTACTCTACTCACTACTCACTACTCACTACTCTGCACTCACAACTCACTACTCTACTCACTACTCTGCACTCACTACTCACTACTCTACTCACTACTCTACTCACTACTCACTACTCTACTCACTACTCACTACTCTGCACTCACTACTCACTACACTACTCACTACTCACTACTCACTACTCACTACTCTACTCTCTACTCACTACTCTACTCACTACTCACTACTCTACTCACTACTCTACTCACTACTCACTACTCACTACTCTACTCACTCCTCACTACTCTACTCACTACTCACCACTCTGCACTCACATCTCTGCACTCACTACTCACTACTCTACTCACTACTCTACTCACTACTCTACTCACTACTCACTACTCTACACTCACATCTCTGCACTCACTAATTTGCACTCACTACTCTGCACTCACTACTCACTACTCTGCACTCACTACTCTGCACTCACTACTAAACTCACTACTCACTACTCTACTCACTACTCACTACTCTACTCACTACTCTACTCACTACTCTGCACTCACATCTCTGCACTCACATCTCTGCACTCACATCTCTGCACTCACTACTCTGCACTCACTACTCTGCACTCACTACTCTGCATTCACTACTCTGCACTCACTACTCTGCACTCACTACTCTGCACTCACTACTCTGCACTCACTACACTCTACTCACTACTCTACTCACTACTCTACTCACTACTCTACTCACTACTCCACTCACTACTCTACTCACTACTCTGCACTCACTACTCTACTCACTACTCACTACTCTGCACTCACTACTCTACTCACTACTCTACTCACTACTCTACTCACTACTCACTACTCTACTCACTACTCTACTCACTACTCTACTCTCTACTCACTACTCTAATCACTACTCACTACTCTGCACTCACTACTCACTACTCTACTCACTACTCTACTCACTACTCTGCACTCACTACTCACTACTCTACTCACTACTCTACTCACTACTCACTACTCTACTCACTACTCACTATTCTGCACTCACTACTCAACTCACTACTCAACTCACTACTCACTACTCTGCACTCACTACACTCTACTCACTACTCTACTCACTACTCTACTCACTACTCACTACTCACTACTCTGCACTCACTACTCACTACTCTACTCACTACTCTACTCACTACTCTGCACTCACTACTCACTACTCTACTCACTACTCACTACTCTACTCACTACTCACTACTCTGCACTCACTACTCAACTCACTACTCACTACTCTGCACTCACTACTCACTACTCTACTTACTACTCTGCACTCACTACTCTGCACTCACTACTCTACTCACTACTCTACTCACTACTCTACTCACTACTCTGCACTCACTACTCTGCACTCACTACTCTGCACTCACTGCTCTGCACTCACTACTCTGCACTCACTACTCTGCACTCACTACTCAGCACTCACTACTCTGCACTCACTACTCTGCACTCTGCACTCACTACTCTGCACTCACTACTCTGCACTCACTACTCTGCACTCACTACTCTGCACTCGCTACTCTGCACTTAGCACTCACTACTCTGCACTCTGCACTCACTACTCTACACTCTGCACTCACTACTCTACACTCTGCACTCACTACTCTGCACTCTGCACTCACTACTCTGCACTCACTACTCTACACTCTGCACTCACTACTCTATACTCTACACTCTACACTCTGCACTCACTACTCTGCACTCTGCACTCACTACTCTGCACTCTGCACTCTGCACTCACTACTCTGCACTCACTACTCTGCACTCACTACTCTGCACTCACTACTCTGCACTCACTACTCTGCACTCTGCAAACACTACTCTGCACTTACTACACTAGGTGGTAGTACTGGTGGTGGTGGTACATGTTGCTATTCAAGAGAAATACATATCAGACAGCGCTTCAAAGGAAATAAGCGAACACCATGTCCTTGTAATCTGAAACACTTCCTTGCAAACACACATTTTTCAGAGCAATAATAAATCACATAAAAGTTCAATACAATAGACGTCCACATTTCTCAGCCCCAAAAACGCTGCAGACGAACGCGTGGCCTATACATGCAATGCAGAATGGTGAACGCGCTCCCACCATCTGGATTGCATTACAAGGGCACTAGTCTCTGACAGCTCCTAATTAAAATTAATGGACTGCCATGCGCGTAACCACACAGAAAATGCCAACATGGCGAAGGACAAATTACATTAAGCCTATCGCATCAAGGCTACTAAAAACACAGCACAGCGAAGACGAATCACTATGCAGATGCCATAAAAAAACACGCGTGCACTAAGGAATTTGCAGCCCGGACCCCTAAAGAAACTTTTTTTTTTTTATAACATAAGAGCTCGGAGCTCCGCCTCCCCTGCTGACGCAGGGTTGACGTAGGCCGAGCCCTAAAAACTTAGGACGTGTTGGCAATAAGCCTAGCTAAGACCAGAGATTGAAACTAAAGAGTGGATTTATCAACATTTTACACCACAGCAAAGTCACGCAAAGCAGCACAAAGTATGGATGAATTGCTTACTTTCCAGCACAAAACATTTTTGTTCTGGACAGTAGCATCAAAGTAAGGTAAATATCACTTTGCACTACTTTACACCAAGGGGGTTAACCTTGGATTGTACATGGGTGTTTCCATGAGCAAAGCCCTATATATAAAAATTGGTGGCACAGATTTGCACCAAAATATAATGCCTCCTTGAGACAGGTGCTAACCTAGCAGAAATCGGTTAGCTTTTCTCCTACGTTTTCACACCTTGTATAGATGCTGATTTTACTAACATGTTGCATTGTCATTGAGCTACAATGCTAGTCGAGATTTACAAAGCCACACTAGGCCAATTTATGTCGCCTTGCTGGGCTTTGTCAAAGAAAGTCGCATAACGCAGCATATTGCTTAATCTGCATTGGGTAGGATCTGTGGCGCAATGGTGTTCCCAGGCATGTGGAAAATTAGTACGGTTTGGTAAACATTATCTGCGCCATCTTGCCTTTTTCCCCGGATGCCACACTTTTTGTCGTGTGCACCCGCCATTTTAGGTGCCTCGATCAGAACCACCCTCTGCACGCCACTGGCCCCCAGCATAGCCCTTCGCCCTCGCAAAGCCCGCACGCTGACAACCCCCACACTCGCATCCCTTGGGTCATAAACCCCCCTTCAACGCAGCTCCGCCTCAGAACCCCATCCTGTTCCCAGCGCGACACCTCCCTCCATTCCTTTTCATGGTCCCAGGCCCTTTGATACCAGCCCCCCCCCCCCCCTTTTTTGTATGCCCGTTTGTCTTCCTCTTTCCCAGGCCGACACCTAGCTCTGCCGATACTGTTTATTGCCCCTCCCCGTACAGTAGAAAGCTTCCCTCATCAAAGGACCCCCGAGTTGATCAAAGCCCCCACCCTATGAGATCCGATCAAACCCCCACATTCCGTGAATCGGCGGAATGTCCAGCTGCGCGATAATCATCACCCGTTGTGACCGGGGTGGGGACTTCAACTGTAAATGTGTGTGGGAACAGGTCTGTAGGGGAGATTCAGAGGATGTCCTTTCATACTTCAAAGCATTACAAGACTGTGTTACCTGCAATAAAATCCATTTTAACTGTGTATAAGAGGCCAGGCCTCAGAGATGCGGTTAGAGCACCTCGTGACGATACTGGCTGTCTGAACTGATGTGTACTCCTCCGGAGAGAATAAACCTTGTTTCCTGCCTTCCAGTCTCCAGCGCCTGCCTCTTCATTGGTTAATATTATGTGGGTTAAAGAGGCGATACCGCCGGGCAAATATTGATTGTCCATTGACCTTAGTTTTAACAATTGGCGTCCCAAGCGTGGGGCCCATCAGTGACTCGTGGATCCAGTGGGAGAGGTCCTGACGACAGAGTGAACGACTGCAACGATCGGGAGAGCTCTTGCCCAATAGACCCTCGTCTGGCAGCCGATCATCCGAACTTCACTGGCTCCGAACAGACCTCTCTCGAGTGATCTACGGTCCTGACTGGGAACCATCAGGAGTGCCGCGAGGAATACGAGGAAAGGAGGACGATCGGGCCCTGGATTCGGAAGATAAGAAACTGTCCATACGGTCCGGGTAAGGTCGTGTAGACACGACGAATTGCGAAATAGTTGTTTAATTGTTCAGAAAATACTAGTATTACTCTTTGTTGACCTATTTGGAGATTCACTGTCTGCCAACGGAGAAACAGTAGGCTCTTTCTCTTTGCAAACAGTGAAGGATAAGTAACGCAGCCAGCGTGCCTATCTTTCTCCCCCACTGATTGATTATTTATTCACGAATTGTTTTCGGGAGATTCCCTCTCCCACACTGATTAACTGTTTTTTTGACCCCGAGCTACTGTTCGCGGATTGTTTTCTGGAGATTCTCTGTCTACAAACAGGAAAGAACAGGTTCCCCTTTGCAGATAGTGAAAGGGTAGAGGACGCAGACCTTTGCGGATCTACTTATTCTTCCCACTGGTCGTTTATTTATTGTTTTGATATTGGTTCATGAGGTATTCACTGCCTGCAAACAACGTAGAATAGAAATATTCTGTCTAGTCTTTGCACGCAGTGATAAGATAGGCAGTGCTGACTTTTTGTCCTCTTCGCGAGCCGTCATGTCTGTCTTCTCCCCACTGGTCGATAGTTGGTTCAGCCCGGACCGTTTATTAGAGGTGGATCATCTAGCTCCGCTGGAAGGCACCCCTAATAAAGACATGTTCATAAACTATGGATTAGTTACCATAGCCTATAGTAAACTGTGGCACAGGTATACCAAAGAAAATCAAGAGAAACAGTGGCCACTGATAGGATCCTTCGATCTTGATAAAATAGAAACGTTAGAAATAGCCCTTCGTAATAATAAGACAACGCCTATTATGCTCGACAGTCTCGGTATGTGGTGCAAAGAAGCAATGCAACGAAAGAAAAGAGACGAGGACAGAGTAGGTAAAGGAATATATCGACAGGACAACCCCAGGACACAATGACCCGAAAGTAATCCCCCGACACTGCGCACAGGGCGACCAGACTTAGGGCAAAACCAATGTGCTTTTTGTAAATATGCCGGGCACTGGAAAGCCCAATGTCCGACTCTACTGAACGAGAGTAGGAGCAGAGGGCCGACAGGAATAACAGGCCGGCAGAAAGGGAAAAGGCGCGAGACAAAGATGAATCAGACCGACATGGACAGGCCAGATAGAACCACCACGTTCGATTATGCCAGAGGGCACAGATTTCGCCAGGCCGATTTCAGCGACATGTTCGAGTCCTCATAGATCAAACAACGCTAAGACGGGAAACCCAGTCTAGCTCTAAATTAACCACGACAAACCCCGAATAAAGCAAAAAGAATAATGTACACACGTGATCAAGCATTCTTACGTTTAGCCAAGTAGGGAAAAGTTTAGGGTATTTCGAGGTATGTGAACATTAGCCCGACTAGGTTAGTTCATGACCAGTTGCCAAAGGCGTAAGTGCGTACAATCAAAGCCACCAGAAAAAGGCAGCCAACGAATAAAAAGACAAGAAACAGGTAAAAAGAACTCAGAACAATAAGTATGCGCAGCATACAGAAAAAGATAATTATGGCCAATAACTGTTTTATGTTTGTCTTGGGTCTTTGTATATAATACTTGTACTGTCTCCCCGTCTGAGTTTGTGTGTACGTGATGCATGAATCTACGTCATCCCTCTGCCTGTGTTTCCGTGTTACTTAACTTCTGTTATCAGAAGCTTTAGCATGAAACAACCTGGAAAGAAAGGAATGGGAAAACGAAATCAGTAGGCCACTGATGAACATGAACTTTTATTTAACATAACGAGCAAGAAACAATAACAATACGTAATAATAACACCTATTAATGCCCTAACAACAGGAAACGTTAGAAACAAGAACGGTAAACTGTAGAAAATGAAAGTCAGCAGAACACCCCCCCCCCACTCTGGAAACTTCCAAGGTGGGGCAGGGTTGCGGCTACGCCCAGCCGGCAGCAACCCATATAAGGCGGGTCCTGCTGCCAACAGTCGGCCAGGAAATCGTAACATAGGGTGGAGCCGGAGGAGAGACAGGGGCCAGCGGGACCCAGCCAGGGGATCGCCTTGACCACACTGGAGAGTTGTAAGGGGGGGAATGTCTATGTCCTCGACCCTCCTCTCTCTCTCTCCCAGTCCGGCCGCGGTGGCACGTGATAGTTGCAGATAGTCCCGCCACATGCTCCCCCGGTCCGGCCACCAATGGCCGGGGACTGGGGCCAACGGGATCCGGCTGCAGCCGATGAGCCAAGGAACCCGTTCATGGGGCCAGAGCAAGGGGCGTCCGGCCGACATCCACCGGAAGCCCGGCCCAGAGACGGACGGGACATTTTTTCCTTTTCTCCTCCGTAATGGCAGCGACAGCACGCCAGGCGTCACTTCTTTCTTGAATAATGGCTGCGACCACTCTGGAAGGGGGGATGTCTTGTACATACCTCCGCGAAAATTAGTCCAGGTCGGGCTGGGAGGGAGAGGCGACGCGGACGAGCCTCTCCCACCTCCACGGGTAGGAGGCTTTCCAGCCCCCGGCCCGGCACCGAAATCCTCCAGCAACGGTGCCGATACTTGCGCAGCACCGAACATGCAACGGCTGCGCCAATACTCGCACAGCACCGAACATGCACCGCAGGTGGCCATACTTCCACTCTTGCAGACTCGACGAAGGGCGGCTGCTGCAGGCCTCAAAATGGCGTCTAGGCCCCCTGGAAGGCGGGTCTAGGCCGCTAGAGTAACTTTGACCAGCAATATAACTCGGACGCTTGTCCACCGGGGCACGAGCCCCCACCTCCGACAGCATCCCCACAGCCTTGAAGATTCTACAAAAGTCCCAGGAGCCCTCGGCCCCTGCCGGCTCCCGGTGAGGAACGACTGCCTTGGTCGCTAACGAAAATAACCACGAGATAGCCACCCCTTCTGTTAGCACGAGTGTTTGAACTGCCGAAGAGGACTCTGGTCCAACCGCCGGTTAGGGGAAACATTTTGTCTCTGATGCTACTTCCGGACTAACCCGGCCCCGCCCAAAATGGCGCCGGAATCAATGAGAACTTGCGAACGCCTCGTGGTGGTTTTTTTTGCTAAAAAGACCCGATGTTCTGAAATATGTATATGATCCTTTGTACACTTGACGAAAAAGAGGGAGGGTTCACTCGACGAACATGTAAAAGGGTCCCGTGAAAAGTGTTTTTTTCAAATGTACAATTTATTATGATGTTTATTGTAGCCGATACATAACCTCGCTTACGACACACACCCACGGTATACATATAGGAAATTTGATTGTAACTAGCCCCTTGATCCCTCAACTATCGATAGACATTTTAGTCCCCTGCAAATGAATGAATAAGCCTTTTTAATATTTTTAATATTCCCAATACTGCAAAATAACCCCCCCTACTGTACGCACTTTAGCCATTGCCGTGCCCGACCAAATACGATTGCACTGTCATATCTACATTTTGAACGATTGTGCAAATAAAGGTTTTCCGAACTATGAAATGGGTATTGCATGCCTTTTTTTTTAAAAATGTGGGGTCAGCGGGAGAGTTTTTTGTGCACCCTGCTTTGATCTCTTTTTAAGGTTATTAGAAGATGGTTGCTCAGCTCCAGAGGGAGGATCGAATCTAAGACACGATACTCTGCCTCCAAGTATGCGACTGGCTCTGGAATAACCCTGGGCGTAGTGGGCGTAGTGGGGCTTCGTGGAGCTACGTGAAGTGGGCGAGAAACTACGCCCACCTCCGCACTCCGCGTAGCCCCACTACGCACCGCAGGCCTCCCTCCCGCCCTCCCTGAATACTTTAAATTAAAAGTGGAAAAGAATTAAAAGGCACTTACCTTGCCCGCCGCTGCCCGCCGCGTCCCCGGGGCTCGCTATCTTCATGGCTTCCGTCTTGTGTATCTAATGCGCATGCACGGGCGACCGCGCATGCGCATTTCTCGTGAGAAATGCGCATGCGCGGCCGCTCGCGCATGCGCATCAGATACACAAGACGGAAGCCATGAAGATAGCGAGCCCCGGGGACGCGGCGGGCAGCGGCGGGCAAGGTAAGTGCCTTTTAATTCTTTTCCGCTTTTAATTTAAAGTATTTAGGGAGGGCGGGAGGGAGGCGGGTGGCGGCCAGCTACGCTCCGTCTGCGGAGCGTGCATAGTGCCGGATTCTACGCCTGCTACACAAAATGCGTAGAAGCCGGCACTACGCACACTCCGTGCACGGAACGTAGCCGCCCGCCCAGGGTTACTCTGGAACTAACGCATGGAGAAGGACCTCGACTTCTGAGGACGGGTAACGTGAAGCGGTGTAAATGATAGAACGTTATGAAGGTACGACACTCAAAGGTACTAGGGAACAGAGTTGGCCGAAGAGCTGGTATGCCTTAGACCATCACAGCATTGGAAAAGATTTAAGGGCCCCGATAGCTAGATACATCTACCAACTAGATACCCCGCACTAAGAGCCCCTGATTTTTAACGTTTCCCTACACGCGACCTATAAGGACACGCTTCCCCCTTTCCCCCCCCCTGGCTTCAGAAACCAAGACCCCAGGGATTCCATCCCGAGGAGACAAGACGAGTATGAGGTAAGTAAAGAACTTTCGTGCCCATGCATTTGAAATGCGCGAATGTTGTCCCCCTCCCTTTCCCTCTTTTCCTCCCCCTACAGGTTACACTGGAGATCACGACCGAGGTATGGTGAAGATCTGAAGCCCCGCCATGTCTGATACACGACGCGGACTAACGTTGCCAGATGGCACCTAAGCACACCCACAAACTGCTCTTGTAACGAAAGAGCTAATAAGTTGTATAATATGATAAAACACGGTCACCCCTAATCCGTGTTGCGTGAATGGGCACGTGTCACGTATGTCTGAAAACACGGTCACCCCTAATCCGTGCTGTGCAAATGGACACGTGTCACGTATGTCTGAAACTATGAGAACATGTTTTTGTGCGACTGAGGCGCTGACTTGACTGGTCGGCGGACCAAGAGTGCGAGAAGTGCGATACAATGGTGTCTTTTACTCAATGCATGCCCCCTCTACCCTGCCTAATGCTCGTCCGTCCCAAACTGCATGTTTTCGAAATTCTAACACGGACCCGTAATGTCTTATGTTGTGTAATGCGCTGAATAGCCTATCTTAATACACGGCCACCCCCCATGTCACACGTGTACTATTTAGCCTATTGTTGCACATCTCTCTCTCTCTCTCTCTCTCTCTCTCTCTCTCTCCCCTCCACACTCTCACTCTTCCGAACAACTAGCACCAAAATTGGCAAACCGCCACCCCTAGTGCACCCCCCAATTGGCTCCAAATACCGCAAGTATTTGCACAAAATTTGTCTTAAATATAATCACCCTGATGCCGTGTCACTACCTCTCCTTTCTGCTAAATATTGATGAAACCTAGAATTGGCCAAACGGGAAAGGACAGGTAAGACGACTAAGGTTCCCTAATCTGGCCCGTAATAAGGGAACTACATGTCAGTGGCTTCTATCAAAAAATTGCCTCAGGATAATGCGACCTTCCCTATCCCGAATTGTCGCAATCCCCGAACAGTAAAAAGTGATCGAAACATCCCCGTCTTCCCAGAACCCCCTCAGTTTTGTATCAGCTGCCCCGGACGAGAGTTTTAAAAATGTCCCTCACCCCCTGTTGTAGGAAACAAGTCGACTTACAACTAACACGGGCCAGCCGTTGTTCCTAGACATGATCTGTTGGTGAGCAAGCTACGGAGTTTTAGAATTCGAGAAATGTCACTGAACGCTTACCAACTGAACTGTGGCCTTCTGCTAAATAACGCCCTTATGACACAAAGCAAGATGATAGTCCCTAACCACAGTTTGCTATGTCCCTAGTTGTTTCCATAAGACCCCGGATTTTTTAATAAAGTAATAAGGTTGTAAGAGGCTATGTAGGAACTAGACTGATGTTTGCGAAGTTAAAGATTAGGCCGAAATGAAGAAATCGTTGCAATTAACCCTGTTGAAAGTAAAATGTTTAGCTGAAAGGTAGGATGCATTTATAGGATGGAAAAATGTTTAGCCTATGTTCGTCCCTCAGAAAGATACCCATCAGACCATGGTGATAGCACGTTGCACTTTTTTGAAAAATATAAAGTCCTGGAGAACGGTATAGCTTTGTAAGGCACGTCCTAGGAAGGTGGGTCTCTGTCAGAAGATCTGACGTAACTGTAATACACAAAATACGATGAATAGGCACCAGATTTCGTACCACGACAATGAATGTAACGCCAACAAGCACCAAAGAAATAGTTACGAAGGAAAGTTATAGGAAATCCAATGAGCCCCTCATCAATTATTTATATGATGGTTGTGAACCCCAATGTAACGGAGAAATAGACTTATGTGATTACCTTCCTCTGCCATTTCTCTAAAGACTGTCTTTTCAAACTCATTTAAGGGTACCGCTGTCGGAGGAAAGAGAGACCGGATGTGGGAGCACGTGGCCTGACTACAGATCGTGGAACATCTGCGACATTGGCCAAGGCGAGACCGCGACAGAAAGGAGCTGCAGGACGAGGCACTGTTTCCGACAAAATGAGAGGAAAGGGCTGACCTGATGCCCCTGCTCAATGTTCAACGTGTGCAGAAAAGTCCCCGCTCTCTGAATTCGGTCATGAGCCCGCCTACCCGAAATTTTCCGTCCCCCTGGTCTGTTCCCGATTTGGCCCTGCTCCATCCCCCTTTTTTTCCTCCGACCTACCCTATGGACTACTTACACACTCTTCTTCCACCTGAACTTTTTGACAATCGACTCCAAAGGACACAGGGCGAAAAGGACCTTCTTGACCAGGAAAGCGAGGAAAAGATCATGCCCTGCAACGCGGAGCTCAGAAGAGAGCTGGACTCATCGCTCCACCGTGCCAACAGAAGACGACAAAGAATGCTGAGAACTCACTAATAACGGTCCATAACAATAGGACCTCCCCTTCGAACAATGGCGCCTCTGATTATCGTTTTTACTACGTCTCATTTCTCTCCCAACCACCATTGTATTGATCATGCTCCAACTAAAAACGAACAGAACTTACATATGTAATAACCTATCAGTTCACATTCCGAATGACCACAAGTATCTATGAAATGTACTCAATGATCACACTACAGAATCGTTTTGTCCGATATTGCATTACTATGACCTTCCTGCAAACGAGTTTATCGATAGACCCGCCTCCTAAGACGAAATATTTTAAATGTAATGTTTATAGCTTCTTCACCTAGGTTCCCATTCCTTTACTTATGACCGCCACAGTAGACATGGACAGGAAATAGGCCAGCAAGATGTCTTGAATATGTTAAAGGGAGGACTGTGGAAAATTAGTACGGTTTGGTAAACATTATCTGCGCCATCTTGCCTTTTTCCCCGGATGCCACACTTTTTGTCGTGTGCACCCGCCATTTTAGGTGCCTCGATCAGAACCACCCTCTGCACGCCACTGGCCCCCAGCATAGCCCTTCGCCCTCGCAAAGCCCGCACGCTGACAACCCCCACACTCGCATGCCTTGGGTCATAAACCCCCCTTCAACGCAGCTCGGCCTCAGAACCCCATCCTGTTCCCAGCGCGACACCTCCCTCCATTCCTTTTCATGGTCCCAGGCCCTTTGATACCAACCCCCCCCCCCCTTTTTTGTATGCACGTTTGTCTTCCTCTTTCCCAGGCCGACACCTAGCTCTGCCGATACTGTTTATTGCCCCTCCCCGTACAGTAGAAAGCTTCCCTCATCAAAGGACCCCCGAGTTGATCAAAGCCCCCACCCTATGAGATCCGATCAAACCCCCACATTCCGTGAATCCGCGGAATGTCCAGCTGCGCGATAATCATCACCCGTTGTGACCGGGGTGGGGACTTCAACTGTAAATGTGTGTGGGAACGGGCCTGTAGGGGAGATTCAGAGGATGTCCTTTCATACTTCAAAGCATTACAAGACTGTGTTACCTGCAATAAAATCCATTTTAACTGTGTATAAGAGGCCAGGCCTCAGAGATGCGGTTAGAGCACCTCGTGACGATACTGGCTGTCTGAACTGATGTGTTCTCCTCCGGAGAGAATAAACCTTGTTTCCTGCCTTCCAGTCTCCAGCGCCTGCCTCTTCATTGGTTAATATTATGTGGGTTAAAGAGGCGATACCGCCGGGCAAATATTGATTGTCCATTGACCTTAGTTTTAACAGGCATCCATCCATGTATTTTGACACCAACCCAGTTTTAGTAAAGGCAGTAAACCAAAACGGTGCACCTATTTGAGAGAGGTGTAACAAGGAGAAATATCTTAATTTCACCTTGTTACCTCTGCTTTCCGCAGGACAAACAGAAACAGGAATATGCCTCTAATGTTTGCTCTATCCTTCCTGCACAACAACAATACTGAACCCTTAATGCAGGCCCCCCTGCATCATTGCGCAAGGGTGGGTTACTTGGTACTGGTTAGGTACAGCACAGAAAGAGGGCTGAACAATGTCATTTCTTTATAAATATGGAGCTGTTCAGCTCTCTCCCATTCACACAACACATTTCAGCAACTTGTATTGCGTTGCATGAACTTTTAGTAAATTTGTCCCTCAATGTGTAAGAATTTTTTTAATAAGTCCAAGCATGGAATATAGATCTGGAAGCTTCCCTCCCAGTACAAAATCTGTTCCAAACATCACACATACACCTTTGCAATAGGTGCAAAGATGTGTGTGAGGTTTAAGACAGCCTGAAGGAGCACATGTGCTTCCTAGAGAGGGGCAGCAACATATCCTAGTAGATATTACGATCAGGGTGCACTTTCCCTGCTTGTGCCATTGTGTACCTTAAAACAAGTGTCCCCAGAGCAAACAGGGAAAGTGCATTTTATTATGGTGAATACACTGCCCACAGGGCAATCACAAACGTGTGCCGCCCTGGGAGCAGCACTTTCAAGTGAAATACGGAGCAGCTTCTTTAAAGCTGCTACATATTTCACATTGCAGGCGGCATACAGCCTGTACTTTTAAGAGTGAAGAGAGATCCTCTTGTGGCCAGATGAAGAAAGTGGCTGCATCTGCCTGCAAGGGGATGTCTGGTGAGGGTCCATGGGACCACCTTTATCCCCTCCACAGGACTGCCTTTAGGAGGTGCACTGAAAGTGAGCCACCTTTTTGTGGCACACTTTCAGTGCGCTTCCTAAAGGCATATTTGTCACTGCACCCACATCCATAATACGGCACGGTTGCAGAGGAAAAGTGATTCCATCATTTGCATGGGACCATACATCCATGCAAATGAGGGAATGCCATTATGAGACAGCGCTGATGCTACATATGCACCAGCGCTATCAGTATTACAGAAGGGGCACACAAGTGTCTGTGTAAAATGTATAGACATTAGGGGCCTCATTTATGAAAAGTGACGCATCGCTGCGTGAAAACAGCGATGCGTCACTTTTCACTGCGCTCTCCCTGCGACATGATTGATGCGTCACATTTATAATATGACGCATCATGTCGCAAGGAGTTACAGATACGTCAGTATTTCTGACGTATCTGTAGGTGCAAAAGTGACGCATTGCTGGAGTGTGTCACAAAAGTGACGCAACCCCAGCAATGCTTCCTTTCACATGGGGCAAGCCCCATGTGAAAGGGCTTGCATCAGTCTTACGCCTGCTGTGAGGCAGGCGCAAGATTTTGACGCAACAGCGTCCTAAAAGTGACGCAGTGAAATCTCATAGATTTCACTGCGTCACTATTACGAGGCTTTTTGCGGGTGAACGCCCCCTCTGCATACATTATACCTGACGCAGGTATAATGTATGGCAGGGGTTTACAAAGTGACGCATCTGCTTAGATGCCTCACTTTCTAAATAGTGCGCATCAGGAGGCATGTTTTACGCCGCCGATGCATCACAAAAAGTGATGCATCGGAAGCGCAAAACTCACGCAAGGCCTCATAAATGAGGCCCTAGGTTCCCCCATCATTTATTGTCATTGCCGGCACTTGTTCAGTCTGCCACAAGGTGGCGCAATCTGGCTAATTCAGAAATGACCACAACAGCAGCCAATTGTTACTTCAATATACATTAAAAATGGCTATTTACTGCTGCCTAAGCCATCTTTATAACTTTGGGCCTGAAATAGTTTGAATTGTCACACTTGTAGAAGTGCAATGGTTAGTAGTTGTATTGTTACTATGGTTGGCAGCATGGCAGGCGCAATGCGTCGAGTAAGCTGCATGCAGAGGTCTCCTGACGAGAGCCCTGGCACTTATTTTTTTACATATTAACCTCTTCCATGCTCATGACGGTTCCCGGATATCGTGAGTCACGGTGGGCGTGTGCTGATGACGGCCGGGAGCCGTCATGACCACGCCCTTGATCGGATTGTTCAGCACTGCGGCGGAATTCGCGCCGCAGTGATGAGGTTAAGCACTGGTACCATATAAATTGGGTCTCGTACCTCGTGCTGTACTCCAATGTAGGGAAACAATCACGTGTTGGTTTTGGAATCAATTACACACATGATTAATAACAGTTGAAGTCTTAGAAATGTACTCCTAAACATGCAATAACTTAGGCAATAGGTTGATATAAAAGCAGTCGCCACTTCATGTTTGATTGACCACCTTCACCTCACTAGTGTCCACATTCATCACTGTGAGTTCTTTCCATTTTCATCTTGGGCTTGCTTCTAGCTGGGGTATGTCCATCGTGGGTTCAAGATGGCTGGAAACACGATAGATTTTGAGGATAACCACTTTAAATATGAGTTAATTTGAAGTCATTCTGTTTTTCCCTGCTTTACCTATGTTGAACATTCTTCTATCTTCTAATGTTCCTGACAGTCCCATGTCCTACCACTAGGAGATTGGCCTATAAAGTAACTGTGAGATATCACTACAAGACAATGGTTTTGAAAAAACAGCAGGGCATGGACAAAGCAATTTGTGTTTTGGCCAGAGTTTTAATATAGGCAAAGTCTGACTGGAGAGTGACTCACCCACCGACATAATTATTTAACATTCATGGTCACTGGTCAGAAAATCTATCCTACGCTTTAATGTCATGCAATCCCTTGTCCAATGTTTGTTTTGGTGAGGTGTAATCTTGAAGCCTTCCCCAAGGTAGGACCTCAGGTATATTTCAACCTCCTCTGGGTTTACCCTGTTGGGGGATAGGTCCCATCCTCCATGAGTGAAATGGGAGAAGCACAGGAGCATACGGTATACTTCTCCAGGTGTCTGATCTGATATCCAGGTCTCTCCTCCCTTTGACCATGGGAGAATGAGTGAAGATCTGGTGCAGAAATTGGCCTTGGAACCCTTAGGTTTGCGGAGCTGGGGGGCACACTGCATGGCATAGGGGGATTTACTTAATCCTGTGGGATCATGCGACCTGTATAAAAGATGAAAGGTGATGAAAGGTCACTATTTTAGCCTGCTTCAAGCAGGCGTTATAATTTGACGCAGTGGCGTCCTAGAAGTGGCACAGGGAAATCTTGTAGATTTCACTGCGTCACTTCTACGAGGTTTTTTTGAGTTGGAACGCCCACCCTGCATACATTATACCTGACGCAGGTATAATGTGACGCAGGGCTTTACAACGTGATGCATCTCCCTAGATGTGTCACATTGTAAATAGGCCGCCTTTTTACGCTGCTACTGCGTCACAAAAAGTGACGCAATTGCGGCGCAAAAATGACGCAAGGGGCTTGTAGATATACCCCAAGTCTCTAGGAGGCAGCTAGTGGTTATTAAGGACCACTGATCTCAGAGGTGGATGCTGACTGCTTGAACCATAGTAAGGACTGGAATTTTGTAGTCATTTTGGCGTTTGTGATTTCAGACAGCATCTCACAGCTGTTCATGGCAAAAGTGGGTTCAGATGGAATATCACTTTGAGTTTCTCGAGTATTGTACTTTTGTGGGTGACTTGGCAGATGTTCTGCAACACTTGATTATGCCAGGCTGCAGCAATTGCCCAGCTCCGAAGGTGAGCAGCACTGTGTCAGACAGGCAGGTGTTCCTGAATTTTAGTTCATATGCCTGGTGGAAGAGTATCTGGTCTGCAGCTATAGCATGGACATCATTTAGGGTTCACCAGGGGCCACCGGGGGTCGCAGCTGCAACACATGGTTTGCCCTTTGCTATCCCGAGCACTGCCTTTGCCACATCTGGCCTCACAGGTGGCAAATTCAGGGCCAGGAACACAGGGGCAGCTGGGGCTGCACTCTCTTTATTTTCTGACGATTTTTTATTACACTAATAGTGAATAAATAAATTATATTATTCACTAATAGTGTAATAAAAATGGAGTACAATAAGCTGGAATATTCCCTTCCATGGCAGCTGAGGTAAGTAAAAAGTACTTTTAAATGTAAGTACAGTCACGTCAAGGTTGCGCGGGGGTTAGTTTAAAAATAATGATAAAAACAAATTTATCTTACCTTTCCGCCGGCTGGGTCCCTCGTCATCGCTGTTCCTGCTCTCCTTCTATCCTGCCTCTGGCAGGAACAGGAACAGGAAGCAGGCAGTAAGGCTCTCTCCACTATGCTCCCTCCCTCCCGCCCAGTCAGTGGCCTATGGGGAGGCCATCTTCTCCATGCAGACTGTAATGCAGCCAACATGGAGAAGGGCAAAGTGCGCATGACTGGTTTGGGCGGCCCCAGGGTGCCGACCAAACAGTCTTTGGGTACTCTGGAGTGGGCAGGCACATCACTCCTCCCCTGTCCTGGTTGCAGAGCAGCCCTGCCCACCCTCCTGCCCGCAACCAAACATAAAATGGAAATAACTAGAAGTTATTACCATTTTATGTTTCTGCTTCTCGCACTGCGAAAAAGCAGTGGGGCAACGCTCCTCCACCCTAGTGGTGGAGCCACCCCTGTTTAATTATGTGTGTATGTGTGAATGAAAGTGGAGGTAAAAAGGCATGTGATGTCAATTCCGCTACCCCCGGAATTTCGGTGAATTGACATCCATGAGCTATACTCCTAGGAGCAGATTTACAAGCCCCTTACAACACATTTACGCCGCCGTCACTTTTGTGACGTAGCGGCGGCCTAACCATGTGCCACGTTGCAACTTATTTAGGCAGATGCATCACATTGTAAAGTACTGGGCCACATGAAACCTGCGTCAGGTTTCATGTGGGCATTCCGTCGCAGTGTGGGCGTTCTGTCGGAGGAAAGCCTTGGAAAAGTGATGCAGTGAAATCTACAAGATTTCACTCAGTCACTTCCCGACGCCGCTGCGTCAAAACCTTGCGCTTGCTTGAAGCAGGCGTAAGGCGTGATGCAGCATGTTGGAGATAGGCCAGGTTGAAACAGTGCTGGAGTTGCGTCGTCCCCGCTACATGACTCTCGCACTGCACCAACCTTACGCCGGCGGAAACATCATGCATCTGCCTATCCATGCGCCACGGCGCGCGACATTGTGAATGCGCGCATTCATGGTGGTGCACCGGTAGTTTTGCGTGGCGCATCTTTCTTGGCGCATCCCTGCTGATTTGCAGAGATGCGCCAGAAGATGTAAATCTGCCAGTGCTTAATTTGAGCCGGTGCTTTCCGGTGCTGAGCACCGGCACTTAATTGGTTTCCGGTGCTCGGCAGCGGCACCTAATTGTCAACACCACACTTAGGGCAGTCTGCCACAAGGGGGTGCTGCTCATGTAATTTAGAGATGAGCAGTATAACAGTTGCTGGGAAAAACAATGTGCATACAAAAATTGCTCATACCTGCCTCCCCAGCCATTCCTTCAGCTTTGAGGACCTGGAATGATCTGAACTGTCGCATTTACATGCGAGAGAGATATTTAGTAGTTGTTTTGGCAGCGATGACAGGGGCGTTGGGTGGTGAAAGCTGCAGTGGCCTCCTGGTCAGAGCCCTGGCACTTCATATTTTACAAATTAAGCACTGAAATCTGCCCCCCAGTTTCTATGTTTTGCCTGCGTGATAAGAGCATGAATTGCTGCTGCGGGTCTGTGCTTGACTAGTTTGCAGAATGATAGTGATGTTGACAGTGTTTTTGCATGTATACTGTATTTCATGTGTTGCATTTTGAAGATGGAAAAGTTGCGTGTTAGAACAGAGTAGAATGCTGTTTTAACTTTCCTTAGCATAGGACTTCTCTCAAACGATGTGGTTGGGTCCTGCAGTTTTAAAATATGTTTGCAGTTCTTTGAACGCTGTCACCTTGCTGTCCAAAGGGGACGTTGGTGATTGGTAGGTAGTTGAGTATAGAAATGAGAAAGTACAATATGATGCACTGAGTGCATGGTCTTTTAGTGACGAAGGGAGTCATTTGGTATATACCAACATCCATTTACGAATACACTACAAAAATAAGTTGTTTGAAATGTCTTTGAATTTGGACTTCTAACGCGCTCTTTAAAATATTAGGTGCTCCTGTGGCTATGCATGCCTGTGCATCCAAGGTTGGTTGATAAAGTCACAACAATGTCAATGTATGACCCTCTAGTGGTGGGGTACAGAGGTGCAAGGAGGAAACTAGAACAACTGTATGAATGCTTGTTCAAGAAAATTAGTAATGGATACAAAAGCCTAACATCACAGTAGCCCTGTGACCTTCAAAACTATGGGGCATATTATCAAGAAACGGCGTGAACATTATCGCCGCTTTAGCGATAATGTTAACGCCGTGCTTGATAATATGCCCCATTTGTTTGTGCAGTATGTACACCTTGTGTGCCACTTCTTGCTTCAACTATAACTTGTGCGTGTATGGCTCTCATATTGGCAATTATGGCTCCTTTTCCAGTGGCTTTCTGGGCCGCAGATAGCCAGACTGAAGCACATTTATTGTTTTTTTTAACTAATTAACAGTATGATATGTGTGTGTTGTGTGTTCTTCGTGATTAAACTGTTGCCTTGACCAATATTATGTGTGGAATTCGGTAACATTTCTGCACAGGGGGTATGAATGCTAATGTATTCATTCTGAGCAGTGTATTTTCAGGGGATGCCATGAACTCGTGGACTTTGTAATCCAGCTCTTTGCTCAGACGTGGGTGTCTCTCTGAGAAGAACATCTTCGCGACTGTTGGAAGACCTGGTAGGCATATTTTGACCTTTTGTGACCGGATTCCTTGGGTGCAATATTGTCTTACATTCGCCTTCTGCTGCTTTACTAAATTTAGGGACCAACTCTGACCGGTACCTGACTTGTATTTTCCACTGGCGCAACAATCACATCTGATAGGGATCGGTAGATGGGAAGCTTGGGGGAGTTTACGTCAGTTCCATTAGAAAGAGTTTGTATTCAACATGTCTCCCTTGACGTGCTGTATGTCACTGCAGAAAGCTCTTGGGGACTTACTAAACAACCTTCAGTCTTTTACCATGACTAATTTGCTCTTTGACCCCTCCATCCTGGCCCTTGGCAGTTCTTCAGGCCAACACTCTAAGAAGCCATTCCAAATAAACCGACATATAACAAATGACTGTGTAAGGAGAGAAAGTGTTTGTTTTATGAGAAGGAAAAACTGAAAAAATACTCCTCTGTTTGGCCTTGTGTTTGTTTCCAGCTGCTATATTTTCCTTCAAATTCTGCCCCAGGCATTTCAAGTGAGCCTTGCACGGTTTTGGGGGGATGAGAGGTGGGAAGAGGGATGGTTTGGGAACTAGTTAGTGGTAATACTCCATTTAAGGTCTGGTATTAGCCAAGAGCATCTTATGTGTACTTATAGAGGCTCTCTACCAACCACCTTCATCCAGTGGTTTGTCAGTGTGTCATTCATATTTTGTTCCGCCCACCTCAGTTAATACCCTCTTCAGCCATTGATTTACATTTCTGTGGGTGACAACATTGTGTTCTTGCACTATGCACACTTTCACAAAACCTACTCCTCTTTTACAGTTTTATAAAAAAACATTCACAAATATTGGCCAAGCCACTATTTGGTGGCCAACTCCAAGCCTATTGGCTTTGCCATTGTTTGTTATAGTGCTTGTTTGGCTTCTGCCACAGGCAGGCTTAGTGTAGGGAGAGGCGTGCACAAGAGCAAATGCTGGGAGTTGTCCTTGCAACTAAACCTCGTGCCTTCAGGTAGACTGGCAATGAGCTGTCATTGATGTATTGAGCAGTAAAGAGGAGATGTACTGGATTTGAAGCTTCATGTCATTGAGGAAAAGTGTCCTTCTTGTCGGCATATATTTTGTGTCAGGACTTATTTTTGCATTGCCATTTTGTGTCAAACACCTCTGCAAGACCCTCCTGGTAGTTTCTTCTGATGTCTGATGAAACTCTAACTGTCACGACCACCCTGCCCTTCCTGCTCCTTGTGGTTGAGCAAATTTCGAAAAAGGGAACAAAGAATTGGCCTCACCACCCTCGGACTGAACTCCTGCACACATCCACCCTGTTTCGCAAGACTTGGTCATGCCACCTTCACAGAACTTGTTTCATTCACATATCCTGGTTTTCAAGACCTATCTGTTCTCAAACGTACATATCCTGTTTTGCAAGACCTGTCCGTTATCTTTTGTACCATCTGTTGCAGCACCGTCCTGCCTGAACAAAGAATAGTGTAACTGCATTCTGACTCGGGGCGCCAGGCCCCCTCCGAACTGGTTTCTTAAGGTGGGAAATGTGCAAATAAGGCCTGTAAGCTTTGGAGTGAAGCAGCAGCCTCCTCTGTCTTGTCTCCGACGAGCTTGGGACTCTGTTCCATAGCACGGGCTATTTGAATAAAACTTGGTTCCTCCTGCAGACGAAGGCTCCTGTGTCTCCTTTTTCTATATAAGGAGGGTATGGAAGACTTGGGCAGTTCCCCCGCCGCCGAGACCCAGTAAGTGGGTAAAAACGGTTCTTCATCATGGACTGGAGTTTTGTTGGGGTTGAAGCCATATGCAATTGACTGGAGATTTTCTGGTGGAGGAAAACATTTGGCTTGTGCTGGAACTGTGCTAAATTTGAGGCCTCATTGTGTGTGCTTGAGCGGTTCTTGTATTAAAGGCTGCATCGTTGATGTGTATCTGTGCCGGAAGGGATGCATAAGGCTAGTGTTTGACGATTCAAATCTATGAGGTTGCAGTGGACTGAGATTTGAGCAGAAAGAACAATTGATGGATGAAATGTTGAACAAATTTAACATTGACCCCAGTCATGATCTTGGTTTAATCATTTGTTCTTTTGCTCACCACGCCACCAAAGTTTGGACTGAATCATTCATGACCCTGCTCCCCACAGGAACAGTCCAGCCCAAACTGCCAGGCCAGGTACTCCCTGGACCAGAAACAAGGATTCTGGGAACCAGTGCTTACTTTGTAAAATATTAAGTGCCTGGGCTCTGACCAGGAGGCCACTGCAGCTTGCACCACCCATGACCCTTGTCATTGCTGGCAAAACAACTACTAACCATCTCTCTTGCATGTAAATGCGACAGTTCAGAGTATTCCCGGTCCCCAAAGCTAAAGGAATGGCTGAGGAGGCGGGTATTAGCAGTTTTTTTAGTATATTGTTTTCCTAAACAACCTTTACACTGCTCATCTCTAATTTACATGAGCAGCGCCACCTTGAGGCAGACTGCCCTAAATTTGACGTTGACAATTTTGTGCCGGTGCCGATCACCGGAAACCAATTAAGTGCTGGTGCTCAGCACCGGCTCAAATTAAGCACTCCTGGGAACAGCTTCGGAGTAGCACCCCTCATCAGGCAGGCTAGCTTGAATCCAGTGGCACAATGAGCACCGGACCCATGTCTAGGCATGCCCTTCCCGCTTAGGGCACAAAAGAAAAAAGAACAAATGATGGACGGAATGCTGAACAAATCAAACATTCACTCCCATTCGCATATCTGGGTTTAATTCATAATTTGTTTGCTCAAAACGCAACCCCAGCTTGGACCCAGCCATATGCAAAACAGTGTTCATTCTGTTCCCCATGGGAACAGTTCTGCCTGAAGTGCCAGGCCATGTCCTACACGTACCGGAAACAAGTATCCTGAGAATTGTACGTAATTAATGACCCACTAAGGGTGTATGTCAACCACATTAACTAGAATGCATTAACAGGTAGATGAAAGGAAAAAGCTGACAAAATACAACAGCAAACCCCAGCATGGGTCCCAAAATGATATTTTTAAGTTGGAAAATCGGGACACTCAAAGGATACAAAAACATGGACAGCAAAACAGAACTTAGGAAAGACTTTCTCTTTTAAAGTACTGCACAAACCACAACCCGTCAGAGCATTATTTCTGAACAGTAATGCTTTTAATCACTTTGGTCTGTAAAAACACAACTAGCACTCAGACTACATAAATTTATGTTTAAAGGCATGTTAGCTTTTTTGTGAGTGTAAAAAATGAAATCATAAAAAGGCGAAAAAAAACACTGTGAAAAACACATACATAAGCATAGGTGTAGGGCTGACTAAAACTCACCTGTGATAAATGTCGAGGGATACTGAAACGCGTTGGAAACATTTGAGAGATATGAAACTGCAACAGACCGCAGTTGGCAAAAAAATACGTCAGCCACAACCTAACCCGCTAGTGCAACTTTGTTTTTCCTAGAACTAAGGATTCTTGATATATATACATTACATATCTATCTATCTATCTATCTATCTATCTATCTATCTATCTATCTATCTATCTATCTATCTATCTATCTATCTATCTATCTATCTATCTATCTATCTATCTATCTATCTATCTATCTATCTATCTATCTATCTTTATATGGATATGTGGTGGGACAATGCAAAGGGAAAATTAAATAAATAATACATTTTCATAATACATTTTCCCTCATCATCATCATCCGTCTGAAATACCCCCCAACCTAACCCGCTAGTGCAACTTTGTTTTTCCTAGAACCAAGGATTCTTTATATATATATCTACATTATCTATCTATCTATCTATCTATCTATCTATCTATCTATCTATCTATCTATCTATCTATCTATCTATCTATCTATCTATATATGGATATGTGGTGGGACAATGCAGAGGGAAAACGAAATAAATAATAAATTTTCCCTCGTCATCATTCATCTGAAATACCCCCCACCCACCCCCACCGCTGTTACATGCATGGGCTGCGGCTACAGGTGGGGACTGCCTTCATCCCACTGTGGAAGTCGCTTTAAGTGGCTGTCGGTTCGTCTGTGAGGGAGAGAATCCGCTGGGTGTCGTAGGCGTAGGAGAGGATGTTGAGTCCATGACTTCTTATGATGGCCGCAAGTGGGCCATGAAGATATTGACTAGGGTGGGGCTCAGGTAGGATCCCTGAAGCACTCTGCAGCTGATTCCTGTGGGTTCTCAGTTGAACGGTTGAAGCCTGACTCTCTGTGTTCAGCCAAAGAGGAAGGAGCACATCCATTGTAGGTCTTTGTTGTGGATGCCGTCATCATGGAGTCTTGCACAGAGGGTGTGGTGGGAGACAGTGTCCACGGCCGCTGAGAGGTCCAGGAGGATGAGGGCAGCAGTCTAGTCTCAGTTGAGGAGGTTGCAGATGTTATCTGTAGAAGTGAAGAGAGTGGTCTTGGTGCTGTGGTTAATTCTGAAGCCCAATTGGGAGAGATCCAGGATGTGGTTCATTTCGATGAACTCAGAGAGTTGGCCGTTGATGGCTATCTCAATGACTTTGGCTGGGAGGGGGAGCAGAGAGATGTGTCTGTAGTTTTTGAGGTCCGCTGGGTCGGCAGAGGTTTTCTTCAGCAGGGGGTTGATCTCTGCATGCTTCTAGTTTTATGGGAAGGTGGCTGATTCGATGGATCATCTGTTGGTGCGGCAGAGTTTGGGTGCAATGGAGGTGCTGGGTCTTTTAAATATATGGTGAGGGCAGGGATCCAAGGGCAGTATGTGAAAGGTTGCATAGGTGAGTGATGGGGTGTGTGAAAGGTTGTATAGGTGAGTGAGTGGGTTCATAAGTGGTGTATGGGTAAGTGTGTGGGTGTATGAGTGACAGTATGGGTGATTGAGTGAATGTGAGAATGTCTGTATGGATGAGTGTGTGCTTGTGTAAAAGACTGCATAGGTGAGTGAGTACATGTGTTAGTATCTGATAAGTAAGTGAATGGATGTGTGAGTAACTTTATGACTGAGTGAGTGGCTGTATGACTGACTGCATGGGTGTGTGAGTAGGTTTGTGAGTAGCTGTATGACTAACTGACTTAGTGTGTAAGTGACTGTATGGGTGTATGACTGGGTTTGTTAGTGTCTTTATGTCTAGATGTGTGACTGGCTGTATTGGTGAGTGAGTGATTGCATGAGTGGCTGTATCAGTGAGCAAGTTCTTGTGTGAGTGACTGTATGAGTGACTCAATGTTGTGAGTGGCTCCATGAATCAGTGAGTGAATGTGTTACTATTTGTATGTGTCGGTGAATGGGTCTGTGAGTGGTTGTGTGGGAGTGGCTGTAAGTGAGGGTGTATAAGGGTATGAGTGGGTGTGTGAGTTGTTTGGTGGTTGATATCATTACTGATGTCATCAATGATATCATTGGAGATGTCATCACTGATGTTATCACTGATGTCACTGACCATGTCAACACTGATGTAACATGTAAGGTCAGAAGCAGTGACTTGTGAGGGTGTAAGTTATAGTTAGCTCAGGGAACTATAACCGCTGAATTTCCATGGCTTTGTATGACTGAAGTCTGAACCTAACTATGGCATCCCTGTAGCTTTTGGTTTTTCAGTGAATTGTTAAGGTTTTTTAAATTCTATTTCCTAACTATAATGACCCTGTAACCTTTGTTTTTTCAGTGAATTACTATTGTTTTTAAAATTCTATTTCCTAAATATAACATCCCTGTAAAATGTGTATTTTTAAGTAAATGTCTGTTTTTTTTTAAATTTTATTTCCTAAGTGTACACTGTAACTTTTGGGAGTGACTTTGTGAGTGAGTGCATGAGTGTCTCAATGGGTGTGTGAGTGAGTGTGTCCCCATGGCTTTTGAGGACCCTTGGGGGCACAGAACCCCTATTGTTGACACCATTTAAGTCCCCAACAGCAGGATTTCGGAGACCTTGTTGGAGGCCCCCCTTTCTTAAACACGCCTACTGTCACAATACTGTTTAGGGGTGAATTTCCTTTGGCTGCTGAGGGTCTTGGGGGCCAAGGACTCCTATTGTTGCCACCACTAAGTCCCCCACAGCGTGATTGCAGAGACCTTGTCAGAGGCCCCACCCCCTTTCTCAACAACTCTGCAAACGCACCTCCTGGTGCACTACCGGTTGGGGAATGTACTCCCCTTGGCTATGGGGGGTTCTTGGGGGCTAGAAAACACCTATTGTTGCCACCAGTAAGTTCCCCATAGTGGGATTGCTGAGACCTTGTTGGAGGCCTCTTTCTCGACCACACTGCTAATGCACCTCCTGAGTCGTGGCTCACTACTTGTTGGGGGATAAATTCCCCTTGGCTGCTGAGGGTCGTTGGGGCCAAGAACTCCTTTTGTTGCCACAAGTGAGTCCCCCACAGTGGGATTGCTTAGTCCTTGTCAGGGACCGTGCCCCCGTTCTTAACCACTCTGCAAATGCAGCTCCTGGACACTACTGGTTGGGGAATTAAGTTCCCTTGACTGCTGTGGGTCATTTGGGGGCAAATACCCATATTGCTGCCATAAGAATGTCCCCCACAGCGGGATTGCTTAGACCTCGTCGGGGGCCCCACCCTCTTTCTGAACCACTCTGCAAACATGCCTCTTTCTACTTGCTATTCACCTTTATTTTGCCTTGATCAGCTAATTTCTGACTTTTAGTTTGCCTCTTTTTCCTCGTTTCTGATCTCTATTTTGCCTCTTTCCGCTAGTTTCTGACCTTTAATTTGCTTCTTTCTGCTTGTTTCTGATCTCTATTTTGCCCCTTTCTGCTTGTTGCTGACCTTTAGTTTGCCTCTTTCTGCTTGTTTCTTACAATTATTCTGTCTCTTTCTGCTCGTTTCTCTTCTTTATCTTGCCTCTTACTGCTAATTTCTCACCTTTATCTTGCCTCTTTTTATTCATTGCTGACTTTTATTCTGTCTTTCTGCTCGTTTCTGACCTTTATTCTGCCTCTTTCTGACCTTTATCCAGCCTCTTTCTGCTAAACACTCACCTTTATCCTGCCTCTTTCTGCTCTTTTCTCACCTTTATCTTGCATCTTTTTGCTTGTTTCTCACCTTTATTCTGCCTCTTCCTGGTCATTTATTACCTTTATTCTACTGTTGTATTTCTATCTAGGACCCTAATTCGATATTCCTAATTTATGCCCTTGTATGGCTATAATAAATAATATCCTTATAAAGGCATAAGAATCATATCCATGTTTAGTCGTAGCCCATGCAGTCCAAATTAAGCAAGACTACTTCCCCAGACGCCTAGAAAGTACAACGCGTTTTTTAAACAAAGCAAACCTCCAGCAACCTGGGAAATCCCCATGCTTCTGTTTTGATTTGTCCTAGAACTTCTGCGAGCACTGAAAGAACGGCCAGTTCTTAGTGACATCTTTATTGACGTCTTATGTCCAACCTTACGTCAAACCCGGCACCTTTCAGGTATAAATATACCAATGTTGCCTTAAGCAAACACACGGTGGTTTGGAGCAGAGCGGCTATCTACTTGCCCGAGAGCCCAGCTGATGTGAGAGCCCACGGACGCCGCCCCTCCCTTTTGACGCACTGAGAAAAACGCTGTCTTTTTCTCCAGCCGAGAAAATCCAGCTCCGGTGTTTCCAGCCGCCCTTGCGGGTTGCTGGGATATCGAGTCCTGAGAGAGAGATACCAGACCTCCTGCTTTCTATTACCCTATAGGGGAGAGGTGTGGCGCCGCGGCCAGGGCAACTGACGCTGGAATCTGGGGACCACGGCTCGATCCCCGGCTCCGGCAGCAGGTTAGCCCAGCACCATGTGACTCTGGGCAATAGCTCGCTTAATCTTCCCGACGGCCCCCAGCGCCTAGAGACCCTTACGGGTGATTGTGCGCTTTACAAATGTGGACTTTACTTTACTTTACCCAGGTACGGAGCTGACTAAACCCTTAAAGAGAATTCTTGATTCAGATTCCTTGGCAAAAACCAACTTAACTTAAACTGCTACTTACTTACTCCTTCCCACGTATTAAGCTTAGGTCAGGTACACCGGGGTAGGCGTATTTAGAAGCACCAGTTGAGTACGTTAGTCAATGTATTTATGTATGTATATATTTTATCCATTTTAAAGCATCATATGGCTAAGAAACCATATCAATGCTTTTACAGTATTATTTTATAATACTCCTTTTACTGTACGCACTTTACTTCATGTTAAGTATTGCAATTGTGGCAATTCATTTCTCTTGCATGAGAAAGAAGACTGCTCAATAAATAACACCTTTTATTGAAAACGCCCATCTCTCTATTTCTCTGCACTCTGGTGAAACTAAGTATGCACGATTGACTGAGTAAAATAGCTGTCTATATTTTTCACTTGACTCTAGAGATACACTCTTATTCTGAGGGAGCAAAGTTGTCATGTTATGGTTGTCAGAAGCTAATCCCTTCTTGCCTATCCAAGGAAGTTAAACTCCTCCTTGTTTATTCGAGAAAGTTTCTAGTGACCTCTGAGCTAGCTGGCAAAACTAATTAAGTCTAATATAGTCAGTAGAGACCTAGTCGACCTCAGTCCTACGTCTACACTGCTGTTTATATTATTCCAATGCGCAGAGCCTATTGGGAATATAGGAACTACACTACACTACCTCTTTCTGCTCGTGTCTGACCTTTGTTTTGCCTGTTTCTTCTCTTTTTCCCAGGACACGTGGGGATGCATCAAGGCTCCAACAATCCCAGGCAGCTCTCTAACTCTCTAACTTCTGGGGGAGCCAGCATTGATACTGCATGGAAGTAGCTGCTGGAAAGACAGCTTCCTCAGTGCAGGAGCAATCTGTTTCATCTCTTTCCCTGCCCACATGTCTGCGGGCAGGGAAAAAGAGGAAACCTCCGCTTTCAGTTCATATTTTGGGGATGGGAACCCTGGGACATGGCAGGAGTCACGTACAGATCCAGGAGGGAGGCCATGCAACGCCCCTCCTTTGTAGTTTACATATCAGCTCTGGGGAAGTGGTGGTGCCTGCACACTTTTATGACCCGGGAGCAGGGCTCAGCAGCCCCCTCTCACGTTTAAAATGTAAATTTGGCCCGGGAGTTAGTGGTCTTAGGGGCCTTGGGGAGGGGGGGTCTGTTAGGCTTCCCTGATTTCTTGGCAGTTATCCCCGGGAGGTGGTGATCCCCAAGGGACTAGGGTGCTGCGCGGCCCCACTAATACAAAATTAAGTACGGGAGGTGGTGGTCTACGGGGCATAAAAATGCCCAAGGAGGGGGTTCCTGTGAGCCCTCTCCTTTAATGGTTATATATCTATGCACATGCCCCCAGGAACTGGCCCACCCCAGGCTAAAACAAGCGCTGGAACCCACGCTTGTTTTTAAAATTTATTTTTTGCCGGAAATTGTTGAATTTCACAAATTTGTGACAATTTGGTTTAAAAACAATACTTTTATGCTATGACAGGGTCCCAGGGTTTGGGGGTCAGTGTATTTCTGCCCTGCTTACTTTTCTTTTTTCGCAGTTTAGATACTGAGTACCAAGATGGCTGCCAACGCTTCTTGGTTGAAGTGTTGGCGGCCAATCAGAGCTCTGCATTTCCCTGCACAAGCTTGTCAGTTTTACGATTATTTGCTGCTACAGGTATAGAAATAAGATTTCCTTTAATTTCTCAAAAACTTCTGAATGGATTTACACCAAATATCACAAAGTGTGATCTGTGTAACCAAATCTACCTTTCTGCCGAATTTGGTGTAATCCCGTCCAGCGGATCGGGCTATAGGCGTGTTCAAATGTTCTATGGGAATTAACATGGAAAAAACACAATTTTTTAACACCCCTCTTTTTCTAAGCCCTCGCTTCACAGATTGCCCGAAGCTCAAAGTGCACAGCAAGACACACTATTACACTTTTTTTGGAAAAGCTTGTGAAGATTTGTCAAATGGCGCTAAAGATATAGGCAAGTCAAAAAAATGCTTTTTCAATGGAAACATGGTCTTGACTATAGCTACTTACTGGTGACCACCAGTAGGTAGTATATACATATCCACATATATGTATAATGTAATGTAATGTTCTTAATTAATAAATATATTTCAGTTTTATATTTTTATTGTATTGATAATATAATAATTTTAATTTGTATTAATATTTATGAATGTTATAATGCTCGACCCCTGATTATCTGAATCCTCCCTCACAAACTACCTCTTCCTCCAACACAGACCCTTTTCCCTCGACCCTTACGTCCCCCTTGCCTAACGTCCTCTCTAATCCAGTGGTCACTCTCTCCCCTACTACCACTGCACACTCCCTTTCAGATGTCCAACATCCACAGGCACAACCGGTCTCCACTGCTTACCTCACTGACACCCCCGTGACATCCCCATGTCCAACGTCATCACCAATCCAGCAGACACATTCCCCACTATTATCACTGCACACTCCCCCTCCGCACATACATAACCTGCCTCCACCGCCAATCTCATTGACATTCCCCGGAACTTTGACCTCCTACCTAGAATGTCTCCCCCTCCTCACTTGGACAGTGGACAGCAGACCCTCTACTCCTCCTCTGAACTCCTTCAATCGGAGCATTACTAATCCGGCTCCCCGCGTCCAACCTCTCCCCTCTCCTAATTCCACTGATTCCCTCCAATCCCTGATCCCTGACCCCTGCTCACTCTCCCTCCATAGACCCAAGCCATTCTCGGCCCATGCCTAAAACCTTAAAAGTTTTCAGCTCAATAACCCAGCAACTGAACAGAATGGAGCTGAAAATTAACTCCCTTGCTGCTAATTTCCTATACCTACAACAAGACCTTCACAATAGGTCCAAACCACCGTGCTCCGTCTCCCCGAGTAGATTTGCTCCCACCCCACTCAATTCCTCTCTCTTGGCCCCACAAAGCACCCTTCGACCCTCCAGTCCGTCAGCGAGTCAGGCACTTCGACCCAACCGGGATCGCCAACCCTTTTCGATACCGAAACTTGATGAGATCAACGACCCTTACCTCGCTTTGAGCCAGAAGTCAGCCCCTTTCCCCTTCCCTGTTATTATCAACACTAACAGAATCCCAAAAACGGTCCACTTGCCTAGACCTCCTGCTCAAAACTCCTCTATCCACCTAACTCCCCCATCATCGAAGCTCCCCGTCCTCTCTCTTGCATGCTCCTCAACTGCAGAACAGAAGTACAACACGAAGAAATTGACATTGCTTTCCTCACAAATCCTGGCTCAATGTCTTCTCCAACCCCATTCTTGACATTCTCACCCCTCCAGGGTACACCATCATCAGACAAGACAGACCGATCAAAACTGGGGGTGGACGAGCCATCATTCACAAAGCTGGAATACAGATTACCAAACTTAAACCTGCAGAATACCTATCGTTTGAATACTTGGGTGTCGAACTCACTACCAAGGGCACCTCACCCATCAAATTCCACACCATTTACCATCCCCCTGGAGAGTGTACCCTTTTCCCCAAAGACCTCAATATCCACTGGAACGACCAAGAAGACTCCACTGTCCAGAACCTATCCAACCTACTTAAAAAATATAACCTCAAACAACTCTGCAATAAACCAACTCACATCAAAGGTGTAACACTGGATGCAATCATTACCAGCAATAACCTGGTCTCTTTGAGAGAGATTTCTCCCATTGACTGGTCCGACCACCACCTCATTCTGTTCAAGATTTATGCACTTGTCAGCCACCAACCTATTTGTGATGACAAACCTAAACACTGTACCAGAAACATCAAAGAAGTCCCTTTATCCGAACTTTAATCCAGGATTCATGCCCATCTTCAACTCCAGCCCTCATCATGGACGGCTGATGACCTCACTACACACTTTAACTCAAAAATGACAGAGGTTTTAGACCAAGTAGCTCCATTCAAACTCAAACAATTGAGGTGAACCAAATCAAAACCCCTCAACCTTACGCTTAGCGCAACTTAGATCTGCTAGGCAGGCTTACCAAAAACACATTTTCAGTGAAAAGGCGTCTTTCTTCCGCAGCCAACTAGATCTGGCGAGAAACAGACCAAGAGAACTCTTCAACATTGTCAAAAGCCAAACAAACTGCACTCCCTCTCAAGAAATCAAAGCCACCAATGAGCGATGTGAAGAAATTGTCACCTTCTTCACTAATAAAGTTCAAAAAATTGATCAATCCTTCATCCATACTGCTAACCCTCCTTCCCTCTTAACTTGCCCCCCTTTAACCACCCTTGACCATTCAGAAAGAGTTCTTAACAAGGACAATCAGGCCTGCCTCCAGCTAAAAAACAATGCTCATTGATCCGACTTTGAGTCAATGTCGGAAAATGAGGTCTTCAGTATAATTTCTAACCTAAAACCTTCCTCCCACACTATGGACCCCATCCCATCCACAATTATAAAAGAACTCAACCACACCATTTCCCCTTTCTGGACAAAAAATCATCAACGCCTCTCTCACCTCAGGCTGTGTCCCAGACTCCCTTCAATTTGGACAAATCACAACCATTCTCGAGAAACCAGGGGCAGATCCTAATGATCCTCACAGCCTCAGACCTATCTCCAACCTCCCATTCCTTGCAAAAACATTGGAGAAATGAGTTCTCCACCAACTCAACAAACACATTGATGAGTTCAACCTCCTCGACACCCTTTAATCAGGATTCAGGTGAAGAACCGGATTTACCCACTTACAGGGTCTCGGCGGCAGGGGAACCGCCCAAATCTTCCATACCCTTAATACGTAGTAAAAGGAGACACAGGAGCCTTCGTCTGCAGGAGGAACCCAGATTTATTTCAATAGCCCAGGCTATGGAACAGAGTCCCAAGCTAGTCAGAGACAAAACCCATGAGGCTGCTACTTTTACTCTGTAGCTTACAAGCCTTTTATACATTTCTCATACCATTCTTTTGGCTGTCAGTCCATTGTCCAATCAGGGCAGTGTTTGTGGTTGATAGCTTGATCAAGGCGATGCTTGTAGTTGGTGACCTGGTCAAGGTTTGGTACACAGAGCATTGTCCACTCGAGGCTTGTAGTTGGTGACCTGGTCAAGGGCTTGGTACACAGAGCATTGTCCAGTCTGCTTTGATCAGGGCTCTTTCTTTCAGGTCATTGTTCAATAGCCTGATCAAAGCCTGGTCTTTCAAGTCATTTGTTTATTTACCCTGATTAGAGTCCAGCAGTCAGACCATTGTCTAGATAACCTGATCACTGTGTCAAGGATGTTTTATCAGGCTGGGAGCAGGAGAGGAAAAATCAATCATTCACTTGGGGTGAGGGCCATGTGGCTTTCTGATGAACTGAAGAGAACAGGGGGTTGGGCGGGTGACAGTTCCTGGGCAGAAATGCAGGCCTGCAAAAATGGATTTTTGTCGTGCTGATAGAATTTTCCTAGGACATCAGGAAAAACGACCAGGTGGGTGCTGTGAAAGTGTTTTCCATGAGATGGCAATGCAAAAACCAATGGAGTCCTGTTAAAAATGATTGTTGGTCGAAAAATTATTTTCCTCAGGCCCTCCTTTTGCCATTGAGTGGCAAATACTTTAGGAATGTCAATAAGGCCATCTGTTTCTTGCTGGATCATTACCATCATATTGGTGTTGTGAATGTTTGATGGCGGAGGCTTGATGGTCTGCACAGCTACTCCTAAAGCAAGGAAGATGAGGACCTTCCAACCCCACTGGGTTCTGCAGGAGTCGGGGTAGGAGTCGGTGATGTAATAGGATGGAAGATCAGTAAGAGCCAACCAAGGATAGTTAGGAGGAGGGAGACAAACAGCATCACCATGGTGACCATGAAGCATCTGCTATGTCGGAGACTGGCATCTTGTTTCTGGATACGTGTGTTTGGGAAGGCGGCCATTGTGCTAAGCCAGGGACCCCTAGTGGCTGTCTGTGATTGGTGGTTGTTTCACTGGATGCAGGGGCCGAGGGCCCTTATGGTTTACCTCAGTCTTACAAACAGCACTACTCTCAGCCTAGGAGGATCACAGCCCTACAGCCTATTGGCACTTGGCGAAGCCAAGGGCAAGCCTTCCCTCTGGAGCGTAAGTTGTATCTGTCGGAAGCAGGGACAGTATGGTCGGAAACAATTGTTCTTGATGCTGAGCAGTGTTAAGGGAGGGTTCCACCCTTCCTTTTAGTATGTTGTCACTCTCCGCTTCAGTAGATGTAGAATGCAGTCTGGCATCGCTGAATGAGACAAACGTATGGACTGTTTCTGTAAAGAGTACAAAAGGTCTTAGTTAGACTGTACAGACAATCAGTTTTTATGCCCAATGCTGTACAGACATATTAGTAGTATGTGACTGAATATCAATCATACTCTGTACTGTCTTTTCAACCATGCCCTTGTCTGCCACCCACCTATCGGGACCTCCTACATACATTCCTTCCCTTTTTCTAAGAGCTGTCTGTCTGGTCAGCCAGGGCATTGCCTTTCCCAACATCATCTGTAGTTTCCAGGGCTGCAGAAGGCAACATGGTTGTGCAGTGGACCCCTCCATACTCGAACCATTAAGCGGATACCACTTCTCTGATGATCACAGGGCAAGTGACAGACACCACAGGTTCAGCCAACTCGGGTACTAAGAGGCACAGCACACACAGCTGTAGATTGTCCAAATGTTTGAACGCAATTGTTTCACAATGCTGTATTGGTAAAAATGTGCTGATTCTGCGTAACATAACAGAACTATCTCTGCTCAGCGTAAAGGAGGTGGTTAGATGGGCGGGCAAGTTCAGGGGGGGGGGGGGGGTAGGAGGAAAGAATGGAACACAAACTCATGAGGCATAAGGAGATCATGTTCATCAAGTGCTTTTAAAGACTGGCTTTGAAGGTCTTTAGTACAATTCGGGGTCGCTCTGTGTACTTTCAGAGTCAATAGACTACAATTTAGGTTGAGCATGTGCAACCAATTTTGTTAGAAATGTGTCTCCTCATTCCAAATTCAAGGGCATTGTCCCAGGCTTTTTAGAGGGCTTAAGGCAGCAGGTATCCCACCTCACTGGGCTCCCTTCACGGAAGCAAAACAAAACCCACTTGTATCCATGGGGGGACGAGGGAACAAGTTAAAATCTAACCAAAACGCATACACACCTAGGTTTCAAGAGTATGGGAATATAAAGCAGACAAAACAGTGTCTGCTGTGGCAAGCAGAGGCAATCCTATTGCCACTAGACGTTAGCCTCAAAGTCACAATAAATGTCTACAGCCAGGAAGGGATTACCTTGGTGTACCCATGCCAACATTGGATGGCTTAAGACCATGTCCTAGCCAGGCATGTAACAAAGGCCTGTACTGACCTTGTGTTGCACGGGGAGAGGGAGGGGGCATAGGGGTTAGCAGGTATGATAACCTTGTATCGTCCAAGTCAACTAAACCCCTTTCAAGGGCAACAGTGACACAGGATGGCAAAAATAATATGAACCTTGAAGGTAACTTTACTTTAGGTGCGAAGCCTAGGGAGTCGTGAAAGAATGTGATGGGGACACATGAAAGGATGCCTCTTGCCCAGTGTTGCGGTTGAGGAGCTCAAGATGTCCCTCACACTTACGTTTTAAGTGCCGGAAGTGGGCAACAGCAAACCAGACTCAGTTTTGCTGTTCTACAGAACACAAAGGATGGACCGACAGAACCTGGCATTTATTTAGTCGTCCCATTCATGTACACAAGTGAACTATAGTACTGGTCTGCTCAAAAGAAAGCAGCCCCCCTACCCCCATGCCACCCAGCAGAGGCATTTGACTTCACTTCACCCTGAAAAAAAGTCACGCTGACCTCATTTCCGCGCGCACTGTTTGAAGGTTGCGACCTCTTGAACAGCCCCTCATTGCGAACAGACTAGAAGTGACTTTCGTAGAGGAAGGCGGAAAAAGAGCCTGTGAGAGTTTGGTATTCCAGGAGGAGGCAAGTCCATGTTGGTGCGTTAAATGCCCGCTGGGCAAGCTTTAGACTGGTGGGCTTCCAACCTGTGTCATAACTCCTCGTGTGTAGTGAGAGGGACACGTTAGGAGTCTAAGAAGCAATGCAGTGCATTCCATTCTGCAAGAGTCATGCGCGCACCTAGAGGTGTACATGTTCCTCAACCAAAATGCACCTATCAATTCTATCGTCCTAATAAGGATGAGAGTTTGAACCAGCTCACTGGGATTCGCCTCAGGACAACAAACTCAAACTATACCAACACTTCCAGATGATTAAAGCCACACATTCTCCAGATAAAGGCTAAACAACTAATATCGAGTTTATGCAATCACTTCTCTGCTTTTTTCTTTTTTAAAGACAGAAAATGGTGTGAACCCCCCAGCTAGGGTGCTAGTCATTTGCATTCGAAGCAGCAGAAAGTCTCGGGTTCAATGCAGCCCAGGGCTACATGTCACTTATTAGGGTCCTAAAGCGGTCCTCCCGCCCAACAGTATACAAATGATTACATACATAAATACAATGGCGTGGATTGCTCGCATACTGGCATTTACAAGGATTCCTATCAGAGTGGCTGGGAGAGCTACTTGGTTCCTGAGGACACGGCCCCCGGAGAACAATCGCCCTCGGGAGCAACAATGATTCTGAGCCATGTTTATTGGGCGTCTTGGTATTAACCATTACCCAGCTTTATGACAGGCGACAGATTACACGCAAAGGTTATTTTAAAGTTTGAAACTAAAGGTCCTCTTGTTAAAGAGGGAATCTGTCCAGCCAACATTTATTTAATCCAACAAACTCCTCTGTGTGACCTCTAGGGAGGGCTAAAACTGAACGCGAGGAAGAGTAGGGCCATTCGATGTCTCACAATGATGACCCAACATGCCGTCAACCCGGACTGTACAGAAAGGAAGGACTTTCTGCAGTTGCACAAACCTGTCGGGCACTAAGAATAAAAGCAAAGGTTTGGGACATTTTAATATCACACTACATCAACGGGTGGCTGGAGCCTCACCTCGGAGGGATACTGGGTGCACAAGATAAACAGCAGAATAAAATGGGGGCTTTGGAGGCAGGTTGCAGTTTCTCCAAGCACGCTCAGGGGATGCAATAACATATAAAGGAAACGTAGCTTATCCGACATTAGATTTTAGAGCCAGTGCTTAATTAGCAGAAATTTGGGGTGAAATGGCAGCAGGTATCCCACCTCACTGGGCTCCCTTCATGGAAGCAGTTCAGGCTCCATAAAGTGTTTACTGTCACATCAGCAAACAACAAAATACCAGTTTTAGTGTGCCTAGTAGTCTGGATGCACTAAAGCATATAAAACGTGATGGGTGGAATGCTTGAATTAATCTCAGCCACCAGTAATTCCTCAGGCCGCATCCCAGCCCAATGTTATTTTGCATAAGTACTTCATCTTTTGCTTTTTGGTATACCGTAGTAGTCTGGATGGCCAGTCTCTACATAGTCCCCGCTTTGACCTTGTATTATTGCCACATACCTCTGGAGGTCATTTTCTCAAAGGGACGAAAAAGCTGACTACAGAGCGCAGGGAGGCCAGTTGGGGGCAGATTCAACAATTTATATAAATCCTGCTTAACTGTAGACCACGGGGAAGTAGGAAAAGGGCGGGTAGGGGTAAGGCTGCAGGGGTTGGGCGGATGGAGACTTGTTGTCACTCCCACAGTGAGGACAGGGTTAACGGGCGTGGTTGGTATCATGGGAAAGGTCGCGAGGGCTGGTGTGACGGGGGAACAGTAGGAGGGGCAGTGGGGGCAGGAGCGGGTGGTGGTAAGGGGGCATGCGGGGTATGAGGTGTCAGGGCAGGGTACATTGGGGCATATGCAGGAGGACTTTCTAGCATGGTATCAAGCAAGGAATCACTTTCTTCTCCTCCCTCTATATCGACCTTTACTTTTTCTTCACGGATAACATTTTTGTACTCGGGCCCCATGCTCCCTATCAGCTATTTCTACCGATGTTGTTATTCGATTTTGTACATTTTCTCTGGCGTGGTCGGCCATTGACATACGTTCTTGTTTTCTTTCTTGCGCCTTCTGTTTTCTAGCTCTCTGTTCTATCTCTTTCCTCCAAAATCGGACAGATTCAAACATGGGCGGGCACGTTTTTCTTTTAATTAATTGTTCCTCTAAGTTGGCGAGGAATGGGGAGTCAAAGGAGCCATAAAGTGGCCACTGTAACTCTGCGTTACTTTTCTTGGTGTATTTCACCCAGAACGAGGAAAACATTATGGCAGAAGGGCCATATTTAATATACATGGTGTGGCCAGGAGTTCCTTCTGGAGGAAGTGAGCAGGCCTCCTCCAGCTGGGAGTACTGCGTACACATACAACATAACCTCTTGAATTTACTACTGACCGGCATGCTTTTAAACAGATAACAGACACCAGCGGGTTCCTCAAACTCACCTCGCTTGCTTGTCTTTTGCAAAGGACAATAATTCATACAGATTTCATACAGAACAGACACCAGCGGGTTTTAAAATTCACCTCGCTTGCTTGACTTTGGCAAAAGTCAATAATAAATTGGCTTTTGCGAAAGTCAATAACAGAATCATACAGACGTGGTGGATGATCAGTCCACCCTTACCTTACAGGGGTAGTTCTCTTCTGCAGACGTAGGGCTGTGTCCTGCTCCAGAAATTATTTGCTAGGGGACTCCAGCGAGAAGGTGGTCAAGTGGCCCAGTCTGGGTGGGGAGGAACAACGGGTGAGTTGTTCGGTCTATCGGAATATAACAAGAATCCTTGGGTAGGGTGCCTCCATCGGAGTCTCTCCGTGCACCTCCTCACGTCCACCGGGCCTGACCTCCGTACTCGTGGAGTCCCTATTCGGGCCGCCATTTGAAGAACCAGATTAACCCACTTACAGGGTCTCGGCAGCGGGGCAACCGCCCAAATCTTACATACCCTTCATACGTAGTAAAAGGAGACACAGGAGCCTTCGTCTGCAGGAGGAACCCAGATTTATTTCAATTTTCCGGGCTATGGAACAGAGTCCCAAGCTAGTCAGAAACAAAACCCAGGGGGCTGCTACTTTTACTCTGTAGCTTACAAGCCTTTTATACATTTCTCATACCATTATTTTGGCTGTCAGTCCATTGTCCAATCAGGGCAGTGTTTGTGGTTGATAGCTTGATCAAGGCGATGCTTGTAGTTGATGACCGGGTCAAGGCTTGGTACACAGAGCATTTTCCACTCTATGCTTGTAGTTGGTGACCTGCTCAAGGGCTTGGTACACAGAGCATTGTCCACTCTGCTTTGATCAGGGCTCTTTCTTTCAGGTCATTGTTCAATTGCCTGATCAAAGCATGGTCTTTCAAGTCATTTGTTTATTTACCCTGATTAGAGTCCAGCAGTCAGACCATTGTCTAGATAACCTGATCACTGTGTCAAGGATGTTTCATCAGGCTGGGAGCAGGAGAGGAAAAATTAATCATTCACTCGGGGTGAGGGCCATGTGGCTTTCTGATGAACTGAAGAGAACAGGGGGTTGGGCGGGTGACAGTTCCTGGGCAGAAATGCAGCCCTGCAAAAATTGATTTTTGTCGTGCTGATAGAAATTTCCTCGTACATCAGGAAAAACGACCAGGTGGGTTCTGTGAAAGTGTTTGCCACGAGATGGCAATGCAAAAACCAATGGAGTTCTGTTAAAAATGATTGTTGATCGAAAAATTATTTTTCTCACAGGAAAGGCTGTAGCATGGAAACAGCTATGCTCAACATCTCTGACAATATTCACAAGGCTTTAGATGAAGGTGATGCCTGCCTAATCATCCTTATTAACCTATCTGGGGCATTCAACACAGTAAATCATCCAGCGCTTCTGGAGACCTTGTCAAAGCGTCCCGGCATCAATGGCACACTACTAAAATGGTTCACCTCCTTCCTTCAACGCCGCTAGCAACAAATTATAATCAACTCCTGTCTCTCAAAGCCAACAAAAGTCACACTTGGGGTCCCCAAAGGCTCGATCCTCTCCCCGTCCCACTTCAATCTCTTCATGGAGCCCCTCACAATCATCTTGAAAAAAGCTGGAGTGAATTACCACCTTTACGCTGATGACACCCAAATCTATTTCAAAATCAAGTCTCCCAGCGACATCCAACACCTCAATGCCACGCTAACCGAGATCCAAACCTGGTTCAACGCTAATCACTTAAAGCTCAATCCAGGTAAAGCTGAACTAATCCTATTATCTCCAAGAAGCAACCATCGTCCAATCCAAGAGTGGCTCAAGAATCTGGTCGCCCTGAACTGCCCCACCGTCCTACCCGACTCAGTTAAGTCTCTAGGCATCACCTGGAGAAGTGTGGCTCAGGGGTTAGAGGCAGCAGACCCGGAAGCTGAGATCGGTCCTGGACCAGGGTTCAATTCCCCGCCTCGGCGGGGTCTTGGGCTAAAAATTCCACGGACTCGATAATTCTCGCCCTGGTGCCTCCTCGACTCACGGGTTCACACTCTGCGACTCTGGGCAATAGCTTGCTTAATCTCCACAACGGCCCCTCGCGGCGGGATGCCTGACTTTCACCTTGTGGATACCCTGCTATCTCACAGGGGAATACCAGGAAGGGTTCCCTAAGCAAGCGCCGGGAAACCCACTGCGGGTAGCTGTGCGCTATATAAGCTCAACTACATTTACATTACCCTTGACAATTACTTATCTATGGAGGCCCATATCAAAAACTTTGCAAAAAGTGCTCTTTTCTCTCTAAAACACCTCAAGAAATTGGAAACTTTTCTTCTCCATGATGACCTCAAGACAGTAGTCCAATCCCTAGTTCTCTCTAAAAAATGACTACGGGAACGCCATCCTAACAGGGACTCCAAAAGCTCACCTAGCCCCTCAAGGGCAGTGTTGAACATGGCTGCTCGACTCGTATCTGGAGTACAAAGATTTGAATACATAACTCCAGCTCTCAACTCCCTCAACTGGCTTCCCATGGAAGGGAGGTGTATTTACAAGCTGGCCTGTATCACACACAAAACCCTTCACTCCCTGGCCCCCAACTACCTGAACAACAAACTGGTAAGAGCAGGTCAATCCAGAACTCCGAGAAGCTCCAACTCACTCCTTCTATTCCTCCAAAACTGAAAAAGAAAACCACACAATACGATCGTTTTCTCTCCCTAGAGTCCTCAGATGCAACCCCTCCTTCTCCTGTTTCAAAAGGGACCTCAAACTCCATTTCCTTAACAAATACTTTCCTGACCAACGTCAACTAACCTAGGGGCATATTATCAAGAACAGGAGATAAAATTATCGCCGCTTTATCGGCAGGAAACTGCCGCTAAAGCGGCGATAATTGGCTTGATAATATGCCCTTGTGAATTCCCATAGCAGCCCAGGTTAATACCAGAACCTGGGCTGCTATGGGAATTTACAAGGACATATTATCAAGGCCATTATCACCGCTTTAGCGGCAGTTTCCTGCCGATAAAGCGGCGATAATTTTATCGCCTGTTCTTGATAATATAGCCCCTAGACTTCAATATCCAAGTTTACTCCTCTCTCTTGACATTCAAGGATAGTTGGTGATCGGACTGTGTTTTGTTAACCGCCTTATTTTTCATGCTGTATTTTTTTTAGCCCTGGTTTGCTTCCTTACTGCCTGCCTACGATGTAATGCTAATCCATCTGTTTTTTTTTTACAGGGTGTATGTAAAACGCTCTGATACCTACACTTCAAGCTAGCCCTATATAGAACTTTTAAAATAAATAAATAAAGCCCCTACTGTTTCTTTTGTTGGAGTGAATATAGTACATCTGACCTCTCCATGGTCTAACAGTTTACCTCGTGTTGCTTATGATGGAGTGGAAATAGTAAATGTGACCCTTTCATAGTCCCAAACCGTCTCTACTCTTGCTCATGTTGGAATGGGAATAGTAAATCTGGCCCATCCTAAGCCCAAATTCCTCCAGTTCCTCCGGTTGGTACTAGAATACTAAATCTAAAACCTCCAAAGTTCAACAGTTTCACTACTGTTGTTTAGGTTGGAGTGGGAATATTAAACCTGACCCCTTCATTGTCCAACACATTTCCTAAAGGTGTTTTTGTTGGAGTGTAAATAGTAAATTTGACCCCTCAAAAGTTCAATTCTCCCCCTACTGTTTCTTATGTTTGAGTAGAAATAATACATCTTACCACTTCAAAGTTCAACAATTTCCCTACTGTTGCTTAGGTTGGAGGGAGAGGAGGAAACGTGACCCCTCCAAAGTCCAAAACCTTCCGTACTGCTGCTTACTTTGGAGTGGATAGAATACATTTGATACTACAAAATTCAACACTTTCCTTACTATTGCTTATGTTGCAGTGTGAATAGTACCCCCTTCAAAGTGCAACACTTTTCTTACTGTTGCTTACATTGAACTGGAAATAGTAGATTTGACCCACAAATCTCTAATCTTTTTCATGTGAATTTTTAGTTTTTCCTTTTTTAAAGATGTAGTTTTTGTTATTTAATTTCCAGAGTTATTTTAACTTATTTTTAGGGCTCGGCCTACGTCACCACGAAGTGGGGCGGAGCTCCGAGCTCCTATTGTTAAAGAAAAAAAAAAAGTTTCTTTAGGGCTCGGGAAAGAAACATTCCTTAGTGCGCGAGCTTTTTTTTATTATCTGAATGGTGATTGGTCGTCGCGGTGCTGTTTTTGTAGTAGTCTTGATGCCATAGGGCATATGTAATGTTAGGCGGCCATGTTGGCATAATCTGTGCGGTTACGCGCACGGCAGACTATTAATCTTAATTAGGGGCTGTCAGAGTGCCCGTGTAATGCAATCCAGATGGTCTGAGCGGTGAGCGCGTTCAATGTAAAATGACGAGAGGCGAGGCTCTCAGAAGATGACTCATACGTGCTCGTGCTTTCACTTGCTCTCCGTGCTCAGTCTGTTCTCTTTACTTTGTATTCCTGTGTGTTCAGTCTTTCTCTGCCCCATGTCTGACCATGTGCTCTCTGTCTTTCTCCGTGCTCAGTCTGTTCTCTTTACTTTGTATTCCTGTGTGTTCAGTCTTTCTCTGCCCCATGTCTGACCATGTGCTCTCTGTCTTAAGCCTACAGTTTTACTGCTTTGCATACTTTCATCAGTGACGCAATAGCCTGAATGTATTAACACAATTACCCTCAAAGGGCATTGTTCCCAATGTGAAACACTATTAGCATACTGATGGAATTAAGATTTGCTGTCAATCACAACAACTGTGAAGTATTAGGGAGTTTTTTTGTATGCTCCTACCACTTTAGCCTCTCCATATAGGAGACCTTTATGACCTGACTGACTTTGTAATCTAAATGACAATCACGGGGCTCTCGTGTTTATTTTTTGTCGCCCGCATTCGTTACAAAGGGAGCCTTCTTGGAATTACTCACATACGGACATAGGCTAGAGACTCATATTCTGCTCATAAACTAGAACAGGAGTTCAAAACCACCAGTACTACCAGTAACACCACCACCAGTACTACCACTACCAGTACCACCACCACCAGTACTAACACCATCAGTACTACCAGTACTACCACCACCAGTACTACTACTACCAGTACCACCACTACCAGTACTACCACCACCACTACTACCACCACCAGTACTACCACTACCAGTACCACCACCTCCAGTACTACCACTACTACCACTACCAGTACCACCACCACCAGTACTACCAGTAACACCACCACCAGTACTACCACTACCAGTACCACCACCACCACCAGTACTACCACTACCAGTACCACCACCACCACCAGTACTAACACCATCAGTACTACCAGTACTACCACCACCAGTACTACCACTACCACCACCACCAGTACTACCACCACCACCAGTAATACCAGTACCACCACCACCAGTACTACCACAACCAGTACTACCAGTACCACTACCACCACCACCAGTACCACCACCACCAGTACCACCACCACCAGTACTACCACCACCAGTACTACCAGTACCACCACCACCAGTACTAACACTACCAGTACCACCACCACCACCAGTAGTACCAGTACTACAGCCACCAGTACTACCACTACCACCAACACCAGTACTACCAGTACCACGACCACCAGTACTACCACTACCAGTACTACCACTACCAGTATCACTACCACCACCAGTACTACCACCACCAGTACCACCACCACCAGTACTACCAGTACTACCACCATCAGTACTACCAGTACTACCACCACCAGTACTACCACTACCAGTACCACCACCACCAGTACTACCACTACCAGTACCACCACCACCAGTACCACCACCACCAGTACTACCACTACCAGTACCACCACCACCACCAGTACTACCACCATCAGTACAACCAGTACTACCACCACCAGTACTACCACTACCAGTACCACCACCACCAGTACTACCACCACCAGTACTACCACTACCAGTACCACCACCACCAGTACTACCACTACCAGTACCACCACCACCACCAGTACTACCAGAACTAAAGCCACCAGTACTACCACTACCACCACCACCAGTACTACCAGTACCACGACCACCAGTACTACCATTACCAGTACTACCACTACCACCACCAGTACTACCACCACCAGTACCACCACCACCAGTACTACCAGTACTACCATCATCAGTACTACCACCACCAGTACTACCACTACCAGTACCACCACCATCAGTACTACCACTACCAGTACCACCACCACCACCACCAGTACTACCAGTAGTACCACTATCAGTACTACCAGTACTACCACCACCAGTACTACCACTACTACAGCCACCAGTACTACCACTACTACAGCCACCAGTACTACCAATACCACCACCACCAGTACTACCACTACCAGTACCACCACCAGTACTACCACTACCAGTACTACCACCACCACTACTACCACCACCAGTACTACCACTACCAGTACCACCACCTCCAGTACTACCACTACTACCACTACCAGTACCACCACCACCAGTACTACCAGTAACACCACCACCAGTACTACCACTACCAGTACCACCACCACCACCAGTACTACCACTACCAGTACCACCACCACCACCAGTACTAACACTATCAGTACTACCAGTACTACCACCACCAGTACTACCACTACTACAGCCACCAGTACTACCACTACTACAGCCACCAGTACTACCACTACCACCGCCACCAGTACTACCACCACCACCAGTAGTACCAGTACCACCACCACCAGTACTACTACAACCAGTACTACCAGTACCACTACCACCACCACGAGTACCACAACCACCAGTACCACCACCACCAGTACTACCACCACCAGTACTACCAGTACCACCACCACCAGTACTAACACTACCAGTACCACCACCACCACCAGTAGTACCAGTACTACAGCCACCAGTACTACCACTACCACCAACACCAGTACTACCAGTACCACGACCACCAGTACTACCACTTCCCAGTACTACCACTACCAGTACCACTACCACCACCAGTACTTCCACCACCAGTACCACCACCACCAGTACTAACAGTACTACCACCATCAGTACTACCAGTACTACCACCACCAGTACTACCACTACCAGTACCACCACCACCAGTACTACCACTACCAGTACCACCACCACCACCAGTACTACCAGTACTACAGCCACCAGTACTACCACTACCACCACCACCAGTCCTACCAGTACCACAACCACCAGTACTGCCACTACCAGTAGTACCACTACCAGTACCACTACCACCACCAGTACTACCACCACCAGTACCACCACCACCAGTACTACCAGTACTACCATCATCAGTACTACCACCACTAGTACTACCACCACCAGTACTACCACTACCAGTACCACCACCACCAGTACCACCAGTACTACCACTACCACCACCACCACCACCACCAGTACTACCAGTAGTACCACCATCAGTACTACCAGTACTAGAGTGCATAGGGAGTGCATAGTGCAGAGTGCATAGGGAGTGCATAGTGCATAGGGAGTGCAGAGTGCATAGGGAGTGAAGAGTGCACACTGCATAGGGAGTGAAGAGTGCACAGCGCATAGGGAGTGCAGAGTGCAGAGTGCATAGGGAGTGCAGAGTGCAGAGTGCATAGGGAGTGCAGAGTGCATAGGGAGTGCAGAGTGCATAGGGAGTGCAGAGTACATAGGGAGTGCAGAGTGCATAGGGAGTGCAGAGTGCATAGGGAGCGCAGAGTGCAGAGTGCATAGGGAGTGCAGAGTGCATAGGGAGCGCAGAGTGCAGAGTGCATAGGGAGCGCAGAGTGCAGAGTGCATAGGGAGTGCAGAGTGCATAGGGAGTGCAGAGTGCATAGGGAGTGCAGAGTGCATAGGGAGTGCATAGTGCAGAGTGCATAGGGAGTGCATAGTGCAGAGTGCATAGGGAGTGCAGAGTGCATAGGGAGTGCAGAGTGCATAGGGAGTGCAGAATGCATAGGGAGTGCAGAATGCATAGGGAGTGCAGAGTGCATAGGGAGTGCATAGGGAGTGCAGAGTTCAGAGTGCATAGGGAGTGCAGAGTGCATAGGGAGTGAAGAGTGCAGAGTGCATAGGGAGTGCAGAGTGCATAGGGAGTGAAGATTGCACAGTGCATAGGGAGTGAAGAGTGCACAGCGCATAGGGAGTGCAGAGTGCACAGTGCATAGGGAGTGCAGAGTGCATAGGGAGTGCAGGGTGCATAGGGAGTGCAGAGTGCATAGGGAGTGCAGAGTGCATAGGGAGTGCAGAGTGCATAGGGAGTGCATAGTGCAGAGTGCATAGGGAGTGCATAGTGCAGAGTGCATAGGGAGTGCAGAGTGCATAGGGAGTGCAGAGTGCATAGGGAGTGAAGAGTGCAGAGTGCAGAGTGCATAGGGAGTGAAGAGTGCAGAGTGCATAGGGAGTGAAGAGTGCACAGTGCATAGGGAGTGAAGAGTGCACAGCGCATAGGGAGTGCAGAGTGCACAGTGCATAGGGAGTGCAGAGTGCATAGGGAGTGCAGAGTGCATAGGGAGTGCAGAGTGCATAGGGAGTGCAGAGTGCAGAGTGCATAGGGAGTGCAGAGTGCATAGGGAGTGCAGAGTGCATAGGGAGTGCAGAGTGCATAGGGAGCGCAGAGTGCAGAGTGCATAGGAGGTGCATAGGGAGTGCAGAGTGCATAGGGAGTGCAGAGTGCATCGGGAGTGCAGAGTGCATAGGGAGTGCATAGTGCAGAGTGCATAGGGAGTGCATAGTGCAGAGTGCATAGGGAGTGCAGAGTGCATAGGGAGTGAAGAGTGCAGAGTGCATAGGGAGTGCAGAGTGCATAGGGAGTGCAGAGTGCATAGGGAGAGCAGAGTGCCTAGGGAGTGCAGAGTGCATAGGGAGTGCAGAGTGCATAGGGAGCGCAGAGTGCAGAGTGCATAGGGAGTGCAGAGTGCATAGGGAGCGCAGAGTGCAGAGTGCATAGGGAGTGCATAGGGAGTGCAGAGTGCATAGGGAGTGCAGAGTGCATAGGGAGTGCAGAGTGCATAGGGAGTGCATAGTGCAGAGTGCATAGGGAGTGCATAGTGCAGAGTACATAGGGAGTGCAGAGTGCATAGGGAGTGAAGAGTGCAGAGTGCATAGGGAGTGCATAGTGCATAGGGAGTGCAGAGTGCATAGGGAGTGCAGAGTGCAAAGGGAGTGCAGAGTGCATAGGGAGTGCAGAGTGCATAGGGAGTGCAGAGTGCATAGCGAGTGCAGAATGCATAGGGAGTGCAGAGTGCATAGGGAGTGCAGAGTGCATAGGGAGTGCATAGGGAGTGCAGAGTGCAGAGTGCATAGGGAGTGCAGAGTGCATAGGGAGTGAAGAGTGCAGAGTGCATAGGGAGTGCAGAGTGCACAGTGCATAGGGAGTGCAGAGTGCATAGGGAGTGCAGAGTGCATAGGGAGTGCAGAGTGCATAGGGAGTGCAGAGTGCATATGGAGTGCAGAGTGCATAGGGAGTGCAGAGTGCATAGGGAGTGCAGAGTGCATAGGGAGTGCATAGTGCATAGGGAGTGCATAGTGCAGAGTGCATAGGGAGTGCACAGTGCAGAGTGCATAGGGAGTGCAGAGTGCATAGGGAGTGAAGAGTGCAGAGTGCTTAGGGAGTGAAGAGTGCACAGTGCATAGGGAGTGCAGAGTGCATAGGGAGTGCAGAGTGCATAGGGAGTGCAGAGTGCATATGGAGTGCAGAGTGCATAGGGAGTACAGAGTGCATAGGGAGTGCAGAGTGCATAGGGAGTGCATAGTGCATAGGGAGTGCATAGTGCAGAGTGCATAGGGAGTGCACAGTGCAGAGTGCATAGGGAGTGCAGAGTGCATAGGAAGTGAAGAGTGCAGAGTGCTTAGGGAGTGAAGAGTGCACAGTGCATAGGGAGTGAGGAGTGCACAGTGCATAGGGAGTGCAGAGTGCACAGTGCATAGGGAGTGCAGAGTGCATAGGGAGTGCAGAGTGCATAGGGAGTGCAGAGTGCAGAGTGCATAGGGAGTGCAGAGTGCATAGGGAGTGCAGAGTGCAGAGTGCTTAGGGAGTGCAGAGTGCATAGGGAGTGCATAGTGCAGAGTGCATAGGGAGTGCATAGTGCAGAGTGCATAGGGAGTGCATAGTGCAGAGTGCATAGGGAGTGCAGAGTGCATAGGGAGTGAAGAGTGCAGAGTGCATAGGGAGTGCAGAGTGCATAGGGAGTGCAGAGTGCAGAGTGCATAGGGAGTGCAGAGTGCATAGGGAGTACAGAGTGCATAGGGAGTGTAGAGTGCATAGGGAGTGCATAGTGCATAGTGAGTGCAGAGTGCATAGGGAGTGCATAGTGCAGAGTGCATAGGGAGTGCAGACTGCATAGGGAGGGAAGAGTGCAGAGGTCATAGGGAGTGAAGAGTGCAAAGGGAGTTCAGAGTGCATAGGGAGTGCAGAGTGCATAGGGAGTGCAGAGTGCATAGGGAGTGCAGAGTGCATAGGAAGTGCAGAGTGCAGAGTGCATAGGGAGTGCAGAGTGCATAGGGAGTGCAGAGTGCATAGGGAGTGCAGAGTGCATAGGGAGTGCAGAGTGCATAGGGAGTGCATAGGGAGTGCAGAGTGCATAGGGAGTGCAGAGTGCATAGGGAGTGCATAGGGAGTGCAGAGTGCATAGGGAGTGCAGAGTGCATAGGGAGTGCAGAGTGCATAGGGAGTGCAGAGTGCATAGGGAGTGCATAGTGCATAGGGAGTGCATAGTGCAGAGTGCATAGGGATTGCATAGTCCAGAGTGCATAGGGAGTGCATAGTGCGGAGTGCATAGTGCAAAGTGCATAGGGAGTGCATAGTGCAGAGTGCATAGGGAGTGCAGAGTGCATAGGGAGTGAAGAGTGCACAGTGCATGGGGAGTGAACAGTGCACAGTGCATAGGGAGTGAAGAGTGCACAGTGCATAGGGAGTGCAGAGTGCATAGGGAGTGCAGAGTGCATAGGGAGTGCAGAGTGCATAGGGAGTGCAGAGTGCATAGGGAGTGCAGAGTGCATAGGAAGTGCAGAGTGCAGAGTGCATAGGGAGTGCAGAGTGCATAGGGAGTGCAGAGTGCATAGGGAGTGCATAGGGAGTGCAGAGTGCATAGGGAGTGCAGAGTGCATAGGGAGTGCATAGGGAGTGCAGAGTGCATAGGGAGTGCAGAGTGCATAGGGAGTGCAGAGTGCATAGGGAGTGCAGAGTGCAGAGTGAGTAGGGAGTGCTAGGGAGTGCTAGAGAGTGCAGAGTGAGTAGGGAGTGCTAGAGAGTGCAGAGTGAGTAGGGAGTTCTAGGGAGTGCTAGAGAGTGCAGAGTGAGTAGGGAGTGCTAGGGAGTGCTAGAGAGTGCAGAGTGACTGCAGAGAGTAAGCTAATGGCAATGTAAATGACTGCCATTTATTTATCTGTTTTCAAACCCAACACATAAATAAAAATGTTGTCATTTACAATGCCAATATCTCTAACTTTTCCAAAGACGAAACCATTGCATTGTAAATGCTTTTTTTAAATGGGTCCTTGTGTTAGTGGGAAAACAAAGCTTTGAATCTGTTTTCCCGTCTCCATGAAGCATGAGGCCAGGGAAGAGGGCAGGAATGTGACACTACTCTGACAAGACGAGATTAGAAGTAATTAACAGAAAACAGATGTCCTCTTCACTTTTATGAGGCCAAGAGTGTTTGAGAGTCTGTTTTTTCTACTTTCAGTAACTTCACATGTTTTTAAAACTAAACATTTGTTGTCTTATGCCTTATATCAGTGTGTTGTTAGAACAATCTATAGACATAGTTAAGTCGAATACTGAAAACAGCATGTCACACCATATACGCACCACACAATAATACACGATACACACATAACACACACACACCACACACACACCACTCTCTCACCACCACTCTCTCACCACCACACACTCATCACCACTCACCACAACACACTCACTACCACAGACTCACCCCCACAGACTCACCCCCACAGACTCACCCCCACAGACTCACCCCCACAGACTCACCCCCACACACTCACCACTACAAACAGAAACACACACACAAACACACACACAACAACATAACACCAGCCATCAGTGCACCCTTTCACCAGGGCCAAACACCACCAGCCATCAATGCACTTTTTCACCAAACACAAACACCATCAGGCGTACAACACCAGGCAGCCGTCAGTGCATTCTTTTACAAGGCGCACTCACCAGCAATCGTCAGTACACTCTTTCACCAAACACACACACCATCAGCCATCTGTGCACTGTTTTACTAAGCACACATACACCAGCCGTCAGTGCACCCTTCCACTAGGCACACACACCTCCAGGCGCCAGTGCACTCTTCCACCAAACACACACACCAACAGCCATCAGTGCACGCATCAATTGTTAACGCATCCACAATTAACTTTTGTACCAATCGCAGTATGATACACTTTACTTTTAAACATATTCATGTAAAGCACAGCATGACACCATTGGTAAAATTACAATACAACTCACATAATACCACTACACACCACATGCACACACTCCATCACACATGACGAAAACACATTGCCATTTACAATACCATTAGCTCAAAATCAAATAAATCCGAGCCCGATTGCATTTCTAATGCTTGTTTTATTATGTATTTAAAATTGTAAATAATATTATTTTTGTTAAAGAAGTGTTTTTCGTATTAATTATTTTATGGTATATGTATTTTTTAAATATTTGATATATACGTTTTCTAATTAGTGTTCATTGTTTTAAATATTTTATGTCTTTATTATTCATGTTTATTTCATACTTTATTGAAATTTGTATTATTTTTTATAGTGGTTTTCAGCAGTGGCCATTGCAAGTAAGCATGAGCATGGTGGTCAGGAAGCCGACAGACAACTGAATATGATTTATTTATTTACTTTTCCCTATTCCATCATCTGCCGACTGCCCCGCTCCTGCCCCGCACCCACCCCACCACCCCACAGCGCTTTCCTGCACCGGCCGCTGCAGGTTGTTTTAGGGAATATATATTTATTTTATGTTTGTAAGATAACAATTTTAATTTGTTATGGTGCATGCATTTGAAAATGATATTATTTAGCTATATTTCTGTAAGTTAATATTCTATTTAATATTTCAAATTTTATATACTTAGGGGCTGATTATGAGAGCTGTGAACCCGCCACCGACAGGCTGTCTGTGACGGGTTCACCGACATCGTGAGGCCATTTCCCGCCCACCATATTATAATGGCCAGCGGTACCATGGCAGTCAGAAACTCTGACTGCCATACATCCAACTGGCTCTTGAGCCCGCCGGTGCTGCGTATTTCCTGAAATGGCGGCGATGCCTACCAGGCACCGCTGTTGGGATTTCGATGGACCATCACCACCAGCCTTTCCATGGTGGTCAGGATGGACATTGGGGGCCCGTAGCCATTCATGGCCCTTTCTTTTGGTGGTTGGAGGGCAGCTGTGGTGCCCCCTACATTTCCCTGCATCTTGTGGTAGGCTCCGCATGGTGCCTGCCAGGTAGTGCAGGGAACTGTAATAAGTGCCTTTTTAACATTGTGGCGGGTGCTGCTGCCAGGAGCACCCGCAGCAATGTTAACTATGGCATGTGTGCTCGCAGTGGTGGCAGTTGCATCATAATTCCCCCTGTGGGACGGCTGCTTTGTAGGCGGGCGGTCCAACTAGCTGAGATGAAGGGGGACGGACAGACAGTGGCGTCACTAGGGGGGTGCGGGGGGTGCAGACCGCACCGGGTGTCACCATCACATGGGGTGACACCAATCTGTGATCTACAGCTCTGCAGCCTCGCCTCTGCTCTGCTCTGCTTTATAATCAGAAGGAAGGAACTACGAGGCACGAGGTGGCGATACAAACAGGTACACCCAGGAGCACAGTCAGACAGGTGAACAATGGAAGGGAACTGGAGCACGTGATTGCACACCCCTTCTCGAGCCGGGAGCTTTAGCAGGGCCTCACAGAGAAGTTAATCAGCCTAGCGGTCAGAAGTGAACTCTGCTAGCGCTATGACGGACGGCGTTGACAACAACTCATATATGCCAGTGATGTCTCAGGTATTACGGAATTACACTTGGCACATAGAATATGAAATTATACCTTGTACCATTAGTCACCCTTTGCCAAGGTGTATGCAAAGAGCAAATCGAATCTGTTTTGCGCGCGTTCTGCTAATAGTCAAGGTACACTAGTTATTTTGTACCGTGGCTGTTTTTGCAAAAAATGAAAACGGAGGGAACAGAGTATGAAATTAATGCACATCATGTGCATTACTTTTGTGAAGTTCGTAGAGCTTCCTGGTTCAAATTTTTTGGCAATTTCAAGAAATTAAACAAAATGATGCTGCACAAACGTAGTGCTGTCTTTCAGATTTGAAGACTGGAAAGTTTAAGTGCTTCCTTTCTGGTTAAACACAGCCAAAATCATGCTCCATCAGCTTGCTCAATTTAACTATTCGAGGATTTCTTTAGTGCTGGGCAGAGTTTGTATGATTCCCTAGTATGGAGGAGACAATGAAAATAGTGCTAAATGCATTTGTTCTAACTCTGAAGAGTCCTCTTCTGAGCAGTGTGTGCAGGGGCTATAACTGTCATGCCTTCCTTGGAGAGGACAGTGGGACAGAAAGGATGCTTAGGGCCTTCGCCCATCCTAGGTAGCGGCGTAGCTAGGGGGGGGGGGGGCGGTGGGGGGCGGTCACCGTCAGCCCCAGGAAGCACCACAGTGCACACATTACGTGCAAGTATTAGTGCACTGTGCAAACGCAGTGCACACCTGCTTACAACAAATACTGCAGTGCATGCCAGGCACACACCACCTACGTGCATAGTGGTGATGGTGAGATGCGCGGCGGCGGCGTACCCAGTTTGTGGGTCCCAGGGCCGTCAATCTTATAGCGCTACCAATGACGGCCCTGGGCCACCCGCCACGCTGTGCTCCACTGATGCACGCCCCCACCACATGCTTAGACTGAGTGGAAACAGTCTCGGCAGTGGGGTGCTGCTGGGCGTTTTGCAGAACCCCTATGTTAGGGGCCAAGCCATCACCACAGTGGAGTCTAAAGAAAAGGGTAAGATGTCACTGTGAATTGAGCAAGAGTTTTGGCACACTCTTTAAATCTTTTCTACAGCGATATGTATACCATATGGAAGGTAATTTATCAGACTTGAGTGCCTTTCATAGGGTAGCACCGCCATTTCAGAAGGGCAGGTTGCGTGACTGGAAAAATGCCTACGTGATGCAGATTGATACTCTTGAACTGGACTCCTCGTTTTTGTGGCAACTTATTTTGTATAAACATAATGTTTTTCTCTCAGCAAATATTAGTATTTCTCAGTATGGTGCACATACATGGGGCAATAAGATTCCTCCCCTCCTGCATACAACATCTGTCTAGAGTGTGTGGGAAGTTATCTCTCGCGCGCACGGTACCCCCGCCCCGCCTCCCAGTTTCTGTCCTGGTGCGCTGTGAGGTTCGTTGTGAGGTTCTGTGAATTCTGAACCCTTGGGTTCCATTTTGTGCATTGTAGCCATTTTGTGGTTGCCCTAACATAGGCCTATGACTGTGGCTGAACAAGTCTTTCAAGGACATGTACACCTTAGCTCGAATTCGTGCTGACTCCTGTTTGACCTGAGTGAACTGACCCTGTTGCCTGAAGCTGACCTTGTTAAACCAGTTCCTGCCCTTTAGCTGATCAAGATTGAGGATCAAAGCACAGGACATTGTAGAGTTTGGTATGCACACACACACCCCTTAGCCTGCTTCTTATCTGTTTCTCTTCCTTCTTTTATGGTCCGTTTATGATATGGGTTGTGGTCCTTTTATTATGGGTTTGTCCGGCTTGTGTAAGAAGGAATGTTAGGCATTTTGCATGCTTGCAAAAGCTAGGACTGCCCCTTACTTGTATGCTGAAGTTTGCATATAAAAGGCCTCTGTTTTCTGTATTCCTCAGACTACCTCATTCAGTTGCTACGGCTTCTGTGTGACGTGGCCTCACTTATTACATTTAATAAAGATGTCTTTTCATATTTTCAGCATCTGTGCCAAGTTCTTTTTCTATTAGTAAGTATTCCCTGAGAATGAAGATTACAGTTCTTCAGTTTAAGTAGGGTAGGGGGGCTTCCTGGGCTCTTTTCAGGACTTTGGTGGCTCGAGCCCTCTGCGCCTCCCCACCCCTCTCTCTCTCTATGCCCTCCGTGATGTGTGTGGGTTTTTTCTGCACCCAAATACACTCAGCCAGGGCACCCATTAACTTGCAGTTTTTGCAGCACTCTGTGCGATTAGACTATTAGCAGAGTGAATAGAAAAGAAACCGTTTTAAATGGATATTGGTTTCCACAAACAACGGTTGCCAAGTGTGTGTTTGTGTTCTGCCCGCATGAAGGGCAGCGCTTTGAAACTCAGGACTTTTTTGCAATGGCTATTTACTGTCTTTTTTTTCCTGTGGGGCACTATGGGCCCTAGTGCAAGCAGGAGGAGATGTGACCACCACCTCCGTGTGCGAGAGCAAAAAATAGTGACGATTGACGTGAGATTGGGCACTTTACAGCCCAGAGCCCCGGAGCCACTGCACCTGCTGTACTAAGAACAGCTACGTACCTATTTGCTTTGTCAAGGTGGCAGTTAGTTTCGCCCAGAGTGTGCCGTGTTGTCAAGCCAGACAGTGTCATCATATTGTCAAGTGTGTTGCTGCCGTGTTGTTCAGTGCAGTGTTTTTCAGTCTAGTCTCACGCCTGCCTGTGCAGTGTGGTGCTGTTTTTCTTGACTAGTGCCACATAACATGGGGTGCAGTCTAGGTTATGGTTTAGTGAGGGTTCTTGAGGCCTACTGTGGGTCCTTATTACTTAGTTTTGTACCACATTGTTTAGTCTGGTGCCATATTGACCAGTGTTGCGCCATCGGGGTATCCAGAGTGGTGCCATTTTGTCTAGTGTGGTGCCATGTTGCTAAGCTGGTGTCATATCATCCATTGATGGGCCATTGCGGTTTGTGTGGTGACGTTTTGACTATTGTGGTGTCCTTCTCTCTAGTGTGATGCTGTGCTGTTCATTGTGATGCCATGTTAAACAAAGTTGTGCCATGTTGCTTAATATGGTACCATCACGTTTTCCACTGTGGCTTCATACTTTCTAGTGTAATGTCCATGTTGTGTTGTGCGTTGTGGCTCCATGTTTTAAGTTGTGCAAAGCAATGCCTTAATGTGGATCTCTGGTGTTTACCTTCGTGGTATGCTGCCATGTTGTCTAGTGTTGTGTTGTGTTGTCCTGTGGTCCCGTTATTTGCCAACTGTGTCCACTGGCGGACTCGGAGTGGAGGAGGTCCATGCAGTAAGGCGTGAGGGGGTGACACCATGAGTTACCCGCACCGGGTGACACCCACCCTAGTGACGCCACTGCGCACAGAAGTCCGTCCGCCATCCTACTCAGCCCCATATTTTCGTCTTCTATATTTTGATAGTCGATATTTCATCAAAGATAAAATATGTAAAGTCGACATCTTTGTGCTCAGTGGTTTAATGGCAATATTTTTGCATTTCGATATTACCTACTGGCGGTCGCCAGTAGGTATATATAGTTAGGATTTTTTCTCTATGGGTTTTTTGAAAATTCTATGTCTAATAACTTTGGCGTTTGTGGACGGAATTGGCTGAAATTTTCAGGAAAATGGCACATTTTGTTTCTGAGCAGCCCTTGAAAATTTGGGGGGGGTTCGTCCAGTGGGGGCCGAGAAAAAAGGGGGGTCCCAAAACGTGTTTTTAACATTGAGTTTTCCATAGGGCGGTTGGCCTCACTTTTAGCCCGAACGGCTGAATGGATTTGCACGAAACTTGGCAAAATTGTAGGGACTGGTAGCCCGATGTGCCTTTTGTAGGTCTCAATATATGTGCTCCAGTGGATTTTGAGAAATTAACGTTTAAAAAAAGATATATATCTGTAACAGCGGACCGGGCAGCGCACTGGTTCGCGGACTTTTCGCGCAACGGAGCTTTGTGAAGCGAAGCTGATTGGTTCTCCGGCGTCTGTCAACATTCCAAACAGTCCGTAGCGGCCGCCATCTTGTCTCTCGGTAGGATCGAGAGACAAGAGGAGGTCAAAACAAAGGGGGAAATAACTATAAGGGGGCATAGTAGATCCTCGCTGACCCCCTAGGTTTGATGTGGAGGTTTTAAAAGGGCCCCGCGGGGCAAAAAAAAAAAATAATAATAATAATCGAACGGCTGAATGGATTTGCACGAAACTTGGCAAAATTGTAGGGACTGGTAGCCCGATGTGCCTTTGCTAGGTCTCAATATATGTGCTTCAGTGGATTTTGAGAAATTAACGTTCAAAAAAAGATATATATCTGTAACAGCGCACCGCTTCGCGTACTTTTCGCGTTACGGAGCTTTGCGAAGCGAAGCTGATTGGCTCTCCGGTGTCTGTAAACATTCCAAACAGTACGTAGCGGCCGCCATCTTGTCTCTCGGTAGGATCGAGAGACAAGAGGAGGCCAAAGCGAAGGGGCAAATGACCATAAGGGGGCATAGTAGATCCTCGCTGACCCCCTAGGTTTGATGTGGAGGTTTTAAAAGGGCCCCGCGGGGCAAAAAAAAAAAATAATAATAATAATCGAACGGCTGAATGGATTTGCACGAAACTTGGTAAAATATTAGGGACTGGTAGCCCGATGTGCCTTTGCTATGTCTCAATATATGTGCTTCAGTGCATTTTGAGAAATTAACGTTCAAAAACAAGATATATATCTGTAACAGCGCTCCGCTTCGCGGAGATAAAATTATATCTGTATTACCTAGCTGTTGCTAACACCAGTTAGCGACGGCTAGTAGGAGATAGCGACCATCTTGGGTCCCACTTTGCATGTGAGTGATATTTATCACTAATGACATGCAAAGTGGGCATGCCAAGATGTTAGCGACTGGAAACAGTCGCTAACATCGCTATCTCCTATTATCAACTTTTGGAAATATTCGAGATAAGCGCGAATATCTCCAAAAAGTAACAGCTGCCCTGAGCAGTTCTTAGCCATGTTATCCAATGGGAGGTGGATAACATGGCTAAGAGCATTAGCTCGGTAATGCATGAATATCGCGGAGTTTTCAGCGATATTAATGCATTGCGCTCGTTTTTTATCGTATTTGCGATAAACCTTGATAATAGCAAGGTTTATCTGCGATAATTTCTGACGGTAAAAAAATCTTTGCAATGCATCGTTAGGGATAAATATCGCTTAACTTTGGTAATATGCCCCAACGTCTGTTAACGTTCGATTCGAAGGAAATCAGGAATTGTTGAAAAACATTGTGTGCGCCATCTTGTCTTTTTTCAAATGCCACACTTTTGTCGTGCACGGCAGCCATTTTAGATGCCTTGACCAGACCCACTCTGTGCACGCTGTCGATCCTTAGCATGGCTCCCCACCCTCGCAAGCATCTCACCCAGGCAGTGGTCACCCCCGCTCTCTGTCTTATGCATGGGTAATAAACCTCCCCCCATCTGCGCTGCTCTTCCCTGAGAATCACACCCTGTGCCCGCCCGACACCTCCCTTTCGCCCTATTCACTACCGCACCCTCTGACACTCCTTTTCCTCTGTGTCCGATTGTCCAGGCCGGTCCTAGGCTATCAGCTAGCCCTGCAGATGTAGTTTATGGCCACAGCTGTAAAGAATCACCCCTCTTCAAAGGAGTTATAGTAGATCAAGGCCCACACTCGATGAGATCCGTCACAGCAGAAGCGTTGCTATTATCTGAAAACCATCCTGTATTGTGATTGGGGAGGGGACCGAGCGTGAAGCGGAAGATTCCAGGGATGACTCTTTGTACATCAAAGTTTTTACAATTATGTGTCACATTAAAAATATATAGCACTCCGACAAAGTAGTAAGATTATAAAACTTTAATAATTTATAAATATATACAAGAAAACAAAAATAGTAATAACATATAAACATTTTTAGAGAAAAACAACGAAGTAGCGGTCGGCTGTGCGAATAGTCCCAACGCAGCACAACGTCCAGATTTCCGGCGTGGGGCGTCGCGGGGGGTGGGTCATCAGTAGCAAACTGTTGTGCGAATAGTTCCAAGGCAGCAGAACGCGCCGAAATCTAGATGACACGAAAGTGATGTCTAGTAAGTTGCCACCCAGCAAATAACGGCGTGGGGCGTCGCGGGGGGTGGGTCATCAGTAGCAAACTGTTGTGCGAATAGTTCCAAGGCAGCAGAACGATGGCACCAAGGTGATGTCCAGTAAGTTGCCGCACTGGTTTTGGTATCCTACAATGCTGCTCCGAATAACGGCGTGGAGCGCCCCGGGGGAGGCGGCGTGAACGGGCCTCTCCAGGTGGAGTCTCATCTGTTTTAGTGGGGCGCCCCTTTACCGTTTCAGTTGCCATTCCGTCCGCTTTTGGTCCACTGTGTCAAAATCCGCCATTCAGCTGAGTTGCGCCCACTCTTGCGGTGCAGCGATAGGCGGCTGCCACAGGACTCTCAAAATGGCGGCAGGCTCTTTCCTTTTTGGGCGTGGTCCACTGAAATGGCCCTGGGACACCTTGGAAATCGGACGCTTGTCTGCTAGGTCTTGGACCCCATTCTCGAAAGCGTCCCCTCCGCCTTGAGAATTCATCAAAAGTTTTGGGGGCCCCGACTCCTGCAGGCTTCTGGTGGGGAGCGGCTGCCATGATTGCTCGCGGAATGACCACGACGGAGCTACGAGATGGTGGTGCTCTCATGCTGACGCCAGTTTAGTCTGAAACATCCAGAAACAAGGTGGGGCTTTCATCGTTTGGGGGAAAAAAAAAGTTTTCATCCAATGAAAAGTGTTGTTTTTAGGTCATATGATCAAGCCTTCCATCATTCGGAAACCAAAAGTAAAATGAACCAATGAAAAGTTTTATAAACAAGTCACATGACCTGTTATGCGGCATAGGGTATAAAATGCGGAGAAAATACGTTGGCACGTGAGGCGGCGTCAGTAGCGGACCGATGTGCGAATAGGCCGAAGGCAATACAACGCGCCAAGATCCGGATGGCACCGAGGTGGTGTCATAGTTGAGAGTTCTGAGCAGCGGTTGTAACACTGTCTGAAGCTTATTTGCAGCTGCTGTAGCTTCACTACGCGCCAAGATCCGGATGGCACCGAGGTGGTGTGTAGCAAGTTGCCGCACTGGTGTGGCCATCCTACAATGCTGAAAGTCGGCGTGGGGCGCCCCGTTGGCCTGTGAGTTTGCGTCAGTAGCGGACCGATGTGCGAATAGGCCGAAGGCAGCACAACGCGCCAAGATCCGGATGGCACCGAGGTGGTGTCTAGTAAGTTGTCGCACTTCTGTGGCCATCCTACAATGTTGAAAGTCGGCGTGGGGCGCCCCGTTGGCCTGTGAGATGGCGTCAGTAGCGGACCGATGTGCGAATAGGCCGAAGGCAGCACAACAATATTTTCTGACTGACACCACAAGGCGCTGAGATGCCAAGATCCGGATGGCACCGAGGTGATGTCTAAGTTGCGGACTGATGTGCGAATGGGGCCAAAGGCAGCGTAACAATATTTTTTGTATGGAAGATACCACTAGGCGTTGAGATGCCAAGATTCGGATGGCACTGAGGTGATGTCTAGCAAGTTGGTGTGGTCATCCTACAATGCTGAAACTCGGCGTGGGTCGCCCCATTAGCCTGTGAGATGGCGTCAGTAGCGGACCGATGTGCGAATAGGCCGAAGGCAGCACAACGCGCCAAGATCCGGATGTCACCGTGGTGGTTTCATAGTTGAGAGGCACTTCATCTGCAGTGGGGCGCCGAGATCCGGATGGCACCGAGGTGATGTCTAGCAAGTTGCTGTACTGGTGTGGTCATCCTACAATGCTGAAACTCGGCGTGGGTCGCCCCATTAGCCTGTGAGATGGCGTCAGTAGCGGACCGATGTGCGAATAGGCCGAAGGCAGCACAACGCGCCAAGATCCGGATGTCACCGTGGTGGTTTCATAGTTGAGAGGCACTTCATCTGCAGTGGGGCGCCGAGATCCGGATGGCACCGAGGTGATGTCTAGCAAGTTGCTGTACTGGTGTGGTCATCCTACAATGCTGAAACTCGGCGTGGGTCGCCCCATTAGCCTGTGAGATGGCGTCAGTAGCGGACCGATGTGCGAATAGGCCGAAGGCAGCACAACGCGCCAAGATCCGGATGTCACCGTGGTGGTTTCATAGTTGAGAGGCACTTCATCTGCAGTGGGGCGCCGAGATCCGGATGGCACCGAGGTGATGTCTAGCAAGTTGCTGTACTTGTGTGGTCATCCTACAATGCTGAAACTCGGCGTGGGTCGCCCCATTAGCCTGTGAGATGGCTGTTCTTTGGATTTGGGCCTGGTCCACCAAAATGGCCCTGGGACACCTTAGAACTCGGACGCTCGATTTTTTTTTCCTTTCCTGTACATGCAAAAAAAGGTAAATGCCCGGTACGTTACACGCTTCATCTGCCACGATGAACTCTCCAGAGGAACCGAAAAAAAATATAGTTGTGGTAACTATACCATGCATCGTCATATGGAGAGGTGGCACCAATTAATTATAGTGCTGCATAAAAGAGAGATTTGGAGGAGAACCCCTGACCTGCTAGTACATTCATCAAAGAAGTGGCACTGAGAGCTTCAGAGGCAAGGGAAACGGTCCCAAATATTTAGAAGAACTTTGGAAAGATTAAAATGACATGTTTAGATTGTGGCAAATTAATTTCATGTGGACAGATGAGTGTTACTCTAATAAATACAGCATATGAAGATCATCATAGTCGATGGTTGGTAGAGACATTTTGACTATATCCTGGACCTGCCCGTCCTCGCCCAAAATGGCGCCAGAATAAATGGGACTCGTAACTCCTTGTTGTGTACTGGTTGCAGAACCTTGAAATCACGAGATACGTATGCAGTTTTGAAGCACATGGCGGGCGGGGACGAGAATTGATTGAATATTTCGACATCCCTATTGATATTAAGTTCTGATGTGTTATTGATTACTGTACTGTTGAAAGTTCGAATTAACGTCACCCATGGTACTTGCCCGCAAATGTATATCTAGATAATTTTATTGTAACTGGCCCTGTCGTATTTTAATTATAAAATGTACGTCCACCGATTCCGTAACTGTTAGACACCTTAGTTCTTGCAACCTAATGGCCCGCCCGTTACGTTCCTCTACAGTGTAAATGTCTATTCATCATATACGATTACAGTTTGCTCTGTGGCAGGCCCACGTGGTTATAGGCTCGTATTTGTATAATGAAATTTTCTCAATAAAGGTTTTTAAAAGAAAACATGGTAGTAGTATATACATTGGTAAAGTTTTTAATAATAGTGACTGTTTTAGAATCATTAAAAGGCAAGTGAAATAAAGCAGACCAATTACATGAAGGGTAAAAGGTATAATACGAAGGAACGCAGTAAAGATAAATGGTCAAGGGCTGTTGTGTTTTCTATTCCTGCAACATAAAGTGATCGATAAGAATCTCATATTCAGGCGTATCAGCGACTAAGACAGCAGGTCGACCCTCTTTTGCTCAACGGCTCCGTCATGGGACGAAGAAACGCTCTTTTTCTCGAAAAAAGAATATATTTTACTTGCAGGACAGTTGTAAAATTTCCGGGAAAGTACATTAGCCTGGAACATTATAACATATATTTAAGAAAAAATAATGTTCGGAAGTAATGAAAAGCGTAATTTTTAGGTCATATGACCAAGCCTTTCATCATTACAATAAGAAAAGTAAAATGAACCAATGAAAAGTTTTATTAACAAGTCACATGACTTGTTATGCTTACGTTACGCGCTGCGCGCCCCGGATGACTTCCGGATGCGCTAACGCGGCGCGTCATATGACGCATTACGCGACAACGCAGGTACAGAATATAGTCAAAATGTCTCCACCAACCAGCGGTCGGAACACAACCCCTTTCAGCAGGCTAAATAGTTCTGTTAAATGACAACAGAAGGGACAGGCAACAAGAACCATCAGTCAAAGAGGGGAGAGCTAGTTCTTCTCTACCGGGTTACATTGGGGCGCTACCGGAACTGATCGAATTGGTAGTCTACAGTGTTTCTGGATGTTTCAGACTGAAGCTGGGGTTAGCATGAGAGCAGCACCATTTCGTAGCTCCGTCGTGGTCATTCCGCAACCAATCATGGCAGCCATTCTTTATCGTTATTTTGGGCGGGGTGGGTGGCGGAGCCGAGCTGTTTTGCAGCCATCATTGTGTGGAGTTCAGTTCATCTCACTAGTTTTGTATTTGTCATGAGGGGTTGTTCCTAATGTTTCTATTTTAGCGAGGTCAAAAAGAGATCCCATTAGTGGCCTACTGATTTTGCTCGATTCCTTTTCTTTTTTTTTTACACGATTTTTCGTTATCTGCAAAGACTAAACAGAGTATTGCGACTCTGTGTTTGTTTGTAAATAGAGAATGAACCAAAGAGAACTAATTCTAAAACAGTAAATACTTGGATAACAATCAATCAAATGGAGAGAGAAGCAGGCACGACGGATTACAATGGGGGCAAAGACCTGCGTTAACTACCTTTCACTATCTGCAAAGAGAGAGTACTCCTAATAGAAATGAGGGGGGGGGGCACCATTCAAAGCAGATCAGTGTGCATAAACACGAAAATGTTTTCACTTACCACGTACTTGACATTCGACAGCTTATGATATTTGCTATTAAAAAACCATTGAAATTCACTGAAAAAACCATAGGTTATAGACCATATATAGTTAGGAATTAGCATTTACAAAACCTTGAAAATTCACTGAAAAAACCATAGGTTATAGACCATATATAGTTAGGAATTAGCATTTAAAAAACCTTATTTTACTCACACAAAACCATTGAAATTCCATATATAGGTAGTTGCACTAACTATATATCGCGCACCTGCAATCCACTGCTGATCATGTCACATATTACATCATTCATGACATGGTCAGTGACATCACTGATGACATCACTGATGACATCTCAAATGACATCACTGATGACATCACTGATGACATCTCATTTGACATCATTCTTGTGCTAATACGATAAACCTCTTCAGACTCTAATATAACCTTAGATACACTCAGTGTATACAGACACTCACACACTTCCACTCATCCATGGAGTTACTCACACACCCAGTCAGTCATGCAAAGAAACAATCTCATCTCCATTTCTTCAACTATACAGTTAAACACACCTTACTTATTGAAACATATACTAACACATATTTACTCTCTTATACAATCCCTGATACAAGTTCACAATGATCGATACAACCACTCACTCATTCGGTGGCTCTCATGCACAGTTATTTATATATGCCAACTCTCACATGTACTGTGTTTTACATATGTACTTACTATGACATGTAGCATTGAGATATCCATTCACTCATCAATACACTCATGCACACAGTCAACTGCCCATGTAGCTGTTTCCACATGCACTCTTGAACTCATACACCTAGTGAATAAACTGTTCACACATCTATGCATAGAGTCACACACCTTCCAGCCACCCCCACACAAACTCAATCTCCCATAGAAATACTTGGGCAAGCAATTAATAACACATATAGCCTCTCGTATAGCTAATGATCAACACATGCAGCAGTTTACAGAACAACAGACATAATGATGCACAAATTAAGACAGTTTAGTCACTAACCCATGCATTCAGTGAGACACATTTAATCACTCACTCATACAGTCAGTCACGCACCTACTAAATCCTTCATCCAGACACTTATACATCCACTCATTCTTCAATATGTAAGATATATTTTAACTTTACAGAAACATACAGTCACTGGATGTTGTCATCAGTGATGTCATCAGTGATGTCATTTGAGATGTCATCAGTGATGTCATCAGTGATGTCACTGACCATGTCATGAATGATGTAATATGTGACATGATCAGCAGTGGATTGCAGGTGCGCGATATATAGTTAGTGCAACTAACTATATATGGAATTTCAATGGTTTTGTGTGAGTAAAATAAGGTTTTTTAAATGCTAATTCCTAACTATATATGGTCTATAACCTATGGTTTTTTCAGTGAATTTTATTATACACCTTCCAAATCAGCATCGGTGGAGTAGAGCTAAGCTCACATTTGCATCCTCATGTCAAGACGTTGGGTGAACCTGTGGTGCTATTTGATGGTGAAGATGACAGCAAAGAGCACCTAATGGCAGATGGAAGCTGAAAATGAGGCATTCATCATTTCTTTTTGTCTGTAGCACTGGTAACACTTGTACCGTTCCTGACTGGATGGAGCTGTGTAGTTTCCTGAGGTCATCTTCCACTGGATGCAATACTGCTGGTATTTGCGGCGTCCTGCTATGAACTGAACTTGAGCTGTTCTCGAATTTGGGGCCTCCTGGCATTCGTGGGGGGCTGGGCTGTTATTTTGAGGCCTATTACTGACATTTCAGTGACAATACAGATGACAGATGACCTCGAGTTCACCCGGCTGCTCCCCCTCTCACCAATACCATCGCGTGTTTTCGTTGAGGTCTACATTTCCGCTCCTGAGGTAAAAGGTCGCAGGGGGTGGTGATGTCACATATGTCTCCCATTGGCTTGCAGTAACCCGCTCCAGGTCCGTGTGAATCACGGGCTGCCAGCCCAGTAAGCTGCTCTTACTCTGGGAGAGGTGTGCGAGGGCCCCGGGGGCACTCCCGGCTCGCAGAGCTGCCAGGGCGCACGTAAATGATGGAACCATTAAAATGTCAGACTTGTATAAACACTCGGGGCCAGTGGCGAAGAAATAAGAGAAATAAATGAAAAAAATCCTGAAGTTCATGTTTGTTTTCAAGTTTGATGGTTGTCTAAGAGAAGTGGATTTTAAGTTTACAGTGAACTCCTGCTGTGCGATGGAAAGAACATTGTAGTACATTTCTGTTTAATTATTCTGCAGACTTTCTAGGGCTAACTGTTAACTCTTTGGTAGTAGTTTCACTTTGTACGTCAGCAATAACCTCACCTGGGTCCTTTGAGTTACTCTTATACACCTACTGGGCACCCTGTAGAAATGTCTGTCCCATTTAAGCACTCGCATTGGCACATTAAAGAAACCCCAAAAAATAGTGGATTGATGACTTCTTCTGTATTTAACACGCAGTCCAAATCAGTTTTTTGAATGTCGGAGCAGGCAGTCTAGGGTGGTTTGAAAGATTCTTCAAGAGCCTTCAAGCATCTATTTACAATCTAAAGCATGATGAAATACAAGGTGCTTTTTGATCTGCCTTAACCAATATAAAAGTGTGTTATAAAATTACATGCAAACTTGCAAAGTCAGAACTAGGAGCAAGGTAAACTCGGGCAATACAATTTTGTTCATGGATGTCAATTTACCAAAATGTCAAGGGTATCAGAAGTGACATCCCTCACCCTTGACCTCAACGACATCACGTCAATGTCATATGACCTGTGATCCTGGATCCAGGAAAAGACTCCACATAACCTTTGCTCTGACATCACTCCTCCTGATATCACAATAATTACCATCACTGAAACGTGGTGAATCCCACAAAGAGAAAAGATATCGTTAAATCACAGAAAGAGTTTAAGGAACCACAGTCCATCTGGATTCATTCATTTAGATCATATTTTGAATATAAAACACATATCCAGATTAAGAGTCTTTTTTAGAGTTTGGTGGACAGGGCACTCCATTATGAATGTGGCCAGTACCAATCTACCAAAGTGGTGTTTCTCTTGCTTTATTTAGAGTTGGCAGAATACTTCTGATGCCAATGGCAACCTTTGACCGACAGACCGATTGGCACTCAAAGTACCTAGGCCCACTGCCCTCCTTTTTTCGTGCAGATATTATGATGTATTGTTTCCTGTTTTAGACCAACGAAGGAAGTTTGGAGGTTCACAGAGAAAAGCAAATACATTTCTCCTACACACTGGGAGAAAACTCATGATGATATGTGAGGTTGGTTTGGAATAAAATAGAAAACTTTCCTGTGTCATCTCATGAAACTTAGCACCTGCACTGCAAAGCCTTCAGCAGAATCACCATAAGCCCCTGCTGTTTCCCAAAAAAAACAAATCTAATTTGACTCTTTGTTGGATTGCACAAATGAGGCCTATACTTTATTCACTTCCTCATTCTTGTTGTTTAGGGTTGACTCTCAAACCAGCCTGTGAATTGGTAGGCATTGAAATACAAAATAATAATTATGATGAAATAAAAGACCTTGAAAGGGACCATGAAGGAAAAAAAGGTAACAAGCACTATTACTTAGAAGGAGCAAGCAGGAGCAGACTGAATGGGCTATAGTTGTGAATAACATCTCATGAAATTAGGTGCATGAAGTGGCATGGAGGTAGAATGATACACCAAAACTGCCAATAGCTTTCGGTGAGAGATGAATACTCTACTGGACTTAGCGAAGATGTGACTAACAAAGTCCCCAGCCAGTGGCTGAAAGAGGCTGGTCGAAGAAAGTCATTTTTTTAAAATTCCAGATCCAAAACACTCTATATCATTTGCAAAACATCAATTTGATGGTTGGCAGGTCAAAACTCCAGACCTAACATTCATCTGGGTTTGGATTTGATAAGAACCATGTGAGGGTCAGCATTTACCTAAGGTTGGGTAGGCGTATGCTCTAAACATTGAATGCTGTTGCACTTTGTGAGGCATGGAATCCAAGTATAATAGATTTATAGAACTGCAACATTTAGGCAGAGATGAGCTTCTTGAGGTGAACATGATTTCCTTTTTTATTTCCATGTGTAACGAGTTGTGGTGAACCCATTTTCTCTATTTCACTGAAGGTTATGCTGCTGTTTGCACTGCAGATGTCCTATATGAGGAATGGAAGCAGAAGAAATTGTAGGCACCATGCATAGAGTTTGAGAGCTATTAAGGTCTGTGGTTTTAAACCAGGACAAGAAATGGCATAGCTCATTAGTCTGGTTGCTCATCATCTATGCTGCCAGGTACAATTTTCCAGCTTTTTAAAGGGATGTGTGCACTGCAGAATATACTGTTGCTTATGTTTCCAGCCCTTTAGGCGTGCAGTGCTGTTTATCATTTTCTTGAGATGAACTATTTGTGTGTGTGATAGATTTTTTTAATTAAGTTGTCGTTGGCTTTCTGCTCTGTCTTTTGCTGCACCAGTTTGGTTTCTGGCAGATATGGTACCTTTTCGGATATGTGCTGCATAAGGAGTGACTTCACTCCTGTTCTCATGAGCTTGTGATCACTCTTGTGGGGGGTGTTTGCATTCCATCTGCCCATGCTAAGCTCTTCTGTTTTGTGAAACAGTAACAGCTGTTTTTTGCATAGGGCTCTTTGAGGGGAAATGATTCAGTCACTTTATATTCTGGGGGAGTAGCATGAACGCAATCTAAAGTGAATTATTCACGCGTGGTTGGATCTGCATAGCACACGGAATGTTCGAAAATATGTGTGCGCTGGTGGTCACCAAGGTCTATTAAACACTTCATTTGACTGTCACTGAGACAGAGAAAGATAAAGTGTTTTTTTTTTTTTTACCATGAAGGGTAGTGCCACTGTGGCTTGCCTGCTTTGTGTGTTCCATATTTGAGGTGAGGAGGGGGGAATATTTCCCATTAATTTTTTTTTTTAAATATTTGAAAAAATATCTTTTTTTCCCAGGCTTTGACATTGGTAATCCTGCAGTGCGGAGGCTTGTCAAAGTCAAACATAAGGAAAATATTCCTACTCCAAAGAAACTGAGCAAAGTGTGATCTTCTCTGATGTATGCGTCAAAGGTTTGTTAATTGTTTGAAGACTAGTAATATTTGTAAATCGACACCATACTGAGATGCAGTAGCGGCCCGTATAGGGCATGCTACCGGGCGGTGACGCGGGGCGGTGCCAAATGCGATGCAGCAAGCGCATTGAAATTCGTTTTATTGATTTAAATGTCTACTTACCTACATTCATCCATATTCCGGTGTTTACTACCCCCCACCCTGCCCCTCCTCTGCCCCACATCCCCGCCCGGCAGCACGCCCTATACGGGCCGCTACTGCTGAGATTCGGGAAACATCATTTACTACGAAGTCTTTACCACGCATGACGTTTAGTACGATTCACTTACCACGCAAACGTCTTTACAACGCGGGTGCATTCCACGACCGTCTTCACCACGCAACGTGCTTTCCTTCCAGTCTTCGTTCTCTCGTCCTGTTCTTTTATAATTAATAAAAAAGTAACTATAAAAAACAAGGGGGGCTCAGGGGGTTTGGGGGGGCTGGGGGGTGTCCCCCCCAATAAAATACCAAGCGGTTTGAAAAAAAAAAGAATAGAACTGATAAAAAATAAGATTTAAGTGCCTCTGACGATCAAGAAAAGAGCCTCCCCAGCGACGTGACGTGTATGTCATAATAGTAGTCCTATCTCTATTTTTTTGTTTTGACGCTCGTTTCCGTGAAGGGCAGTGGAGAGGTGAGATAAGGATCCAATATTTATACATATACAAATATAATTAAAGCGCATTGTAAATTAAAAATGTTTTTAGAAAATGGTAATCTGTATTATTGTTATGTGAAAAACATCGATATTTTGCTTTGTTAGGCTGTTTCGAAATAATTTATAGTAGCCTATCAGAAGGGACGTAAGAGGTCAGTTAACGTAAAAATTGCGGAGTAGAATCCTGCGTTATGATTTGCTGCGTGGAAAAGACACATGCGAGGTAAAGTTCGCGTGGTAAAGCCATGCGTGGTACAGGTAAGCGTTGTAAAATCATATATTCCTGAGATTCACAAGGCACATGGAAATTAAAAAATCTCTTGTGGCTTTTAGTGATGTGCTTATGCTGTGCCCACTCTGTACGATGGAAAGTAAGAAGGTTTGATGGGGGCAAATGTGTCACCCTTCAAAAAAGTGCAGATATTTCCCACTCGACATACATATATCCAAGGGCATAATTATTAAAGAGTTGCATGACCATTGCACCACGTAATGGGGTGCAAGAGAGACACAACTCTTAAGTTAGATGTATTATGCTGTGCAAGGCCACTTTGTGTGGCCTTGCATGGCTTGATAGATCTATAGTAACGGAATGTTGCGTAACTCTGCCCTAGAGAGGCATTCCATGGGTGGAACGTGGGTGTTCCCACGCATTCAGCCATTGATTTTGGCACATTCCAGATATACCACTATTGGTAGACCTGGGCTATGTCAAAATGCTACACCTTCCTTGCTGAGGCATAAGGAGAAGAAATATATTTATTTCTCCTCGTTACTTCCTCTTTCTCTGTGTGCTGCACTTTGCAGCACACAAAGAAAGAGGAAAATGTCTCAGGGGAATGTTTTTGTGCAGGTAGGTGTCCCTTTTTTCATAAAAACAATCCTGTTTACAACACACGCACCCGTGCACCCTGCTGCAAGGGTACTTGCATTGGCGCTTGGTAGCAGATTGTGTGCCAGTGCTGGGAAAGGACAGGAATGCGCCATTTTCTGTTAAATAGAGTGCATTCCTGCCCTTTCCCGATCACGCAGTGCAGCAAGGTGACTTGCTGTGCTGTGTGATTTTTTCATAAGTATGCCCCACAATTTGTGCACAATTTGGTATACTATGAAAGAAAGTGCTTGAGCAGTTGCTTTCATGAAAACTTAATTCTTTTAAACAAAAGTCTTGTGACATACCCGCACAATGTATTCTCAAAACAGTTAGTAAAGTTAAGTAATACATGTTGATAGAAATGGGCATGCGACACACCTAGTTTCAACCTAGTTTCAAAGTTTCGGCAAGACTTCTTCTTTAAGTAGTCTCACAGGCTGAAAATTATGTAAAAAACGCAAGAAGACAAAAATTATGCAAAATGCACCAGGCCGAATAATTTGGGCTATTGGGAGATTAAGCCTTAAAAAAGATTAAATTGGGCCTACCAATATACAATCATGAATCTCTATGAAAATATCACTAATGTATTACTAGAGCACAATAGTTAATGCTTTAGTATAAATCTGAGAGCCCAACGACAGCCAATAAAAGAGGGTCTGCTGTCGGGCACAAATAACCTCTTCCCTTTCCCCCAGGTGTGAGGCCCACTGTAATCGTACTCTTTTTTTGGCTCAGAGCTACGCACAAAACCCTGCAAAAACGTGTCCCATGGGCCTCTGCACGGGTTTATGTTTTCAGTGATTTACTGAATGGTTGATCAGAGTATTGTAGCTGAGGCTTAAACTATTACGCCTATGGAGGCGGGAGTAAAACAACTGCTATCCCAGGCATTTTAATTTATATCTTCAAATCCAGTAGGAGTTTGTAGTATAGCGAACCAGACGACATTTTAATGGCGTCTATTTTTTATCTGTTTTCACGACCAACATGCTTTTAAATGAAACCGTTCTCCCAAAAAATAAACTCAAACCCCTCCCAAGAGGCGAGTCACCTCCCCTTCCCTCACCCATTTTCAAAACTGCGCCCATTGACCACTGGCGTAACGAAAAGTGAGGGGGCCTCCCTGCACGGTACGTAGAGGGGCCCCCTCCGGGCTCAATAATGAGCTCTCCGGCCAGAGTGCAGTGCCGAGGGGGCCCCTTGGAGCTTGAGGTCCCCCCGCACCGCGTGGGCTGCAGAGGCCTGTGTTACGCCCCTGCCATTGACCTTTCACATATGCCACAGACAACTTGCTTGGTGCCAAAAAGGTCGCAGTTTATTAACACGTAAACATTTCAACATTTTACTCATGTTATGTTATTAAAAATTTATAGAGCGCACGCACACCCAGAGGTTTCATGGCGCTGAATCTAGCAGGTACCGGGCTAACACGGATTATACATAGACCTGTGTGAATAGCCACGTTTTCAGCAGCTTCCTAAAGTGTACTAGAATGTTGCAAGACCGTATCTCCAGAGGGAGGGAGTTCCAAAGATTGGGGACAAGGGTCGCAAATCTGCATCCGCCTTGGCAATGTAGCCTGAAGGATGGTATGACCAGTAGATCTAGGCTGGCAGAACGGAGGTTGCGAGATGGGGTGTACCGGGGTAGGAGGTTATTGATGAACTGGTGGCTGCGTCCATGGAGGGACTTAAAAATAATGCAGGCCGATTTGAAAATGACCCGTTGGGGAATTGGGAGCCAATGGAGCTTTTTTAACAATGGACTGGCGGTTGTTGATGGATGAGTCTGGCCGCTTGATTTTGGACCAATTGAAGGCGTTTGCCAAGAAAAAGTGGGAGGCCTAGATAAATAGAGTTGGGATAGTCCAAGTGCGACAATACCAACGCCATCACCGTCTGAACCAGGGCCGAGTAGGTGAGCCTCCGGCTGATCTTCCTGACTTTATGAAGCTGGGAAAAGCAGGAAGATACCACTGTGCCCACCTGAGTTTTAAGGGAGAGATCACCATCAATGATCACTCCCAAGCTTCTTGCCGACAAGGTGGGTATAGGAGGGGGGCCGAGTTCTGGAGGCCAGTATGGCGAGCCCCAGAGTGTTTGGCTCTTGCCATTGAGGACTAGCTCGGTCTTCCCGGGGTTTAATTTCAGGTGGTTGAGGTCCATCCATTGGCGAATGTGAAGCAAGGTATTCTGAAACTCAAAGATGGATTCTGTGGAGTTGTCTATAGTGACAATTAATTGGAGGTCATCGGCATAATTAAAAGTGATGGCCTTGAATTGCTTTAGGGAGTGAATCAGAGGGGAAAAATACAAGTTAAATAATAAGGGGGACAGTGAGGATCCCTGGGGAACACTGCAGGATGTGGAAAGTCTGGGAGTGGTGAAAGGGGCTAGGCGGACCGCTTGAGTGCGCTCGCTGAGAAAAGACTTAATCCAGCTGTAGGCTGAGCCACGGATACCGGCCTGTCTGACACGGTCCATCAAGATGGTATGATCGACCGTGTCAAATGCGGCCGAGAGGTCTAAAAGGACAAGGGCTTGTGGGATTCCTCTGTCTGCATTTCCTCGAAGAACATCCATGACCGCGGTAATAACCGTCTCAGTTGAGTGGGCGGGGCGAAACCCAGCTTGGTGAGGGGCAAGGTAGCTGGTCTGTTCTATGAAGGAGGATAGATGGGTAGTGACGTGGACCTCTAGGACCTTGGCTAGATAAGGGAGAAGGGAGATGGGACGGTAGTTTGAGGACTCTGAAGGATCTGCTCCAGGTTTCTTCATGGTCATACTAACATTTGTTGATTTATTTAACAATTTTGCCATCATATCTTATTTAGTCCATTCTTGTCTGATATCTTTTCTAGACAGATCACTTTTTGGGGGAGAGGCCCAAGTACCAAGCCCACTGTTGCACAGTGTTAGGCTTTAACTTGTAACTGATTTGGTGGGTGTCCGTCCGGACTCGCCCGGGCCACAAGTGCCATCCCGCTTGCCTTCAAACCCATCTATCTTGGTCCCTCTCTGCTCCTCCGGGTCCCTGGTGTGTGGCATCCCAAGGACCCCATGTGAGCACTTCATCTATTCAGTCTGCGGCTGAGTTTTAACCTTTCACTCCTTTGGTACCCCTGCCGTGAGGCATCCCAATGGCCCTGTGGGAGCCTCCCATCTACTCTGTCTGTGGCTACTGGACGCTATTGGCTCCCTCAGTGCCCCTACCATGAACGCCGCCTTTCTGCCTTTCCCTGGAGTGGGTGGGTGGGATTCCTATGTCCATAAGCCGGTGGGGTTGCATGCTCAAGGGGGCCTCACCACCTTCTTAACCCCCTCCATGGCTTGTGGCCTGTCCCCCTGATTGGGGGAGGCCAAGATCAACCAGGGCCAACCGATCGCGGTTGCCCCTTTTTCCCAGCCTTGCACCCTGTCGGGGGGGGGCTGCATTTGTCCCGGGCCCCCATTGGGTCTGGCTTTGCCTTCTCCGGCCCGAGTTCCAACCCCTCCCAAGAGGCGAGTCACCTCCCCTTCCCTTACCCATTTTCAAAACTGCTCCTATTGTCCTTTCACATATGCTAAGGACAATTTACTTGGTGCCAAAAAAGGTAGAAGTTTTTTAACACATAAACATTTCAACATTTTCCTCTTTCTGGTCATACATAACATTTGTTGATTTATTTAACGATTTAACCCTTATATCTTATTTAGTCCGTTCTTGTCTGTTATCTGTTTTTAGACAGATCACTTTTCGGGGGAGGGACCCAAGTACTAAGGCCACTGTTGCATGGTGTTAGGCTTCAACTTGCTACCAATTTGGTGGGTGTCCGTCCGGACTCGTCTGGGCCACAAGTGCCGTCCCGCTTGCCTTCAAATCCATCTATCTTGGCCCCTCCCTGCTCCTCCGGGTCCCTGGCGTGTGGCAGCTCAAGGACCCCATGTGTGCACTTCATCTATCCAGCCTGCGGATGAGTTTTAACCTCTTGCTCCTTTGGTGCCCCTGCCGTGAGGCTTCCCAATGGCCCTGTGGGAGCCCCCCATCTACCCTGTCTGTGGCTACTGGCCACTATTGGCTCCATCAGTTCCCCTGCCGTGAGGCATCCCAAGGACACTGCATGAGCCTTCTATCTATTTCTAGCAAATTCTCCTTTTTTTCTCTCCTTCTAGGTTTTTTCCGCCACGCTACCTACAGTTTTACCGTTCAGAGGGAGCTCCCCCCTTTCCCTGCTATGCTCACCCCCCATTTATGCAAATCCCATTTGTTCTAGCACCCCCACAATGTTGAGCAGGAACATATCCATCCCCACCCCTGTTAGGTGCACCCCATCTGCCAGTTGCTAACCTGGCGACCTCAGGTTTATGTAGCTGTGCCTTACAAATCCCCAGCCGTTAGCCTTACATATCTTTGTGATCGTAATATTCAGTTTGCGCCTGGATTTCTCCACTGCCCCCGATCTATGGCCCCCTCCAGGACTCCATAAGCTGGAGGGGTTGAATGCTGAAGGGGCCTCTCGCCCCCTGCTTAACCACCTCCGTGTCGTGCGGCCTGTCCCCCTGATTGGTGGAGGCCAAGGCCAACCTGGGGCAACCAATTACGGTCGCCCCTTTTTCCCGGGCTTGCACCCCTGTGGGTTGGGGGAGGAGGCTTCCCGCCTCCGGGCGGCGTTTGTCCAGGGCCCCCATTGGGTCCGGCTTTTCCTTCCCCGGTCCGGGTTCTGTAAGGAAGGTAGTATGCCTATTTTATTGTTTTGAAGAAAAGATTAACTGATTGGAATGTGGCTCTGGACAGAAACCAACACCTTGGGGTGATAAGGACTTAAACTGTCAGGCGGTGTTACATAGAAGCTACAATGTGTAATAATACCTCTGAGTGGAAATGATGCAGCCCCACGTCTAGACTATCTCTGATAGCGGGAACTAGCAATTTACCAACTCAAGATGCGTGAGCAACTTGCAAAGCTTTCTAAAACCATCCTCCTCCAGTTCATGGGAGTATGCATTGTCACCCGACCTCGAGTTGGACGTAAGCATAACACCTAAACCTATCACCACAGGCCAACCCCGGCTCCAGGCTGTGATGGGGCCTGTTAAATGCATGAAAGGCTTCCAGAAAACTTACAGCATAAATAATGAAATACCAGTAACATAACTTAACATATCACAAAATCATGTCTCTGATTATGCCCCAAAACTTGTCGCCTTCAAAAGGATCCTAGAGTTGTAGAATCTCTACTTTTGTCCAGCTGTCCTACTCATGACTAATTCTGCTGCCACCCTACTGGCGTTGCCTTCGCTATGATACTGCCACCACCACCCTGAACTTCTTAAGACCCCTCGGGTGACCAATGTGTTCTATTGTCTCCTCTCTGTCTCTACTCCGGTCTTATGCTCTGCAGAGGCCTCCCTGTGTCTGACTACTAACCAGTTTCTAAGATGCCTACTCTTGGGGGATTCCACAGCTCTGGAACAATCTACCCGGAAATCTGCGCAAGGAACCTGCCCTCCTTTCGTTTAGGAAAAAACTTAAGACTATTTTGTTTTTGGAGGCATTGACCACAAAATAAGCCTGCCCTCACTAGCTCACATGCACTGTCTGTTGTAATTTTCTCCTCTAGAAGCGCGAAGAGACCTGACGGAGAACCTGCGCTATATCATAACCAATTAACATAACATAACATAACATTATGCCTAGTGCTTCCAGGCTTTGAAAAGCCACACTGGGTCCCCTCTTTTCCTTCAGATGATCTAACCATCCCCGAATGGGTTGGAGCCACACCAATCCTTATCATGAACCGGGAGCCTGTCCTACTATCATAGTCTAGCTGATGCAGTTCCAGCCATCCCAGCCGAGCTGCAGCTGCCTATTCCCCTATCCGTGGTGCTCTTTGGGCTACTCCTATCGGTCTTACATGTTTAAAATGTTTAAATCTATCTTTGTATGTATGTGTGTATTTAGATAAACATATCTACACAAGCACACACATACAAAGTCGTAAGTAAACATTTTAAGCTACCAACACTACTTTGCAATGAAAGGCCAAACTATTGTGTATGACAAGATGCAATGCCTGTTTATTTCCCCTGTCGCCCTGGAGGCATTCCGCTGTGGTGGAGTAGCACAAGGGAAGCCTGGACATGTAGAGCTGTGGTATGGCCCTAGGTGCAGGGTGACAAGGGCGTCCCGGATTTACCTGGACCGTCCCGGTTTTTCAACAGTTCTCCTGGCAGATTTCAGTAAAATGGCTCTTGTCCAGTGTTTTTTGAGAGGGTAAACTGAAAACAGTGAGAGGCACTTCTTTAGGTATTCCAAAGCAGGGCAAGGAAGCAGCTGTTATCAGTAAACAATATATTTAACAGGTATGAGGCTGGTTTTAAAAATTACATTTTATTTATTTTCTTAGTGCCTCTTCTGTGTTTCTATGAGAATGAGGGCTGTCATTCTTTGCCACTTTATTGATGTACATGTGAAGTCCTTCCTCTATTTTTGTGAAATGTCCCGGTTTTTGGGTCACAGGATCTGGTCACCTTACCTAGGTGGCCCTCCTCTAGACACACTGCTGCTTCTTTAGTTCTTCTTCCTCCTCCTCTCTTTCTTCTTGTTTTCCCTTGTCTCCTTTTCACTCTCATAGCTCCTGCTATTAGTGGTGTGACCCCCACACTCACTAGCGGAAAAAAACAATACCCAATATCTGCCATAGTAACATTGCATATGATGTTCCCCTTTTAACCCTCTGCTATTCTTCTCACTCCAAATAACTGACTAATATCCACCACTGAAATTACTTTCCTATTTCACTATATTAATTCATCACTAATCCTTTATGCGTTTCCTGAATAGCGTGCTTCAACATCCCATCATGGGTAACAAGTGCTATATAAATACAAACCTTTTTTCCCTCCTCTATCCTTCTGCTATCATTCCAAATCCAAATAACTGACTAACCTATCCACCACTTAAAATTTACTTGTATGTTTCACTATACTAATTCAACACTAATCCTCTATGTGTCCCGGAGTAGCGTGCTTTTTGCCAACAAAGCGCTTCGACGCCTCGTCAGGGGTAGTAAGCGCTATTTAAATGCAACTACAATACAAAATATTGCTATTTCAGCACACTCGGTCACAGCGCTTCACATCATTTTTTAATTATTCCTCACTTTTATCAGCCATGGGAATGCGAAATGCAATTTGAAGCATACTTTCCATGTGACGCCCGTTCTTTGCTACTTTTTGTACATGCAGACAGGAGGGGAGAGGTGTGGCGCCGCGGCCAGGGCGACTGACGCTGGAATCTGGGGATCAGGGTTCGATCCCCGGCTCCGGCGGCAGGTTAGCCCAGCACCATGCGACTCTGGGCAATAGCTTGCTTAATCTTCCCGACGGCCCCCAGCGCCTAGAGACCCTAACGGGTGATTGTGCGCTATACAAATGTGGATTATTATAAGTGCCGGCGGTGCATGAAAATATTAAATTGCTATATCGCGCGCACTGCAAACTTAACCATTCTCAGGCTTAATTTGAGCCGGTGGTTGCCTGTGCTTAGCACCGCCTTTTAATTCTCAATGACGGCATTTATGGCGGTGCACCACAGGGTGACGCTTTTTGTCTAATCTTAAGATAAGCACACTAACAGAGTCTTTAATATTTTAATATACAATTAAAAAGGAATAATACCTGCTCCCCAAAGCCATTCTTATGATTTTGGGTGACTTGGAATCAGTGCTTAATATTAGCCGGTGATTTTCGGCACTCATGACATTCTTTCAGATGGTGGCTATGTTTATGTAATTTAGAGATGAGCAGAACAACAGTTATTTATTCGTACAATATACGTTAAAAACAAATAATACCTGATGCCGAGCCATTCTTATAGCTTTGGGGCCTGGAATATTCCGAATTGTCAAACTTGTAGGAGTGTGATGCTTATTACCTTTGTAGATGCAGTTGGTGGCCCGCTGACAGGGCAATGGGTGGTGTAAGCTACAGTGGCCTCTGACGAGGGCCCTGGAACTTATCCTTTTTTTTCCCTTACAAATTAAGGAATTTGCGCATTTGTAGGAGTGTGATTGCTAGTAGTTGTGTTGGTAGTGGCCTTGGCAGTGCTTGCAGGGGAAATGAAAGATGCTGTGGCCCCTGAGATGGGCCATGGCACTTACATTTTTACAATGTAAGAACTGCCCAAGGCTTGTGTCGCGTGCAGCTCGACAAAGATAAATTGTTTGTGCAACAGGAAGGGTAAATCTAGGATACAATTCTGCAAGGGTAAATCTTTTATTCATCTCAGCAATGCTAACAATATGGTGGTGAGGTGGGAGGACGCTCATGGAGCACAATTAATTCACGATAACTGGATGGTTGAGGACGTAATGAATAAAGATTGATTTAGGTTGTACCAGAGATTTTCTGCGTGATCCATATGGTGATTTTTATGGATGTAAAATGAGAATCACAGCATTATTAATTTACACACTAATGCAATATGGCAGTGGACAACGCTTGTACTGCAAATGCCTGATAATAGATTCCACTGAGGGGCTGATTCCGATTCAGGAAAAACCACTCCGACTAGCCGTAAAGAGCGTTTTTTCCCATACGAATCGTACCCTGCAACGTGCCCGTACGTACGATGAAGTATGATTCGTACCAGGAGCCGGACTCCGTACGAATCGTACAAAGACCGTACGACTCTAATCTCCGTACGATTCACCCTCGGAACCCGCTGTAAGCGGCATCCATACGGTTTGCGGCAGGTTTTCCCGACCCAGCAAGTACGATTCGTGTTGGGTACGCACCGTACAACGCTTTTGTTACGGGAGCCCAAAACGTCCAGAGGAGCAGAGTTCGCCTCGAAACAGGTAAGGAACCCCCCCGGGTACGGTGCGTACACCCCATGATCGCAGGGGTACGGTGCGTAACCCTGCGATCATGGGGTGTATGCACCATACCCCATGATCGCAGGGTGTACGTAAGCATGAGCGCAAAATCCGCTCCGATCGCGGATTTTGCGGATTTTCGGTAAATCCGCGATCCGCGAACTCTCGCGAATTTACCGAGAATCCGCAATCCGCGATCGGAGCGGATTTTGCGGTCAAAAGTTCAAGCCTAATGCATTTACGATGGCGCCGGCAAGCTGCCAGCGCCATCCTCAAATGGTTACTTAATTAGCTTCGACAGGAAGCTCTAACAGATAAGATAAAGCAGGGGCTCGAGCGCCTGCTTTATTTTATCAGTTGGAGCTTCCTGTTGAAGCTAATTAAGTAACTTTTGCAGGATGGCGCTGGCAGCTTGCCGGCGCCATCGTAAATTATTTACAGTGTCTTCTTGCATAAATTTGAAGGGCAGGGTTCATTCTGGCACGACGGTCCTGGCACAAAAAATAAACCTCAACAGGAAACACTTGCAGGTGTGCCTTGTTCCCAAATATACCATCGGAAATCCGCTGTGATGCTGGTCTCTGACCTTTTATACACACAAGAGGCATGTGCGCTCGCATTGAAGCCCCGTCCGTTTGGCCCCGCCCACACACTCGAGGTGTGCACCGTCTTCCCGCCATTTACCCACTATGATGGACATTTCACTCAAGGGACCCCTGCGCACTTCGGCGCGATTGCATTAACACACACTTGGTCGCTGGAACTAGTTGAAGCGCAAATGCGGTGACTCATTCATCAGCCCAAAAAAAATCGTGGCATTTGCATCTTTGACTTCTAAGAGCACAATCCCCGTGCTGTTCCTGTGACCAGGGGCTTCTGTCTCTTAATCTGCTGCTCTGATCGGTCTCTGACCTTTTATACACACAAGAGGCATGTGCGCTCGCATGGAAGCCCCGTCCGTTTGGCCCCGCCCACACACTCGAGGAAGCCCCGCCCCCAAATCCGCAGATCCGCAAAATCCGCGGATTTTGCGGATCCACGATCCGTGAATCCGCAAATTCGTGAATCGTGGATCCGCAAAATCCGCCCATGCTTAGGTGTACGCACCGTACACCCTGCGATCATGGCGTACGGTGTGTACACCCCGCGATCATGGAGTATGGTGCGTACACCCTGCGATCATGGGGTACGGTGCGTACCCCTGCAACGTACCCCTGCGATAATCGGGTGTACGCGCTGTACGGTGTGTATGTGATTGTGTGGTTGTCCGTACGAATCGCCCTTACCTGATGTGGACCGTACGAATCGCGTCCTCATACCCCGGTCCGGATCGTACTCGTCTGGTCGTACAGCATGTCTACGAATCGTACGGTTCACTGTGAGAGCCAGTGTCGTACATTCGGGCGGATTGACGAGATATGGATTCGGACGGACGTGTAGGATTCGTACGGAGAGGGATCCGGATGCGGTTTGGACGGACACTTTTTTTCCCGAATCGGAATCGGCCCCTAAATGTACACAAATGAGTATTATATTCAGGAACCACGACATAAATTAATGAGGTTTGATGTAATATTCCTGCCCATGGAAGGTGGCCTTAAAAGGGGCATTGGAAATACTTGTTCTTATATTCCTATGTGGTCTTCATTTTGTTTATGACACATTGCTTTCAAACAGTGCGTGTTTACACAGTGAATGCCACGCATGTCATTTTGCTTTTATTTTACTTTATTATATAACGATAACTCTATTGTGAACATAAAAAGGGGATTACTATTAGAAATTGGTTTCTGGTTGGCTAGGGTGTGCACCTAATCCAGGCAGAACCCACCACTTTAGTTAGGGTAAGAAAGTTACACATCCAAGATAACCCCTGCTCACCCTCTTGGTAGCTTGGCAGAGCAGTCAGGCCTATCCCAAAGGAAATGTGTAAAGCTTTTGCGCAACACATGTACACAGCAGTGACACAATAAATACAACACAACAGAGACTCCACACCAAGGGGCCGATTAGGATTGCGATGAATCCGCATCCTCCGTGCCGGCGGAGGCCACCGCCGGTCTGAAGAATGCGGATTCACCGCCTTGGTGAGGGAAAACACCAACCGCCACATTACGATGGCATTGGGATCAGCGGCGGACGCTGCTATTCCGCGGTGGGTGTACGCAAATATGGTGGCGGTGTCTGCAAGACACCGCCAGCCATATTACGATGCAGGCGGAAATATGCTTTTCCACGACGGCTTTTCTGCCGTGGAAAAGCATGTGGTCTTTTGTTTTTGGGGGCCCGTTGCGAGCCCCCAGGGTGTTGGGGGGTGGGGGTTGCACATGGGGGTACCTATGGTACCCCCCTGCATTTGCATGCACAATGCAGCAGGCACCGCGTGGTGCCTGTCGCTTTGTGCATGCAAATGCACAGCATGCATATTTGACTTTGCGTTGGGTGCTGCTTAAAGCAGCATCCGCCGCAATATCAAATATACGGGATGTGACCGCAAGGGTGGCAGTCACATCCTAATTCCAACGGAGGGACCGCTGCTGCCCCTGCGGACGGTCCCTCCACCTTGGGGGTGGCGGACGGGCGCAGGTCCGTCCGCCATCTTAATAGGCCTCTTAGTTATGTAAAATATCTCACATATTGTATCTAAACACATAGGGCCCCATTAGGATGTTGGGCGGATCGCCACCGCCATGCGGGCAGTGGCATTCCGCCCGACATCCTTTTCCGCCTGCCACCTATTTTCTCCCCGCCATATTACTAGGGGGTGGGGGACCGCAGCGGATGGAAAGACCATCCGCCGCTTTTCCGCCCGGTCAACGAGCGGAAAAGGGTTTCATATGGTGGCGGTGTCTGTTAGACACCACCATTCATATTAGGGTGTGTGCGGGAACATGCTTTTCCGGCATGCGGGAATGTCTTGTGGGGGCCCGTTGCGGGTACCTATGGTACCCCTTGCACTTCACTTTACAACGTGGCAGGCACCGCCGCCGCAATCTTAAAAATGCGGGATGCGCCCGCCAGTGTGGCGGGAGCATCCTATTGGCCCCCACGGGACCGCTGCCCTTATGGCGGGCGGTCCCGTTTTACGTCGGGATGGGGGGCGGACTTTGTCCGCCCGCCATCCTAATGGGGCCCATAGACCACAATCACACAAATCATAAAACACTTTGCCAACTAGGCAATTGTCATAATATCACAGTTAGTGCAATAAGGTAAATACTTAAATGTGGCACACATCATTAAAATACCATCACTGTTCATAGTATGCAGATCCTGAAATGATACTCATTATCCTGTCTGTTAATGGTATGAACACAACAAAATTCATATATTAGGGCACAAAACAAGAAGCAGATGGATAATGCCCACAAACATATGAATCACCTAATAGCATTAGGGTTACATAAATCACAACCGTTAGCCATACCATGCCAGCCCTGGGAATGTGAGGCAAACAACATGCATCCCAAAATAAGGGCATAACATGCAGATCAGATTAGGAGAAAACACATGAATCCAAATGAATGTCTGACAGAATGTCGAAGGACAGAAAATCGACCTACAGAAATAACGACACAAGAATATCGAAGGCAAGTATTTTGACATCCTATCTACAACATGGTAAGTACAAAAATATCGAAAATTAAAATATCGATGTTAAAAATATTGTTATTAAAAATATTGATTTTTTGTTCAAAAATATGTAAAATAAACTAAATTATACTAATAAATAAAATAAACATAGTTAAAAATATTTAATAATGTTTAAAATTAATAAGTAATACATATATATTAATAAAACATTAATTAAACATATACATAAAATATATAATGTATACTTACTTAATACTCCGTTTTAATAATTATTTTATTAACCTATAAATTATTAAAAAATAATACAACATTCAACAGTAACACAAATAAAAACTAAATAATTATGCTTAATAAATTTAAAAAAAATAATTTACTTTCAATATTTTTTAAATTAATTATATACTACATTATCTAAAATAATACAAAAAATATAAAAATAACTAAAAAAATAAAACTACTATTAAAAATCCCAATAAACTACACTAAGGAAAATGCTGGATAGCGTAGGGCTTAAAATTACTATTCCCACTCCAGAAAGTGCAAAAGTAGGGAAAGTGTTGGATAGCGTAGGGGTAAAAATTACTATTCCCACTCCAGAGAGTGGAGCAGTAGGGAAAGTGTTGTATAGCGTAGGGCTAAACATTACTATTTTAACTCCAGAGAGTGGAACAGTAGGGAAAGTGTTAGATAGCGTAAGGGAAAAAAAATTATATTCCAACTCCAGAGAGTGCAACATTAGGGAAAGTGTTGGATAGCGTAGGGGTAAAAATTACTATTCAAACTCCAGAGAGTGGAACAGTAGGGAAAGTGTTGGATAGCGTAGGGGTGAAAATGACTATTCCAACTCCAGAGGGTGGAACAGTAGGGAAAGTGTTGGATAGCGTAGAAGTTAAGTATGACATACTTATAAATAATTTTTGTATTTAAAATAATTAATAATTTAATTTTTAAATCACTCTGAATTATTTACAAATACCCATTAATAATTATTAAAAACATAAGTACCATTGGATAATTAATTAACAATAAATTATTAATACATACCAATGAATATTAATTAATAAATATTAATTACTAAATCATAATTATTGGACACTACAATATTTTCCTAACAAAAACATATTAATTATTTAAACTTGATTAACAATTAAAAAACATATTGAACTATCAAATGATTTTTTATACCAAATAATAATATTTGTTAAACATTAATTACCAATTAATAATTTCTTTTTATTATACTAATTGTAAATATCAATAAATAATATTTAATAAAATGTAATTACCAATTAATGATTAATCAACAATACATTCATTTTCATAACCCAAAAATTATCATATAACATTTTTACCAATTAATAATTAATATCCAATAAATTAATTATCAATACCCAACAATAAATCTAATAATTACTTAATTAGATTTCAATTACTTCCAACACTATTCCCCTATAAACGCAAAGCACAATCCAATAATAAAATAATACACTTAACATAAATATCAATTAATCAATTATTACAAGATAATTACCGATTAATAAAAATTAATTTCCAATTACAAAAATTAATATTTAATCAAAAATAAAATAATTATCAATACCAATAAATAAAAATAAATCATTACTAAATTCAAAAATTAATCAAAATTAATTCATAATTCCTAAAAATAAATAATTATTTTTATTATAATTAAATTACTTCCCTCCCTATTCCCCTATAAAACCACAACCCACTCCGGTACTAAAACACAAAATTGACTTAAAAAAACATTACTGGCATATAAAAATAGTATACATATAATTTAAAACCAGTAGAATACTTAACAAAAAATATATAACACATACATATTAAATACATATTAAAATACATAACAGTAATATAAATATTGATATTAGTAACATTGAGATTAGTAACATCGATATATTTTATATCGATATTACTAACTTCGATATTACTTAAATCGACCTTAGGGTTGATATTCCGTTCAACAATATTCTTGACCTCGATATTCTATACCTTTGATATTACCAACTCAATATTTCTGTAGCTCGATATTTAGGATTCAATATTTAGACTGTGCAAGACCGAGGGGCATATTATGAAGAAAGGGCGTTAAAATTACAGCCGGTTTAGCGGCAGGAAACTGCCGCTAAAGCAGCTATAATGGGCTTGAAAATATGCCCTTGTAAATTCCCATAGAAGCCCATGTTGTGGTGTGAACATGGGCTTCTATTGGAATTCTCAAGGGCATATTATCAAGCCCATTATTGGCGCTTTAGCGGCAGTTTCCTGCTGCTAAAGCAGCGATAATTTTAACGCTGTTCTTGATAATATGCCCCCCTGTTCAGTCTCCCCCGCAGGGAAAGGAGGCAACTGGCAGCTGACCATGAGGAGCACCTGCCAAAATCAATGCAGTCTCTTTAGAGGGCAGTGGTCACTCCCCCATCAGGCGGCAGGCTGGTGCAATACCACTCCATCGCTGCAGAGTGCAGTGCATGCAACAAAGGAAGACAGCACTCCCATGTTCAAGGGGCTGTGCATAGTCCATAAAGCCCTTTATGGTTAGGGCACCAAGCTACATGAAATCACGCCTGACTCTCTACAGGCCGGGTAGGGCGTTAAGATCTGCAGAAGCTACCCTCCTTGTTCAACCACGCTGTAGACTGGCTACTGTGGGAGGTCGTGCTTTCTCTTACACACTCCCAGCTCTCTGGAATAAATTGCCACTGGAACTGCGGAAAGAAACCAAGCTGCTGCCCTTCCGAAATAAATTAAAAACTGTGCTCTTTCAGCAAGCGTGGGGTTGCCCCTGATTCGTGACCAGCTGTATCTTTCTGAACCGCCATGCGGACCCTGACAAAGCGCTTAGAGACCCCTGGGTTATAGTGCGCTATATAAATCAAATAAATAAATAAATAAATGTGCTGTACAATTGAAGCGCTCACCCGGCGCTGGGCCGTCTGGCCATGAGTTGAAAGTCCAAGTGCAGCGCGCATCACAGACAAGTACCTGTTGCTTTCAAACAAGTGCTCCACATACTGGGAGGCAGGCAACTCCAGAAGTGCTCCGCACGTACTGGTCACATCAAGAGGCAGGGAGCAGAAACAATGCTCCCTACAGGGCTGAAAAATAAAGTGCTCCTCATTCGCTTTCCTTTGCAAAAGGTGAAGAACAGTCCAGTCCTTCTCCTGCTCCAGACAGGAGCAGCAACTGCAGGCCAACCCACCCCACACACATCAGGGGCAGCGCTCCTCACACAGCTCTCCTTCCAGGCAGATTAAGTTTAGATACAGCATGTTTTTTTTAAAGTCTTTTATCTTCCTGAGACTTTCAACAGGAGGCAAGCCAACACAAGCCCTTGGAGACCTTCCCAAGCAGGATACCACAGCAGGGCAAAAAGAGGTAGGGCCCAATTCACAGAACTAACTTCAGACAAAATCCTAAAGTTACTACTTTTGGAATTCACAGAACGTACTTACTACTTTTGGTATTCACAGTATGTACTTACTACTTTTGGTATTCACAGAATGGATTTACGACTACTAAATTTACGTCTGCACTTGGGCCGGAGATTCCGGCCCGGTGGCAGAGATTCCGGCCCGGAGGTGGAGATTCCGACTCGGAGATGGAGATTCTGGCCCGGAGGGTGAGTTTCCGGCTGGTGGCGGAGACTTTGCCACGGCAGAAATCTCCACAACAGGGCCTGTAATCTCCACCTTTGGGCTGGAATCTCCACCTCCGTGCCAGAATCTCCACCTCCGGGCCGGAATCTCTGCCACCGGGCAGAATCTCCACCACCAGGCTGGAATCTCCGGCCCGAGTGTGGACTTCAAGTTAGTAGTCGTAAATTCATTCTGTGAATACCAAATGTAGTAAGTGCTCTCTGTAAATACCAAACGTAGTAAGTACGTTCTGTGAATACCAAAAGTAGTAAGTTTAGGATTTTGTCTTCAGTTAGTTCTTTGAATAGGGCCCATAGTGTTTTTCCTCTTTCCACAGACAGAAGCAGCAACTGCAGGCAAACCTACCCCTCACATAACAGAAAGGGTAGCGCTCTTCACACAGCTCTTGAACTCTTCTTCATGGCAGAGTTCTCTTGTTTCCAGAAGTGTTCTAAAGTTCTGGGGTTTAAGGTCTCGTACTTATACCCCATTTTCTAATTTTAGTATTTGTTTCAGAGTCTCTCAACTCAGTACAAACCAGTTCTGTCCTCCCTGGTCCAGCTCGGTTACAGGGGATGGAGACAGCATTGTGCTAAGGTGCTAGTGAGAAACTCCTACCTCCACTCTAAATGCAGAAAGGTCTATTTAGCCTGGCTATGAGTCAGGCTGAATAGGTGGAGAGTAGTTTTCAGGGCTGAGGGTTGAGGTTGTTTTCAGGGCTGGGGGGCAGGGAAGTTTTTAGGGCTGAGTGGGTCGTTTCTGGGACCTGGGGGGTGGTCCAGGTAGTTTGTAGGGTTTGGGATAGGTCAGGGAAGTTTTTAGGGCTGGGGGGTTTGGGTAGTATTTAGGGTTCAAGGGGGGGTTGGGTAGTTTATAGGGCTCGAGTGGCGGTGAAGTTTTTAGGGCATAGGGGAGGGCGGGTTTGTTTTTAGGGCACTTGGGGAGGGGATTGGTTTTCAGGAGGGAGGGGGGTAATTTTAGATTCCAGCGCAGGGACTTGGGCGGTCATTTTAGGGCTCAGGACGGGGGGGCGGGGTTGGGGAGAATTCTGGCCTGAGGGTGTTTTAGGGCTCAGGGCAGGGGGCTGGGGTTGGGGAGAATTCTGGCCTGAGGGTGTTTTAGGGATCAGGGGTTCGGATCTAGTCTTAACCACGCATAAGTCTTTGCCATACATGCCTTAACAACGCATATTTAGTTGCAAAGGCATGCTTGGTAAAGACATTTGCATGATTAAGACTTGCTTGGTTAAGACAGCATGGAAGCAGCATGCGTGGTAATCGTATGCGTGGTTCCATCACACAACCTGTTTAAATGGACCTGACAATCTTGGTTCCGCATTTATACTGCCATTCCGGGTTCTTCAACTTGAATTTGCAAGGAGCAGGAGATGAATTACCTGACGAAATTGAGATATCCTTTCTTCTTGCCCTGTGAAACTCATAATCAGCCCCTTAGTGTTTATGCAGAACGGAACCTGTTTTTGCATTGTCAGGCAGATGGTCTTGGTCTACACCAGGTGCACCCTCTCAGAGCATGCTCCATTGCAAACCAGAACAGCGCATTTAGTTACGTAATACAGTGTCAGATTCTTGGTGGGCCAAGTCACAGTGCGATGTGAGTCTGTTCACTCTACCAGTTCCAGCCTTTGACCGCATAGTGTACAAACCAGTTGATGAATATATGTTTAGTCACTTCCAATGAACGCCACAAACACAAGGATCCTCTCAGAATGGACATCATGAAAAAAAAACCTGGTCAGATTGCACTGGCCGAAATCGCACACGTTTCATCTGCTCACTGCACGGCCCGCAGAGGTTGTCTGGCTTAAGAGACATTGAGCCTGTGTTTCATCCCATCATTTCAGACATATTACAAGTCCAGGAGCTATCAATCTCCAGCCCAAACCTGAAATGCGTCATCCAGTAAAACTAAGGAAGGACTCTGAAGCCCATTGTGCTCCTCTCCTGTAATCCATTTCCCATTCCTCCAGACCACAATCTGTTTTTCTGCTCTTGGTTTCATTTATGACCATGAGAAGGAGATGGAGAGGGTCAGAACATTGAGTGAGTTGCACCTGGTAGTTCCATACACATGGACAGAAACCTACAGCACGCAGCCCCATTTGGGAGAACAGTGTGTGCAGCAGCCCCATTGAGAGCAGTGGTGCTGGAACAAATTACAAGGGCATCAACTTTACATCACTGAAGTCATAGGGATTGTGAATGTTGACAGGTGGCTGCATCACCGATGTGCACATGTTGGGTTGGACAGGTCTCTCACTATGGCCAGCCCGACATGTGCACCTGAGGCTTGAAACAGCACTCTGTTAGGAAGCCAGGAAGAATACAGCAGAGCTCACCGGGCCTCCTTTGGAGTACTGGGTAGATTGTAGTGCTTCATTGCGTTAGCTTTATCGTAAACATACACTTTGAAATATTCACTGCCTCTCCCCCCACACCACCAAACCGAAGAAGCCATGTGTGAGACAACAAGCAGGTCAGTAGTTAGGTACCTTACATGTAGTATCTGTCGTTATTACACATGGAGTAACATTAAAGTATATTAAAAGATATCCAAGAGAGATTGTATAGCACATATCCTAAAACGATTTACTTAAAGTGTTCTCAGATTCGAAGGCAACTGAAATAAAGGAAATGTCTATGACCATTCATTTGGGTCAAGGTGGGAAGTTGGGATTTTTTCCAGGTTTTCTGGTGTGCAATTACAGTCACTACATGAAGGCTCGAGGTGTGACAGAAGAATATATCTCTTTACAACGAATGCGCTACAATGCATTCCATAACATTGCGGTCATTACAACGACCGTGTTGTTACAACGAGAACCATTACATCGCAAGTCGTTACAACGACTTGCTGTAGGGGGCACGCTGGTATTAGGAATAGTATCATTTACTATTCCTACAGTTTGTGCAACAGCAGGGAAGGTGTTGGATTGTAAATCCAACACCTTCTGCCCCCGACAGTAAGTCATTGTAACAAGTAGCGATGTAATGGTTCATGTTGTAACAACGCAGTCGCTGTAATGATTGCATTTTAATGGAATTCATTGTAGCACATTCGTTGTAAACGATGTCTCCCGTGGCAGAAGCCACATTAAGGGTCGACTGTTTTTTGGATAAAGATTCCATGTAGTTCCAAAGCTGAGCAAGGTATCTGGATCGAACCTTCTGTGTCTCGCTGATGGCTAAATGCCCCAAGCTTTTTTCATTGCAGAGATGCAGGTAGCTTGTGCATGTTAATCCTTGCAGCAGGACCTTCACTGTTCCAGTAATGAGGTTAAAAAAACTCTTTCACTGTTCCCCCAGTTTTTACTTGCATTTCCAATGCAGTCATGTACACACCCCCATGACACAACTCCTGGCTGCAGTGCCCCCTAGTGCACCCGCAGTAGGGTTCAGAGAGTTCGGCCCTGCTTCTCAGTTTTGGCCTGCAAGCATTCCAATTCAGTCATGCACACACCCTCAGGCACGAATCCAGGCATGTAGTACCACCTATCTCACCCGAACCCGGTTCTTTTTATTGGGTCCTGCAGCTTTGCTCCCGGGATGCTGAACTGCAGCCACCAGAAGGGGTCTTTCACATCACAGATGTTATTGGCACAACAACCATCTGCCTCTCACAACTCCTCAGCCACAAGACTTCATCATGTTCCCTCCACCCTCCCAGACACAACCTGCAGAACACCTATAAACCACCTTGACCATCCTCAAGGATCAGGATAGTTGCCTTGCTTGGACCCTAATATAAAAGCAATTCTTGACTTCTACTACCTTTTTTCATAATCCGAAACCGCCTTCAAAGTCCACGTCTTCAGCCAGGAGAACACTACTATGAGACAGTGGATTATATTAGTTGGGTGCTTGTGAGACGTCACCAAGTAATGATGTCAATATTCTGTGTCAGGTCCAGTTAGGTTACTTTAATTTAAACCTTAGGTCAGTACTGGCTAGCTGTAGCTCAGACCAGTCAGGCTTATCTCACAGGAAACAAGTTCTATACCAGGACCAAAACCGTTAATACATCAAAAACACAACACAATAAAAACAAGATAAATGTTACTGAGCAAATGCACACTAAAACAACACAATTTGGATCAGGGGAACCAAAGTTATGATTTTTTGGAATTTTAGAGTTTTCTATTGCCAAAAAGCTCAAAGAGCCAACCTTGGATTTCTGGTCACACTTATCTGGTACAAAGGAAAAAGCTAAGACCGACCACGATGGAGCACGGGTCAGATAAAGGGGCCAGGTTCATCCTGGTGAAAAGTTTACCCTCTGAATTAGGGCTTCACATATATTAGCAGAAAGACCACTCTGTTATATTGACAATGGAGTTCCCTCCCTGCTAATATAGTGGTCCGCCCCCCTCATTTACATGCAGGCAGACCGTAGGGGTAATCACAGTAGGGACTACTCTTTTTCTGCTGTGATTAATCCCTTCCGGTGGCCCTGGGGAGTCAGGGCTATCAGAGAAATGGCTACATGTCACCCACCCAATTTAGATGGGCGGACATGTAGTTATTTTTTACTGTTCCATACCACCAGGTATAACCAGGCGATACGTAACAACAAAACCATTCTAATGCTCCCCTTGCCATGGGAGAAGCCTCTCATGCTGAGGGGATCATTTTGTTTTTCCTTTCCAAAAAGAAAATTTAGTTTCATGATGTTCTTTTTAAAAAGAAAAAAAGAATACGGTTTGCTACAGAATTTCATCCTTCTGATTCAGCCCTGTAGCAAATAGTAAAATACATGGACAGGAACTGTTATGACCGCAGTTCCTGTCAATGTCTTTATGAATGATCTCCTGATAAGAGGTCATTTATGAATCTAGTGGGCAAAGTATTATCGGAAAGGCGGACGTAAAGTCCTCTGCCCGGCCAAAGGAGAATACTCCATCTGCCAGAACATAAATCAGGCCCTTAGTCTCTTTTTCTGGAGGATTTTTCTTGTCAGCGGAGCGGGCTGCCAGCTGAATCCAATGGAGCGCTGATGACAGAGGGGTGATCCTTAGCATTGGTCCCTGTGAAATACTCCACATAAGGACTTAGAAACTTTTCTGAAAGTTGAGCTGCTTACAGCAGTGCAAACCAGCAAGTTGAATCTGACTGGTGAGGCAACGGTTTGGCAATAGTCCCATGTTTGCCTATGAATCACTGTGCCAGCCAACTAGCCCATGGAGTTCACTCTTCTGTCCTAGGTACAAGTGGGAGCAGGTCCAGCCCTTAGGGGTTTATCACCACAGGTAAAAAAGCAGGCTTAGTCCTTCTTCTGAGTTCCAGCTCTTTGGTTCAGCAGATGCAGTCCTTCTGTTTTCAATAGCTCCAGCAATGTTCTGAATGAGGTAGCCAGGAGTGTCACTTTATTTGCTTGCACTAGTTTGTTGGTATGGAATAACCCTTGACCAATAAGTGTAATATTCCCATAGGCATCCCTACCCACTCTTACATCACTTTCTGTGAGTTTGGCACTAAGCACTCCTACGGGTGCGGAAGGTACAGGCTGGAGGGAGCTCCTTTGGCTACCTTGCGGCTATGACCTGGAACAACCTACCTGTTGATTTAAGGACGTGCCCATCGGAGATTCTATTCCCAAAAAAACTAAAAACCTGGCTTTTCCAGCACCCCCCAGGGGGCTGAAAGTAGGCCTTTACCTGTTCTTCTGGGTCCATAAGCTAGCGGGAGGGAGGGAGGTCCAGGCCTGATGCCGTGGTGCTAATGGTGTGGGGGATATTCTATTGGAGTAACCAGGCACTCTATAAGCTGAATAATAATAATTATAATAAAACAGTGCATCTCTTTGCCCAAATCCAAGATGTCAGAACTGTCCTTTCCTAGGTGAGGACTAAAGGCACACCCCGAGGTTTGTCTACCGAAATGAGGAACAACCCGGCCCATAAAACCTGTTGTGGGACAGGGTCCCCCCTACTGGCTTTGGTGCCACTCTGGCTATTTAGCAAACACAAGGAGATTATGGACGGAGCGCTGAAACTATACAGACACTCACCCCCCAGTCACAGATCTGGGTTGAATCCATCATCGTTCTTTAGCTCACTATGCCTCCCCAGTTCAGACCCAATGGCAGGGACAGGCCTAGGTGTTTGTTACATCTGCATGGGACAGCGGCTGTCCTATTGAAGCCTGTAGAATTGGTGGCCACCTCCTCAAAGCCATCCTGTTAGGAGGAGGTCATACCTCCTCCTAGCCAAGGCAATTTTGTTCCCTTTATTGAGATCAATTCACACCTTCCAACAGGCTGCCAGGTGACAGGTGGGGATTTCCTATGAAAGGGCTGCTAGAGGCTTTAAGCAGGAAACTGCCAACTTTAAAAAAGGGGCATTTTAAAAATAGTAACTTAAATATGAGTTTGCCATCAGATTTGTTTCTAAATTCCTAGTATTTTGATACCTTGAATCATGGTTCTAGCTGTTCCCAAACTGAAGTTATACATTATAAGATGTTCTAATGTAACACAGTGCTTTTCCATGGGAGAGCCAGCCTTGCTGCAGCGAAAAATGCCCTGGAGATTTTTCAATGCCAAGACATGTAAACCCTATGTACACATGTCCTACTTTTTAAATGCCATGAACTCTGCCCTATGGGCACTTTGGCCTACCTTATGGATGACTTATAGGTATTACAAGGGAAGGTTTAGGCCTTGCAAAGGGGTTGTCCACTAAGCACCCCAAGTCTGTTGCTCCAACTAAGCTCCCAAAAACCTGTTACTCTACGTAAGCTTCCATAGTCTTTTACTTCGCCTAAGCTTCCATTGTCTGCTACTCCCCCTAAGCTACCATTGTCTGCATTGTCTGTTACTCTGCCTAAGCTTCCATAGTCTTTTACTTTGCCTAAGCTTCCATTGTTTGTTACTCCGCCTAAGCTTCCATTGTCTGTTACTCCGCCTAAGCTTCCTTTGTCTGTTACTCCACCTAAGCTTCCATAGTCTGTTACTCCGACTAAGCTTCCATTGCCTGCTACTCCACCTAAGCCTCCATTGTCTGTTACTCCGCCTAAGCTTCCATTGTCTGTTACTCCACCTAAGCTGCTTCCATTGTTTGTTACTCTGTCTAAGCTTCCATTGTCTGTTACTTTGCCTAAGCTCCCATTGTCTGTTACTCCTCCTAAAATTCCATAGTTTGTTACTCCGTCTAAGCTTCCATTGTCTGTTACTCCCCCTAAGCTTCCATAGTCTGTTACCCGCCTAGGCTTCCATTGCCTGTTACTCCGCCTAAGCTTCCATTATCTGTTACTCCGCCTAAGCTTCCATAGTCTGTAACTCCGCCTAAGTTTCCATGGTCTGTTACTCCGCCAGAGCTTCCATTGTTTGTTACTCCGCCCAAACTTCCAGCGTCTGTTACTCCGCCTAAGCATCCATTGTCTGTTACTCCCCCTAAGCTACCATTGTCTGCATTGTCTGTTACTCTGCCCAAGCTTCCATTGTCTGTTACTCCGCCTAAGCTTCCATTGTCTGTTAGTCCGCCTAAGCTTCCATTGTCTGTTACTCCCCCTAAGCTACCATTGTCTGCATTGTCTGTTACTCTGCCTAAGCTTCCATTGTCTGTTACTCCACTAAGCTACCATTGTCTGCATTGTCTGTTACTCCGCCTAATCTTCCATTGTCTGTTAGTCTGTCTAAGCTTCCATTGTCTGTTACTCCGCCTAAGCTTCCATTGTCTGTTACTACGCCTAAGCTTCCATTGTCTGTTACTCCGCCTAAGCTTCCATTGTCTGTTACTCTCCCTAAGCTACCATTGTCTGCATTCTCTGTTACTCCGCCTAATCTTCCATTGTCTGTTAGTCTGCCTAAGCTTCCATTGTCTGTTACTCCGCCTAAGCTTCCATTGTCTGTTACTCCGCCTAAGCTTCCATTGTCTGTTACTCCACCTAAGCTTCCATAGTCTGTTACTCCGCCTAAGCTTCCATTGTCTGTTACTCCGCCTAAGCTTCCATTGTCTGTTACTCCCCCTAAGCTACCATTGTCTGCATTCTCTGTTACTCCGCCTAATCTTCCATTGTCTGTTAGTCTGCCTAAGCTTCCATTGTCTGTTACTCCGCCTAAGCTTCCATTGTCTGTTACTCCGCCTAAGCTTCCATTGTCTGTTACTCCGCCTAAGCTTCCATAGTCTGTTACTCCGCCTAAGCTTCCATTATTTGTTACTCCGCCTAAGCTTACATAGTCTGTTACTCCGCCTAAGCTTACATAGTCTGTTACTCCGCCTAAGCTTCCATTGTCTGTTACTCTGCCTAAGCTTACATAGTCTGTTACTCCGCCTAAGCTTCCATTGTCTGTTACTCCGCCTGAGATTCCATTGTCTGTTACTCCACCTATGCTTCCGTAGTCTGATACTCCGCCTAAACTTTTATAGTCTATTATACTGACTAAGCTTCCAAATTCCGTTGCTCCTACTAGTCTTCAAAGTCCATAACTCTCCCCTAACTTAAATGAATGTAGTGCGTTCTATCATCCGTGGCCCTGATTAGCACAAGTGTCAATATGTAATAATGTTGCTATCTGAACATGCTATAATTGTTATGCCTTCAATATGCCCTGAATCTCTACAACCTCATTATCTTTTGGCAACATATTACTCCCTTTTTTGTTCCTATAAATCACGCTACCACCTATTACTTCACCTAAAATGTTGTTTTGTTCTGTGCTCTTTATGAAACGTGTTTCCAAATAAAACGTGTGCATTAAATAATATAGATTATATTATTGTTTGCATTTCCTAGACATTTTTTAATTTTAAAGTGCAGACTGGAGCTTTTTGAAATCTGGGTTTATTTTTAAAAAGGTGACGTAATATGCTAGACTGAAAAACATTATTAATTTGTTTTTTTTGTTCTTCATTTATGCTGTCTTTTTATCTCTGCACACCAATACTTTAATTGAGATTTTCATTGTGTTGTATTTGCGCTGGTCCCACCAATCAAGCTAAACAGAAGAGCTTAATTATTTGTTTCCAGTTTCAAGTGTTTTCAGATGTACAATGATGCATTTTGTGTTTCATGTACATATAATTTATTAATCTACTAATATTGTTTAATTTTCTAGACAGCAGCAGACTCCTGAGTAGGTGGTGGACCACCAGGGCCCACGGACCACACAGGTTAAGATCCGCCGCTCTAGTGGTTAGCACTCACTGCCCAAAAACGACAGTGCTTTAAGCACTATGTGTACCCAGAATTTATTCTTTGTTCTAAACTTTCTTAGCCCTTTGCATTTAAATAAAAAGTTCTGGAAGCAGTAGCCCCTATCTGAAAAGGGGGGGCCCTCGGCCCCCCGCACGCATGGCGGCGCGGCGACCGTCGCCCCCCCTTTCCCCATTGTTGTCTCTCGGTGGTGGGGGCGGGCCCTGGGGGGCGCGACCCACCACCGATTGGCCGGCGGCCTCCCTGACCCGGATACAAGGTAGAAGGTCCGGGTCAGGGGGGGGCGGGCTACAGGAGGGGCGGGCCGGGGGGGCGTGCCCCCCCCGCCGGGCCCCTCGGGAATAAAGAGGTGGGGAGCGCCCAGGAGACCCCCTTGTCCCTGGACGCTCCCTCACTGTACGGTGTGCCCCGCGCTCGGGGCTTCTTTGTTTTGTAAAAAATTTCCCGCTTTCTTTTTCAGGTTCATGACGGCGGACGAAGAGCCTTTTCGATCCCTTTGTCCCGGTATGCAGCGAGCAGAGGCTACCTGCTGAAGAGGCCAGCTCGGCGGGAGTCCATCCGAAGGGGGCGCGCTTCAGCCTCGCTAGGAGGCTGTCCGTTAATGTTGTTCTTGTTTTCGCAGGCGGAAGCTGAAAGTGCATTCCCGAGGAAGAAAGGCTGATTACAGAGGTGCCCCGTCGGACTGGCAAGGAGCTGCGGATGTTCATGTGCGTCGTCAGAGCAAGGAGGGAGCCCGACCCGAGTTCAGCATCGGCGGCGGGAGAAGGTTTCGGTGGGAAGCAGTCTCGGAATAATTTTCACATCTGGGGCTCACTTTCTACGCGGGAGGCTCTGTGCTCGATACCTGGTTGGTGACCGGAGTGTAAGTATCCTCAAGCGGGTCAGGGATACTGCTGCATGTATTTTGGTGTTGTAATAAATGGGGCCGGGACGCACGCACAGGAACTGCCTGCCCTTTGCATGTATTTTGGTGTGGTAATAAATGGGGCCGGGACGCACGCACAGGAACTGCCTGCCCTCTGGTGGGAGAATGTGTTGAATAGCTCGGACGAAATAGCTAAATTAACTATGCTTGACTCCAAATGCTCCTAGGGCGTATATTTTATGTAACGCTGTAATACGAAAACAGTCATCACAGGGATGTGAACAGGCCCCTTTAGTTAGACCGCGCAGTATTTGGCTTGAGGGTATGGTGTGCGTTGGGGCCCCTAGCCTTCAATACTGTCTCAAATCGGTAATCTGGCTTAGAGTCTGCCCTCTAGCCAAAAGGTCCAAGGGACTAAAACAGGGCTGTATTTTGCAGAAGCTTTTAAAATGTATCAGTGTGTATCAATAAGCAATGGTCCGGTGCCTTCAAGTTACTGCACATTAATATACAGTTGTGGTGCTGAGATGGATGGCGAGTGAGCAGTTGAGTGCACTGTATTCTTTACATTTTCCCTATTCTAAGCAATGCGGTGTCGAGGTTTAATTTTACATGTTTTAAATCATGTTTTCAAATGCAGTGTTACTTTCTTGCTCTTACTTCTAACTATGTATTTGCCTTTACATTTTCTTATCTAAGATACCTTCTCTCCTTTAATGGCTTATAATTTTATCATCTAATCAAGTTTTTCATTTCCTGACTGCGTTCATTCCCTGTCATTTGTCACCTCTTCTGCTCGCCTCATTGCCTCCACTGTCTGGCTTTCTTATATCACACTTTCGTGCAATGTTTTTTCATCTCAAAATAGTAATTTTCTCAAGTGCAGGCTAATATGGGTAGCTACTTTAAACACTTTATCTGGGTCACTTTCTAACCCGATGTTTGTAGAGTCTTGAATATCTCATAGCGGTAGTATTACCCGTTTAAGTGAGCTGTATAAAATATGCATTCTGAAATGCATTGATATATTTTATGTGGTCATGTGTTTAAAGTATGCATTACATCACAAATGCAGTCCGACCATACAGATGGTAGAAATTTTTGGAAAGGTGACCAAAACGTTCTTCCAAGACGTGCAATGGTACAATAAAACAGGTTTCAGTTGACTTCTCCAACGTTTTTTTTTTTGGGGAGGGGATGTGTTGGGGCAAAATTAATGGTTGCAATTTAACTGAGATGATTCTCGGAACTTCTGACGTTATGCCGAGGTAGACCGTGGTAAATATGTCTGCCCCCAAACATTTGCACAAGACGCACTGTTAAATATTAAAAGTGTTTCAATGACACAAATATGTAGGGTAACTGGCGCTTTGTACGGCGCTCTTCTTTATGATTCATATAAAACCATAGCTATGAGGTGTTTCAGATTGCTATGGGTGACGCTTTAGACACTGATTTCATGTGTGGGGCAGGTTGTCGCCATGTAAGAACTTACGATGTATTACAATTTAAGCCTGTCAGAGAAGAACTTCCGATATATTACAATTTAAGCCTGTCAGAGATGCTGCTTAAGTTCCGTAGTTAATGTGGTCAGTGGTGCCCAGAACATCGCTAGTGATTGCAGCTGGTACGAAGGGAGCAGCGACCAATATGTTCTGCGCACATAAGGAAGGGGGACTGCACGTGGAGATAGTTTAACGCGTGAGAGTCAGCTAGGATCTAGGGGGGGACGCTTTGGCATGAAGGAATAGGGGGGTAATATGCCCCGCACGTCTGATGTAAGAATAGTGGGAAGTCCTTCAATTGAATTATATGGCACGAAAGATACAACATAGTCGTATTGTATTAATGAGATGAGGGGATGTTTCACAGCCGCATGATTTTATTAAGCGACTTCATGGGGGGGAAGGATGACTTTTAAACTCAGCGCAGTTTGCACTGCCTTTTGCGAGATTCATGAACTACCCGTCTCCTCCATAGGACATGTTGCATAAGTATGGAGGCAGTGCACTGTTATCAATGCGTATTAGGGTTACAGCTTTATAAGTGGCTGTACATGTATGTCAGGGATTTCGCCAATGCGTAGGTATGGGATACAGGTTTGGCAGTGGACTGTTTCTGAACGTGCTGAAGGATTCCCCTGCACAGCGAGCGTATGATGCATTAATATAGCATAGCAGAGCGCGCTTGCAAAGGTCTGGTACGAGGGACATTTTCAAATAATTCCCCTTCTCAGACCCTGCCTGGAAATGCTTTTGTTCTTGGTAAATTGGTCGCATTGGGTTTAATTCTGCTTCGCAGGGAGTACATCATGTGCGTACTAGGTTTGAAATGGTGGTCTTTTTGCATGTGTTGTGTGATTATCTGGCCTGCTATGGTTCGCCAGGAAATCCGCGAGTCATCAACATTGGTCAGACTGGGTGACTTTTGCTTGGCCAGTCGGTTTCATGCTACATTTTGTTTGCTCTATTCCTACAACAGTTTACTCTTCTAACGGGTCCTATGTTACAGTGCTCTGACACCTTCGGGTAAAATCAGCGCTTTATAAAAACGCATAGAATACAATAGGATAGAATTAGTCGTACATATGTAGGTATCCAGACACATTGCGCTGGATTACTGACTTATCTGCGACGGTAGCGTACACCTACGGAGGATGAGTGTGCAGAAGGAGTGCCATGGAATTCAGAGCTGTTTACAAGGACGTACAAACAGAAACGTAGGGATCTGCACTATCACAGGGGTGAATATGGTACACACGCTCAAAATACACACACACGGACTGTGACAGTCCAGAGTTGGGAATAGTGCACGTAATGGGGGTAGTCGTACCTTTGTGGGCCAAGCCGCTGCGCGCACCGGCCAGGAGTTTCAGTGCAAAGCAGCGAGCGAGGCCTGTGCTTTAGCTTGCTCCGTGTTACCACTTTTCTGCAGTGGTTAAACGTGTTGTATTATGGCATGGGCTGTTTCATTGTGCACCATGTTTGTAAAACTTTGGCACGGTGATTACAAGTTTCCTTGGATCACCCGGGTGCGGGCGCTAAATACATTCCTTAATAGCCGTGATGCCCGGGCTACATATGCCTTTTTGTGTTCATTGCTGGGCCTCTTTATTGATGTCCTTCAGGCCCTTGCAATATTTTATCCGAGCCATGGTGGCTGCTTATTTATCTTACGCAAAGAACAGCCATTGACATAAGTCAAATTTGACGCTCTAGAATGACTATCATTGGTGTCTGCTGAGGTGATAGTTAAAACAATCATGGAACCATTCACGAATAAGTGATAAACAATGGACTTATTGCATTGTAGAGGTAAGCACCATATGAGGTGCTGTTCACTATTCTAGGGGGGACATTGCCCCAGTCCAAACATTGCACCTGTCCAAACGACCCTTAATGGAGGATAGGTTAAAGTCAACATTATTAGTAAGCTATCCTAGGGTTAGCTGTATTGCGTGCAGCCTTCAGCTAAGTCATGAGGGAATATAGAGCAGCTTGTTTTACCAGTCTTTAATCTCATGAATGAGTAAATGAAAAAAGAACAGGTGTATACCAATAAATATATGTATTTGTACTAAACACACCCCTTTAGTTCAGTCAGTAAACTTATTTAACACACAAGTAAATTGGCACAATATACGTTGAGCCTATGATGAGATTTGAGGCGAATAATTGCAGTGTGAAAACTTATATAGCACACAGTAATTTAGCACCATATACGTTGAGCTCTAGGGGTGTACCAAAGCCACATATTAATAATATGGTGGGGGAACCACGAATGGCATAGAGACAGGGCCTAGAGCCTTTAGAAAGACTACTTGGGGTCCTGATAATGATGCACACCCTGATGTCACACCTAAAAGGTGCCCAAGAGCCTAGTTGCGGCATCACATAGTTCTGGGGATGCATGTAATCATGTCCGGTTGGCTGGGATGATATTTCCCAGAAGCCAAAGTGGCGAGCGGAAAAGGTCCTTGGGCCAGCGTATGGCCTGGCGGAGTTAGGGCTGTGTTAATTCTTTTAGCTAAAGACTGTGATGCTGCACTGTAGGTAGGCTGTCTTGTTTTTACACATAGATCCTAGGCATGAAGACGTGGGTGGAAAACCAGGATTAAGAGGCGATGTCCTCGCCTGCAGCACAACTTTCTTGTGTAACAATGATTGTGAAAATAGGAAGCCAATTTTACAGCCTACCATGGTTAACATTTACTGTCGACGTGTTAATGTGTAGTGATCTGGCACTAAGATTATCTAAAACTTAGCGACTGATGGTAATGTAAGTTTAATGCGTGTACAGCAGTTATTGCCGGAACACTAATGGTGTGTGTCTATCTTTCCAATTTATGTATGACCGGGTCCATGGTGGATACCTGGAGTGCTCCACATCACAACAGCTGCAACAGGTGGACAGCCCAAGGGATGCTTACGTCAGTCACGGCTGGGTCCATGGCGGATATCTGAGGAGTGATCCACACCGCAGCATCAGCAGCGGGTGGACGTCAAAAGGGAAGCATACGTCGAGAAAGAGGACACCAAGGGCCCAAGTATTGCTGGCAGGTGTAAGTGCTACCCATTCCCTAAGGTGGAAGTAGGAAATTTGTCACCCAGGTTTTCTTGGCCTTTTCCTGGTTCTTGCAGTTTCTCAAACCTGTCACGCAGGGGAGGAACTCATCACCAGAAGTTGAGGAGCTACAATGTGCCAGCACAAGCAACAGGCTGGACGCAGGACAGGGAAGAGTGGGTTTAAGGGTCTGTGCCATGGTCAGTTCAGGAACTTCTTGCAGGGACTTTTAGCTCAGCAGCCCGACCCCCTGTCAGTGGGGATACTTCACCTAGGGGGGACTGAATTGGCCAAACTGGGGAGGCGAATACTCATTGATGAGTTCATCTCCACTGTGGGTGGGTCTTCAGGACTTGCCCGGGTGGCACAGTAGTAGGGTCTCAACTTATCCCGTGGTGGCGGGGACTCGGTCAGGGCGTTGAATCACTCGATAAAGAGGATCAACGCACAGTGGGACAAATTATTTCAAGCCCCCCCTCGGTTGCAGATGATCCAACATGGGTGTATTCGTTCTACCTGGTGAGGGCAGTCCATTTGACGGAGGAAGGAAGGGTCCTGTGGTCGGATGATGTCAGGGCCTGGTTGGAAGGTGTTGCTGAAGTGAGAACTTTCTAGGGTAGGTCTAGGCAGGGGGAGGCCAGATCGTCGGTTAACAATGCTGGCCTGTGGCGGTAAGGTCATTATCGGTGAGCACATATTTGAGGTCTGAGGGGGCGGGCATCATCCTATGGAGGTTCCCGCCCAGGGGGAGGGGCCTGCGGGACACTCCTAGAACTCCAGGGGCAAGGTAATGGATGCTGCAAAGCAAAGGAGCGCGGGTAGGAGTAGTTCACGCTTTCCTTAGGCTGGTAGCCACCCCGCGCGCGTATACTCATGACGTCACCGGCTGGCGCAGAGTAAGGGCCCTCCTTCAGTGGGTAAATGGAGTTCAGGGCGTAGACCGGGCAATTCCCGGGGTAACACTGCGCATGCGCACGTCTCATGGGGAGGCGCAGCTTGTAGGACCTGACACCGGTAGTGACCCTGCCATATGGCCAGAAATGTACAAAAATCAAGATGAGGATGTTTAGACTCGGTTAGGAAACAACATGTATTAGAGTTTTGTTAAGGCCAGGCTCTCAAACTTGTTGACAATAATTTTGTACCTAATGTCCTGCTGATTTTTGTATAAATGGTTGATCATGTAATTAAAAACCTTTTTTAATTTCATACTTTAATAAATACGGCCGGGCGACTAGCGCCCGCCTTCCAAAAAGTAAAGACGTCTCGTGTCCACGTTTCTGGGTGTTGGGTGCCGGTTTGGGGGGGAGGCGGCAGCTAGTTGCTGACCATGTGAAAAGGGGGGGCCCTCGGCCCCCCCGCACGCATGGCGGCGCGGCGACCGTCGCCCCCCCTTTCCCCATTGTTGTCTCTCGGTGGTGGGGGCGGGCCCTGGGGGGCGCGACCCACCACCGATTGGCCGGCGGCCTCCCTGACCCGGATACAAGGTAGAAGGTCCGGGTCAGGGGGGGCGGGCTACAGGAGGGGCGGGCCGGGGGGGCGTGCCCCCCCCGCCTGGCCCCTCGGGAATAAAGAGGTGGGGAGCGCCCAGGAGACCCCCTTGTCCCTGGACGCTCCCTCACTGTACGGTGTGCCCCGCGCTCGGGGCTTCTTTGTTTTCCCACCCACCATCCCTTGGAACAAAAGTCTTGTGGCATTCATTATGTCAGGTTTAATGGTAAGTTTTGAAGGTACTGTCCACATGTCTTACATGGTAGTAGAAATGGATCTGTTGGTATATTTTGTTGATGCTTTTGTTTAGGAATTTTTCCCCTTTTTAGCAAACTGTGTGTGAAGTGATTTTTCTTTGATGCCAAGTGTCTTTATGCCTTTTTTCCCTTTGTAGCTGTACGGTGATACTGTTATTTATTAGTCAGTGTAGCTGTCCTTTAGAGTTTTTTCCCATAGGTCGTCGTATTTATTAGGTATGGGGCATGCGGTAAGGTCATTATCGGTGAGCACATATTTGAGGTCTGAGGGGGCGGGCATCATCCTATGGAGGTTCCCGCCCAGGGGGAGGGGCCTGCGGGCCACTCCTAGAACTCCAGGGGCAAGGTAATGGATGCTGCAAAGCAAAGGAGCGCGGGTAGGAGTAGTTCACGCTTTCCTTAGGCTGGTAGCCACCCCGCGCGCGTATACTCATGACGTCACCGGCTGGCGCAGAGTAAGGGCCCTCCTTCAGTGGGTAAATGGAGTTCAGGGCGTAGACCGGGCAATTCCCGGGGTAACACTGCGCATGCGCACGTCTCATGGGGAGGCGCAGCTTGTAGGACCTGACACCGGTAGTGACCCTGCCATATGGCCAGAAATGTACAAAAATCAAGATGAGGATGTTTAGACTCGGTTAGGAAACAACATGTATTAGAGTTTTGTTAAGGTCAGGCTCTCAAACTTGTTGACAATAATTTTGTACCTAATGTCCTGCTGATTTTTGTATAAATGGTTGATCATGCAATTAAAAACCTTTTTTAATTTCATACTTTAATAAATACGGCCGGGCGACTAGCGCCCGCCTTCCAAAAAGTAAAGACGTCTCGTGTCCACGTTTCTGGGTGTTGGGTGCCGGTTTGGGGGGGAGGCGGCAGCTAGTCGCTGACCATGTGAGAAATCACCTTTGCTCTTTGTTCATATCTATCTGCGATTTCTTGTGACCTTCCCAAAAAAGCACTCAGCACAGCACTGCCAAACAGCTGTTCTATGACACTAGTCTAAGGGATCCAATGAGACAGCTCAGCGCTTTCTGGAAAGGCCCGAGTCCCTTCCCTGCTTCCCCCAGCTCCTGCTCCAGAAGCAGGAAGTTTCCCTGCACTCTTGCACTCCCTGCGCGGGTGACCTCAGACACCTGGTGTGGGCCTCCTGCCAACAAGCTGGACCGGATATTAATGAGTCTAAGGCCGGCTCAGACCTACAGTAGCCGAGGGAAATGAGGGCCTCCGTCACCAGGGATTACTTCTGACATCAACTGTATAAATCTGAAGGCGATTAGGACAGGAAGGAAAGAGGTTCGACGGTGATGTCATGCGTTCCAGGACTTCATTGTAAGGCCATAGCTGTGTCTGACTCTAAACGCGAGGAGCGCACTGCTGCTGCCTGCTGCGCAAAGGCACCCACTCACGAGCAGAATGTTATGAAAATACCAAGATCACACATGCGCTGATGAGCCTGCGGGAAGCAGCTGTGCCTCATCTGGGTAAAGATGTACTGGCTGTGGGGTGGCAACGCGTGGGTTACTACAACAGAGCCGCGATCACAGCCGGACGCACGAGCTCGGATAAGAAGGGGCAGAGAGAGTGATGATAGGCAACCGGAAGAATTTGATGAAGATGATTTGCTTCACGAGATGAATGGTTCTCTAACCTCTTGCCAATGTGTGTCTGTCTGCTGCAGTGATGCTGACATGATGTGCTTAATTTGCGCCGGTGGTTGCAGGTATTAGGCAAAGTGTTTTTTTATTGGGGAATGGGCTTAATTTATAACATCAGACTTTCACCACGAGCAAGAGAGAATGACAGAAAAGGGGGGGAAGGAGGAAGAAGAGAAAAATAGGGAAACACAATTGCATTTTATTAGTAAATGGGCCACAGAAGAGCTGTGCTGTCAAGCCCCTTACATGGCCACTAACCACTAGTATATGTAGTAGACCTTTGTACTTACTACCATTCCTATGTGATGTTAGAGTTTATCTGTTTGTATCTCTTCCTTGAGTGACTTTACAACTTGTACATGTGCATTTTGTTCATGTTTTTATCTCTTCCTTGAGTGACTTTACACCTTGTACATTTGCAATTTTTTTCTGTTTGTATCTCTTATGTAAATCATGTAATCCAAAGTCCTTATGTAACGCAACTGGTTCTTTTGTAAAGCGCTCTGAAACTTTTGGGTAATGTTTGCACTATATAAAATCGCATTAAATAAATAAACAAACATGACCCTCCAGGAGAGTGGACAGTGCCGAGTGAATCACTGTAGGTAGTTAGGTGGAGATGCCAGTAACCAGGGGCTCTGCTCATCTGCCCAGGACTGTTGAACAATGAGAAAGGACAGCAGGTCTGTGTCACAGTATTGCCTCCACTTAGTGAACTAGCACACCAGCAGAAAAGATGTGGGAGTACGATGAGTGTGTGTATTCCTTGGGGATCAATGGAGGAGGAAAGGGGAGATTCAGGGCAGCTGGTGGATTACGGTGTGCTGACCAGGGCCTCCATGGTTGAATCGGCACTGAGTGTACAAGCTTTTACCACGGTCCTCCTGCCTAGGGTTCTCCTGCCACAATAAACTCAAGGGCATATTATCAAGGGGGTTTATCTCTGCTTTTTTGGCTTTAAAAGCCAAGAAAGCGGAGATAAAATGATCTCCCTATTACCTAGCTGTCGCTAACACCAGTTAGCGACAGCTAGTAGGAGATAGCGACCATCTTGGGCCCCACTTTGCATGTCAGTGATATTTATCACTAATGACATGCAAAGTGGGCGTGCCAAGATGTTAGCGACTGGAAACAGTCGCTAACATCGCTATCTCATATTACCAACTTATGGAGATATTCGCGCTAAGCGCGAATATCTCCAAAAGCTAACACCTGCCCTGAGCAGTTCTTAGCCATGTTATCCAATGGGAGGTGGATAACATGGCTAAGAGCATTAGCTCGGTAATGCATGCATATCGCTGACTTTTCAGCGATATTCATGCATTGCGGCCGATTTTTATCGCATTTGCGATAAACCTTGGTAATACCAAGGTTTATTTGCGATAAAAATCGCCGCAGCTCAGCGGTAAATTTTTGTCTCTAACCAAGCAATAGCGATAATTATCGCTATTGCTTGGTAATATGCCCCTCAGTGCTTCATTACAAATAGTGAGGTAAATCCTGATCCGTTCTCAAACGGGAGTTTGCCCACACAGTGATATTAGAAATTGAGATGCAATTACAGCAGGAGGTAATTACCATACACTCACAATTTTTGCAAGATATATTTCACGAGGAGAAAAACAGCTGAAAAGTTCTCATTGAAAAATGTTCAGAAGGAAATAAAAACTTGCAGTGATCGGTGCTAAAACAGTTTTCACATGCTAAGCCTCATTCTGATGGGTGAAACTCGTAAATGGTGGTAATAATTGTACCTTGTAAATACCATTGTTGGAACAAATGCGGCTTTAGGAAGCCATGTCGCCCAATTGTTGTACTTTTCTGACCACCCCTATGCTAGTTTTCTCTCCTCCCAGTGAGAACAGCCCATGGGCAGACTCAGGCTTGACTTGCAGTGACAAGATATCAGAGTTGGGCTCCTACGTTGGGGAAGAACCTAAAGTATACCCCTCTCTTAGAGGATGACTAATAACCCTGTATGCAGGCAACAGGGGACTGTCAGGGGAGGTAGCAATATCTGTAGATGGAGAGAGGACTTTTCATCTGTACCCATATGGAGATACAATCTACCATCGCCCTCAAAGAGCAATCCCTCATAACTGCAGTCCGTTGTCACCACCACATTGGAAAAATGGATGGAGTTTTCCTATGCATGTTTACATGTGGAAATTGGTGTATGCGTTTGTTTTCTTCTGTGCCTGTCCAATTAAATTGAACTCTGTCTGTGCAGGGCCGGACTGGGCATAGTGGGCACCAGGTGTTTTCCCGGTAAGACGCTAGGATGGGGGCCGGATTTGTCAGCAAGATCGGCCCCCGGTAACTGCTCGGCGGCACTCCCTCTCACCCCAGGGGGGGAGGGGGGGCAGCTGAGCAGCTTGCCAGGGCTGGTTTCTGTTCCCAGTCCGGCCCTGTGTCTGTGTACTTATTTATGACTACTGCCTGCTTGTTCTGTGGTTTTCCAGAGTCCATCTTGGACCCCTTGAGCCTGCATGTATAATATCTACATTCCCTGAAGTAATTTTCCTTTGCCAGTTGAGGGTGGTAGCACGCCACCACTTTCAGCCTACAGGATGTTCCCTATCAAAGTTAGCTCCACTCTCCAGTGTTACCTGCCGAATTTGCATTTCTGAAGTGCGTGGTCTCCGTTTGAAGTCAATATCCATTCCAGCTGACCAGAGCAAGGCTGTAATGCTGCCTGTCTTGACCATTAGCCGATTAAATCCAGGCAGTTTTTAGGTTGAGCCTGGGCAGCGCATGCACTGCCCTGCGAGGCATGCTGTATTTGGAGTAAAGATGTGAAGCTCCGCCCACTCTCCACCCATATTTTTCATTGGCTGCCAGTGTCCTTGGTAAATGCTGGCTTCTGATTCACTAATAGGCTTGGTAGTCCCTCCTTAGTACCACCTTGTCTTCATTTGTAACCTCCCATGGCGACACCCCCCAGTACGCATGTTGTTGCTCAGTAGGCTTTGATACAACTGTATATATATATATATATATATATATATATATATATATATATCTGCAAATACCTCGCAGCAGCGCTCCTTACAAAGAGACTCGAGGCAAGGACCAACTTTTTCTCAGCATTCTTTTATTCAGCCATTAGGTAGTGTGTCATGACGCGTTTCGGCCGTCCCAGCGGCCTTGGTCACATGGCGATTCAGATTGCTTTTTGCCCATTTAAAGTGATAACGTGCAGTCACATGTCAGAAATGATGGACATAGAAAAAATACTATATGTATAAATACATTTGCCTGTACTTTCTCATGGTGCCAATACAGAAGTGAAATAACTGTATAAATACATAAATAAGTCACATTTTGCATAATGTATCAAAAGATTAAAAATATATATATACAACTTCAATTCGTTGTGCGAAGAGTACTGTCAGTTTAACAAGAAATAAGTATAACTGCATAAATGCATATAACTCTTCAAGATGGTGATGAGAAAAAATATACCATGTAGTCCATCAAATCTATTAGCAAGTATAGTGCGAAAAATAGTGCTCACCCGTGTGTATTAAATTATAATACAGAATTATATTGTTGATCACTGCTATTTAATCATAGTAGTGAAAAAAAGACCCAAAAAAAGAAAAAATAATTTTGTCTATGTGGATCTTTTTTTTAGAAAGAAACAAGAAAGAATGAATTCATGACAAATTGTACCAGCCAAATAAGGCTCGGAAGAAGAGAATATGGTGCCTTAACTATTTTCCGGCACCATTGTATCATTCTTGTCCTTTGCCATGTTATTGCACCTAAATTTAAAGTGACGTCGTGTCAATTGGAAAAAATAAATATAATTTCTTCCTCTAAAGTGACATCGTGCAGTCAAAGTGCAAATACAGCTAAAGTGGCTGGTGCTGGAGGTTATACAGTACTGAGATAAAGGGGAAGGGAAGTCTAAACCCTATTGAAACAGAGCTTTACTTCCATATTCAAGATAAGATTTTTACATACATCATCAATGTTGCACATATAGAAAAAATCACACCATAAAAACAATCTAAAAAAGAGGGAATCGGTAACATGACTAAAATCAGCTATCACATCAAAAATCAGGATAAAAAACATTACCCTAATATTTAAAACGACGGCTAAAATCAATCATTTCATATATTTACACACACCAAAATTTTTGTACACTCAATATATAAATTATACATAGTATATTACAGTATAAACATTATTATGTAAACAAAGTGCACGGTGCGGACCAACTACTCTTATAGTTTAGATTAAGGTTGTATCATGGTGTTAACTATATGGCTAAAGGCTAACATTATCATAAAGGTGGTCATAGGTATGTGTGGAGGTCCTCTGTGGTGTTAAGACCTCCCGGCCACTTTGAGTTAAACTCCAAAATATATTTGGTTTCGAGCCTGCGCATACACGCCTCCCTGTCGCCTCCTCTTCTGGTAAGCGGTACTGACTCAATGGCAAAGTATTTGAGACACTGAGGCTTACTATTGTGACACGCCTCAAAGTGTCTGGCCACTGGATAGCTCTGGTCTTTATTTACAATGGCGCGCAGATGTTGAAGAATACGCTTATGAATTTGCAGTTTGCTGCTACCAATATATTTGAGTTTGCAGTCGCACTATAAAATATACACACAGTATTCCGTTCTACAGGTTAGGTGTTGTTTTATTTCCCTTGTAGTTCTAGGGATTACTGTTGTATATTTTTTGGTGTTGACACCATGTTGGCAGGCTTTACATGCCAGGCATTTGTAGAAGCCCCTGCTGGTCGGTCTCCAAGGCTCCTTGCCTATGCAGTCTTGACTATTTTTAGAGAGGATGGAGCCCATACTAAGGTTTTTACGAAAAGTAATAGATGGATTAGGGGGCATCACATCACCAATCATGGGATCATCTTTTACAAAGTGCCAGTTTCTCCTGACGATACTCCTAAGTTCTTTCTCCTGTTTGGAGTAGGTCAGAATGAGTCTAACTTCATTGATATTGTCACTTTGTTTCACTCTCTTAGTCAGCAAATCACCTCTTTCTTTGACCCTCGATTTCTTTATAGCAGTGTTCACTATCTTAGCAGTGTAACCCCTATCTACAAATCTTTGAAAACTTTCCTGTTGTTTGACAATCATGTCTTCATAATTGCTACAAATACGGCGGATGCGTAGCATCTCGCCATAAGGTATTGATTTGATTAGATGTTGGGGATGAGCACTCGTGGCATGTAAAAGAGTGTTACCTGCCGTCGGTTTTCTAAAAAGAGTACTGGTAATAACATTATTACATATAAAAACCTGTACATCTAAAAATGTCACCGATTCCCTGCTTACATCAGAGGTAAAATGCAGATTAAGATCATTGTCATTGATGTCATGTATGAAATTTAAAACACTTTCCTCGGAACCACGCCATACAATAAATAGGTCATCAATAAATCTGAGCCAACAAGTGATGTTAGTGGTCCAATATTCTTCAAATTTGCGCAAAAGGACCAGTTCCTCCCACCACCCCATAAAGATGCACGCATAACTAGGGGAGAAACTGGCCCCCATTGCTACACCTTGGACTTGTTGGTACATTTGACCGTTAAAAATGAAGAAGTTATTGTTGAGGCAGAATTTTAACATTTCCAAGAGCATTTTGGTGTGTTGGGCCAGTTCAATGGGCCTGCGGCTAAGATAATACTCACATGCCCGCAGGCCATCCTTGTGCTTTATACATGTGTATAATGAACTGACGTCCAACGTTACCAACAACAAGTCGGGGCTCCATGTTACATCCTCCAACTTTCGCAAAAAATCACTTGAGTCTTGTACATATGACTTTAAAGACTTCATGTGTGGCTGCAGAAAGTAGTCAATGTACCTTGAAAGATTTTCCAAGGGGCCACCACACGCTGCGATTATGGGTCTGCCTGGAGGTTTGGAGATACTCTTATGGACCTTGGGTATGAAATAAATATATGGAGTGAGTGGATGATCTTTTTTAACATACTTAAACTCATCTCCACTTAACATACCTAGGCCCTTCCATGCCACCAGGTTCTTAGATAAGGCCTCCAGCATCACCCTGTATTTCTGGGGGGTGCTCTTGGAATAACATTGTGGGTCATCTAATTGCCTGTGGGCCTCCTCCAGGTACTCCGTAACTGGCCATAAAACAATGTTCCCACCTTTATCTGAATTTCGAACAATAACTTCAGCATTTTTCAGTTTGATGGATAATTGATTTATTTTTCTCTCCTGGTTCGTGAATTGACACTTATTCTTGTCAGTCTTTAAGGCCATCTTTTTCACTTGTTGCACCACAACATCACTAAATGAGTCAAGACCATCCCGTGCCGCCAGGGGAATGTATTTGGACTTGGGCTTAAATGGGGTAATTGGTTTCCTTTGACCACTGGATGCCACTATCTCCTGTGTCCCCAAAGCCTCATCAATCCCCAGCTGGCATATGTCACGATACAGGTTTAGGTCACTGACTGCCAATTCAGAGGTGCTAGTTGTAGATCTTGTTGGGGCATTTTCTGTGCTGGCTGTCTTATTTAGGAATTGTTTTTTTTATTTTAATTTCCTTATGAATCTGTATATATCTGCCCTCGTGGTAGTATACGAAAAATTGGACTCAGGACAAAAGCTTAGGCCTAAGCTTAGTAGTTGCTCTTCTGCAGCTGATAGTTGTATTGGGCTGAGGTTGATTATAGATTTAGCTTGTTTCTTCTTGCTGGATGGATCTCCATCACAGCTCACAGTTATTGAAGAATCCATAATGTTGTCTTTGATTAGGCCTGGGGTTTCTTGCTCCTTCCCCGTCCCCGACCTCGTCCCCGCTTGGTTGGCTCGCCTTTGTTTGGCTGCTTTTCTTCTGCCCCTCCTGCGTTGGGACTTGGTTGGGACAATTTTCCCTGGAAGTGCGATCTTAGGGTTGCCTTTCTGCCATCTTTCAAGACCGCCAACTCTTCCCCCATCGTTAGCACAACGTTGCCTCTTGCCCCTTCATTGTCTGAGCCGCTTTCTGCAGCCGAGCTGTATGTGGATATTTCCTCAGATTCCGCCGGCACTGCTCCTGCACTGGCTGCTCCTCTCTTATTTACTGTGGCTCTTCTTAGGTTGTCGTATCGACGTGCAAATGTGAATATTTGGCCATTCGCGTAGTCGTCCCGATCTCTTTTGAATTTATATATTTTTCTTGTTTTGATTTTTCTTCCTCCTTTGAAAGTCTGGTTAACATTTCACTCCTCATTTTAGTAGTCTGGGGGTTTTCCTTGTCACCTTGCAGTGCTTTTATTTTCTCTTCAAGAATATCTATCTTGGTCTGAAGTTCCTCACCATCAATCTCAGCAAACTTCACTAAGATCTGCATTAATTTGCGTGAGGATTCAAGGTTGCACTGACCCCATTCCTCCATCATGGGGTTTTCATAGCTGGGGGCCAGCATGATGCGAAGTCCTCTAGGGACTCTCCCAACATCCAGATATCTCTTGAGGGAGCGGGCTTCCCACCATTTGGACTGTTCGTTTCTTTTTAGCTTTTCCAATTCCCTGAATAAGTCTCTGGCGGTACTCGTTGCAGCTCCCTCAGGCCCCCCTGCCCCGACCTCCTTCTCAGCAGTTACCTCCTGCTCAATATCGTCTGAAAACATTGCTTGTGCAGCGAGCTCACGGGCCCTCCGTACATCGCCTGACATCTTCTACCTAATGGCAGTTACTTAGTAAGTGCTGAATAACGTGTAAAGCAAACCGCTGTTAATTGCGCTTCAATAGTCAATGTCAGCAACAGCTGACTCTAGCGGTAAGCCACGTACCTCCACACTCCGAGTGTCACCGTTTGTGCTTTTGTCCTCTACGTGCCTCTGGCTGTTCCTTCCAGGATGCAGGGACGCAGGTCGGGACCAGCTGCCTGTTTAATGGATCGGCGCCGCACGGCGCCACAAAGCACGATGATCCCCCAACTGCGCCCGCTCTGACACAGCCTCACGGGATGGGATCTCTTAGCATTTCTCTTTTTTTTCCAGCGTTTCCTTCACGCACGGTGCAAAAACGGATGGCTCCACTCCTTCCCTTGAATGGGATATTCAAAGTGCCCCCGGGGTCCCCGCCAACTCTCCTCCACGAGGAAGGAGCTCAGAGGGTTGCCAGGCGACGAAGGACTGCTCACAGTGAAGCCGGCTTTCCGCGGAGGGGGTCCAAATCGGCAGCAATCCTATGCCGATAAACATCTGCAAATACCTCGCAGCAGCGCTCCTTACAAAGAGACTCGAGGCAAGGACCAACTTTTTCTCAGCATTCTTTTATTCAGCCATTAGGTAGTGTGTCATGACGCGTTTCGGCCGTCCCAGCGGCCTTGGTCACATGGCGATACAGATTGCTTTTTGCCCATTTAAAGTGATAACGTGCAGTCACATGTCAGAAATGATGGACATAGAAAAAATACTATATGTTAGCTCCACTCTCCAGTGTTACCTGCCGAATTTGCATTTCTGAAGTGCGTGGTCTCCGTTTGAAGTCAATATCCATTCCAGCTGACCAGAGCAAGGCTGTAATGCTGCCTGTCTTGACCATTAGCCGATTAAATCCAGGCAGTTTTTAGGTTGAGCCTGGGCAGCGCATGCACTGCCCTGCGAGGCATGCTGTATTTGGAGTAAAGATGTGAAGCTCCGCCCACTCTCCACCCATATTTTTCATTGGCTGCCAGTGTCCTTGGTAAATGCTGGCTTCTGATTCACTAATAGGCTTGGTAGTCCCTCCTTAGTACCACCTTGTCTTCATTTGTAACCTCCCATGGCGACACCCCCCAGTACGTATGTTGTTGCTCAGTAGGCTTTGATACAACTATATATATATATATATATATATATATATATATATATATATATATATATATATATATATATATATATATATATATATATATATATATATATATATATATATATATATATATATATATATATATATATATACATATATTACCTACTGGCGGTCGCCAGTAGGTATATATAGTTAGGATTTTTTCTCTATGGGTTTTTTGAAAATTCTATGTCTAATAACTTTGGCGTTTGTGGACGGAATTGGCTGAAATTTTCAGGAAAATGGCACATTTTGTTTCTGAGCAGCCCTTGAAAATTTGGGGGGGGTTCGTCAAGGGGGGGCCGAGAAAAAAGGGGGGTCCCAAAACATGTTTTTAACATTGAGTTTTCCATAGGGCGGTTGGCCTCACTTTTAGCCCGAACGGCTGAATGGATTTGCACGAAACTTGGCAAAATTGTAGGGACTGGTAGCCCGATGTGCCTTTTGTAGGTCTCAATATATGTGCTCCAGTGGATTTTGAGAAATTAACGTTTAAAAAAAGATATATATCTGTAACAGCGGACCGGGCAGTGCACTGGTTCGCGGACTTTTCGCGCAACGGAGCTTTGTGAAGCGAAGCTGATTGGTTCTCCGGCGTCTGTCAACATTCCAAACAGTCCGTAGCGGCCGCCATCTTGTCTCTCGGTAGGATCGAGAGACAAGAGGAGGCCGAAGCGAAGGGGCAAATGACCATAAGGGGGCATAGTACATTGTCGCTCACCCCCTAGGTTTGATGTGGAGGTTTTAAAAGGGCCCCGCGGGGCAAAAAAAAATAAAAATAATAATAATCGAACAGGTGAATGGATTTGCACGAAACTTGGCAAAATTGTAGGGACTGGTAGCCCGATGTGCCTTTGCTAGATCTCAATATATGTGCTCCAGTGGATTTTGAGAAATTAACGTTCAAAAAAAGGTATATATCTGTAACAGCGTACCGCTTCGCGTACTTTTCGCGTTACGGAGCTTTGCGAAGCGAAGCTGATTGGCTCTCCGGTGTCTGTAAACATTCCAAACAGTCCGTAGCGGCCGCCATCTTGTCTCTCGGTAGGATCGAACAGCTGAATGGATTTGCACGAAACTTGGCAAAATTGTAGGGACTGGTAGCCCGATGTGCCTTTGCTAGGTCTCAATATATGTGCTTCAGTGCATTTTGAGAAATTAACGTTCAGAAACAAGATATATATCTGTAACAGCGCTCCGCTTCGCGGAGATAAAATTATATGTGTATTACCTAGCTGTTGCTAACACCAGTTAGCGACGGCTAGTAGAAGATAGCGACCATCTTGGGCCCCACTTTGCATGTGAGTGATATTTATCACTAATGACATGCAAAGTGGGCATGCCAAGATGTTAGCGACTGGAAACAGTCGCTAACATCGCTATCTCCTATTATCAACTTTTGGAAATATTCGAGATAAGGGCGAATATCTCTAAAAGCTACCACCTGCCCTGAGCAGTTCTTAGCCATGTTATCCAATGGGAGGTGGATAACATGGCTAAGAGCATTAGCTCGGTAATGCATGAATATCGCTGAGTTTTCAGCGATATTAATGCATTGCGGTCGTTTTTTATCGTATTTCCGATAAACCTTGATAATAGCAAGGTTTATCTGCGATAATTTCTGACGGTAAAAAAATCGTTGCTAAGCATCGTTAGGGATAAATATCGCTTAACTTTGGTAATATGCCCCAACGTCTGTTAACGTTCGATTCGAAGGAAATCAGGAAGTGTTGAAAAACATTGTCTGCGCCATCTTGTCTTTTTTCAAATGCCACACTTTTGTCGTGCACGGCAGCCATTTTAGATGCCTTGACCAGACCCACTCTGTGCACGCTGTCGATCCTTAGCATGGCTCCCCACCCTCGCAAACATCTCCCCCAGGCAGTGGTCACCCCCGCTCTCTGTCTTATGCATGGGTAATAAACCTCCCCCATCTGCGCTGCTGTTCCCTGAGAATCACACCCTGTGCCCGCCCGACACCTCCCTTTCGCCCTATTCACTACCGCACCCTCTGACACTCCTTTTCCTCTGTGTCCGATTGTCCAGGCTGGTCCTAGGGTATCAGCTAGCCCTGCAGATGTAGTTTATGGCCACAGCTGTAAAGAATCACCCCTCTTCAAAGGAGTTATAGTAGATCAAGGCCCACACTCGATGAGATTCGTCACAGCAGAAGCGTTGCTATTATCTGAAAACCATCCTGTATTGTGATTGGGGAGGGGACCGAGCCTGAAGCGGAAGATTCCAGGGATGACTGTTTGTACATCAAAGTTTTTACAATTATGTGTCACATTAAAAATATATAGCACTCCGACAAAGTAGTAAGATTATAAAACTTTAATAATTTATAAATATATACAAGAAAACAAAAATAGTAATAACATATAAACATTTTTAGGGAAAAACAACGAAGTAGCGGTCGGCTGTGCGAATAGTCCCAACGCAGCACAACGTCCAGATTTCCGGCGTGGGGCGTCGCGGGGGGTGGGTCATCAGTAGCAAACTGTTGTGCGAATAGTTCCAAGGCAGCAGAACGCGTTGAAATCTAGATGACACGAAAGTGATGTCTAGTAAGTTGCCACCCAGCAAATAACGGCATGGGGCGTCGCGGGGGGTGGGTCATCAGTAGCAAACTGTTGCGCGAATAGTTCCAAGGCAGCAGAACGATGGCACCAAGGTGATGTCCAGTAAGTTGCCGCACTGGTTTTGGTATCCTACAATGCTGCTCCGAATAACGGCGTGGAGCGCCCCGGGGGAGGCGGCGTGAACGGGCCTCTCCAGGTGGAGTGTCATCTGTTGTAGTGGGGCGCCCCTTTACCGTTTCAGTTGCCATTCCGTCCGTTTTTGGTCCACTGTGTCAAAAGCCGCAATTCAGCTGAGTTGCGCCCACTCTTGCGGTGCAGCGATAGGCGGCTGTCACAGGACTCTCAAAATGGCGGCAGGCTGTTTCCTTTTTGGGCCTGGTCCACTGAAATGGCCCTGGGACACCTTGGAAATCGGACGCTTGTCTGCTAGGTCTTGGACCTCATTCTCGAAAGCGTCCCCTCCGCCTTGAGAATTCATCAAAAGTTTTGGGGGCTCCGACTCCTGCAGGCTTCTGGTGGGGAGCGGCTGCCATGATTGCTCGCGGAATGACCACGACTGAGCTACGAGATGGTGGTGCTTTCATGCTGACGCCAGCTTCAGTCTGAAATATCCAGAAACAAGGTGGGGCTTTCATCGTTTGGGGAAAAAAAAAAGTTTTCATCCTATGAAAAGTGTTGTTTTTAGGTCACATGATCAAGCCTTCCATCATTAGGAAACCAAAAGTAAAATGAACCAATGAAAAGTTTTATAAACAAGTCACATGACCTGTTATGCGGCATAGGGTGTAAAATTAGGAGAAAATACGTTGGCACGTGAGGCGGCGTCAGTAGCGGACCGATGTGCAAATAGGCCGAAGGCAACACAACGCGCCAAGATCTGGATGGCACCGAGGTGGTGTCCAGCAAGTTGCAGTACTGGTGTGGCCATCCTACAATGCTGAAAGTCGGCGTGGGGCGCCCCGTTGGCCTGTGAGTTTGCGTCAGTAGCGGACCGATGTGCGAATAGGCCGAAGGCAGCACAACGCGCCAAGATCCGGATGGCACCGAGGTGGTGTCTAGTAAGTTGTCGCACTGGTGTGGCCATCCTACAATGCTGAAAGTCGGCGTGGGGCGCCCCGTTGGCCTGTGAGATGGTGTCAGTAGCGGACTGATGTGTGAATGGGGCCAAAGGAAGCGCAACAATATTTTCTACTATATTTTCAGAGTAGAAGACACCACAAGGCGCTGAGATGCCAAGATCCGGATGGCACCGAGGTGATGTGTAAGTTGCGGACGGATGTGCGAATGGGGCCAAAGGCAGCTCAACAATATTTTCTGAAGAGAATACACCACAAGGCGCTGAGATGCCAAGATCCGGATGGCACCGAGGTGATGTCTAAGTTGCGGACCGATGTGCGAATGGGGCCAAAGGTAGCGTAACAAGATTTTCTGTATGGAAGATACCACTAGGCGTTGAGATGCCAAGATTCGGATGGCACCGAGGTGATGTCTAGGAAGTTGTGCCACTGGTGTGGCCATCGTACAATGGTAAAAGTCGGCGTGGGGCGCCCTATTGGCCTGTGAGATGGTGTCAGTAGCGGACTGATGTGCGAATGGGGCCAAAGGCAGCGCAACAATATTTTCTGACTGACACCACAAGGCGCTGAGATGCCAAGATCCGGATGGCATCGAGGTGATGTCTAAGTTGCGGACTGATGTGCGAATGGGGCCAAAGGCAGCGTAACAATATTTTCTGTATGGAAGATACCACTAGGCGTTGAGATGCCAAGATTCGGATGGCACCGAGGTGATGTCTAGCAAGTTGTTGTGGTCATCCTACAATGCTGAAACTCAGCGTGGGTCACCCCATTAGCCTGTGAGATGGCGTCAGTAGCGGACCGATGTGCGAATAGGCCGAAGGCAGCACAACGCGCCAAGATCCGGATGTCACCGTGGTGGTTTCATAGTTGAGAGGCACTTCATCTGCAGTGGGGCGCCGAGATCCGGATGGCACCGAGGTGATGTCTAGCAAGTTGCTGTACTTGTGTGGTCATCCTACAATGCTGAAACTCGGCGTGGGTCGCCCCATTAGCCTGTGAGATAGCTGTTCTTTGGATTTGGGCCTGGTCCACTAAAATGGCCCTGGGACACCTAAGAACTCGAACGCTCGATTTTTTTTTCCTTTCCTGTACATGCAAAAAAATGTAAATGCCCGGTATGTTACACGCTTCATCTGCCACGATGAACTCTCCAGAGGAACCGAAAAAATATATAGTTGTGGTAACTATACCATGCATCGTCATATGGAGAGGTGGCACCAATTAATTATAGTGCTGCATAAAAGAGAGATTTGGAGGAGAACCCCTGACCTGCTAGGACATTCATCAAAGAAGTGGCACTGAGAGCTTCAGAGGCAAGGGAAACGGTCCCAAATATTTAGAAGAACTTTGGAAAGATTAAAATGACATGTTTAGATTGTGGTAAATTAATTTCATGTGGGCAGATGAGTGTTACTCTAATAAATACAGCATATGAACATCATCATAGTCGATGGTTGGTAGAGACATTTTGACTATATCCTGGACCTGCCCGTCCTCGCCCAAAATGGCGCCGGAATAAATGGGACTCGTAACTCCTTGTTGTGTACTGGTTGCAGAACCTTGAAATCACGAGATACGTATGCAGTTTTGAAGCACATGGCGGGCGGGGACGAGAATTGATTGAATATTTCGACATCCCTATTGATATTAAGTTCTGATGTGTTATTGATTACTGTACTGTTGAAAATTCGAATTAACGTCACCCATGGTACTTGCCCGCAAATGTATATCTAGATAATTTTATTGTAACTGGCCCTGTCGTATTTTAATTATAAAATGTACGTCCACCGATTCCGTAACTGTTAGACACCTTAGTTTTTGCAACCTAATGGCCCGCCCGTTACGTTCCTCTACAGTGTAAATGTCTATTCATCATATACGATTACAGTTTGCTCCGTGGCAGGCCCACGTGGTTATAGGCTCGTATTTGTATAATGACATTTTCACAATAAAGGTTTTTAAAAGAAAACATGGTAGTAGTGTATACATTGGTAAAGTTTTTAATAATAGTCACTGTTTTAGAATCATTAAAAGGCAAGTGAAATAAAGCAGACCAATTACATGAAGGGTAAAAGGTATAATACGAAGGAACGCAGTAAAGATAAATGGTCAAGGGCTGTTGTGTTTTCTATTCCTGCAACATAAAGTGATCGATAAGAATCTCATATTCAGGCGTATCGGCGACTAAGACAGCAGGTCGACCCTCTTTTGCTCAACGGCTCCGTCATGGGACGAAGAAACGCTCTTTTTCTCGAAAAAAGAATATATTTTACTTGCAGGACAGTTGTAAAATTTCCGGGAAAGTACATTAGCCTGGAACATTATAACATATATTTAAGAGAAAATAATGTTCGGAAGTAATTAAAAGCGTAATTTATAGGTGATATGACCAAGGCTTTCATCATTAGAATAAGAAAAGTAAAATGAACCAATGAAAAGTTTTATTAACAAGTCACATGACTTGTTATGCTTACGTTACGCGCTGCGCGCCCCGGATGACTTCCGGATGCGCTAACGCGGCGCGTCATATGACGCATTACGCGACAACGCAGGTCCAGAATATAGTCAAAATGTCTCCACCAACCAGCGGTCGAAACACAACCCCTTTCAGCAGGCTAAATAGTTCTGTTAAATGACAACAGAAAGGACAGGCAACAAGAACCATCAGTCAAAGAGGGAAGGGCTAGTTCTTCTCTACCATGTTACATTGGGGCGCTACCGGAACTGATCGAATTGGTAGTCTACAGTGTTTCTGGATGTTTCAGACCGAAGCTGGGGTTAGCATGAGAGCAGCACCATTTCGTAGCTCCGTTGTGGCCATTCCGCAACCAATCATGGCAGCCGCTCTTTATCGTTATTTTGGGCGGGGTGGGTGGCGGAGCCGAGCTGTTTTGCAGCCATCATTGTGTGGAGTTCAGTTCATCTCACTAGTTTTGTATTTGTCATGAGGGGTTGTTCCTAATGTTTCTATTTTAGCGAGGTCAAAAAGAGATCCCATTAGTGGCCTACTGATTTTGCTCGATTCCTTTTCTTTTTTTTTACACGATTTTTCGTTATCTGCAAAGACTAAACAGAGTATTGCGACTCTGTGTTTGTTTGTAAATAGAGAATGAACCAAAGAGAACTAATTCTAAAACAGTAAATACTTGGATAACAATCAATCAAATGGAGAGAGAAGCAGGCACGACGGATTACAACGGGGGCAAAGGCCTGCGTTAACTACCTTTCACTATCTGCAAAGAGAGAGTACTCCTAATAGAAATGAGGGGGGGGGCACCATTCAAAGCAGATCAGTGTGCATAAACACGAAAATGTTTTCACTTACCACGTACTTGACATTCGACAGCTTATGATATTTGCTATTAAAAAAACATTGAAATTCACTGAAAAAACCATAGGTTATAGACCATATATAGTTAGGAATTAGCATTTACAAAACCTTGAAAATTCACTGAAAAAACCATAGGTTATACACCATATATAGTTAGGAATTAGCATTTAAAAAACCTTATTTTACTCACACAAAACCATTGAAATTCCATATATAGTTAGTTGCACTAACTATATATCGCGCACCCGCAATCCACTGCTGATCATGTCACATATTACATCATTCATGACATGGTCAGTGACATCACTGATGACATCACTGATGACATCTCAAATGACATCACTGATGAGATCACTGATGACATCTCATTTGACATCAATGACCACATCACTGATGATATCATTCATGTGACAATACAATGCATCTCCTCACGTTTTAATATAACCTCTGTTTCACCCAGTGTTAAATACAGAGTATAATTTTTGAAACCATTGACACACCAATACTAGTTACTACATACGTACTCACTGATTCCTATGTCTACACACACATTCACTCATTCACCCATACAATCATTCATACATACAATCACTCATCTTTACAACACTATCATATGCACTCATACACCTATACAGACACTTACACTCTGCCACTCATCCATGGAGTTACTCACACACCTAGTCAGTCCTGTAAAGAATCAATCACACTTCCATTTTCTTGTCTATACAGTTAAACATAGAGCACCTTACATTTTCAAACATATACTAACACATACTTACTTTCTTATACAATCATTGATACAAGTACACATTGATCTGCACAGAGTCACACACCTCCCAGCCAGCCACACACACACTCAGTCTCCTATACAAATACTTGGACAATCAATCAATAACCCATATAGTTAATCATATAGCTACTGATCAACACATGCAGCAGTTTACAGAACAACAGACATAATGATGCACAAATTAAGACAGTTTACTCACTAACCCATGCACTCAGTGAGACACATTTAATCACTCACTCATACATTCAGTCATGCACCTACTAAATCCTTCGTCCAGACACTTATACATCTACTCATTCTTCAATATGTAAAACATATTTAAACTTTACAGAAACACACAGTCACTGGATGATGTCATCAGTGATCTCATCAGTGATGTCATTTGAGATGTCATCAGTGATGTCATCAGTGATGTCACTGACCATGTCATGAATGATGTAATATGTGACATGATCAGCAGTGGATTGCGGGTGCGCGATATATAGTTAGTGCAACTAACTATATATGGAATTTCAATGGTTTTGTGTGAGTAAAATAAGGTTTTTTAAATGCTAATTCCTAACTATATATGGTGTATAACCTATGGTTTTTTCAGTGAATTTTCAAGGTTTTGTAAATGCTAATTCCTAACTATATATGGTCTATAACCTATGGTTTTTTCAGTGAATATATATATATATATATATATATATATATATAGGGGTTCTTTCTCAAATATATGTACACGGATGGTAAAACAGAACAGGGGGAAGAAAGCGTAAAGCCTGGAAGCACTAATGTATATATATCCTATTTTACTTCGCTTGGTTTCAGCCTTTCCATAGGGGGTACCAGAATAAAGATTGTTTTCAACCACCAAGAGACAGTTTTAACCCACATATTTTGTTTTGCACTTTGCCCCTCACAAAACTTGGCTTGGACGGCGAAAACACCTCCTGCTCCTCTTCTACGGGGGAGTTGTAGCCCACACTGGGTACCCTGCGGTCCCAGTGTGAAGAGGGGACCCAATGATGAAGCATATCACCCTAGGGTGAGTGAGGGTTCTTGTCTCAACACAGTAGTGCTTCCAGGTTTTACGTTTCTTCCCCCCATTCTGTTATACCATCTGTGTACATATATGTGAGATTGATTTAATGGAGTAGTACAGTAGATGGTGATAATTACTCCAATGAGACCCTTTAATGTGAGATACTATATATAGGGTGTTAGACCTGGCACCATTGGCGTGGTTCTCCACTGTATTTTTGCCTTTGCCGCCTGTGTTTTTGCTGTGTGTTGGACTTCGTTTTGCTGGTCTAGATGCTTTGGGCACTTTGCCACTGCTGTTCAGTGCCAAAGTGCAAGTGCTCCCTATGAAAATTGTTGTTATGGATTGTTGTATCCATGATTCACTATCAGGACATGCCACACACACCAGGGCATGTCCTACCTTTCACATACACTGCACCCTGCCCACAGGGGTACTTTCGGCCTACCTTAGGGGTGCCTGACATGTAAGAAAAGGGAAGGTTAGGGACTGGCCAGTGTGTGCATGGGCCAAGTTGATATGACAGTTACAAACTGCGCGCAGACTCGGCAATGGCAGGTCTGGGGTACCTTTTCCGGACTACTCACATGGGTGGCACAATCCGTGCTGCAGGTCCATGTGTAGCATTGGATTCCCAGGGCCTGGCACACTCAGTGCACTTTACTAGGGGCTGACAAGAAAACCAAACAGCCAATCATGGAAACACTAATAAAAAAATGGATTGATGTATTCTACCCGGTTTCGCAACTAAGGGAAAACAAATGTCCCAAATGCTCCTGGTTTAACACTAATTGTCGTAAAGTCAAACAGGATCTACTGGATACAATAAAGGCGAAGGACAAGCCACATTTGAAACTTGCCAGGGCCAGGTATAAAGGGACCATCCAGCAGGAAAAGAAAAACTGGGAATTAGATAGGTGGGAAGCCCTTAGGACAGCCCTGAACGCCAACGATTTGAAATCATTCTGGGCAATAGTAAGTTCAGGGACCAGGGAAGGAGGACCTGCCATAGACCCTAACATAGCGCCTGAAGTCTGGGAGACGCATTTTGGTTCATTGTATGATGGGGAGGATGGTGTAGGTGCTACCATTGGCTCTCAGTGCTTACCCTTGGAGTTCCAACAGGAAGGGATGAGGGAGATCACTATTATTGAAGTGGGAAGTGCTATCAATAAACTGCATTGTAATAACGCGCCAGGTCTAGACAAACTTCCTGGGGACCTTTTCTGGAAGGAACCTAAAATCTGGGCCCCTTATCTGTGTGCCCTATTTATTGCTATCATGAAGGGCATGGATGCCTCCGACACCTGGTGGAGGGCAGAGATAGTTCCCATATTTAAAAAGGCTGCCCTTTTCTACCCTCAAATTATAGACCCAGCAGTTTAATTGACATCACCCACAAACTGATGGGACAGGTCCTTTTGGACCGTTTACAGGGTTGGATAGAAGAGGAGGAGATCCTAAGTCCATGTCAGGCCGGCTTCAGAACAAATATGTCAACCGTGGACCAGATTTTCAGACCACAACTACTCTTCTGGAAAACGGTGACCATAGAGGGTGGCAGCCTCTATCTTATATTTGTTGATCTGAAGTCGGCCTTCGACCTTGTACCCAGGGAGAAACTCTGGAGAGTACTAAATGAGCTTAGGATTCCACAGTACCTCCTCAATGTGCTAGTGAGGCTTCATTCAGGGAACTATGCACAAGTAAGATGTGGAAAACACAGGGAACTTTCTTCATGTTATCCTGTCAAAAAGGGAGTACGCCAGGGATGCGTTCTCGCCCCTACCCTATTTTGTCTTTATATCAATGGGCTCATAGACCACCTTTATAACATCAAGGATAATGACGCCCCGAAGCTAGTCTCAGGGAAGGATCCTGAGCTAATGTTTGCGGATGATACCCTGTTACTGTCCAAATCACCAACAGGTATACAACGCATTCTTGATGGCTCTGTGGAGTTTTGTAACACGAGTGGTTTGGAGATCAACCTAACCAAGACCAAATATATGAGGGGAAACGCTCGCAATTGAGGACACAGCGGAGGATTTTGCAGGCGGCAGAGGGGCACACGAACAGGAGCGAACCATGCGCTCCAGAAGGCAGCGGGGCACGGACAGCCACACCGGCACACCCCCCCACAGGTGCTCTAATACCGCTTGCGTTTCCCGCTTTGTGGGAAACGCTCTCAATTGAGGACTCAGCGGAGGATTTTGCAGGCAGCAGAGGGGCACACAAACAGGAGCGAACCATGCGCTCCAGAAGGCAGCGGGGCACGGACAGCCACACCGGCACGCCCCCCCCACAGGTGCTCTAATACCTCTCATGCGGGAAACGCTCGCAATTGAGGACACAGCGGAGGATTTTGCAGGCAGCAGAGGGGCACACGACCAGGAGCGAACCACGCGTTCCAGAAGGCAGCGGTGCACGGACAGCCACACCGGCACGCACCCTCCAAGGTGTATTAATTCAACTTCTTATTGTCCGTCCCGCGGGACGCGCGCGGGCACGCGCCGGGAGAAGCCCGGGACAGGGGCGGGACCGTCTGTGGCCGTCCGGGGCCGACCGAAGATGGGACGGGGCCCCCCTCTTTGACACCTGGACCAGGACATTTTACAGAAGGTTAGTGCCAATAGTGATTATTAAGCTTTATGCTACAGGGGTATGGCTGCCAACGGAGCCGGAAGGTGGCGGAAGTCCACCACTGGAGGTGTTGTTGGAACCATAGGCCAGTTCCTACTTAGGGCTACCTCTGTCCTACAAAGGGAAATTGAACTTACCGAAAAACGCCTATCTATGGACCAATTATTTAATAAACGATCCTCCCTGGGAACTATTGCTACTGCCCCATCTCCTCAACCAACTTTGGACGCAATTCTAACATTGCCACCACCAGTACAAATAGAGCCCAGAACTATAGTGGGCACATCGGTGAGCGAGGCTAATACCTTGAAGGAGGTTGTGGTGATGCTGCACAGCCCACCAGTGAACAGGGCCCCTTTTGAGTCCACACAGGAAGCAACTCCCCCCAACTCTCGTTGCACCAGATCCGGCCAGTCTGCCAGGTCAATCATGGTGGCCAACTCAGGGTTACCAAGTAAAGTTCCTGACTCAGCAACTAAAAGAAAGCGTGGAGGAACCGCTTTAACTAACAAGAACACTAAAAGGCAGAAATGCTCTACAAAGGACAATGGACTGCCTGAGGCCGACCTAGCCGGCCAGTTTTCTGGAACAGACAAGTCAATAATAGAAGTTGATGAAGCTACGACACTACCAGAGCAAGGTGGGGACTTTTGGGTTCAGATGGAGCAGATATTTATACAGTCATGCCTTCCGATCCACAAGAGACTGGACTCTACTGAAAAAAGACTGTCCTGTCTTGAATTACTATGTATACCTAAAGCGCGATGGAATGGCCCGGGGGAACTCGGAGAAGGCCAGTAATGACCCAAGTACATCTGGGCCAAGTCAAATAGGTTCTCATAACTTACCTTTGGGGGACATTTCCGGGGAGAGGGTACCAGCCGTACATCGCAATTCAGTAGATAAACCCTTAACTCTCCTGCCGGCGACAATGCCAATAATTTCCCCAACTAACACTCGGAAAACGGGGGGAAAGAGTAAAACTGTCGGCAGCAGCCATGTATCAGGATCTAAGCAGGCAACGAATTCGGGACCGGGGCCTAGACCACTGGGCCCAAGTAGGCCCCAGTTGCCGCGCCTAGCCTTGCCCCCGGAGTCAGTCCCGTGTGTGGTGGTCCTTGCTGGGGGTCCCTTCCCTGAGTTCGGATAAGGTCGAAAATCATAGGGACCTCAAAAACAAATGTATATACTGGCTGAATTGTTACAGACCTCTCCCGCTTGGGGGTGCCAGTGAAATCCTATTCGCTAGAATAATAGATTGGGTGGGGGCCAGAGAGAAGAACATAGACGGGGATTGCATTGTAATTAATTTTAGGGACAACAGAACAGTCAGGCACATTTGTAATCTGAACCCAGGTAGCTCAGACACCTGCATCAAAGCACTGCCATTGACCTACTTTTATCCAGGCACTTACTATAAGAACTGCGTTGAGCATAAGAGGGTGGGGATAAACCGGATGGGTGAAGACAATCGAGAAGACAATCCTATATTAGGAAACCCAAACTGGGACAGGCCGCTACATAGCCCAATGTATTTCAACATGTTTACCAATTACAACAGATATAATGATCTGGATTCTGTCGACTGACTAATGAAACTAAACAAGTCCCAGGTATGCACAGTAGGATGAAAAAATATGCTGGAAGTAAGAGCCAACTTCCAGCACATGAAGCATCTTCTTGTCGCAAATGCAACTCGGGCTCAGGAAAGTCCTCTAGGGGATAGAAGCTGTATAATTAGTGGGCATTTATCAAGTAGGATTGGAAGTGACATGGGGATTAGTGGCACAAAGTCTAAAGATCTAGGGACTATGGGAGTTTGCCACGCGGGCGAAAAGAGGGGCCTGCCAGAGTCTGGAGGTGGGGCACGCAGACCATCCGATCCTGGTACTAGCAGAAGTCCATCTCAAAGGGAGAACAAGGGAAGTGTCAACATAATTTCATGGAATGTGGCCGGGCTGAAAAATAAACTAACCTCTGATGACTGGGGGCTGTTCATGGTTAAGCACGATATCTGCCTTATACAGGAGATGTGGGCCATGGACGACTACCAGCGAAGTGGGTTCGCCACATTCAACATCCGTGCAATGAAAGGGAGCAGAGGGAGACCGTCAGGAGGGCTCAGTATATGGGTAGCAACTCATCTAGGAGTTATGGCCAAGCAGGTGTCAGCCAACTCCCCAGACATTTTATGTGTCCTATTGACTCTTCGGGGGAACACGCACTTAGCCATAATTAATTTCTACTCCAGACCAACACAGAGCGGTCAGGAGTCCCTGGTTATTGAACAGCTAAGGGAGTTTGTTAAGTCACTAGGCCCGGAGGTCGGTTTAATTATCGGGGGTGATTTCAATTGCCAATTTGAACCCCTCAGTAATCTAAGCACTGAGGAACCTGATGAGGAAAACCAACATTGGAATATCCCGGAACCCTCAATCCCTATAGTAAAAGCATGGACACCGTTGGTACTGCAAATTCTCTCCCTTACGCTGTCCCTATCAGTAAGGCCCTGCAATGGCCGTTTAAAATCAGACAGGCCTGGAAATGTGACCTTCAATAGAGCGGGCCAATCTTCGATCATTGATTATATCATGATCGAATGTAGGTCATGGGACAATGTACAGGACTTTAGGATCGCCCAGCGGATGGACAGCGATCATAACACACTGGTAATGTCCCAGAAGCCCGGGAGTTGGGGAATGAGAAACACTGACTCTGAGACCACCTCCCCTCCCTATCCCCTTCTCCTCCACAATAATAGGAGGAGAGTTAAATGGCCTTATATTGCGGGCTCCCCTAACCAGCAGTCCGAAATATATAGCCAAGTCTTGCCTTATCTCAGTGACATGGTGGTGGTGGGGTCTGAGGGGGTTGCAGCTGGGCTCGATAATAAGTCGGTAGAAATCCATCAACAGCTAGCCTCAACATTGCTAGAGGTCTTCTTTCCACTCCAGGTGTGCAAAGAAAAAGCGCCTAAGACCCATCCCTGGTATACTGCTGAATGCCGAAAGCTAAAAGGAGAGCTGGTTAAAGCAGTCAAAGCAAAAGATAGATTTCGAATCAAGTCGTTAATGGTTTTGTACAAGCAAGTCCTAGAAAGGGAAAGAAAGTCGTGGGAGGAGGGACAATGGGAAGATTTGAGGGAGGCATTACAACGCATAGATCTTAAATCATTCTGGGCAATTGTTAGTACCGAGGGCAGGGTTGGGAGGAATGCCGTAAGTCCTAACATAGACCCAACACTATGGGAAGAATATTTTGGAGGCCTATATGCCCAACCAAGCACTGGTGACTCCGAGTCGGAGTCTCTGAGCCTCCTCCATGAGTATCGATTGGAGGGGGCCCAGGAGATAACGATCCTGGAGGTGGAGAATGCCATTGCCAGGCTGCTACCGAGCAAAGCACCGGGGCTTGATAAAATCCCTGGTGACTTGTTTCGGTCTGAACTCCAAATATGGGCCCCCTATCTCTGTGTTTTGTTCAATACAATATTAAAGGGTACAGACCCGCCCGAGACATGGAGGGGGGCCGAGATAGTTCCCATCTTCAAAAAAGGCTGTCCCCTGCTACCCTCGAATTACAGGCCCATTAGCCTCATAGATATCCCGAAAAAGCTTTTTGGGAGGATACTTCTGGACAGGATCCAGCAATGGGAGGAGGAAAATCAGATGTTAAGTAATTTACAAGCCGGTTATAGATCGGGTACCTCCACCACTGACCAGATCTTCCGGTTACAGGTCCTTTTTTGGAAAACAGTGAGTGTGGAGGGTGGCAGTCTCTACCTCATCTTTGTGGACCTACGGGCCACGTTTGATCTGGTCCCCAGGGACAAGTTGTGGAGAGTCCTCCAGGATCTTGGAATGCCCCACCACTTGCTGGAAGTACTGATCAGGCTCCACTCATGAAACTTCGCCCAGGTTAGATGTGGGAAAAAGGGAGAATTGTCAGCACGATTCCCAGTGCAAAGGGGGGTACGCCAGGGGTGTGTGCTGGCCCCTACTCTCTTTTGCCTGTATATAAATGGGCTTGTTAAACATCTCCTAGCCATCAAGGATACGGATGCCCTTAAATTAGTTTTAGGTAGAGTGCCCGCATTAATGTTTGCGGACGACACTCTACTGTTGTCTCGAACAGCTACTGGCATCCAACGTATCCTTAATGGGTTTGCTGACTTTTGTGCCTTAAGTGGACTAGAAATCAATTTGGCTAAAACTAAATTTATGATTTTTAGTCCACCAAGACAAATGCGACCAAATCCTACCCTGAATGGCATACTTCTTGAGAGAGTCAAGACGTTTGACTACCTAGGTATTACTCTCAAGGAAGACCTGGACTGGGATGCACAATTAATTAAGTCCACATTGAAATTGACGCAGACTGTTGCTGGGTTATCTAAAAGGTTTAGAACATTCACATACAAGCCAGCTGCCCCTATTACTGAGATATATAGCGTCCAAGCTAGAGCAGCCGCACTATATGGGGCGGAACTATGGGGTCACTGTCGACCAAAAGGTCTGGTTAGGGTCGAACACACATTTATGAGAGAGTTGTTTGCCCTACTCGTTAGCACTCCACTGGTCCCACTCAGACTTGATCTTGGTCTGCTCCCAGTGGAAGAGGAGGTTGCCCTGAGACCTTTAACTTACTAGAGAAGACTCTGGTCTGTCCAAGAACTCGCCTCGTACCTTGCAGAGTTCAAGGAGGTTTGGGGGTCTCTGAGGTAAAAAAAAGTCCCACGGCTTTCACATATCAAGGACCTCTGCGTACGGCTTGGTGTTTCTGGTTTATAGGAATCTCCTGAGACAGTTTACTTGACTTTAGCCAGATCTGCCGCCCTCCAGGACCCATGGGTCAGTTCAGTGAATCTCTCATGGAACACACCTGTACACTGGCTGCCATCCATTCCACTTTTATGATCCTGGGGGACCTCAACATTCATTTCGATAACAACCAAGTTAAACTAGCCTCGGATCTTATAGCAGACCTTGAAACCCTTTAGTCCAGGTTACAAAGTAGACAACCTACCCACTCACTGGGCCACCTGCTGGATCCCATTTTCTCCAACATTAATGATCTTACAACTCCAGATCATATTCCGGTACCATGGTCCGACCATTTTTTAATATCACTGAATTGGCAGTTACATAAACCATACGCCCTAAACTCCTACCTAAAGCCCACTCGTTCCTGGGCTACCCTAGACCCAGAAAAATGGAAGTTAAATGTAGAACGCTCCCCTCCTAGACCTGTCTCCAACCCTATTCAAGCCGACGCAGAGTTTTCAAAATGGATAGGAGAGACACTGGACAAAACTCTACCAAAAAAATCTACCTGTAAACCTCGAGGTAAAATTACCTCTCCATGGTTCACCCAGGAAATGCGACTTCTGAAAAAAATCTGTAAGAAATCGGAAAGAGACTGGAGAAAAAACTTCGACCCTATTAAAAAATAGAATATAAACATACTATTCTTAACAACAAAAAGGCACTCAAAATTGCCCAAGTCAACTATTTCGAAGAAAAAATCAAATCATCTGCTAATTCATCAAGGGAGACGTTTCAAATTGCTAAAAAAACTTCTTAAAGCACCGGATCCTCCCCCTCCAGTAGAGCCTTCAGCCAACCGATGTAATGAACTTGCTGAATTTGTTGAGTCAAAGATTAAAAACATTCTTAAATCTCTCCCGTTACAAACTTCCAATGCTTTCTCCCCTATGAATCCGCCCAGCTCCACACCCCAAACCATAGTCTATCAATTGACCCATTTTGCCCCCCTTACAATAGATACCCTTTCCCCAATACTACACTCAATCAAAAGTGGATCTCCAACTGACCCCGCACCTTTTAACATCTTAAAATCAGTTGCTCCAACCATCCTTCCCTATTTGGCAAACCTGATTAACACCTCGCTTACCCAAGGTGCTGTTCCACCTAGCTGGAAAAAAGCAATTGTCAAAGCCCTAATTAAAAAACCACACTTAGATCCACTAGAACTAAGTAACTTTTGACCGATCTCCTTGCTCCCAGGCATCAGCAAGATAGCCGAAAAGCATGTCAACCATCTACTTTCTGAATATCTTGAAACCAATTGTCTCCCGGAGCCGTCCCAGACGGGATTTAGGCCCGGCCAGAGCACAGAAACTGCGATGTTGGCGGTTGTCGAAGAGGCAAGAAAGATCATCGACTCAGGAGGATCAGTGGCAGTGATCCTCCTGGATCTGAGCGCAGCCTTCGACACCGTCAACCATGCGACATTGGTCCATAGGCTTAGGGACCTTGGAATCACAGAAACGGCCCTGTCCTGGTTGGAATCCTTTTTGAATGATAGGTCCTTCCAGGTAGCAGATGGTAATTTCATTTCCAAGCCCACTGCCATCAGCTGCGGGGTCCCTCAGGGGTCATCCCTGAGTCCAACCCTTTTTAATGTCTACATGTCCCCCCTTGAGAAGATTGTCACCCCATTCGGTATCAAGCTTTTAACTTACGCCGACGATACCCAATTGGTAGTCTCTCTTAGTCAGCAAGACCAATCTTTCACCAATCTCCATAAATGTCTTAGTGACATAACTAAATGGATGAATATCTCACATCTCAAGCTTAATAGTGACAAGACAGAGATAATGGTTCTAGGCAATCAGTCACTCTTCCAACCTAAGTCCCTGTGGCCCCTCTGTATGGGCACGCCACCTAATCCCAAACAGGAAATCAAGAGTCTAGGAATTTGGCTGGATGAAGGTCTCAATTTCTCCACCCAAGCAAGGAAAACGGCCGGTGTGTGTCATGGCCTCCTACGAACTGCCAGAAAAATCCTACCTTTACTCCCAACACAATCTAAAAAACTCCTGATTCAGGGCCTTGTGATGTCCCGCCTAGATTACGGCAATGCTCTCTATTTGGGGGCCCCTAAAAAAGTACTCCAAACAGTACAAAATACTGCCGCCCGTCTTCTCACAGGAAATCATCGTCGCTGTTCAGCTAAACCAGCTCTGAACGCCTTGCACTGGCTGCCCATCCAGGAGAGAATACAATTTAAGGCACTATGCACGACATACACAATTCTTCATGGAAAGGCTCCACCTATTTCAAAAGACCTTATTACTCCCTATAATACCAAGAGAACTCTACGTTCCTCACATTGCAACCTGGCATTTGTACCCAGAATTAAGAAGGCCCGCTCTGGAGGTCGACTCTTTGCCTATAATGCTTCCAAGCTATGGAACTCACTGCCCCCAGATATCCGGGCCCAGCCCAATCTATTCTAATTTCGTAAGGCACTCAAGACATGGCTGTTCCCGTAATGCTTCACTCCCGCACCCTGTTTTTTCTATCACTAGCGCTGGGACGCTTACGGGCAGCCATACGCTCTATAAATCTGTAAAATAAATAAAATAAATCCAAATCTGACCTGGTAAGAAGGTACAGGTCTAACAATTTGCTGGCCTTGCATGCTAGTACGGTTCCAGGGAGACTGACTAGTGAATTCCTCAATGTAAAAACAGATTACAGGAAGGAGGAATTCCTCAATAAGATCTGTCCGGCCCAAGCCAGAAAGCTGTATCTACAACTAAGAATGGGTAGCTTGCCACTAAGGTCAATGACATGCAAATGGGATGTAAGCAAATGTACCCAGTGCCCAGAGTGTGAATATCCACTAGAAAATGAAAGCCAAGTATTTTTCATTTGTCCAGCATATGTGCTGTCTCGAAAGAGGTGGATTAAACCCATCTGCAGGAATTTGGGGTTTCGAGAATGTGAACACGCGCTTAGAGTACTAAAATATGACACTCACCCACCAGTTGTCTTTGCTGTTTCCTGTTTTCTAAATAGTATGTGGATTAAGTGCAGAACTTTCTTCATGACTTAATTCTAGAAGCTATTCTTCTTTGCAACAATCGTTTCTGAATCACTTGATAACTACTTTGAAAGTTTAATTCTTTTTTAATCATGAATATCCTTATTGGTTTTATGTGTATATCTATATGAAATGTGTTTTTAACTTATTTAAAAATTGATTTTTTATCGTTCACTCTGTTTTTACTATGTACTTTTAGGACTCTTTGTGGTCGAAATAAAGTTATCACAAAAAATATATGATCTTCAATCCCCCCAAAACCACTCGCTTAAATCCTTCCCTAAATGGTGCATTCCTGGGAAGGGTGAGGATATTCGAGTATCTGGGTATTACTCTATCAGAGCACTTTGAGTGGGGGTCCCAGATGGCCAAGGCCACACTTAGGTTAACTCAGACCATGGGTGGGATTATGACATTAAACAGAAACTCTACATTCAAACCAGCTGCACCTGTGGTGAAAATATATAAAGCCCTAGCAAGAGGGGCCACTCTATATGGTGCGGAACTGTGGGGGCATTGCTCTTCCTCTAATCTCATGAAAGCGGAGAACAACTTCATGAGGCAGCTATTTGGCCTTCCTTGTAGCACCCCCTAGTTCCTCTCCGGATGGACTTGGGCATGAGGCCTAGTGACGAAGAGATTGCCCTGAGGTCTATTATATTCCGGCGTCTCCTTAAACCGAGCTTAAGGAGATTCTGTCCATTCCAACCACCAAGAAAATACTGTGACTTTGCCACATAAGGGATCTCTTCGAAGAACTTCTGGAAAACCTCTGAGTCATCATGCCCATTGATATTCAGGCTGGATCTAGTGCAACACTATAGCCAATCCAACCTAATGTCCCTACAGGAAAGTTCTAATGGTGGTCGGATGTCAGCTTAGTTCCTACAAGTAAAGGATATATATATAGAAAAGAACATTTCCTGGATGTAATCTATCCTCCACTGGCCAGGAAATTGTATATTTAATTTAGACTAGGGAACCTTCCACTAATTAGCCATACTAGCAATGGGCCATAGAGAACATGGGAGATTGCCCAGCGTGCAATTACAGGAAAGAGTCTGAAATTCATGTATTGTTTTTCTGCCCTGTATACCACCTGCCTTGCAAACGTTGGTTAATTCAAATATGTAGAAACCTAGGGTTTGGGCATTGCTTAGAGGCCTACAGAGTCCTAAAATACGATACACATCCTCCAATTGTATTTGCTGTATCACGTTTTTGAAATACTATGTGACACATGCAGCGGGGCTTCCTAAAGTAACATTCTGGGATGTACTACGTAATGAAACTGTAAAACTTCACATCAGGGTTCAGCAAATAGGGAACCTTGTTTCAGTTTTCTGTCTTACTGATTGTTTTAATTGTGGAAATTTTAGCCTGTCATTAACCTAATGGTTGCTTTTTAATGGATTTTACTGGAGGATGCCATTTTACAATTTGTGCGATTGTAGATATTCGATTGCGAGTGTACGCACTTTTTATTTCTTTTAATGATTGTAGTGTTTCGGTAACGATGTGCTTTTATGGTCCTAGTGGCCGAAATAAAGTTATTGACTGACTGACTGACTAATCAATACCACAATTTACACAGAGAGCATGTGCACTTTTGCATTGATTAGCAGTGGTAGGGTGCCAAGAGGCCTAAATCCAAAAGAAACAGGTCAGGAAAAGATAAGAGGAAGAAGAAAAAAGTTTGGGGATAACCCTGTAAAAAGGTCAATTTCCAACAGTTTCCATAAAGTACGCGATACCAAGAGCCAACATCTGAGTTAGATCTTACAATGATTTTCCATTGTGTACAGACTATACATCAATTCATATGGTAAAATAAAAAGAATAAAAAATGGGTAGAAAGGAAACCCATGTATTTCTAAAATGTACACAAGATACTGATTTTAGGAACAATAGTTATTTGTGCACCCCTGAACTTGGGTTTATCCCTATTGAAAGATGATTAAGAGGGTAGTTTGCAGAATGCTTTCTTTCGTGCTCACTGGTTAACATTTGGAAACCCTAAATGCAGAGAAATCTAATTGCTAATAAGTGCTCTACTATTCTGTGTTCCCACAGCCTTCCGATAAAAACGGCACTCCACTTGTGTGGCTGGGACTAGGGCCTGCAACACAAAAATGCCCCAAAACACGACCTGGAGACATCCCATTTCACCCAGCAGAATCCATGTTTTTTTATGTGGGTATCTGCCCAATTTTGGGCCCTAGCTCAGTAGGCACACAGGAAAACATACTAAACCCACACTTTTCTGAAAACTAGAATCCTCTGGGAGTCCAGGGTGGCATGACTTGCATGGCTCTCCCCGGTTCTCTTACCCAGAAACCCTTCCAAACCTCAAACTTTGGATAAAAATGCACATTTTGATCACATTTCTGGGGGAAACATCTGGAATCTGTGGGGAGCAATGGATTTACTAACACCTAGCAGTCACGCCATCTCCCATTAAAAATGGTACCACACTTGTGTAGATGGGCCTCGCATCCACGACAGGAAAAGGCCCAAAATCACATTTTCCACTGAAAACGGACTCTTTTTTTACAATTTAGGTAGCTGGGAATTTTGGGAACTTACCAAACCCCTAGATTTCTGAAAACCAGACACCTGGAAGTGGCCTGAATGGTGTGACTTGTGTGGGTCTCACCAGTTTCTCTTACCCAGAAAGCCTTGCAAACCACAAACATTGGCTAAAAACACACATTTTCCTCACATTTCTGCGAGATAAACTTCTGGAATCTGTGGGGGGCACACATTTCTCACCACCCAGCATTCCCCACATATGCCGATAAAAATGGTACCTTGCTTTTGTGGTTGGACCGAGCGACTGTGACAGGACAGTACGAAAAATACAATATATATGTTTGTGTTAATGTATATATCGGTATGTATATATATATATATATATATATATATATCTATATATATATATATAGATATATATATATATATATATATATATATATCCAAAAGCAGAAAGCAGCCTCCGAGTGAAGGAGCCCTTGACCCTACTGTGAAGAAAAATATTGTTTTGTGGCAGCTGGGTTCTGTTTGCTTTGCGTGGCTCTGAGGAGGGTTGGAGGATTTTTTACCCAACTTAATGGATTTATTACCCAACACCTACAGGGTAGCATCAGAACAACGAGCACGGAGCAACCCGTCCAGTTGACATCCATCAAGAAAACACATGAGGCCCAATACCGGAATAGGAGCATTGTAATTATTATTATTCAGTTTCTCCATAAGGATTTAAAGATCTCTTCCTCACCATCCCGCACTACAGAAAGACCATCAATGAATCTGATCAATAAACTCACATCATCCATATGTACTTAATTTTCTTCTGACCAGGCCACCTCCTTCTCTCACCACCCCATGGACAAGTTCAGGTTGGTGGGGGCAAAGGAGGTACTGATAGCCGTACCATGAATCTGTAGGTACAAAACATTATCAAATATGAATATGTTATGGGTTAGACAGTATCTCAGCATACCACGTATCATGTGTGTATGTTGAAAACAGGATACTGAACATGGTTGTAAGAAGTACTGGCAAGCATGGATGCCTTGTTCATGGTCTATTGAAGTATATAGTTAAGTAACATCCATGGAAATCATGATGTATGTTTGTTCGATAGCAAGTTGTTGATTGCCTGTGGGAAATTTTAAGTATCTTTAATATGTGAAGCTAAAGTCATAACATATTCTGCGATGAAGAGAACCAAATATCTGAAGGTGTTTTCAAGTAATGCCCAGATGGAGCTCACAATTGGTCTTCCTGTTGGATGTTTAAGGAATGTAAGAATATTTGAGAGGGAGTATTTTATAGATGTTTTTGTATGAACAGTTTTCAAGTAATTATATTAATCTATTTCCAGTGAATTCCTCTCTTTCCAGATCAATAGCATCCAGTGTCAGCTGATATTTGTACCAGGAAGGGAAGCAAGGGACATGCACATATATACACTCACTCACACCCATACATTCACACATGCACACAAACACATTCACAAACTCACTCAAAAATACACATACATTCATGCATACACACACACATGCACTAAACATAAAAAACACAAAAAACTTACCTTCACTGCAGCTCTCTGAGAGGGATGGCTCTGAGTTCGCAGGAGGTTTGGAACTGCGGCCTTCCCTCAGAGGCTGACTTAAGTCAATGAGTGAAGGCAGCAGTCCTTCACTCGTCAGAGAGTGGGCTGGGGTCAGTGAGAATGCTGACCCCACCCCAATATGTGACGAGGTGTCACTGATTGACACTCGGCGCTGGGCATATCAGGGTTTAAAATTGAAGCACCCACGGTAATGAGAACCAGGCTTACCTCAACGAACATGTGTGTTGCAAATACTACATAATGCAATGTGCTCCCCCTGTGTGCTAACTGTGAAAAAGTCCCAGATTAGGGAGAAGTACTTTTTACTGGGCCGCTGCCAAAGCCTGAAGAAGAACTGGAGGTAGATGGGCGTGTCATTGATTGCCTCTCTGCAGCACAGACTTCTACTGAGGTAGTGGTTAGAGCATATGAGAGCTAGCGGCGCTGCCTGTGCCACATCCATTGGAGCTGGGTGAATAGCAATGTCACCTTCCTCAATGACTAGCTCATCATCGTTATCCTCCTTATCATCCTCTCCCCTAATTCTAAGGCTTTCAGGAACTTTTCTTTTCCCTTCCCTCTCCTGGCATCTCCCGGACTCTGGAGGGGTCCATGCCACGTCTCCATCATAATCATCAGAAGTGGTGCTTGAAGAAGATGGTGGAGTAGAACTGTTTCCTTTCCATTGCTGGAGGTCTAGGAGCAAATGATTCTAAAAGAGGAGGTTCTTGCTCGGCAGGAAGCTCGACCCACAGTTGTGCTCTAACATCATGAAGATGTACTATTGCTGGCTGCTGCCCACTTTGCTCTGTTTTCTGAAATTATTGGCTTCTGCTTTGCAAAAAGGATAAATCCAATTCAACATCACTGCTCGTCGGCGTTGCCATAATTACTATGGCTGCCTTACGGAGAGACATGGCCTTGGGCTTAGGTTGGGGTGGTGTCGTTAATGCAGGAGTGCTGCCCCCAGCTTGCTCCCCGGAGGCTGTTGTGGCAGGCACACAATGCTGTCTGAAAACATTTCGGGCGACACACCACTGGTAGAAAGCTGCTTCTTCTTACTGACCACTTTCTTGTGGGCAACTTTCTTTGGGGCCATCTTAAAGCTCTTAGATGACAGTGTCAGTAAGCTGTGAAAGCAATTGGAGGACTGATGTGTGATGTAACTGTACAGGCCTTCTGTTTGGCAGTACTGTGGGTAATGTCTCTACTATTTTGCACCTAAAAGCAAACAAACTAAAAAAACATTTAATGAAACGTGGCATGGTTGCAGTTTGAATTAGTACAGACAAAAGCAATATTAGTGTGGCTGGTTACTTAGGTAATAACCATCTTTAAGTCAAACCAGACCCCATACCATAACATTTAATTCCCCTTTAAGATAACACAAAATATACAGATAGAGCTCTTCCCTTGTGTCCATATATTCTAAAGGCACACAGGGAACTGCATGGGTAAATGGACTAATAATATTTTTAAAAATGGAGGTTAGGTTGGTGCCTATGGCTGGCAATGTGGTCCGAGGGAAATGTAATAATCATTAAAAAAATTAATGATGCTGATATGTCTGCAGGTCATCGCAGAAAGGGTGTCCAGGAAGAAATGGAATTATACCTAAAAAAACTGAATGCTGTGCACCTATGGTGGATGGATGGATCCACTGAGGCAAAAAAAAAAAATTAGAAAGCAAATTACTTTAAAAATAAAAATAGAATAACAAAAATGCAATTTTATTATATAAAATTAAAATAAAAATAAAAAACAATCAATAATTGCTAATGTTTGTATGGGAGAATGAGAAGAAACCTAATGTGCAGCAAAGAGCTGCAGCAAAGAGGTGCAAAATAAAAAAAATAAAAAAATGCATGTAATATATAAGCACTGTTCATCAAAATCATAATCTTTGTATACATACTGCAATGATCCTCAAGTATACTATTAAACTATGGCAAAGGCACACTGGCTGTTTTCATAAAATGGCTGTGCCATATGGTCAAACAACAGCAGCAAGCACGGATGCAAGGGTAACAAAGGACGCATGGAAGCCTATGGCAAAGGCACACTGGCTGGGGATGCACAAAATGGCTGCCAGGCCAGCCAGTGCCACATGGTCAAACAACAACAGCGAGCAAGGAGGCCTGGTGAACAAAGAACATAAGCAAGCCTATGGCAAAGGCACGTTGGCTAAAACCACAAAATGGCTGCTAGCCACATAGCCAAACAACATCAAGCAAAGAGGATTGGGTAACAAAGAACATATGCAAGTCTATGGCAAAGGCACACTGGCTGGATGCACAAAATGCCTGCCAGTCACATGGCCAAACAACAACTGAAAGCAAGGAGGCATGGGGAACAAAAAACACATGCAAGCCTATGGCAAATACACACTAGCAAGAGGCACAAAATGTCTGCTAGCCATATGACCAAACAACAAGAGAAACCAAGGAGGCATGGGGAACAAAGAACACATGAAGGCATGGTAACACTGAAGAGAACATTTCCAATAATTCAGCAGTACCAAAAATGAAAATTAACTGAGCTATCAGTTTTACACATCCTCCCAAGGCATCAAATATACACTTTATGCACACATAAAACCATGAAATACAAAAAAGTAGACCAAAAGACCTACTTGCCTTTGTGAGTTACTGGAAGGTGACTGCAAGGCAACAATGACTGAACTCTACCAGTGAAGATATGAGCCCTGCTATTTTGAAGGCCCTGTGTGACGCAGCCTGATAAACTGCTCTACCTTGGACACAGCCGGTTCACCAGGAAAAACTGTCTAGAGTAGGATAATGTCTGGGACCAGGGGAATGTTGTTACCTGCTAGCAATGCTGAGAGCGAGGCTGCTTTGTCACTGACCTCATCCTGACATGGAGACGCTATCTCCTCTATAGATACCCCCGAGACTATGGGATACCCTCAACTTCAACCCTTGCTCTGACTTCCTGACTAGTGTCACCTTGATTCTGAAACAATTAAACTTATCATTTTAACCTAAGATGTTCTGGTGATATATCTCTTGTTGTGCCATGTTAATAATTTTTTTAAGTGCTCAGATTACTCCAGCTGGAGCGTCCCAGCACTAGGATTGCTACCCCATCAGGAACATAAAGAGAACAGAATTCAATACAAGAAGCTAAAGAAGAACCTGAAAGAAAAGTAAAAGTGTGGGGTACCTGGAAAGACCAATGTCAGGGCGCTCTGAAGTAAAAGAATTTGTTTTTGTTTGAAGAGCCAGGTTTTTCAAATTTTCCTGAAAATGGCCTCTACAGGTTCTAGTCTCATGTGCAAAGGAAGGGTGTTCCAGAACCTGGAGGCTCTAAAGCCAAAAGAACAGCCACCCATCTGGGCTTTCTTGATCCACGGATTTGTGGCAAGTGCTATACCCAAGGATCTGAGACAAAGGCCACGTGAATAGGGTTTCACCAAGTCAAGCAAGCAGAGCGACCTTCTTTTGTTAAAGATTTTGTGACAAAGGGACATAGCCTTAAAAAAGATGCATTTTTCCAGTGGGAGCCAGTACATTTCCGACAAGGCTTCAGAAGAAACCTCTACCCGATACTTCTGTGCTAATTTAGGCTCCAGATTTATCTTGATGCTATTAGTGGCTGTAGCGGGTGCTTCAGGCCTGTGGGTGTCCCCAACACAAACAAATCTTGACAGCAATTGAGTGGTTTAAACGTAAGGTACAGGCCACTAAAACCAATCATCATTATAAGGGATGTTTGGAGTAAACTGGCATCATCATCAGCAACAGTCTCCTACTAGTTTGTCCAGTTAACACAAGACGGTGGACTCCTGCTGATAAGGCCCGAGCCCCAGACAGTAGTGAATGGGCCCCGGTCACCTTACCAGACCAAAGAACAAAAACGTAAAAGAAGATTGCTTTATTGTCAACTTTATGGTGTCTATTTTGTTCTTTTGGCAGCAAGGGTAGCCATCTGGACCTCTGCTAGAATTTATAGCAGTTGCACTAAATCATTCCTGAACCCGCATTAAAAAACAACTGACACAAAATCACTACATACAAAATCCTAGGAACTATTACTTTAGCCTTTAAAGAGTATCACTGAGAACATTGTTTCTGCTACTCTATCTGAAATAACAGAACTGATTGCTGGGACTTAGAAAGGTGATCTTGAACTTCTTTCATAAACTAACATTGGCAATAGGGTTCAATCTTAAAAATTATTATTGAAGTTATCCACTAGAAACTATATCACTTTTTGCAGTGAGATCTCAGCCCAAGAAAGTGCTTGAGATTAATAGTGTTTGTTCTTATACTATTTTTATTTTGAAAGTGTAATTATCTGCATTACAGATTTTGTTTTCCAAAACAAAGAAATGTCTGTATATCGGACTTATTGACTGATAATTTAAAATGTGTTCTGAGACTCAAACCTCATTCTACCTCACCTGCATTAGTAAGTCTTGTACTTCTGGAATTTGCTATCCTGTGAAAATAAAGTCCAAAAGTAGAACTGTTAGAAATTGGAGTATTAGTTAATGGGGGTGAGAAACCACTACAAATAATAATCACAATCATTGTCAGGATGAATCACTAAAGTCACTAAATAAACCTGTGATTAACCCTCTGGTAGCTTGGCATAAAGCAGTCGGACTAAATTTGGAAGCAATGCGTAAAGTATTTATGCAGTACTCTAACAGTACTAAACTGAAAAGGCAACACAAGAAAAATACATTAAATCTTAAGAAATAAAGGGGCATATTAACAAGCTGAAGTATCGCCGCTTTCTCGGCACAATTCGCCGAGAAAGTGGCGATACTTCCGGCGCCCTATTAACAAGGGCATTGCAACGCCTGCCTCAAGCCCACTTTGCATGTCAGTGAGAAACATCGCTAATGACATGCAAAGTGGGCGTTCCCACGTCCAACCACATGTAAAATGTGGTTGGAGGTGGGAACACCCTATCACCAAGGCAGGCGTTGGGAGGAAAAGACCTGCGATAAACTCGTTTATCGCAGGTCTCCCAACGCCTGCTCTGACCAGGCGTTAGGCATTGACAACATGGGGGTGTGGATCGTAAAGCTGAATCCACCCCCCCATATTATCAAGGCACACATTAGCGCGTGAAAACAATGCTTGTTTTCACGCGCTAATGTACAAAATCGCCGGCTATTGCAGGATTTACTATCGTCTACGTGTTGCGCGTTGATAATAACGCGCTAACAGGGCGAAAAAATCCGGCAATAGCCGGCGATAGTGAAATGTGCGATGTGCGTTTTTTAAGGCACATCTTGTTAATATGCCCCAAAATTACTTCAAAGCAACAAAAATCCAATAAGTGGAACAAGTGATATGAATTTTTTAAGTCAGAATTAAATATACCACCAAAAAGCACAAAGGGTCAAAAGCACAAAGGGTCAACTATGGATGTCTGGTAATGGTAGACAGCTTAAAAGTCAAAATCTAAGGATCCGTGATGGATTGCAGGCTGGATACTGAAACAGGTTCATCTTTGGACTTGGAAAAGTTTGGGGTGAAAAAGTGGTCATCAGCAAGGCAGTTTGCAAGTTGAATCCAAAGCTGTGCTTGATGACAGCAGGTTGCTGAAGAGTGGGGTCCCAGTGGGGTGTCGATGAAGGTGAAAAAGCTCAGAGTGGGCAAAGTCCAAACTCTGGGCCCAGGAAGGACTTGATGTCATTATGTTGCTGCTAGGCATCGGTCTTGATGAAGCCCTCTACGTTTGGAACTTTTCTGCAAGTCAGCTCCTTCAGTGGAGCAAACCAGCAGGGTGAGACCAACCAGCAATCTGAAGCTGATGACTTCAGCTTTGACAGTAATCCTGGGCTTCTACAGGTCCAGGATTGTTTTGAGAACAGGTTTATGGGGTCCACCTTAATGCCCACTGTCAGCCTGTGGGTGGAAGGCAACTCTTTCCACCCCCCTAAGCCAGTTCCAGTCAGTTCCTCTACCCACACTATTTTTGGTGCCAGCCTGACAAGAGGGCCAAAGGAAAAGCGGGCCAAGTGTGGACTGCATCTAACAGTGACAAAGTAGGCAACATTTGAATCTCATGAAGGCGCTGGGCACAGCCCCCTAGGCCATCCTGTCAAAGGAAGAGTCCCATTCAAACTCCTAGGACCATTTGTCCACTGCCTGGGAGCAATACACATCTCACCACAGGGAAGCCATCGGGGTCAGGTGACAGCTGAACACTGGCAGTAAAGCCTTTTAGGTTTAGGCAGGGAAATGACAACTTTCTAAAAGTATAATTTCCAAAATATAATATAAACTCTGACCTGACCATTAGGTTGGATTTAATTTACAATTACAATTTGTCCTTGAACCATTTTTCTAGCTACTCCTAAACCCAACTTAGCAACAATTGTTAAAGGTGATAGTGTAAACCACTGTTAACCCATGGAACAGCCAGCTTTGCCATATTGAAAGATAACTTTGTAGCTTTTCACTGCCTGACATGTAAAACAGAAATTAAACTTGTCCTACTTTTTAAATACCATGTATCCTGGCGTCTGGGTATTTAGGGCCCACCTTGGGGTGATTCACAAGTATTAAAAAGGACCGTTTAGGACTGGCAAGAGGTTTGTTTTGCCAGGTCAAATGGCAGTTTTAGAATTGCCCACCCGAGTTGCAGTGCCAGGCCTGGAAAGAGGTTTTGCAGTGCTACTTGATTGGGTGGCACAAGGATTGCTGCTGCCCCCTAGTAGCATTTGATTTACAGGTCCATGGCACACGTAGTACCATATACCAGGGACACATCAGTAAAATAGAATGTTTAAATAGAAGAGCACAAGCACTTTCCCACTGGTTAGCAGGAGTAAAGTGTGCAGACTCCAATGGATAACAAAAATTATTTCAGCAAAAGAAGGCACATCAATTGTGTTCCTGCTGGAAGGACACATTTCCAACAGGAAAGCTTTCTCATCCAGTTGTACTGCATTGCATAAGAGTGAAAAGTCAGTTATTACAACTGAGGCTTAGTCTGTCCTGACTGGATCTCATGTGAAGGCTCACAAGCAAAGGCTGGGATATTTAATACGTGCTCTATTTACCATGCACTGTCCACACTGTACAGAAGGAATCATGCAGGTAGATGGTTTGGATGAGGAAAGGCTGTGTTTTTGAAACATACTATATAAAAGCAGAAGCAAATATGACTTGATTGAAGGATCAGTAAGGCTGAAATCATTTTACCATAATCAGTCAGATGGAGAGGTATCTTCAGGTGGCCCCCGAATTCCTGCACCCAGATTTTGCTGGTGCAGAAATCCCAGGCTGATTTACTGGCTAGAAAATCCAGCTAGAAAATTCTCTTAAGACATGCCTTGTAAGTGCATCCCTGCATCGGTCTCTGGCCCCCACAGACTACCTTATGAGGCAAAGGAAAAGCATCATGTCTGGCCATATCTTCCGCTTCCGTCTAACACCCTCCCAAGACTCCTCCCTCCATACCCCACTCTAGTCTAAACCTGCATCCCTCCCTCTCACATGTACTACCTACGCAAAGCCCAGTGGTAAATGTAACCATTAATCCCTTCGGCATTGGGAATTCCACACGGAATTTTCATGGAAAATCTGGTTGCATATGTTTTATTATCAAAGATTACCAGGGGGATTTCATTTGTTTCTTAATACAAGACCACTCATCACCCCAAACGTTCAAAGAAGACTCAGCACAGAGGCGGTGAGCAGGGGCAAATTGAATTGGAAACAACACAATCCTGGGTCCGTAGCAGGCCTGCCCATCATGACTTACCGCTAAAGTGGCAGTGGTGCCTGCTCAACATGGGGTGGGATAGTAGGGGAGTTTTGGTTACTTGTTCAACAGTTTTATATGGTGGGAGCATTATCATTTTTATATCCTGAAGCTATCACTGTAAATTTGTTGATCAATCATCCCTACTTCTAATATAGACTGGGTGCTCTCTTAGGACCTTCACCTCTGACAAATAATTTTAACCTATCCTGAAGAAGTGATACACCATATTTGTTATCTAAAATATTGTTTAGTCTTCCCATAATCCTCTCTAAACCTCTAAGTTTAGGGAGCCGTAACCTCTCCTCTTTTACTACTCCTAAATTGCTTTCCTTATCTTTAAGTTCTACCCCAAAATAGCACCAAAGTAGCACAAAGGTATACAGCAAGCACTATACAAGCATCCTCATTCACCCACTCTTAGGGATCATTACGAGTGGTCTAATCTTTTCTGATCCCTACACAAACTACTGTGGCAATTACCACATCCCTTGGCATTTTTCACCAGGTAAATTTCAGTAGATGAAATCTACTACATTTTACTGGGAGAAAATGCATGACAAATACCAGTGCACAAAATAGCAAAATCCTCATGTTATGCCCTATTGTAAAGGACACGACGTGTTCTAGGCGATCATTGTCACTTCCCTGGGTGGGCCACTTGAATGTGGTTCACACACAGAAAGTAGCAAACCAGAACAATAATCCTGATCTGCTAGGCCACTTTTTGCCCCAGCAAAGAGTAGCCTAGCAGTTTGCTGCTGGGCCATCAAGCTGACACTTTGGACCACAGCGGTTAAATCTGTAAATGCTGTCAGGAAAAATACTGAATGAAACGTAAGCTTTAAAGTGCAAAGAGGAAAACGGATGGAGTCGTAAACATGCTCTATAAATCCTTCTGTCATATGTAAATTCTTTCACAAACTGCCCCAGTGGACAGTGCTGCATAAAAACACATGGAGAGTGTGCACAAGCGAAGTAAACTGTTTCACATCACTGCTGAGCAATATTTCTCCTGATGACAGAGCCAAGCTGTTACAGCACCTTAGTTCCCTATAAAGTGTGCTCAGTTGCGTGCTTTGGAGGCTAAAAATCTAGGTTCTCCAGATGTTGCAGCCATCTTCTCCGATTGCCTATCATAATATTATAAAGCAGCACAGTTAAACGTTTCTAAGAAATGTGACTTGTTCACCTCTAGGAAGCTTGGCTTCTCAGGTGAAGGCATCTTGGATGTGGTCTCTGTAAAGGAGTTCCACAAATCATTTCTTGGATGAGACTCATAACTCGCTGTCAGTCACTATTTTAGGAACTGCTGTGATGTATCATGCGAATCATAACTTCCTCCCCACCATAAATCCATCATCAACCTAATAATATATTAAGCTTTCCAAATAGATTTGAATTAAAGTTGGGCCCTGTCATTTTAATTTGCCTGGAAGCTCACTTTCTCTTGCAGATTACATCAAGGAATGTGTTTGTATATAAAACAAATCCCTTCTTTTATTTAATACAGAGCTTCAAATCACACTTCTGACATTTCTAAGCACTGTACATAACGGTTGGCACTATTACCCAATTGAATAGCACTCAATTTACTAACCACGGATTATTAGAAAGCCAAATCCACTTCTCCAGGAAATTCATGATCTGCTAATTGCTGCATGTTTATGTTTTGAGTCGTTAAGTGTTCAACTCTTGGAACAAACTTGCTAAATATGTTCTTCAGGAGTAAATCACCTTGACCCTGTACTCCAGTACTAAACTGCTATTATCCATCAGGCAGTTGCTTTTATAAGTATTAAAAACATTGGAGGATCATCACTCTGACCCAGAATTTTCCTACTTGACACAAACATGAAGGTAACAAATAATATAACATTATATTATTAATTGCATATATATATATATATCAACCACCAACTCTGGCAATCCACCTCGCTCTGCCAGACAACAACACCGCAGTCGCAGGTAAACGATAAATTGCTTTATTTTTTCATCACATCAGGGCTATTTTAGAAGATACATTGCTGTATTTTTTCATCACGTCATGGCTATGATGCGTTTCGGCAGGGTCCCCTGCCTTGATCACATTCTGAGCTAGAGTCATAGGTTACTATTTTAAACATACCGTTATCACAACGTGGTAACATAGAAACAGACGAAATACCACACAGGGCCGAAAAGTTAATTCTCATGCACATAAGTCTCTTTGTTTGTTACAATCACATTTTTTGTTTTTTCAAATATTTTACAGATTTTTATTTGTTTCTTTTTTCGTTTTTTGTTTTTCTTTATGCCACTTTGCTAGCCATTTCCACTTTTTTCGAATAAAATGTATTGTGCCAACACTGTAAGCCCATTAAGGTGCATGTCCTTCAATAGAGTCATGGCTCAGTTTCTCAACTGGTGTACATGCTTGATAACATCATGATGCCACAGTTCCGAAATATTGCTTGTACATAGAGTATGTCCTTAGACTAGAGTCTTTTGATGTAGGTCAGATTTGAAACCTTTCCGTTAGACTTTCCTTTGTGTGATATTGAGAGTGCAAGTGCTGTTATTACTCTTTCTACACTTGGGCAGACCAGTTACAATAATACATTGTATAACCTTCAGCTTTGAAAAAAGTGCAAGTGCTATGTTTTTTAAAAATTGTCACATTGGATAGTGCTAATGCTCTTATGTAAATAAATCGACATCAAAGGGCAAGTGCAAATTTCACGCATTTCTTTTTAAAATGCAGATACTAATGTCCATAAATATCACTCTGAATGATAACAGTTCCCGTATTCTATGTACCACCTTACAAGTCTATGTTGTCTACTCCACACGTTTCGTGCCTTCAAATTACTTTTCTGACCGTGAGTATTTGAACATACTCTGTATTCAAAACCACCACGATACTCATTATCAATTTCTAAAGTTTTGCCACAGAAAAGTGCTATTGCCTTAGTGCAATTTGCTTTTTTTGCTTTTTCTAAAGTGTCAGTGCATTACAGGACAATATCCTCCAAATAGCAGCAAAAGAAAAATAGAAGCATGGATAAATATCTAAAAGATGCATGTGCAAAATTACATTATAATTCCTGAATGAAATAAAGTGCAAGTGCTCTAGTGCTCTACTATTCCATCGCTGTCTATGTGCAAAACTTAGGACTTTAAAAAACAATATTTGAATATAGTGGCTTACATACAAAGACATTTTTTCCTCTCTCAATAAGGTCTTATATTCCTTAGTACAGCCTTTATCGAGACTGGCTCTTTGCTTACATGGCACCCTAGGGCAAGACTCCCAATGGTCTTAACTCTGATGAAGATCAACACGTCCATCTTAACTAAATGATATACTTTATGACCCCTCCCTCTTGTCCAAGTGTCTCACCTGCAAGTGAGAACTGATTAAGATATAAATGATTTTATAGTTAAAGTCTACTTTTTATGGTTCTTAAGATTGTGTACATTATGAACAGACATCTTTAAGCACCAAATGTAAAGAAGAGCAACAAGATCGCTCATGTACTGATGTCAGATCAGACACCGGCTCAGTAATAGATCAAGTAGACGTGAATAGGGGTGCAAGAGTAATAGTACGAATCTCAGTAACAGCCGAGTTACGTTTTTTACAGAGAGAGCAGAGTACAGACCGCAAAGGGGATGATATAGTAGGCTGCAACGGTTCTGCCTGGGAGAAAGAACCTAATTGCTTTGAAAAAATAAAATTAAAGAGAACCAGGAAGAGTTGCTTGATATCTATTAAATAAGTGTGACAGGTATAGCATACACATTGGTTAAATTATGAAACGCATATCAAATCACTTTGGAACACATGCTAGAACATGCTTGGAAAAGACTGTTCTTTTATATCAATTTAAGCTCAAGTCAATATTCACAAGTAATCAGAAGGCTGTCAGTACAAAAAATTACTGACAAAGGTAATGACAAAGGTGATGAGGTACGGTGACATTAATATATATATATATATATATATATATATATATATATATATATATATATATATATATATATATATATATATATGTATTCACAGAGAAAAATACAGGTTACAGGTTATAGTTAGGAATTGGAATTAAAAAGTGATGTAATTTAAGATGTCACTAACCATGTCATGAGTGATGTAATAAGCGAGGTCATAATCAATGCATTGCGGGAACACGAATTTTAGTTAGCTCAGTTCACAATAACTCCTGAATTTCTCTAGCTTTGTATAACATCTCTGTAACCTTTGGTTTTTTCAGTGAACTTCTAAGGTTTTTTTAATTCCATTTCCTAGCTATAATGTCCCTGTAACCTTTGTTTTTCTCAGTGAATTTCTAAAGTTTTTTAAATGCTAATATCTAATTGTAACATCCCTGTAACCTTTGGTTTGTACAGTGAATTTCTATGTTTTTTTAAATTCTATTTCCCAACTATAACGTCAATGTAACCTATGATTTTGTTATTAATTGTTTAAATTTTTTTAATTGTATTTTCTATCTAAAATTGCTCTATAAGGTGTATTTTTATATAAGCTTGTATTTTCTTCAGTGGATTTATAAGCAAAGCTTTTTTTCTTTATATTTTTTATATTAGTGATGGCATCTGTATGATCACGATCATGTGACAAAATCACAAAACAAAAGCAGACATTTAATGACCTCCACCACATTTCAAAATTTTTACTTAAGAAACTGTTAAAATACACACATTACCAACTTAAAGAACATGTTTGTACATACATTTTTTTGAAACTTTTGTAACAACTGTGTTTGAACCCTACTTCCTGTTTTCACAATTACGAGAAGAGTCGCGATGACTCCGTTAACTGAGTTGATCACGCTTTGTTAGGGGGTGAAAAACACATTTATGCAGACATTTTACAGTATTTTAGACAGTGAGGGTTATTACTGCACTGTTTAAAGTCATATTTGTGCAGGGAGTTTGTATAAAAAGAACCATTTAAACTGATTTTCTAGTTTCGCGGTGATATCATGGTCATGATGATGTCGCTAGTCACGATCGCCACGAATACGTTGCGAAATGATAAAACAAATGCTGGCATTTAATAGCCACTATCACATTCAAAACTAATAACTGCAAAATTGATTATAACCAACAGACTAAACACATTACTATCTAAATAACTATAGCATGCAAAACTCCCTTAAAATCTCTATAACACAATACATCTATGAGTAGGTGCATCATTGTCTCAATGGGCCTGTGGGTCGTTACATGACTCTCAGTCAATCTGTGAGTAGGTGCATGAGTACCTTTGTGCACATGTAAGTAAGTAAATAACTGTCTGACTGGATCCGTGAGTGGATACATGAGTGTCTAAGTGGGTGTCTGAGTGGGCCTGTGACTAAGTACATGAGTCTCTCAGTGTGTCTATGACTGGGAGCATGAGTGCTTAAGTGGTACAGTAAGTGAGTCCATGGGTCTCTGAGTGGGACTGTGAGTGCATGTGTGAGTCTCTGAATGCATGAGTGACTGGACATACGCCTCTGAGTTGGTCTGTGAGAGGGTGTGTTGGAGACTGTATACCCATACAGTGTGAGTGTCTGAGTGGGTCTGTGAGTGGGTTTATGAGTGTCTGAGTGACTCTGTGAGTGGGTGTATGAGTGTCTCAAAGAATCTGCGAGTGAGAGTATAAGCCCCTGAGTGGGTGAGTGAATGGGTGCATGCATGAGTTTCTGAGTGGGTCTGTGACTGGGAGGGCAAGTGTCTGGGTGGGTCTGTGAGTAGATGCAGGGCCTTGAATAGGTGAGTGAGTGGGTGTGTGTATATCTGAGTGAGTTTGTGAGTGGATGTTTGAGGTTCTGAGTGTATCAGCGGGTGACTGAGGCCATACATCTCTGTGAGAGTCTGTGACTGAGTGTGAGAGTGAATGTATTGGGGTGTGGGTGGGTATATGAGTGTCTCAGTGGGTATGTGAGTACATAGGTGAGTGTGTGAGTGGGTCTGTAAGTGGGTGCATGAGTCTCTGAGTGGGTCTGTACATGGATTATTAACTCTCCGATCGAGTGTGTAAGTTGGTGCATGATTATCTGAGTGGGTCTGTGAGTGGGTGCAGGAATTAAAAGGTGGTTTTGTGAGTGGGTGTAAGAGTCTATAAGTAGGTATAAAACTATATGCATGAGTCTATGACTGAGTCTCTAAATAGGTGCGCGAGTCTCTGAATGGGTCTGTACATGGGTGCATCACTCTCCAAGTGAGTCTGTAAGTGGGTGCATAAGTACCTGAATGGGTATGTGAGTGAGTGCATAACTATCTGAATGGGTATGTGACTGGATGAAGAAGTGTGTGACTGGGCATGTGAATGGGTGTATAAGTATCTGAGTGATTTTCTGAGTGCATACATGAGTGTGTGACAGTGACCAGCGAGGGTGTGTGTGTGTATATATATATATATATATATATATATATATATATATATTCCTACAATATTCCAAATGAACGCACTCTCGAAGTTCTTGGTGCTAAACAGGAAACTCTTTATTGCTCGTTACACGTTTCAACAACTTAATGTCTTGATCACACATGTGATCAAGATATTAAGTTGTCGAAACGTGCAACTAGCAATAAAGAGTTTCCTGTTAAGCACCAAGAACTTCGAGACTGCGTTCATTCGGAATATTGTTGAAATAATTTAGCCGGGTTCGGGCATACCAGCTTTTGCGCACCACCTGACCACGGGCTTGTTCCCGGAAGACCCTTCTCTGTGGATTATATTTATATATACCAATTGAAGATGCTCGAAAGCTTGAGGGGCCCCACACAACGTTAGTTTGGCCTTCTATTGATAGACTGCAGCAATCACAGCAATGCCCTCCCAGCGTATAGTACTTCACCAATTTGCCATACACGTTTCAGGTAAAGTTCCCTTGTTCACTGGCCTGGCGTTGGGGGAAACAGCTGCACAGAATGAAATCGCACTTGCGATTTTATCATCAGTCCAGCCTTAGTGGGCGTGTTCCAACAGTGCATCATGGTCTTTGTGGTTTTGGGATGGTATTTTCCAAATGGATGCTGCTGTGCTTTCCCTTCCAAAATTGAATCACCTAATAGGTCACTGTTACAGGCAAAGCGGAGTTGCTGCTTTGTTTTTGTCTAATCAGTACGGACACGTCATTCCTCTATGCGCCAAAGAATCCAGTGCCGCACGGACCTGCTCCTGTCTGCAGTGAGGCTCCCTCGCGGCCAGAGCTGACCGCTACATATGGCCTTGGTATATGTTTAAGGTATATGCTGAGGTGTCTCTTTTCTTTGATTCTGTCTTAAACTGTATTGTTTTGCTTCACTACACTTCATTTTTTCTTTGAGGATTAACTTTATTCAAATTTTTCTCATTGCGCTTCTGCACTGTTCCTTTAAGACGTTGGTAATCATAGCGTTCATATCACGCTGACACGTAATCACGTCATACCGCTTGACAGCGCATTTTGAACACAGTTGTAAATACGGTAAGCGTTGGACTTGGCACTAATTTCTTTGTCCTCACTCTTTTTCACATGCACTATTCCTTTAAGACGCAGAAGAGTTGAGCATCAATATAACACGGAAGTGCTACTGCGTGAGACTCACACTGACTTATCTCACATTCGGAACCTTGTCGGAATCACGGTAAGCATCTAACTTGGGTTTAACATCTTTAGGTTCACTTTGCTCACCCTTAGTTATTTATTTTTTAGCACATTCTTCCCATTATCCTGTAAAACGCTGTTGCTTAAACACGGCGTATTTGACGTCTATTCGTCAACTCGCATTGTACGAGACGTAGCACTAATATCTTGGCCACTTGCTCACTTTGATTTTCTTAAGGTTTTTTTCACTCAGCACGGCAGAGATTCACTTCTGTTTCAGCACAAACTTGAGGTTTTGTGAGTGCCTGGTTTCCACAAATGTGGCATGATGCCTGAGCCACTTGATGTATGCATAGTTGACTATATTGCATTTATTTTGGTATAATGTGAACTGTATGACGAACAGCTTCTTGTTTTTGTTTCATTTTGTAGAATATATTAAGTGACCTGAAATGCATTGGGTTTATGACCATGTCATGGATTGTATCAAATGGGTCATTATGGATTGATATATAAGCAGTTAAATACACTGAATGAACATTAAAATTTGAATGCTCAACTGTAACCTGGATTGAAGTGATTGAATGTTTTGAAGATGCAACTTAAGAACAGGTAATAACACCGTGTGTTATTTGAACTGTGCTCCTACTAGCTGGAAGGGTGAGCCCTCTTGCACACTTATCAGTATTGACTCATCAACGCCATTGAACAGGGCGTATTGGTAGTAAAGCACTATTGTTAAGACTAATAATTAAAAAAAATCCTACTTTAAACTATTATTAAACTTGAGTATATGTTGGCAACTTTGTTGTCTTCTCACAAGCATTCCTGGACAATCAAATGGCAGCTGCAACTTTCTGTTCAAGTTGCGTCCAGCTAATCAGAGCATTCCTGTTGGCGCATGCATCCGCGAATAATCGTAAAAGCGTTGCAAAATATCAGCGGCCAGAGTGTTCTCTGTAATTTTCAGCCTAAATTTCTCAAAAACTATTGGAGAGTATTTGCACCAAATAACAAAAAGCACCATCTTCCTAACAACATCTACCTTTCTGCCAAATTTGGTGTCATTCCATCCAGCGGTTCGGGCTGTAGGTTTGACAATGCGTTGCTATGGGAATTAACATTAAAAATGCACCCTTTGTGCTCACCTTTATTTCACAGTCCCCTCTGCACAGATCACCCCCAAACTTTCCATGGCAACCAGAACCTACTTTGACACTTTTTGGGAAAAATGTCATGAAGAGTGGTCAAATGACGCCAATGTTATAGGCAGGTCAAAAAAATGCGTTTCTTACGGAAACTAGGTCCTAATCTACCTACTGGTGACTGTATGATGGGTGAGTGCGTGTGTAAATGGCTATATGGGTGTCTGAGTGGCTGTGTGAGTGACTGTATGGATGAGTGAATGGTTGTTTATGTGGCTCGATGGGTGAATGGGTGTCTGTTTGGGTGTTTGGTTAATTGAGTGGGTATGGGAGTGGCTGTATTGAAGAGAGACTGTATTAGTGGCTGTACGGATAAGTGAGTAGACATGTGAATGGTTGTCTGAATGGGTATATAAGTGGTTGTGTGGGTGTGTGATTGGCTCTGTTGAGAGGCTGTATGGGTGAGTAACTGGGTGTGTGAGTGGCTGCATGGGTGAATAAGTGGGAGTGGGAGTAGCTGTATAGGTGAGTATGTGGCTGTGTGAGTGAGTGTATGGGTAAGTGGGTGGCTGTGTGAGTAGGTGTATAGGTAAGTGAGTGGGTATGTCAGTGGTTGTGTGTGTGAGTGAGTGGATGAGAAAGTGGGTGTGTGAGTTGTTGTATGGGTAGGTCAGTGGGTTTATGAGAGGTTGCATGGGGGTGTGAATGGATGTGTCAGTGGTTCTGTCGATGATGTCATCAGTGGGGTAATTTGAGTTTTCACCAGTGATGTCATCAGTGATGTCACTGACCATAATATGCAAGGTCATAAGCAGTGAATGGTTTTGTACGAGTGAAATCTGAGCTTAACTATAATGTCTCTGTAACCTTTGTTTTTTCAATACATTTATATTTTTTAAATTCTATTTCCTAACTATAATGTCTATGTAACCTTTGGTTTCTTCCATTTTTTTAATGCGGTTTCCTAACCATTACATCCTTGTAATCTTGTTTAAGTGAATTTCTAAAGAGTTTTTTAAATGTATTTTCTAACTCTTACTTGTTAACTTTGAGAATGAGTGTCAGAGTGTGTGCATAAGTGTCTCATTGGGTGAGTGAGGGAGTATGTGAGTGTCTCAATGGGTGCATGAGTGAGTGTGTGAGTGTCTGTTAGGATCTGGGATTGGCTGAATAAGTGGGTGAGTATGTGGGTGTGTGAGTGTCTGAGTGGGTCTCTGGATAGGTGCGTGAGTGCCTGAGTGGGTGCATGAGTGGGTGCATGAGTGTCTGAGTGAGTGTTTCAGTGGGTCTCTCAGAGTTCCTGAATGGGTTTGCAAGTGCCTCCATGAGAGTGTGGGTCAGTCTGTGAGTGAGTGTCATGGTTCATGGGGATGGCTTATGGTTCATGATGATAATAACTACTTTATATGCATGCCTTCTCTACGGAAAGTCACAAAACATACTTGTCTGGGATAACATAGGTGCACGTATGGTTACATCCCAAAGAACTAGAACACAACAGGTTAAAGTCCATCTTGCACATATGCTGTAATAATTTTATTTCTTATGGTATGGAGTTGCTATTAAGTTTGACTGTTGTTTTCCTTTTCTTTTAACAAACAATTTTTCCTTTAAGCAAACGCAGTTGTAATGCGGATAATCTGTGAAAGCAGCAGCACTGATAATGTGGATAATCTGGAAGGTTCTGGATAGCACAGAGTGTAACCGCCATATTAAGTGCGGCCTCACACTATACAAACAGCAACTGCAGTGGAGAACAGTTGCTCGTTATTGATGAAGAGATCCTGGAGAGTGAGACGTCCGCTTGGAGCGGCTTGAATTTCCGATGTGTTTAAAGGCTTGACAACGGAACAGGATATGCAGTTGTTGTGTGGCGTTTTAAGCTTCGACTGCATTTTTTCCGATTAATGCCTTATATAGGTACAATTCACATTGCCCTTATATAGGCATAGAAATCAATCCCTTATTTAGGTATAGCCCAAATACAGGCACGGCTACTTCCACCTGTACCAAAGGCCACAACGACTTCTTGGAAAACCAGTGTAAGCAGTCAGGGGCTTCCCCTTGCTTGAATATTGATTTGTCCAAGAAGTCAGTTACTTTACAAAGAACAACTAGTGCCTAGGAGTTCGTTCCTGACGTCATATGCCCGACTTTACGTCAAACTATGGCATTCCTGTTAGATCTGGGGGTCTCTAGTTGGCAGAGGTAGGTACTACTGTCCAAATAGGGACCCTTGCTTCTAGTCAGGGCAAGGAGATAACCCTCTGAGATAACCCCTGCTCACCCTCTAGGTAGCTTGGCACGAGCAGTCTAGGCTAACCAGAGGCAATGCGTAAAGTATTTGTACCAACACTCACAGTAACACAGTGAAAACACCACAAACTGACTCCACAACAGTTTAGAAAAATAAAGGTATTTTAATCTAAACTACACAAGACCAAAACGACAAAAATCCAACATACACAGTTCAAGAATATGGTTTCAAAAAGAGTTCTTAAGGTTGCGTTAGAATTCTCTACGTTGCGATAGAATTCTCTACTGATGCGTGAAAAGTTCACAGTTGCGTCACGTTTACTCACAGTACCTTTTAGTTGCAACAAAGTTCCAAAAGCAGAAGCTGGTGCGGTGGAAAACAAGCGATGCGTTGCTCCTGAGACCCTGGGGAGGCGATGCGACAGCCCCGCTGCAGCAGCGGGCGTGTTGCGACGAATCCGGTCTGTATGGGGAGGAAGGCCACTTGTATGGATTCCGGTGCGTAGGTTCCGTAGGAAGTCTGTTCTCGCAAAGGCACAATGCGACGATCTCGTAGGGGCTGCGACGATCTCCGGGGCGACGATGCGCGGTCCAGCGGTGATCCTCTCTCTCTCAGCTCCTCGATGCGATGGTTCTGCGACGATGCTCGCAGCGACGTGATGCGGTCCGCAAGCAAGCGGTGCGTCGTTCTCACCCAGCGACGACAGGCTCTGCGACGACTCTCGCAGCGATGTTCGATTCTCCTGCACCGGTCTGGTGCGTCCCGCAAACGAAGGATGCGACGTCTCTGGCAGCGGCGTCAGGCGCTGCGACGATCTCAGCCTCCGTAGCGGCGGGAAACTTCTCGCACTGTCGAGGATGCGCTCCCCAAGCGAGCGATGCGACACTTTTCAAGTTCAAAAGTCACTCAAGCTTAGTTTCAAGCTTTCCAGCTCAGGTACAACTTCCAGAGGCCCCACAACTGGATCAAGCACTCTGGGAAGGACAGAACTCTCTCAGCAGAGTTCAGGGAAGCTGGGGGTGAAGTCCTTTTGTTCCTGGGACTTCAAAACAGGGAGCCAGCTCTTCTCAGGCCCTTGGAGATTCCTTCAAGCAAGGGGACACAGCACAAAGCAAAGTCCTTCCCCTCTCCTTGGCAGCAAAGCAACAGGTCAGTCCAGCAGAGCAACAGCAGGACAGTCTTCCTTCTTCAGTTTCAGCTTTCTCCTTGGCAGAGGTTCCTTCTTGATTTCCAGGATGATCTAATTTTCTGTTGTCAGGGGTCCTGTACTTATACCCCTAAAGTCTTTGTTCTCTTGGTGCATGTGGGCCCTGAGCCCAGTCTGAACCAGTTCTGGGTGGATCCTGAGCACTTTGTTTTGCTGGCTGCATCTTTCCTTTCAGAGTGAGGGGCAGGGTCCTCAGCCGCCCAGCAGGGGGGTGGAGCCAGCATTGTGGAAGGCAGGCACAGCCCTATTCAGCCCAGGTGCTAACTCCTCCCACCACTCCAGTTGCAAATGCAGTCATTCAGCCTAGTGCTGACTCATCCAGCCTCCTGGGGAATTCCCCAGCCCCTGTCACTCTCAAACCAGACAGTCAATACACAAACAGGCCCAGGCACACAGAAGGGTCAGACAAGAGAACAGCAACTTTCTAAAAGTGCTGTTCTCAAACACAGGATTTAAAAACAACCTTTCCGAAAAGATGTGTTATTACATTCTGAGTTCAGGGATACTAGATACTTATGTCCTATCTTGTTCCTATGGGAAGAAATGCTGTTAACCACTGCAGCCAGCATCCCCCATGTTAATCTATGGAGCAAGATAGCCTTACAATAGTGAAAAACGAAAATGGCTGCCATTCACTATCAGAGCATGTTACCTGCACTAGTACATGCTCTACCTTTTACATACACTGCACCCTGCCCAGGGGGGTACCTTGGGCCTTCCATAGGGGTGGCTGATGTGCACAAAAAGGGAAGGGTTAGGCCTGGTCAGTGGGGACACTGACCAGGAGGACATGGCAGTTCTAAACTGCACACAGGCACTGCAGTGTCAGGCCTGAGACATCATTTTAGGGCTACTCCTGTGGGTGGCACAATCAGTGCTGCAGGCCCACTAGTAGCATATGTTATCACCAGCCCTGGCACACCCAGTGCACTTTACTAGGGACTTCGTGGTGATACAAATATGCCAAACATGTATATATCCAATCAGAATAATACTTTACATAGAGAGCATATGCACTTTAGCACTGATCAGCAGTGGTAAAGTGTGCAGAGTCCTATTGCCAACAGCCACGGGTCAGGAAAAATAAGGGAGGAAGAAGCAAAAGGTTTGAGGATGACCCTGCAAGAAGGGCCAGTTCCAACACAACCCCCTTCCAGCCTAAAGCCAGGGTAGACCAAACGATACCTCGATGGTATTCCCTGCTTAAGGCAATAGAACACGGAAACTGGCCCACACAGCAGGGCAGTCCTGTTCTATGCCGTCCTAAACCCAGTTGGGTCACTCTATCCATACTCTCAGGGTCCACCATGCCAATCCATGTGGAACCCTTCTCCTCACCTGTGGACACCACCTGTGCAGTACCTAAACTTAACTTGCTCACAGGTGTGTCCCAACAGACCGACAGCAAGCCACAGTGACCACCGCCAGTGATCAGGGATGAGACCCAGGCCTTATGCCTCTCAGGGCTCTCAAACCCCTGTGGCGTCAGCGGGTGGGGGCAGTAGCCCCAGGTGCTTGGCACCTCTTTGTCCACTCCCTCTCTTGTCATGTCAGGTCTAACATCCTGGCACTGACCCACCAGTCCCGGACCTGTATCCGGCGGCTGAACAAGAGGCTGAGGTGGGCTTCTCCACACCCGGTCCTCCTCTTCCTTGGGGCTCTGTACCCTCCCACCTGGAGTGGTACCCCCTTCTAGAATAGCCAGGGCACCTGTGGCAGGTGTCCTGCACCATTCACCCACCAGTTCAGGGGTTCTATCCTGCAACTGGTATGCCAGGTCAGGGGGGACACCCCGGACCTGGCTCTCAAACCTAGGCTCCAAAGCCTCCAGGTCAGACAACACCTGAACCTGGCATCCCCACCCAGGGACCAACCCCTGCGGTGGAACACTTGCCTGGCGCACCAGGACTTCACTCACGAATGTGCCCACACTAGTAGACAGTACCCACCTGGCCAATACAAGGGTGTGGCCTAGTCCACCCCCAGGGTGAGACTCCTGCCCTCCTTCCAGGGGCAACCCTGTCCACCAAGACAACCAAGAACACAACTTTCCTACCAGTTCAGGACCTCCCTCCCGCAACTGGTCTCCCAACCTAGGGTTTAACCCCTCAGGTTGTACCGGGGTCAGAGGCGAGGACTCCCTCCCTCTGCACCCCCTTTCAGAGCGCTGCACCCTCCCTACTGGAGGGGTACCCCTGGGAACCATATTGATCAGGATACTGGTTACAGATGTCCTTCCTTCCAGGTCAGGCAAATCCTGAACCTGGTCTCCCAACCCAGGGACCAAAACCTGCAGTTGTGCACTTGCCTGACACGCCAGGACTTCTGGGGACTCACACAGTACCCCCATGAGGGTGACACACAACTCATGTGTCCTGTGACAGCCTGCCTGGCGCAGATCTCCCGACCCCTGTCCACCTGACAGTGCGGGAAGATCCCCCAGGACAGAAGTGAGGTCACCATGGTCACTCACTGGGGACACAGCCCTTCCGACTGGTCCCTGACCCACTGGTTCTCCCACTGGGGACTCCTTCCCCCTCTCACCCCTCAGTCTGGACCTCTGTACCCTCCCAAGTGGAGCGGCACTGCCAGACACCAGAACTGACGGAGGCCTGGTTACAGGCACTCCCCGTTCCCCAGACACTAGGAGATCCTCCTCAAATGGCCTACAAGTACAGTCTAGGTCCCCAACCTGGTGTTCCCCTAAGGAACCCTCCAGGCCCTGAGACTGAGTTTCGGGCACCATGAGACACACCGTCCCACACTCATTCCTTCTCCACTGAGACCGGACATGAGCCCCTACACCCCTCCCACTACACTGGGACCTAATTGGGCTACACTGAACCTCTTCCACCTCACAGGTCTGGAAGATATCTAAGCCACTCCTTTTGGGATCACTCCCCAATGCCTCCTCAGACCCTTTGGAATCCACCAAGAGATCTGCCTCCAATGCAAGCTCTCTGGGGTCAGAGAACTCACACTCCACCGGGTGTTGGCATAGCTCTGGAAAACAGGGACTTAAAATATGCTCTCCAACAAATGAATCACACAGCCCCCCACAGTTGTTAACCAAGCTACCCTTTGCCTCACCCTCCAGTGCCTCACACAAGTACCCCACACCACTCTCCTGAGACTGGCAAGACAGTATCTGACTGTCTCTGTCACACAACCCACACTCTTCTGGCTGGTCTTCACATACACACACCAAGGTTTCTACCATGGGGGAACCCCACTCCCTGTACCTCTCATCTAGAGTCAGTAGAGTGTCCCTCCCACCACTAGGAATATGGTCCCCTGTGCCAGTCCCCCAATCTTGTGATGTATTCCTATAGGTTCTGTATCGATTCCCCTATTCCCGGCCCTGTTCTGGTTAATACTTAACTAGCAGCCGACCCACGGTGCAAAAAAACGTTATCTGATTAAGCCACACCACGGCACAGAAACGTGTTATCTGATTAGGTAATAACGCATGCCATCTAATTAGACAAGCACTATTCCTCCAGCCCCTGATAAGGCATACGGAGTTCTCAAAACAAATCAAACCTATGACAACCTGGGAAAATCCCTGCGGCCATTGTTTTGATTTCACCGAGAACTTCAGCAAAAGAATGTGCGAACAAGCCCGTTCGTATGACATCCTTATTGACGTATCCATGTCCATCCTTACGTCAATCTCGACACCTTACAGGTATAAATATTACCGACATTGCCTTAAGCAAACACACGCGGTGGTGACGAGATCGGAGCAGCGAGACGCGCTGAGGAGCCCAGCAGAGAGCGAAGCCCACACGCGCTGCCCCGCCTTCCTGACGCGCTGAGAACGAGACGCTGTTTTTCTCCTGCCGAGAAATCCAGCTCCGGCGCTTCCAAGCAGCCCTCGCAGGCAGCTGGAATATCAAGACCAGAGACGAGAGATACCAGCCCTCAACCATTCTAGATCTCAGGTACAGAACTGAACAACCCCTTGCAGAGAATTCTTGAGTCAGTCACTTGGCAAAACAAACTTAACTTAAACTGCTACTTATCTACTCCCGCCCACGTATTAGGCTTAGGTCAGGTACACTGGGGTAGGCATGGTTAGAAGCACCAGTTGAGTACGATTAGTCAAATGTATATATGTATGTATCTATTTTATCAATTTTAACTATCATATGGCTTAGAAACCATATCAATGCTTCTGCAGTATTATTTTATACTTCTGCTTTTATTGTATGCACTTTACTTAACCATAAGTATCGCAATAATATCGATTCATTTCTCTTGTACGAGAAAATAGACTGATCAATAAATAACATCTTTTATTGAACACGCCCGTCTCTTCCTTTTCTCTACAAACTGGTGAAACTAAGAATGCACGTACTGACTGAGTAAAATAAGTTGTCTTTTGTTTTCACACGACTCTAGAGATACACTCTTGATTGGGGGAGAGCAAAGTTGTCATGTTCTATGGTTGTCAGAAACTAAATCCCTTCTTGTCTATCCAGGGAAGTTAAACTCCTCCTTGTCTATTCGAGAAAGTTTCTAGTGAACTCTGAGCTAGCTGGCAAAACCAAAAAACTTTAAGTCTAATATCGTCAGTAGAAGACCTAGTTAACCTCTGCCCTAGATCTATACTATTGAAGATATTATTCCAATGCGCAGAGCCTATTGGGATAATAGGAACTACACTACATGGCGCCCAACGTTTGGATAGGCGATAAAACTAACGCAAGACATTAGAGTAACTCAGTCGTGCTTTTTCACACAGAACCCCTTTTTCCCATAATACTCCAAAGACGTCTGGAGTGGGTAAAAGGTCATATCCGCCAAACCTCACAGGAGGAGACTCCTATGTATGGTTCTTGGTTTATTCAACGTTGAAGGATACACTGTTCCAAAATATTGTGCATCTAATCTTTGTTTCCATAGAAACCTGATCTGCAAACAAACAGAATAACCTTCCTGTCAGTAAAATGGTAGACAGTGATGATGAAAGGGAGACAGCTAGACTAGCAGCTGAACTCGTAGCAGCTGATAATACTCTGCTACAAAATGACCCGGATATAAAACTCATCCCGGTCAACATAAGAAAATCTATAACTTTAAAACTTATAGAAAACGGACTGACATCGAGAGGTGGTACAGTCATATTTGTAATTGAGGCACACGAATATCGGCAGACAGAGGTATTCTATTCATGGATAAACTTTCCAGCAGCAAACGCTGTAACAAAAGAGTTCCACTATTATAAGATAGAGGAACCACCGGATACTTACACTCCTTTCGTGGAGGTAGAAGTACCACTCAAATTCCAAGAGCACCTGCTCTTGTTTGATGGCGCCCTAAAACATAATAATCACATCACCAGGCTCGGTCCACTAGGTAGACCAGGAGCAACGTGGCCGGTCCTAGCCGGATATACACCACATCCAGACATTGAAGAAATGTCTGCACCAGATCTTTTAGCACAGCTAAAACAACTAATCAAAATACATAGACAATTAGTCCAATATGTAATGCGGACTTCAACAATCCAACCAGCAAATAAAATTCCACAGCTGACCCCTCATCAGGGTAACACAAATAAAATTACACCACAGAACATACAGTCCTGTCTAGGTAAAGTACCCGCAAAACGGGAACAAATACCTTTCTGGCTAGCACAAAAAATCACTCAAATAGAGGCGGTGTTTCCAGACACCACCCCTGTAGATAAACACAGGATTCTGACTATCTGTCTTCCAATGGGAATCGCACCACACGTGGAGGACTGTGACACTTGGGGTACAGTCTTTGCTTCCATATACACAAAAACACATGGTGTACCATCCATGTCAGTAATACCAGATGTGCTAAAACAAATTCAAGATGAATATGGTCCAGAACCCGCTTTAACTCTCGGTATGAAATTACTGAAGGACTTCAAGCAGGTCTCGGCTATATTATTAGCCAACATAAAGGGAGAAGCAGCAAACGTGGCGATCCGCCAAAGGTTAAAAGAGACAGATATAGCAGACCAACCAACTGAAATTGCCAGAATCATAGAGAAATCCTATGAAGAACTAGGAGGAGATAGTCTGGGTGGAATACCGGTAAAACCTCAACTGATTGAAAGTCCTGAAAAGATATTTATTAAAAATAATTTAAACACTCAAAAAAAGAGCTGGGATGGAAACAAACAATCCAATCCTAAAGAAAAAAGATTCCAGTCCAGAGGAAGGTCTCCTCGGCGGAGAGAAAGATCTCCGAACCAAGGACGCAGGTCTCCCCAAAGTGAGCCCTCTGGGAAAAAATACAACCTTAGAAATTGGGATAATATAAAGAAACCTGATAGATATAAAGATAATGATACACGTCCCTCTCAATCTTTTCAGACTTCCTCGCAGAAATCGGAAAGAAGAGGACGATCAGAACACAGGGAAGAGCACGTCAAGTCCAAAGACAAGGAACCTGCTCACCCAAATAAAAAGTTACAATTTCCCAAAAAGAAGGTAGCCAGTATTAAAGTAATCAAAGATGCCGAGAATACTGAGGACACAGCTGAAAAACGGAGAATGGGCTCAGACAATGCTAGACAGCGCAGCAGAAGTGAGCATAGCTCGCAAAGTCCTTATGAATCATCTGGAGACAGTGGACACGAATGAATATATTCAAGTGGAAACTGCCGACACCAGAGTTAGCAAACCTCACAAAATATATGAAATTACATTGCGTATAGAGGGGGATAAGACTAGAAAAATAAGGGGACTATTTTGGGATAATCTCTCCCAGGGCTATGACATCCTTCTAGCTGAGAAAGACTGGCCACCAGAGTTTGTCAGGGAGTGTCCTCATGGCGAAGAAATAATTGTGCCTGCCTTCTCAAATCATATTCCAATTCATAAAAAATATACACTTGCTAGAAAGTGGGCAGTAGCTCAAGCTCCTGCTTTATATAAAAATCATGTAGGATGGGATGAGGACTCTCCTCCTCACAAAATCCAGTTAAAATCACAACCTACTGCACAGAGGCAGTACCCAATTAAGCAAGAAGCTAAAAAACAGGTAAAAGAGATCCTAGATCAACTTGAATACCAGGGGGTGATTGAAACTTGCACCTCACAAATGAACAATCCTTTGTTTCCTGTCTGCAAACCAGACAACTCATATCGTCTAGTTTTGGATTACAGACACCTTAACTCATGTTGCAAAACCTTTGCAGTGCAAAACTCGCATAGTGCTGCACTAATGAATAACATAGTGCGCAAAAAATACAAAACAACATTAGACATCTCTAATGGATTCTTTTGTCAAAATATAGCACCAGAGAGCAGATATTTGTCTGCGTTCTCGGTAAATGGCTCGCAAAAAAGTTTCTGCCGTTTACCCCAGGGGCACAAGAATAGCCCAGGATTATTCTCAAAGAGAGTAACAGAATTACTACAAACATACGATGACGAGGCATTATCATATGTCGACGACATTTACCTAACAGATGATGACTTGGATACTCACTTGAAGAGAGTGAACACCATAATACTTGGGTTCGCAGCAGAGGGTTACAAATTCAACTTTAAAAAATCAAGAATTGCCCATCTAACGGTCCTGTTTTTAGGATATGAATTATCAAGTGAAGGCAAAAGCCTGGCTGACAATTTCCTAGAGAAATGTGCTGTACTCCAAGCTCCTAGAACACTAAAAAACTTACAATCAATTCTAGGCTTCCTAAATTTCGGAAGAACATACATTGCAAATTACGCAGAAAGGATCAAACCCCTTTATGATCTAATAAAACCAGATTTTAAAAGAATCAATTGGACTCAAAAACACACAGAAATTTTGAGATCTTTACAAACAGACATGCTAATTAAAACAAAATTAGAAACACGTGATAACTCACGCAATCTTGTGATTCGAGTCATCCCAGGAAGATGCGTATTCACATACCTGACCTCTAATGAGGGAGAAAAGGTACCAATTGCATACAAACCACACTTGTGCACAGAAGCTGAAAAGAAGTTCAGTATTAAAGACAACATTGTTCATGCAGTTCAAACGGCTATAGCAAGAGAAAAAGACAACGCCGACGGTAGACATATCACAGTCAGAACAACGGAGTCAGCCTTTGAGGCATTAACAACCCCATGTAATTTACCAAAAACAGCGTTGAATCCAGAATGGATACAATGGGTGAATTCAATTACAACGGACAAAGTAAAATACTACTTTGATCCAGAATTAAAGGAATTAAAATATCTAGAATATGAAATAATATACCCTCTGCCAATCGACATTCTGCCTTTACGACAGTACGCCTGTGTAATACATACAGACGGGCATGCTCAACCCTCAGTTTGGGGAGAGCTGGCTTACAAGGCCACATGCGAAATTGTAAAAGAAGTGTGGCGCGGAGGTAAATTAAGACCTCTACTTACAAAAACACACTCAGTGGAAAATAATTCAGAACAACAAACTGAAATAATAGCGTTAAAAATGGCGCTAGATAATGCCGATCGCGAATTGCCGACACTTATTGTGTGCGATTCGTATTACTGCGTCAAATCATACAATAACGATTTACAGAAATGGATTCAAAACGGTTACAAAGATGACACAGGTGCAACAATAAAGCAAAAAGTGCTTTGGGAACAAGTAGCTCTTTTAAATGTAAATGTAAATGTTTGTATTTTATATAGCGCACTTCTACCCGGAGGCCTCGTAGCGCTGTATTCATACCGCTGCGGAACCCATCCTGGCTTTCCTGTGAAATGTCCACTCCTGGGCACCCCCAAGGTGAAGCCAGGCATCCACAGCGCTGCTGGGGCCGTTGTGGAGATTAAGCAAGCTATTGCCCAGAGTCACAGAGTGGGACCCATGATTAGACTAGGCACCGAGGCGAGAATTATCAGGTCCGGGGAAATTGAGCCCAAGACCCGCCGAGGCGGGAAACGAACCCTGGTCCCGGGCCAGACCTCTGCATCAGAGTCTGCCGCTCTAACCATTGAGCCACACTTCTCCACCTTTTTACAGAAAGAACTACCAAAAACTCACGTGATACATTCAGTGAGTCATCAGCGTGATGGCGTTCACGTTGCAGGGAATTCATTGGCTGAGAAAGCCACAACGGCAGCAACTGAATCGGCTTCCGTAGTCAAGAAAAAGCGTACAGTAAAACACATTGACGGTGAAACTATGCTGGCGGTGAAAACGTCATCAAAAGGCGACTGCTCAGCACTACCGATCAACTATCCACTCAATTATACATACATAATCGATGCAAACTCCGTTCCTTTTGCTCGAATCCCTGGAGTGGGGGATAGAGTGATTCCAAACACGGACAGGAGAGGCTTGTTAATAGCAGACGCGCATATGGGTGAGGGTCTCAGACACCTCAAACTAAAAGATTCCCTGGAAGAATTACAATCAGTGTACTGGTGGCCAGGTATGAGCCTGCATCATCACATCTTTGTAAAGAACTGCCCAGACTGCAATAGAGATCGCAGTGGCGAGAGAAACGGTATATTAGCATGGCGTTTCACTCCAGGATTGATCAACAATAAAAACGAATGCGTCCAATTAACATATAAAGACTAGTTTCCACTTGTGATGTAGACCCCAGCACTCGGCTGACGTCTGGACTGTTATAAAAAGATTTGCGAGTCTATAATGGCATATACGCTAGAAGCATGCTACGTTTGGCTAAATGTTTTTTCTTCTTGCCCTAAAGCGTATGAAAAACATGGCCAAATGAGCATAGCATAGCGGGACTCTTCTCACTTCCTACCTGAGGGAACGGGATGGTGTAAAGAAAAAACCAAAGGCATAAAGCAATCTATAACAGCGAAGGTATTAGGTTCGGGAGCTGGGTGGGTCAAACATCTAATAAGTGTCCAACGTAGTCTAAATAACCTGCCAAGAAATTCTCTGAGGGGATTCAGTCCGTACGAACTATTGTTTGGAACTAGAATGATGGTCTTAGATCTTGACAGTCAGACTTCAGTGGTTAAAGAAAAAAGCTTTGATATCAAAGATCGCTTGGCTATTTTACAGGACTTAAACGTAACAAGGAAAGACCTGAGCAACATAAAGTTGAAACAACAGCCAACGACCACTGAAGAAAAACCACCTGTCCCAGCAAGATCTGTCTGGATTCCAAAAGTCGGGGATCTAGTCAGAGAAAAGATCGCGGTAAAGAAGGAATTTGGGCCTTCTTACAGAAAAGCAGTTCCTGTCTTGTCTATCAACGGGACAAGATCAGTAGTACTACCGCCCCTTGCTGGTAAAAAGGAGAACCGAGTTGTATCCATCGACCTGGTTAAACCACACTCATGTGGCCGATAACAAACAGTAGGCCAAGTGGACTCCCGATAAGTAGTAGAACACCAAGGTTTGCTACAAAAAGAGAGGTTCAATCTAAGAGGCTACTCACGTTTGAAATGCCAAAAGAACAACAACAAGGTCTGTGCAACAATGCTATGGAACTTAAACCTCTAAAAACCCAAATAAAAACATTTAGCAGAGACACACCAATCTACAATGAAGTAATAAATGACTATGCTGCTGCAACAAAACGCACGGATAAAGCAAATATCAATCCTGAAGCTATTGGAACAATAGACAGAACGGCATCCGGTTACTTCATCAACTTCAGCGATTCATCTGAAAACCTGAGTGAATCAAAGGAACAAAAATCAACAAAAACCTTTAAAAATAAAGCTAAGGAGTTTTTTCAACATCTGAAAGAAACCTATCTGATTTCTCCATGGATTGAATTCTGGGTGGCCTTAGGTGCACTTATCCTCATACTTTGGCTCATCATGGTACTATGTTTGGGACACTTCATTGAGGGAAAATATGCTACAATGGACACAGCAAGCCAGAAAATCAACTTGGTCCTCAAACCACACACGTCTTCACACATCGAGAAAAGGGAACTTTCTTCAGTCAACTTCACAGCCAATCCTATACCCGGTGGGGTAGCATGGGACAATACTGATTATGAAATCTATGGTCCGGTTGAAATCCTGAAATATCCACACCAAATCAAGATCTCATTGAGTGACTTTGTAAAACCAAGCTCAGTTGCTGATGATTGGGACGTTGAAAGCATTAATAATATGTCTGACCTAGTGATGTCTGCTAAATTTACAAAACATGATTATTTGCAGGGTTCGTCTAATTATGATAAAATGTTCTGCTATAATCACTATAGTAATCATTATCTGCATAAATCTGCACAACCTAGAAATGTTTTAAATTATAATCAATGGGAACACTGTGCAACCCCTCCAAAAGGTAGCTCAATAACTTTTTATGACAAATATTCATATTTTTCAGGGTTCAACACAAGTAATGCAGAACAATTTTATTTCAAATTATCAAACAAGACAAGTACAAAGACCATGCTTACAAACACTAAATTGATATATTCAGACTCATTTTTTGAGCAAATGAGTACATTTGGTTTTGAATACTGGGACAAAAATGTTGAAGTAAAAAGTGTTTGGGGTACAAAGGAATGGCAAGTACAAGGTATAGAATCATTGTTTAGAGCCTGCATGATCCCAGAACAAATGATATTTTTGAATGACACTATTCAACAAACTACCTGTCTTGGCCTAGCCAAAATCAAAGATTTAAACAAACCGTCTATTCCAAAGCCAACGATAAACAGTAATAGCTCGACAGATGAGGAGATAGACGTAAACCATATATTAAGCCAAAACAGAACACATCCAGATTGGAAAAAGTGGTTGATCTGGCCCACAGATACTAATAACTGTCAAGACAGATTCCTGAACAAAATCCAGGGGTTCAAATTGACCAGGCCAGACCCTAGATATTCCCAAAGACAACACCCAGGGATAATTACCACGTACAGTGTGGGCAAGCTCTGCCTTCAATGGCTACAAACATCCACACTGGCAGAAATTAAGCAACACCTAACTTTACTTACTGATGGTGCTGACTTGCGTGATTTCATTATGGGACCACGCAAACAGCGTCAAAAATGCTTCATAGCAGCCTCTGTATATGCAGCTTATAACGAAGCCTGGAAAATAACTCAAATTGAAACATCAGAGAAAATACGGGAAATTGACCGTATTAATTTGGAAAAATCACTTTCTGTAGTGGACAATGGGTTAATGACTCTGTCCTCCAGAATATACTCTTTGGACAGCATTGTGTCTTCAGCAATCGACATAATATCGCAAGACTTACTGTTGTTACAACACGGTCCGTCCCAATTGCGTTCTATTGTACAACTTGGCTGGACGTTACAAAATCTGCGTTCAGGCTATGTGCCTTGGCGTTTAATCAACACAACGTCACTGTTCGACATCTTTAACCTTACTGATAAACAAATCAGTATGGCACAGAAGGGTGCTGATTATGCAATCCTGAGCATTGAGAAACTCGAGAGATTACCATTGACAATGTCAGAACGACCTGTCAGTGAGTGGATAATACATGGAATAATTAATATTCCAATATCTACTTTCAGGTTTCAATACTGCCAAAAATATATACAGGCTGGCATGTACGAAAAATTGGGTAAAGGGTACATGAAGTCAACATGGAACTTGCCCTATTCACATGCTTGTGTCAGTAATAAAGGCCGGAAAGTGTTTCTTAGTGGCAATAATTGTGCCATGTCACTATTTTTAATTATTTTATTTTATATTCTTCTATAGCGCCTGAATAGACCCCCGAAGGGGTATCTCCGCGCTTTGCCAGTGAGAATATCCTCAGATGTTTATAGGTAGATGAATGGTACATATCGACAGAGAGGGATCAGTTACTGGGGAATAGGTGCGTTTTTAAGACCTTACGGAAGGTCAGATGGTTGGTAAGTATTCTCATCTCAAGAGGTAGGGAGTTCCAGAGCTTTGGTCCAAGATGGGCCAGAGCTTGCCCTCCTTGTCTGGACTTTTAAATTCTAGGCACCTGCAAAAACTGCTGGTTGCCAGAGCGAAGGGTTCGTCCAGGGGCATAGGGCAGGAAGATGTTGGCCAGATATTTTGGGCCTTTGCCTATCACACTTTTGTGGATAGTGCATAGGGTCTTAAAATGCACTCGCATCTTCACTGGTAACCAGTGTAGCCTGATCAGCAGAGGGAGGGAGGGAGTCCTGGGGGGAGCATTAAGGACTACCCTTGCTGCCGTGTTTTGGATCACTTGCAACTTTTTGAGCTGTCCTTCATTTGCTCCTAAAAGAAGGCCGTTGCAGTAATCCACTCTGCTGATGACTAATGCCTGCACGAGTGTTTTCCTATGGCAGTCTGGCAGATAGGGAAACACTCTTCTTAGCATTCCGATAGCTCGGAAACAGGTACTAGCCACCTGATTTACATGGTCCTTGTAGGTGAGTGTCTGATCTAATAACACTCCAAGGTTTCTCACCATGCTTTTAGGACTGGGAACAGGGCCCAATTCCAGGGGCCACCAATCCGGTGTCCAGTGTGTTGCTGCTTGCCCAAACAGCATGACCTCCGTTTTTCCTATATTGCATTGGAGGCAATTTAATGACATCCATGCAGATATTGCTCTCATTCCCTCTGCAAAAGATCTTTTTATTGCAGGTGTCAGGTCTTTAAAGGGAAAGAGGAGTTGGGTGTCGTCAGCATACGACACCGGTGTAAACCCAAATGATCTTGCTAGATTGGCCAGGGGAGCCACATACACGTTGAAAAGTGTAGGGCTTAAGCAAGAACCCTGTGGCACTCCCTTATTGAGCTCCCTATAGATGGATTTGTGGGAGCCCAGTCTGACCTCTTGAGAGCGGCCTGATAGGAAGCTTTCCATCCATGCCAGTGCCACACCCTCCAATCCTACGCCCTTTAATCGCTCAAGAAGCACTTTGTGAGACACCGTATCGAAAGCGGCGGAGAGATCCAACAGCACCAGAATCATGGAGCTACCTCCATCCAGTGCCATTCTGATGTTATTGGTCACTGTTTGGAGGGCTGATTCGGTGCTGTGGTTCGGCCTGAAACCAGATTGAGAATAGTCCAGGCCCTCCGTCGCTTCGAGATGTTGTGACAGATAGGTGTTCACATGCTTCTCAGCTATCTTGCTGATGTATGGCAGGAGTGAGATGGGACGCAAGTTGGAGAGGTCGGTCCATGGGGATGCAGCTTTCTTGCGTATTGGGTTTACCACCGCCCTTTTCCAGTCTGCTGGGACTTGTCCTTTAGTAAGAGAGATGTTAATAACATTTTGTATAAAGGGGCCCAGGAGAGGGATCAGGGGAGGAACCATCTTGGCAGGGAGGAGGTCATTAGGAGATCCTGATTTAATGTGAGTAATGAGATGAGGGAGATCTGTACTTTCAATAAGGGGGAAGGATGATATTGGGTGTACATTATCTTTAGGCGGGGTTGAAGGTATGATCTTATTGATGCCGCTCGTGCTGTTATTGGCAACCACTATTTTTTCATATATAATGTTTATTTTGCTTTAAAAAAAATATGATATCTCGTCGCATAAGGTCTGTGAGAACTCCTCAGAGCTCTCACATGCGGCGGGTTTAATGAAGTTTTGAAGGATTTTAAAAAGCTCCTTGGGACAATTAACAGCTTCTTCTAGCTGTTGCAGAAGACGATTTTTTCTGGTCTGTCTGATGTTTTTATAATAATTGGATTGAGCATGACGGAAGACCGCTCTAGTCTCCTCAGTCTTATGCTTCCTCCATTTTTTTCCGGCTTGCCTACATTTCTGTTTTTCCTCCCTTAACTCCTGAGTATACCAACTTTCTTGTTTAGAGGAGGGATACTCTTTGTATAGTTTTAGAGGAGCCAGGGTGTCAATGGCTTGCTTAATTGAGCCAGTAAATTTTTCCAGTGCTGTATCTACTGTGTCTTCTGCAAATATGGTGGGTTGTACCCAAATTTCCTGCAGGTTACTTAAGGAGATTTTGTGCCATTGGCGGCGCCACGTCGGAAGAGACGGTAGTTTATTAGTAGGTCTTGTGGGAATTGAGAGTAAGATTTCTAGAAGAAAGTGGTCTGTCCATAAAATCTCTCTTGCTGGAAGGCAGGTGAGCTTCGGACAGTTGGAGAGGACAAGGTCTAGCGTGTGGCCGCCACTGTGCGTGGGTCCAGTGTTTTTTATCTCTAGACCTAAATTTGACAGGTCGGTGATAAGGGAGTAGGATTCAGGTAGTGTTGGTTGGTCTACATGGATGTTAAAGTCCCCTAGAAGAATAAAATCCTCATTGGATTTAAGTTGGGGCGCTAGCAATTCTTGGAGAAGGAGGGGAAAATCTGGGTTTGGTCCTGGGGGGCGATAAACCAGAGCTCCTTTCCAGAATATGTGGCTAGTAAGGTCAATTTTAAAAAACATAATTTCAAGTTGTAAACTTTGATATTGTAAAAATATAGTGACCTTCAAATCATCCTTATGGATGATTGCTAGGCCACCGCCAGTCTTTCCTTCTCTATCTAAATGTTTAAGCTTATATCCGATTGGGATCCCCATTGTTACGGCTGTAATGGTGTGGGGCTTCATCCAGGTTTCAGTGAAAAAACATATATCTGGCTGGATAGAGTGTATCAGGTCCCAAACCTCATGCTGATGTTTGGGCAGGGATCGCACGTTAAGAAGGAAAGACTTCAGCCTTATTGCAGGGACTTCTACTTCAGATGGAATATTATTGCGGAGCAATCGATGATGACATTCTAAACATGAGAAGGCTCCCTCAACAGTATGCCATGGTATTTTAGTACAACATGCGGATAGCGGTTTTAAATCCAGTAAGGATTGAGTAGTATAGGTGATGAGATGTAGATTCATACCTAATCGTGATAGAGGAGAGGGAGCAAAGTCCGTGGCCCCTGTGCCCCTGGCCCACTAAGCGGTACACTTCTGTGTAATGGTATTAGTTTACACGGAGCCTGTGAAGGGTCCTCAAATAACCTTTCATGTCACCAGCTAGGCACACCTGCGACACAAATAGAACCATTCTTTAGGAGACTATCGAACGGGAGTTACATTATAATCGTAGACCGCAGATGTTGTAGCTTGGTGCCCGGAGTAGCTTATCTCATAACTACGACTGCGAAGGTCATGTGCTGTGAACGAGTATTGTTCCCCCGATACAGAAAAGGGGGTGGTGATGAACAGAGTGTCTGAATTAAGCAGACCACTCTTACCCAGTCCAAAGATCAGGGCTTGATCCATCACCGTTATTTATCTCACTGCCCCATCCCAGCTCAGAACCTGGCTATATGCAAATTAGTCTGTCCCTGGCCCAGTGCATCATGGGAACAGGGCAGACCAAACTACCAAGCCAATTCTTCACCAGAAAGGAGACAAGCTACCGGGGACCGGTTTCTGGCATTTCAGCCTCTTCTTCGAGTATTGTTCCCCAGCGCAATGCCAGACAGGGAGGCAAGGTTATGGCCGAATTTGAAAATTTCTTCCATTAGAGTTGATACTTTAAGCAGAATGAAAACTGTGCTCCTTCAGATGCCTACAAGGCTCACGTCATCAAAAGAAACGTATGATCTCCAAGTTGCAAGGACAACGGCAGAGATTCATTCATTGTTATCAACTAATTCCCCCATACATTTCGCAGAAATCCTGAACGAAATCTTAAATATTTCTGATACCAGTGGAGTCTCAAATGTATTTAAGACAGTGTTTTCAGGGGCTTTAACACCATTTAAAGCCATTCTGGGTATTTTTCCAGACTTTGTCCATTCCGTCTTTGGTGGACTTCCTCTCCTTTTGGGACTAGTGGCAGGAATCCTATTTTTGATCCTGTTATTTCGCTATGGCAAACCGTGTCACAGACAAAACACCTGCGACAAGGGAAGAAACAATCCTAGCCATTGGATACAGGGACCAGATATCTAGAATACTTGGACTGTCCCGGCTTAGAGACCTGAACATGACTTGGTTTCTTTCGTTTAGACCTATGTGGCAAAGCTGTGTTTTACCTGTATTAAGGTGCTTGCTATGCGGAGAAGAATGCGTGTTAGACACCTGTCTGACGCTACAATCGGATGCGCCAATGGATGCAGAAACTTTGTTGGGTCCGGTCACGGCTCATGCATTGTGCTGTCCCCTGCGGCTACCAATCCTGATGACGGCATTCGTGGAGACTTCACCACTACGATTAAGGGGTAGTGAGGTTCAAGATGAAAGCAGCATCGATCAGGTACGACCTTCTGTCAGCTATGCTGATCCAAACATCAATGAAGGCAATCATGCTCACGAATGCATGGTAACATCTTTTTCCGAGTTAATGGAACTTTCACAGGAAGCTGTTGACAGCTTTTTCGAGAATCTAAATGATATGATGTTCTCACCAGAGCAGAAATAATGACTTTTGAACAAGCTAGCACAAGGCGTTCCCAACACCCTGAATTTGGCCTTCAACTTTGATAATAAAGTATCATGAACAATTTTCTCCAGTTTACGGACAGCGGAACATTATTTTTCAGCGGCCCCAAAAATATTTTACAATTTTCGGGACACTTATCTTCTGCTTAAAGTAGAAACTATTCTTAGAGAACTATATTTCTATTTTAGGAACTTTAGAGTCATTAGCTGCCCTCTGGCCTGTTCATAAATATTTTATTTTGTGATGAAATGGTCTCGCCTTTTTTTTTCTTCTGTATTAAGAGCCATTTCATGTGTTGATTTTCATATTTTATTAGTTATGATGTATGAATATGCGTGATATTTAGCATTAATATACTGCTTGAATGCATATAATGTATATATATATCTTCTCGTATATTTCATGTTTCTAAATGCATATGGATGTATTTTGGGGTGGTACGGTATACACATGCTCTACTAGTGTATTTGCTATGCCTAGATCTTGTAAATATGGACATAGTCAGCGTGGAGTGGGTGTGATGTATTCCTATAGGTTCTGTATCGATTCCCCTATTCCCGGCCCTGTTCTGGTTAATACTTAACTAGCAGCCGACCCACGGTGCAAAAAACCGTTATCTGATTAAGCCACACCACGGCACAGAAACGTGTTATCTGATTAGATAATAACGCTTGCCATCTAATTAGACAAGCACTATTCCTCCAGCCCCTGATAAGGCATACGGAGTTCTCAAAACAAATCAAACCTATGACAACCTGGGAAAATCCCTGCGGCCATTGTTTTGATTTCACCGAGAACTTCAGCAAAAGAATGTGCGAACAAGCCCGTTCGTATGACATCCTTATTGACGTATCCATGTCCATCCTTACGTCAATCTCGACACCTTACAGGTATAAATATTACCGACATTGCCTTAAGCAAACACATGCGGTGGTGACGAGATCGGAGCAGCGAGACGCGCTGAGGAGCCCAGCAGAGAGCGAAGCCCACACGCGCTGCCCCGCCTTCCTGACGCGCTGAGAACGAGACGCTGTTTTTCTCCTGCCGAGAAATCCAGCTCCGGCGCTTCCAAGCAGCCCTCGCAGGCAGCTGGAATATCAAGACCAGAGACGAGAGATACCAGCCCTCAACCATTCTAGATCTCAGGTACAGAACTGAACAACCCCTTGCAGAGAATTCTTGAGTCAGTCACTTGGCAAAACAAACTTAACTTAAACTGCTACTTATCTACTCCCGCCCACGTATTAGGCTTAGGTCAGGTACACTGGGGTAGGCGTGGTTAGAAGCACCAGTTGAGTACGATTAGTCAAATGTATATATGTATGTATCTATTTTATCAATTTTAACTATCATATGGCTTAGAAACCATATCAATGCTTCTGCAGTATTATTTTATACTTCTGCTTTTATTGTATGCACTTTACTTAACCATAAGTATCGCAATAATATCGATTCATTTCTCTTGTACGAGAAAAGAGACTGATCAATAAATAACATCTTTTATTGAACACGCCCGTCTCTTCCTTTTCTCTACAAACTGGTGAAACTAAGAATGCACGTACTGACTGAGTAAAATAAGTTGTCTTTTGTTTTCACACGACTCTAGAGATACACTCTTGATTGGGGGAGAGCAAAGTTGTCATGTTCTATGGTTGTCAGAAACTAAATCCCTTCTTGTCTATCCAGGGAAGTTAAACTCCTCCTTGTCTATTCGAGAAAGTTTCTAGTGAACTCTGAGCTAGCTGGCAAAACCAAAAACTTTAAGTCTAATATCGTCAGTAGAAGACCTAGTTAACCTCTGCCCTAGATCTATACTATTGAAGATATTATTCCAATGCGCAGAGCCTATTGGGATAATAGGAACTACACTACAATCTAATCCAGGGACACTGCACTCCAATGGAACTACATCATAAACCTGAACCCCCTGGTGTATGTCGACCCCCTCCCTCAAGTCAGGCGCCACATCTCTGGGTGTTTGTACCTTTCTCTCAGCACTAGATATCATAAACATGCTGCCACCATCTGAGCTGGACTCCACCTCCAACTCAGCAAAGCTCCTTCCTTGAGCGTCCCATTTTTCTTTCTGGGCTAAGGCCCACCGGATCATACCTTCCTTGTTTAGCCGGTCTAATTCTCTGCACCTTTGCTCAGCAGCAAGGAGCCACTCATCTTTCTCTTCCTCACTGTCAGAGAAGTCCTCCTCCTCAGAATCATCTGCTAATGTTGCTTCCCAAATTCTGGCCTCATGGGAATACAGGCATGCCTCAAGATCCCTCCTTGTGGAACCTTTCTCCACAGGCAGCCCCCTCTTCTTGCAAAAGGCTTTTATCTCCTCTTCTGTGTAGATGCACAGGTGGAAAAAGTTGACTTCCATTTTGGCAGGATTTTACAGGTGCAACATTAGCCAGAGTCTCAATATCCAAAAAATACTTTTAGGAGGACACCGGAAAAAAAAACAGTATGTGGTGGCGTAGTGGTCTGCACTCACTAGTGATGTACACCAATTACTGTGGGTCTAGTACAAATACAAGTTCAAATCCCACCGCCTGACCACCAATGTTAGATCTGGGGGTCTCTAGTTGGCAGAGGTAGGTACCACTGTCCAAATAGGGACCCTTGCTTCTAGTCAGGGCAAGGAGATAACCCTCTGAGATAACCCCTGCTCACCCTCTAGGCAGCTTAGCACGAGCAGTCTAGGCTAACCAGAGGCAATGCGTAAAGTATTTGTACCAACACTCACAGTAATACAGTTAAAACACCACAAACTGACTCCACAACAGTTTAGAAAAATAAAGGTATTTTAATCTAAACTACACAAGACCAAAACGACAAAAATCCAACATACACAGTTCAAGAATATGGTTTCAGAAAGAGTTCTTAAGGTTGCGTTAGAATTCTCTACGTTGCGATAGAATTCTCTACTGATGCGTGAAAAGTTCACAGTTGCGTCACGTTTACTCACAGTACCTTTTAGTTGCAACAAAGTTCCAAAAGCAGAAGCTGGTGCGGTGGAAAACAAGCAATGCGTTGCTCCTGAGTCCCTGGGGAGGCGATGCGACAGCCCCGCTGCAGCAGCGGGCGTGTTGCGACGAATCCGGTCTGTATGGGGAGGAAGGCCACTTGTATGGATTCCGGTGCGTAGGTTCCGTAGGAAGTCTGTTCTCGCAAAGGCACGATGCGACAATCTCGTAGGGGCTGCGACGATCTCCGGGGCGACGATGCGCGGTCCAGCGGTGATCCTCTCTCTCGCAGCTCCTCGATGCGATGGTTCTGCGACGATGCTCGCAGCGACGTGATTCGGTCCGCAAGCAAGCGGTGCGGCGTTCTCACCCAGCGACGACAGGCTCTGCGACGACTCTCGCAGCGATGTTCGATTCTCCTGCACCGGTCTGGTGCGTCCCGCAAACGAAGGATGCGACGTCTCTGGCAGCGGCGTCAGGCGCTGCGACGATCTCAGCCTCCGTAGCGGCGGGAAACTTCTCGCACTGTCGAGGATGCGCTCCCCAAGCGAGCGATGCGACACTTTTCAAGTTCAAAAGTCACTCAAGCTTAGTTTCAAGCTTCCCAGCTCAGGTACAACTTCCAGAGGCCCCACAACTGGATCAAGCACTCTAGGAAGGACAGAACTCTCTCAGCAGAGTTCAGGGAAGCTGGGGGTGAAGTCCTTTTGTTCCTGGGACTTCAAAACAGGGAGCCAGCTCTTCTCAGGCCCTTGGAGATTCCTTCAAGCAAGGGGACACAGCACAAAGCAAAGTCCTTCCCCTCTCCTTGGCAGCAAAGCAACAGGTCAGTCCAGCAGAGCAACAGCAGGACAGTCTTCCTTCTTCAGTTTCAGCTTTCTCCTTGGCAGAGGTTCCTTCTTGATTTCCAGGATGATCTAATTTTCTGTTGTCAGGGGTCCTGTACTTATACCCCTAAAGTCTTTGTTCTCTTGGTGCATGTGGGCCCTGAGCCCGGTCTGAACCAGTTCTGGGTGGATCCTGAGCACTTTGTTTTGCTGGCTGCATCTTTCCTTTCAGAGTGAGGGGCAGGGTCCTCAGCCGCCCAGCAGGGGGGTGGAGCCAGCATTGTGGAAGGCAGGCACAGCCCTATTCAGCCCAGGTGCTAACTCCTCCCACCACTCCAGTTGCAAATGCAGTCATTCAGCCTAGTGCTGACTTATCCAGCCTCCTGGGGAATTCCCCAGCCCCTGTCACTCTCAAACCAGACAGTCAATACACAAACAGGCCCAGGCACACAGAAGGGTCAGACAAGAGAACAGCAACTTTCTAAAAGTGCTGTTCTCAAACACAGGATTTAAAAACAACCTTTCCGAAAAGATGTGTTATTAAATTCTGAGTTCAGGGATACTAGATACTTATGTCCTATCTTGTTCCTATGGCAAGAAATGCTGTTAACCACTGTAGCCAGCATCCCCCATGTTAATCTATGGAGCAAGATAGCCTTACAATAGTGAAAAACGAAAATGGCTGCCATTCACTATCAGAGCATGTTACCTGCACTAGTACATGCTCTACCTTTTACATACACTGCACCCTGCCCAGGGGGGTACCTTGGGCCTTCCATAGGGGTGGCTGATGTGCACAAAAAGGGAAGGGTTAGGCCTGGTCAGTGGGGACACTGACCAGGAGGACATGGCAGTTCTAAACTGCTCACAGGCACTGCAGTGTCAGGCCTGAGACATCATTTTAGGGCTACTCCTGTGGGTGGCACAATCAGTGCTGCAGGCCCACTAGTAGCATTTGTCATCACCAGCCCTGGCACACCCAGTGCACTTTACTAGGGACTTCGTGGTGATACAAATATGCCAAACATGTATATATCCAATCAGAATAATACTTTACATAGAGAGCATATGCACTTTATCAGCAGTGGTAAAGTGTGCAGAGTCCTATTGCCAACAGCCACGGGTCAGGAAAAATAAGGGAGGAAGAAGCAAAAGGTTTGAGAATGACCCTGCAAGAAGGGCCAGTTCCAACAATTCCTAAACACCTTCATGGTATAAATATGCCTTCACTTGCTATAGGAAACTACAGTGGTTCGGAGCAGTTCCACTATCTACTTGCCCGACGCAGCTCACTACAGCAAGTGCCGAAGGGAGCCGACTCTCCAGCTGACGCACTGATTAAGAGGCTGCCCTTCTCCTGCCGAGAATTCAGCTCCAGTGTTTCCAAGCTTCCCTTGCGGGGTGTTGGGATATGGAGTCCCGAGACAGAGATACCAGACCTCCTTCATTCTAACTAAGGTATGGAGCTGATTAGAACCTAGAGAAACCTTTGGTAGATTATTGGCAAAAACAACTAAACCTATGCTACACAATACTTACTTCTTCCCGCGTACTAGACTTAGGTTAGGTACATTGGGGTAGGCGTATTTTAGAAGCACCAGTTGAGTATTTTAGTCAGAGTTATTTATGTATGTATTTTTATATGGCTTAGAAACCATACCATGCTCTTACAGTATTATTTTATAATACTATTCTCGCTGTACACATTATACCTTCCAGTCTGCATAACGATTGTAGCCGCTCACGTCTCTTGCATGAGAAAGAAGACTGTTCAATAAACCTTTTTATTGAAAACGCCTGTCTCTCTATTTCTCTGCAAACGAAGCATGCACGATTGACTGAGTGAAATACTTATCTTTTGTTTCTGCGTTTTTGAGAGATACATTTCTTATTTTTGGGAAAAAATTTTATGCGGTTGTCAGAAACGAATCCCTTCTTGTGAATTCAAGAACGTTTCTAGTGACCTCTGAGTTAGCTGGCACACACACAATTAAGTTTAGTATATTTGATAGAGACCTAGTCGACATTTGTCCTACGTCAAATCTACAGGATATATTATTCCAATGCGCAGAGCCTATTGGGAATATAGGAACTACACTACACAGTCTTCGGCGGCACTGAAAAACCTCCTGTCATCAGGTTAGAAGTGTGATGGGTCTCAGAAGCAGTAGAAGACTTCCATTTAGCATAAATCGGATGCATTTATGAACATTGGACATTGAATACAGCATAACAAACCACAGGTGTTGGTGTTGGTATAAGGAAACTACAGAAGTGAACATAGTTAAAGCACATTAGCAGAGAAAAGATCTGTTGACAGACAGACAGACAGACAGACATCACCACTTTATTCGATTAATTAAAATCACAAAAGTACAAAACAAAAGGATCCATAAAAACAGTGCATATTATCAGACAATACATATGAGCAATGATAAAATTAAGCATAAAAGCATCAGCAGCACATATATGATTCATCAGCAAAAAATGTTGATAATATTGCATAAAAAATTAAAAAATTGGAATTTCATACAACAGATAGCATAGGGAGTCTCTTTTTCCGAAGGCGGACCGCAGCAACTAAAAAATTAGCAACATTGAAAATGTCCCAAGCATTATTCAGCATCTGCCGGTAAAGCAATGCTGGTCTAACTTGTAGGAATCCCCTATCCCTCAAAAGGTGGACCAGGAACCTCCTACGGATATCACTATAATAATCGCAAAACATCATAAAATGCAGCGTATCTTGTGGGGAGAAATTATCACACTGATATGTGCCTAAATCCTCTGGTTTGCACCAGCTCATAAAATTACCAAGCATGAAATGGATTAAATTAAAGCGGAACCTGGTCAGGAGCCAGCGGTGAAAAGGCTTAGTTACGATTCTCAAATATGGCTCCATTAATAGTGAGGTTTTTGTCAAATAGTGAGCCCTGGCAGTGGGTTTATTTAACTCCTGCTCTTCACGTTCTGTTATCAGAGTGTTTGTGAGTTGTAACTTAACCCATTTCACATCCTCCTTTTTAATCCTTTCAGGAGCATTAAAAAGTTCAGGGCGCCCCAGTTTCAGAAGCATAGACTTAACATAGGATAGCCATGGAATGCTACCAGCTTTATCCAAGGCGACACAATCCCTCATAATTAAATGGTTCAGTGATAAATCTGGGTTGAGCCAGGTTGTAAGCCAACATATCAATGGAGCTATTCTCAGCAGGTCATACACATAACCCAACCCTACTTCCTGATGGATAACAAAGGTGGGGGTTGATTGAGGTACGAACAGAAGAATACGTAAAAATCTGTTTTCTGCTGTCTGAACCCTGGCCAGCTGTTTATATCCCCAAATGGCTGACCCGCACATTTCAATAGCCAAACATTTGGATCTATATATGCTAAGCATTGCTTCCATGGGCCTTGCTCCCAAACGTTGTGCGAACCCTAATAGGCCTGACGCTGATCTTACAACTGCATGTTTTTAGCCTTTTCTTGAGGGACCCAGGAGCATCTATCGTCAAATAGGACCCCCAGTTATGTAAAAGAGGTCACCCTGGACACCTCTATTCCGTTACAAAAGAACGTATATGCTTTTCTGTTTCTTTGGCCCATTGACATGACATGTGATTTTGCAATGTTCACTGTCAAATCCAGAGACTTCATATAGGCCCCAAATGCATCCAAAAGCCTTTGAAGACCCAGGGCAGTACGGGCTAATAGGGCAGCATCATCTGTGTATAGGAGAACCGGAATAGTCTTTTCTCCTACATGCGTAATGTCCAAACTGGCCTGGTCTAAAGTTTTGTCTAGGGCGTTGATATATAAAGTAAAAAGTAGTGGCGCCAATATACATCCCTGGCGGACACCTCTGCCTGATTTAAAGTGCCTGGTGCATTTACCATCCTGGGTTACCCTGACTGACGCTGAGAGATCCCTGCAGATCTGCCAAAAAATGAACCAGAGGAGGATCAAGACCCCTGTCAAGTAAAATAGTCCACAGCTTTGATCTGTTCACCAGATCAAATGCTGAACTAAGATCCATAAAAGACATTTGTAAAGAGCCCTTTTTTGCTACGGTGTATTTACTTATTAATAAGTTAAGGCACTGGTCCATAGTGCTTCTGCCCTGTCGAAAACCGTATTGCAAATCTGGCCTCATTGTTGTTCGCCCAGTCCGTTATTTTAACCGCTTTACCTAAAATTTTGACCAGGGAATCAATCAATGATATTGGTCTTTAGCACCGTGGATCCCCTCTCTGGCCCTTTTAAAAAATTGGTACAATAGTCGACAAGGACCAAAATACAGGAAACCCCTGAGAAACAGAGGCATTAAAAACGTCAGCATCTTGTCCCAAAATTTGGGATCACAGTTATACAAGTCTGCAGGCACACAGTCTGGGCCAGGTGCTTTATTACTCGATGTCTCTGAAATTGCCCTTGCAACGTCCTCCTCCTTAAAAATCAATGGAGGCGAGACTCTGTCATTTTCCAAACTAGAAATGGGAACAGGGATTCCACTAGAACCATAAATAGCCTCAAAGTGGGTAAGCCACTGTGCCTCTGTGATGTTACTTTCCATAGTGCTGTTCTCTGTACCAGAGAAAAAATGTGTATTAACGATAGCCCAGAATCTTGAACTGTTCTTTAGAACTTCCACTGATAAAAGTGCATTCCAGACCTCTTCCCTAATCTCCCTCTTTCATGCATGAACCACGGATTTGTACTCCTTCCTTAAGATGGCTATCGCATCCCTGTCTTGAGGAGACTTTTTTAGGGCTTTAAACAAATTTCGATGGGCCCGTGAACAGTTGGTATCAAACCACCTTTCGCCCGTGTTGTGACTGGGTTTTGTTATCACAGTCAAGTCAGAGGCTATCTGGCCATAGATGCCACCGAAAGCACGAAGAACCTCAGCCCTGGGGGTCTTAAGATCTACACATTTAGCAATATTTACTTTGGCCTTCTCACGAAGGTCCGCAACAAAGGATTCGGGGATTGCCTTGGACCATTTGAGCCTCCTACCCTGGGCAGTTGTTACCAAGCAGTTAGCTTCAATTTACTTTCCGACTGTTCCCATTAGGCCACAGCCTTTGTCAAGCTCTAAAATAACAGGGTTATGATCACTGAAGGTAGACAATATAGCATTATAAAACATTACCTTAGCTAACAGCGAGGGGGACATAAATATATAATCAATAACAGTGTCCCTCGCCTTAGCTTTAAACATAGGCACCCGATCAGTATGATCATTAAAACCAGGTTCAAATAGGTCAGCTCCAGCCAGAAGGTCCTCCAGGGCCTCCCCCTGATTTGTGTGTTCACCATGGGGTGTGACTGAGTGATCAGGCCCTAGATGATCAACAACTTGACACATGAGGTTACACAAATGTATATTAAAATCGCCCATAAGTATGATATGATAAAAAGTGGTTTGTTTTAGCCTGCAGTCCTCCAAAAAACATTTCAAGTAAATTAAGTGTTGATTCATAAAATCACTTTTGCCCGAATTATAAAAATAAACAAATAGTGTTTTAGGATAATTGGGTGTATCTAATTCTACTATTAGAAGATTATGGGAATCCGCCTCCACCCTCTTTAGAGACCCTTTTATTTTAATGAAAAAAGGAGCATAAGGCCTCCCTGGGCTCTACCTGCCAAGGCAGAGTGAGCAGATGAGAATTAAAACTGAAACCCGTCCAGCCAAAAATTGTTCTCCCTATCCCAAGTTTCCTGTAGGCCAATTATATCATATAGTTTTATGAATTTAAGCCTGTTTAAATCATCTCTTTTACTTCGTAGGACCGCTATATTCCAACTGATGATCTTACAGTTAGGAACAGGTGCTACATCTGGGGCCTGGACATTTTGGTCAAGCTCGGGCAGATAGTCAATGGGCGGCTCTAGTCAGGCATTCGCGTCAAGATTGGACAATGGGACAAATCTATTTGTGAGAGCTAGCCCGCCTCCTTCCTGCCCTTCTAGTGGTTGTAGTCGATGTGGGGCTGTTACATCATTCCAAAGGGGCCTTACAGAGTAGGAAACAGGCTCTATATGTCTGGGGAAATAGTTATCGCTCCATTGGAGCATCGAGGAGTGCATCTCAGAATAAAAACCAGCATTGCTGACCTACTTACAGGAGGATAAAAGAAGCCCAGTGGCAGAGCCCTGATACCCCCCCTTTCCAACTCGGAAGCATCACCAAACAGAATGCCTGCTATATCCCGCTTGTTAAAATTAACAATAATAGAATCACCATTGACCTGTTTGATTGAATTTCCCACCCACTCCTCCCATCTAGCCATTCTAATATGTGATGAGGTCTCTGCATTATCCTTACATCGTGAATCACACCAATGCTTAGATTTTCGTAGCAGGGACGGTGTTGATTCACTATCATAGTTGCAAAGTGGGGGAACCACTACAAAAACTGCTACCAAAGGTGTAGCTTCTGGGGGGAGGTTCAGTCTACAGCTTTTCAACCTTAAATTCCCCTTGGGGAGTACATGGGTCCCACCAGTGGCCAGAACCTGTCCCTTTGAAAGACTCTGGGAACCTTGAGCCAATAATCCCCTCACTGCCTTGGTTCTATCTGGGATACTGGATTTTAACTTGGCCTGTCGGTGCTCTTGGGGTTGAATACCAGACTCTGACTCTGGTTCTCCACTATAGGGCCAGAAATCTATTCTTGCCTTAGGGGCACTGGTTAAGTTGGGAAGATGAAGCGTTATTCTCAAATCCCTTCAAAAGGAATCAATACGATCACATTTACCAGACCTCGAGCTTAGAGTGTCCTCTATCAAATTTAACAATGTTAATTAAGGGTTCTTATCAGCAGTTTCCTTTCCCAGTTGTCCTTTTCTTCCCCGGAGACCCCATTAATGCACCTGTTAAAGCTCTTTCGGAATAATGCGCAACCTCAATTGGTAGATCCTCCGCGCCTCCTACTGGCCCCATGTCAGAGTTAATTATTTCACTCCGTTATCGGAGTATTTATCGTCACCTTTGGCTCCAAGGGTACAGGAGGTTTAATCGAGGAGTCAATTACTGCATTCATCTTCTCAGGGTCTCGTCTCTCATCCATGCCCAGTGCTTTTTCTGCATTGGCTATCTCCTTGTTTAAAACGCCCACCGCTGAGGTTAAATAAGAAATAATAGAGGAAGACTTTCTAGGAATTTTAGCTCTAAAAAACTCCCAGGTCTTGAGTACAATGATGTTTCCTATAACCCATCGATGATGTTAGAAGGGTAGCCCAACCCTAGGGGCGCGGGAGAATGGCGGCGCCTCCTGTCGTGAAAGTTAGCAGGTCAGCAGGGCAGTATGGGATCTGTGGTCCCCTTTGCGGCGATGGAAGCGGTTCCCGCAGAGCAGGAGCCGCGCAGACCTTTATGCGCCTCCGGGTGCGGGAGAATGGCGGCGCCTCCTGGCGCGAAGGGCAGCAGGGCAGTGTGGGATCTGTAGTCCCCTTTGTGGCGGATGGAAGTGGTTCCCCTGGATTACTACAGGCAACACCAAGTTGTTGGGTCCTATTCGCCACCTTTCCGTGCCACTCCCCTGCCACAGCTAGCTCCTTCAAAAATCTCTCTATTTCAGGGACAACAGCTTTTTATTATTCCAGCTACTATTATGCAGCTGCAGGTCTCCGCTGCTTAGCTGCTCAAATTTGTGCAGACTTGTGCCTTAGTTAACAAACTTTTTCACGAGGCATAAAACTATAAAAGTATAGGACGGCGTACTTCCCCCGTCAAAGCCTCTTGCCTCTTGCCGATCGTGGTTGCTAACAACTGATTTGTTCCCCGTCCTCGGCCGTCCACCACCTCAGCCTCCAGCCTTTAATCGCTTCCCCCGCAGCCTTCCGCCCCATTAAGGCATTAAGGGCCAGATTTAGGTGAATATCATTTACCGATTCTAAAATACCGAATTTTACCGATTCGGTATTTTAGATTCGGTAAATGGTATGTAGCTAATGATTCGGTAAATTTTACCGAATCGGTAGAATTCGGTAAATACTGATTCCGTATTTACCGATTCTGTATTCCCCATTCATTCCTATGGGCCTGGAGGCCCATAGCAATGAATGAGAATTACCGAATCGGTAAATACCGAATTGGTAAGAGGGGGTAGACTTACAGGGATGGCAGGGTGTCACATTGACACCCTGTTGCACCCCTGATTAGTGCATGGGTGCACAAGTGGCACACATACATGCCCTAAGGGCATGTATGTCTGCCACATGGCACTGTTAAAAAATCACAAAATTGCTTTTTTAACAGCTTTCGTTATTTACCACCAACTTGTAGTTGGTGGTAAATAACGAATCCTTAAATGTGAAAAGCACTCACTTGAGTGCTTCCTACATTGAGGATTCGGTAATTTACAGAATTGGTTTTTAAGAATTCGGTAATTTACCGATTCCTTAAGTTACCGATTCGGTAAAATACCGAATCCTACAATCATGCCACCTACATTCCAAATGCCCAATACCGGTCGATAACGGCAGAAATTGGGTAATTTTGGCCGTTACCGACCGGTATTGGGCCTCCTACATCTGGCCCTAAGTTCTTCTGCAAAATCAGCCTCCTCCCGGTCTCGCTAATGGCACCTTGTCGGCTCCTTATCGGACTTGTTATCTTCACAGCAGTGAAGACGGAGCTTCAAAGCCTACACTCATCTTTTTACGCAATCAGGTTGATGTCCTGGCACCCTCAACGCTCCCCGAGGACCAAGGTCCCACAGCCCCACGGGCCGCACTCTAATCATCAATCAGAGAGGGGAGACATGGTCCGTGCCGCCGGTGTGCCTTCGAGTCACAGAGATTCACTGTATGGGCCCCCGCTCCACCAGACGGATGGCCCTCGTCACTGAGGATAGCCCAAGAACTGCTGTACTGCATGGCCATGCCCGCACTAACCTGGGGCGGCTGCCTGGATGTACCGCAGTCTGCCTCCTTCGCTCCACTTGCTCCACATCGGCAGGCATCTTCACCAAGGGATGCCGCTGTCTCGCAGTCAGCAACCTGTTTTTGCACTCGAAGCTGGGTTTGTGGTGGCAGTTCCTCCTACAGCCTCCGGAGATGTCAGCAGGCAGCAGGCAGCAGGCATCGGGCGCCCTCAGCGTGGCAATGTCTCCAGGGGCTCTGTTCAGATGAAGCAGGGACACTGTTGGCATTGTGTATTTATTATTCAAATAACAGAGATTTGACATTGGGCAATTGTAAAAAGGATTTTGCGAAGTTCTCATAAAGACTCATAGTTCCATAAGGATATGAAGAGACGTTTGATGAGTGTTGATGATAATTATATGACTCATTCTCTCTACTGAAAGTATACAGTGGTTATATAAATAATTTCGCATTCTTTAAAGATAACATTTTTAATTTCACAGGTAAGAACTAGTAAAGTAATACAAAATAAGGTATAGTGATGCCACAACTGATTGCGCAGTGAGGTTTTTCAACTGTCCACCATCTCGTTCCAGGTCTCCCTCTCTGCAGTACCCTCCCTAATTTCCCTTCCCCTCATTTGGCCACTCCGACCTTCTGTTTATGTATAATCAGAATCTGTGCTGCCAAAAGGTGGCCATATTAAGCCTGTGACAGAATAACAAGCCTTTACACTCTTATTTCTCCTGAACAGTGCTTCCAATATTTCATCAATGGAGGATTTGTGTGCCATGATGGAGGCAATGCAGAAAGATATGTTAGCAACGCAACAAGAAACAGTTACTTTGGCACATTAGGTGAACACTCATCAACAAGAACTGAGGGGTGAACAGGTACAATCTAAGTTTCCATCCTCAGGGGTGGCAGAAAGTAGTCCACCAACTTCTGCCATGGTTGTCACAGTACCTACACCAGTACATTTAGCTCCACGGAGCGATTTGCTGGTGATCCGCCTAAAGTTCAAACCTTTCTCACGCAAGTGCAATTACATTTGATGGTCCGACCCAATGCCTTCCCGGATGCACAGTCTAGGATTGTGTTTTTAATATCATATTTAAGTGGAGATGCTGCCATGTGGGCAGTTCCTTTAGTAAGTTCTGACAGTCAGCTGTTGTACAATTGACGCCAGTTTAAACAAGAATTTGAACAGATATTTGATCGACGGACCATTACTCGATCAGCAGATCGCAAATTATTAGAATTAAAACAGGGAAATAAAGATTTGGTATATTATCTTATGCAATTTAATAAGTTAATCACTGAGACAAACTGGCCTGAAGAAAAATGAGCTGCATTATATTATCAAGGACTAAAGGAAGAGATCAAGGATTTATTAACACAAATTGACCCCCAACCTGTTACCTGTGAAGATTTTATTGCTCTTACCTTAAGATTAGATCATAGACTCACAGAAAGAAAAGGTGATCGGCGAAAGGAAGATTTTCAGCCACCTATTCGCATAAGAGAAAAAACATCATCCGCACCCTCTGATCTTAGCGAACCTATGGACATAGGTGGAATTCAAAGACCGCTGACACAAGAAGAAAAGACTTTAAGAGGCAAAAATGGTCAGTGCCTCTATTGCAGTAAAAAAGGAATTTTTTTACGAGAATGTCCAACTCGGCCCAAAACAATCAATCCGAAAGGGTCATCTACGGCTAACCAACAGGAAAACTAAAAGGCTCAAGTGGTGAGTGGGAGTACCCCTTGAGCAAATATAAGATGGCTCCTGATCAGTTCTTAGCTAATACTTTACAAACTTCGACTTCACACTTAACACTGCATGCCTCAATTAATAAAGACAATGCAACACATGAAGTAGTGGTTATGATAGACTGTATTGCAACCAGTAATTTCATAGACGCAAAGTACTGTAAAAATTTACAACTACCTACCAACGAAAAACAACAGCCAGAAGCAGTAAGAGCTGTAGATGGAACCATATTGACCTCAGGACCTGTAACACACAGTACTAAAATGGTTATGTTATCAATACATCAGGAATCACAGAAATCAGGAGTACATCAAGAACAAATCCTCACCTTTGTTATAATTGATGCACCACAGTTTGGTATCATATTAGGAATACCGTGGTTAACTGAACGCAACCCACGGATTGATTGGGCTCAAAAGAGTGTCCAGTTTGATTCTGAATGGTGTACTCTTATATGTCAATACCAGGTGAATCCTCCTTACATCCAATAACGTCACCAACACATATCATAGCAACTCTTACTGTTGCAACAGCTGCAGAGCAAGATACGCTTTTCATTATGTTTTCAATGCTAGTATGGCTAACACCTTGCCTCCACATAGAGTACATGACTGCCAGATCAACCTTGTACCAGGATCAAAAATTCTGTGCAGTCGCATCTAGGCCCTAACAGAACATGAAAACCAACATCTCTGGACATATCTAGATCAATATTTAAAAAACTGATTTATAAGACCATCTAAATCCTCAGCAGCTTCGCAGTTATTTTTTATACCAAAGGATAATGGTGAATTACACATGTGTATCGATTATAGGGCACTCAATAACATCATAATCAAAAACAGATACCCATTACCTCTCATCCCTGTACTACTCGATCAAGTAAGGTCTGCTAAAATGTATTCTAAACTGGACCTTAAAGGTGCTTATCACCTGGTGAGAGTTTGTGCAGGTGATGAGTGGAAAACTGCGTTTCATACCCAATATGGGTTATTTGAATATAATGTCATGCCTTTTGGGTTTTGTGATGCCTCTGCAGCGTTTCAACATTTTGTAAACGATGTCCTTTAAGAATACTTGGACAAATTTGTGATTGTCTCTATAGATGATATTCTAATGTTTTCAATTACAGTGGAAGAACACATTGAACATGTCACAATTATTTTGACTGCGTTACGTAACAATAAACTGTACTGTAAGCTCTCAAAGTGGGCCTTCCATATTACTGAAGTGGAATTTTTAGGGTTCATTTGTCTCCCCATGGTATTAATATGGCAGAACGCAAAATCCAAGATATTGTAGAGTGGCCAGCACTCAGCACAAGGATATACAAAGATTTCTAGGCTTTGCAAACTTCTATAGGAGGTTTACTTACCACATTTCTATCAAGGGAAGCCCCTTGCTGGGTTACTTCAAAAAGGGGTACGTTTCCATTGCTCTTCAGAAGCATTTTTGGAATTAAAAAATGCATTCACATCAGCGCCAATTTTGAAACACCCAAATACAGAACAGACCTTCATCGTAGATGCAGTCGCCTCTGAAACCGCCATTGGAGCTATTTTATCTCAAAGCAAATGCAATACAAATCAGTTACATCCTGTTGCCTTCCTTCCGAAAACCTTACAAACATCAGAGTGTAATTATACGATAGCTGAAAAAGACATATTGGCAATTTGATTCGCTTTAAAGATTGGCGCCATTACTTGTTAGGTGCACAATTCCCTGTCACATTTTATACAGACCACAGAAATGTGCAATTTGTACGTTGTGCAAAAGCACTAACGGCCAGACAATTAAGGTGGACATTATTTTTAGCAGAATTTAATTTTCAGATAACATTTTGCCCTGGTAATGCCAATAATATAGCTGATGCTCTGTCTCTCACAACTACCAATACAGAGAACTGTAAAAAAGAACCTATTTCTATGATTCCTCAAGACCATATTATAGGGGCAACAGTCACTCTAACAACAGAATGTTGTCAACAAATTCGAAAAGCCTTGCCATTTCCCAAAGTTTTGCAATGGTGCAGTTTGGATAAACAAAAAAGATGAGTTGTAGATAACTTACCATTTTAAGAGGAACATTTGTATATCCGTACAAAGAAGTTACAAAAACAAATACTACAGTGGTGTCATGATCACCCTTTGGCTGGGCACCCAGGACGTATCAACACTGAAGAATTAGTTAATCATCATTTCTGGTGGCCGAGTTGGATATCAGATGTGAATATGTATGTTCAGAACTGTGAAGTTTGCAGCAAACCAAAATCGATAGATCAAAAAAGAAAGGGTTGTTACAACGTCTTCCTACTCCTGCAAAAACATGGGATGACAGATCAGTGGATTTTATTACACAGTTACCAAAGGATCAAAGAAATTATACAGTTGTGGTAATTGTTGATTGTCTCTCTAAGATGCCTCATGCTATTGCTTGTGAAGGTTTACCAACTGCTGCTGAGATGGTTACTGTTTTGTTACAGCACATAGTGAGATTACATGGATTGCAAAAAAACATTATTTCCAATCTCGCTTCTGGAAAGCATGGTGTACTGCACTCAAGGTTAAAAGTCATACATCCACAAGTTTCCATCCTGAAAGTGACAGTCTAACTGAAAGAGTCAATCAAATGCTAAAACAGTATTTACGTAGTTATTTAGTGAACACATCTGGTTCATGGTTACAACTCATTTGGAAAGCAGAATTTGCGTACAATAACATTCAACATTCTACCACACATATGTCTCCCTTTTATGCAAATTATGGGCAACATCCTCAGTGGTTACCATTGCTACATCCGTTACCTTGTGACCAAATTACTGCTGTAGCACTACATTTGCTAAAACTAACTTTGTCGTAATGTTCTACGAGCCAAGGCCATTTATAAAAGGTTTGCTGATAAACAGCAACCTGGACCTTTGTATCTATCAGGTGATTGGTGTGGCTATCTACAAAAAAATTTGGGCCTCATTTATGAGGCCGTGCGTCACTTTTACGCCACCGGTGCGTCACTTTTTGTGACGCACCAGCAGAGTAAAAAATGTGTCCTGTTGCACCATATTTACAAAGTGACGCATCTAGGTAAATGCGTCACTTTGTAAACCCCTGCGCTACATTATACCTACGCCAGGTATAATGTATGCAAGGGGGGTGTATTGACGCAAGAAAGAGTCGTAGAAGTGACGCAGTGAAATCTATAAGATTTCACTGCGCCACTTCTAGGATGCAAATGCGTCAATATCTTACGCCTGCCTCACAGCAGGCGTAAGACTGACGCAGGCCCTTTCACATGGGGCTTGCCCCATGTGAAAGGACGCATTGCTGGAGTTGCGTCACTTTTGTGACACACTCCAGCAATGCGTCACTTTTGCGCCATACAGATACGTCAGAAATACTGACGTATCTGTAACTCCTTGCGCAATGATGCATCATACTGTAAATATGACACATCATTGGTCTCGCAAGGAGGGCGCAGTGAAAAGTGACGCATCGCTGTTTTCACGCAGCGATGCGTCACTTTTCATAAATTAGGCCCTTTCAATTTAAACACTGTCAGCGATTTCAGCCACAGTTTATTGGACCATTTTCTGCTTTGAACCAAGTTAATCCTGTCACCTACAAATTGGGTTTGCCTCGGACAATGAAAATACATCCGGTGTTTCAAACCTCTTTGCTCAAACCTGCACATATGTTGATTCATACATGACCACCCCCTCCACTTATTTTTAAATAATCAAGAGGAATATGAGGTGTGAACCATTAAGAACGTCAAAAGTAATTAAGGAGTGCTTTGGTATTTAGTGGCATGGAAAGGGTTTGGTACGGAACCTGACTCTTGGGAACCTCATTCAGCTATCCATGCACCACGTCTTTTGCACCGATTTCATGCTACGCATCCAATACCCCCTGAACAATCTGTGCAAGATTGACCTTTGGGGGTGTGTACTGTCATGGTTCATGGTGATGGTTTATGGTTCATGATGATGATAATTACTTTATATGCATGCCATCCCTATGGAATGTCACAAAACATACTTCCCAAGGATAAACATAGGTGCGCGTATGGTTAAGTCCCAAACAACTGATGCACAACAGGTTAAAGTCCATCTTGCACATATGCTGTAATACATTTATTTCTTATGGTATGGAGTTACTATTACGTTTTATTGTTATTTTCCTTTTCTTTTAACAAACAGTTTTTCCTTTAAGCAACTGCACTTTTCATGCGGATAATCTGTGAAAGCAACATCGCTGGTAATGTGGATAATCTGGAAGGTTCTGCATAGCACAGAGTGTAACCGCCATCTTGGGGGCGGTCTCACACTATATAAACAGCAACCGCAGCGGAGAACAGTTGCTCGTTATTGACGAAGAGATCCTGGAGAGTGAGACGTCAGCTTGGAGTGGCTTGAATTTCTGATGCATTTAAAGGCTTGACAGCGGGACAAGATATGCAGCCTTCGGCGGTACAGAAACACCTCCGGTCCACAGGTTAGAGGTGTAATGGATCTCAGAAGCAGGTGGTAGACTTCCTTTTAGCATAATTTGGCCACATTTATGAACATTGGACATTGAATACAGCATAACAAACCACAGGTGTCGGTATAAGGAAACTACAGAAGTGAACATAGTTAAAGACACATTAGCAGAGAAAATATCTGTTGACGTTGTGTATTTATTATTCAAATAACGAAGATTTGACATTGGGCAATTTTAAAAAGGATTTATAGGTCATAAAGACTATAGCACTCATAGTTCCATAAGGATATGGAGAGACGTTTAATGAGTACTGATGATAATTCTCTCTAGTGAAAGTATACAGTATATATATATATATATATATATATATATATATATTTATATATATATATATATATATATACATATACATACATACATATATAAATATATATATATATATTTTTTTTTTTTTACCTACTGGTGGTCGCCAGTTGGTAGTTATAGTTAGGATCGTTTTCCAGAGGAAATCCGCAACATTCTATTGGGAATAACTTTGGCGCCGAATGAGGGATCTGCCTGTAATTTTCCTTAACTTTGTTTCGGAGGGATCCGTCAAGCGGGGGCCGAGATAAAAGGGGGTCCCAAAACGTGTTTTCCCCATGTTCATTTCCATAGGGCGGTTGGACTCACTTTTAGCCCGAACGGCTGAATGGACTTCCACCAAACTCGGCAAAATTGTAGGGACTGGTACCCCGATGTGCCTTTGCTATGTCTCAAGATATATGCTCCAGTGGTGTTTACGAAAATTAACTTTGAAAAAATATATATTGGGCTACATTGGGCTATATATATGTTAGAGCCCAAATGTAGCCCAATGTAGCCCAATGTAGCCCAAAGATGGCCACCAGAGACAAAAGAGCCCAAATGTAGCCCAAATATCAGCCAGATGTAGCCCAACTACAGCCCAATGACAGAATGTCCCAGAGTGTTCTAAAGAACAACTAGAACGCTAACAGTCCTACTTATGACAAAAGTATGGCACACCTGAAGTCATCTTGATTGGAATAAAGTGGTAACACTTAATACATTTAATTTGAAAAGGAACAAAATGAGGCGTTTCATTTTGCCATAGAAATTTTATCTATATATATATATATATATATATATATATATATATATATATATATATATATATATATATATATATATTGAGTTTCACAAGTTGTCCTTTTGGATAGCACTCCCAACAAGATTTTCAAAAGCACTGGGACAACCTTCGTGCAGCACAAGTAATTTAATCAACACACGCCTTGCCTGACGCGTTTCAGAGTTAACACTCTTTCTTCAGAGGCAGCATGACAAACAAAGTTAATTCCGTGATAAATATATATATTCACTGAAAAAACCATAGGTTTCACACCAGTTATAGTTAGGAATTAGCATTTAAAAAACCTATTAAATTCACTGAAAAAACCATAGGTTTCACACCAGTTATAGTTAGGTGGAAATTTTACTCGCATAAAACCATTGAAATTCCAACGTTATAGTTAGTTGGACTCACTATAACTTGCGCGTGCAATGCACTGCTGATGACGTCACATATTACATCACTCATGACATGGTCAGTGACATCACTCATGACATCTCAAATGACATCACTGATGACATCATCCAGTGAATGTGTATCTTTCTGAAAAATAAATATTTTTTATATATGTATATCTAAAGGTTGATGGAAGAATAAATGGGTAAATAAATGTCTAAATGGATGTTTTTTTGTGTAAAATTGATTGGTTAACTGACTTATTAAATGTATCTTAGTGAATACATATATTAGCGAGTAATGTTTAAATATTTAAATATCTGTATCTGTGTCTCACTTTGTGTATAAGTGGCTGCATGGGTTAGTGAGTAGCTACATGAGTGTGTATATGGGTTATTAGTTGTTTTTTGGAGTATCAGTATCAGTGTCTGTATGGTTCGGTGGGGATATTACTTAGAGCACAGATGCATGAATGAGTGACTCACTATTTGTATGTATTTTGAAGACAGCATGTGTGCAAGACTGTATGGGTGGATGATTGTGTGTATGGGTGGGTTAGTGAGTATGTGTTTTTATAATTGATTGTTTAAGAGAGTAAATATGTTTCCGTTTCTGTAGAAGTATGTGTAGTGGTGTGTATATAGCAGTATAATCAAGTAAATGTTTTTTTGATAGTTTATTTGCATGTGTGAATTTGTGTGTGAGTAACTATATGGATGAGTATTAGTGTGTAACAGGATGTATAGGTGTATGAGTACATATGATGAGTAAGTACATGCATGAGTGACTATGTAGAACTGTTGGTGAATGAGTGGATGTGTATGTAGATGTTGGAATTACCTAATAAGTTGTTGTAATTGGTATTGGTTTCTCCTTTTTTAAGAAAATGTTAGTTTCTATTTTTGAATGTGTGTGTCAAAGGTTAGTTTATGCTGATTGGAGGTCTGCCACTTTGTCACAAGGATGTTGTCATCAGTGATGCCATTTGAGATGTCATCAGTGATGTCATGAGTGATGTCACTTGTGGTGACTTGACCACCATCCCAGGGCACTAGGACACTGTGGGCCACGGGGCAGCGTCCAGGTCACTGGACATGACTTCCTGTGGGCAGACAGGAAGGGGACACTCACCATCAGGACGAGGAAGAGGACGGACGCAAGAGGCGCCCAGAGCACACATAGAAATAAAGATATGTGAACCGGTACCTGGCTCCTGCGTATTCATTGCCGCGCCAAGGCATCACTACACGACAACTGGCGACGAGGCGGTTTGGAAATCCACGCGTGTGCGTCCCTCGCAACAAAGGGGAACAGGAATACAGGAGGCCACCCTGCATCGCTGTCTGGGGAAGAGGAGCTCATCACTGAAGCGGGAGCCCACCCCGACTGAAAAGGACTGCGGGAAAGACTGCCGGCTGGGACCCCCGTCTGATCGGGTAAGCGCTGCAGGAAAGAGCGCGAAGAAAAGAAAATAGGCGCGAGCTCTCGCGAGAGTCTCGGCGGCCATCTTGGGGTCAGGCGGCCGGGGCCAATAGAAACGCTGCACGGCTGAGCGGCCATTTTGAAGCCAGGCAACGTTGCAGCAAGCGCGAAAGATCGCGAGACTTGGTGGCCATCTTGAAATCAGGCGCCCGGGCCAATGGGAAGGCCAGAATAACGGGCGGCCATTTTGGAAACAGGCAAAACGCCGGAAAAAGAGGAAAAGGAGTAGAAAAAGCTCCAAATTGAGTGGCAAAGCAGTCACAGAAGATAGGAAAGAGGCATAAGGACTACTGAATAGGAAAAAGAAATTAAAATACAATAGAAAAGGAGCAATTACAAGAGGAAGCCAAAGGCTGCCAGGTGAAAGGGAAAAGAGAAAACGGAAAATATATAATAAAGGCATAACAGTACAAAGGCAACAAAAGGGCCAAAGAAAGAGAAAATGCCAGAAACAAAGCACAGTGCGCAGTATCGCACTCCACTACCATTCAGTGTGTCAGAACCACAAGTGGGAATTCGATGGGAGAAGTGGATTGTGAAGTTTGAGCGCTATGTGGAGGCGACTGATGTGGTAGACGGAAAGAAACTAGGGCTATTCCTGAACCTTGCGGGGGATGAAGTGGAGGACCTCCTCATCACACTGCCCCCGAGCGAAATAAAAACATATGACAAGCTGATCAAATGCTTGACGACAAAGTTTGATCCCCAAAGGAATGTCGATTTTGAAAGGTACAATTTCAACATGGCGTTTCAACAGCAGGACGAGTCAATGGATGATTTCGCAACAAGGCTGAGAAAACTAGTGGCTCATTGCGAATTTGAGAACTTTGACAATGAACAGGCCCTTCGCCTAAGATTGATAGAAGGCTGTCGCGACACAGAATTTCGCACAAGACTACTTAAAGAACCGACGAGTGTAGAAAAGATTCTAGATTTGGCAAGAGCGGAGGCCAGGGCAATGGTGCAAGCCAGGCAGATGGACCGAAAGGGAGAACATCTACACCGGATGACAGACACCCGCAAGACGGGCAACTGGAAGAAAGGATCAAAGGAACAAGGAGCAAGAAAAGAGGGCTCGAAAGAAGGCTCTCAATGCTACAGGTGCGGTTTGGACTTTCCACACCGAGGAGCATGCCCGGCATTTGGTCAGACATGCAGAAAATGCAACAAACCCGGCCATTTTGCCACCATGTGTCAAGGGGCACATTTCAGAAATGAAAGAGGAAAACAAAGAGTGACAACAACCAAACATGTACGTCACATGGAAGCGACCGAAAGGAGCTCGTCGGCGGGGTCGGAAGACGAAGATGAGGAACAAAGAACGGCGGGAAAGGTAGAACGCCTTTACCTCATGTCCACAGAGGAAGGGCAGGAGGAGGAGCACATCCGGTTAGTGGACAGGAAGTCTATAAAAAAGACGGATTGGGTGACCATCGACGTAGGGCCCCATCAAACAGAATTTGTGCTAGATAGCGGGGCCACATGTAACATCATGTGTGCCACAGAGTATGATAAGATGAAAAAAAACCCTCCACTTAGACCGTCAAATGTCAAAGTATTCACATGGGGTGCCCAGAATCCAGTAACAAACATGGGAAAATTCACGGAAACCATGACGCACAAGGGCAAGACTGTCACGGAAGACATACACGTGCTACGAGGAGACATTCCTGCACCATGCCTACTGAGCAATGTAACGGCCAAGATAATGGGCCTACTAAAAATGATGTACCACATGTCAGACAGAGAAAACATCCTACAAGAGTACCCGTCACTAACGAAAGGCCTTGGAAAGTTAAAGGGAAGACAAATAACTTTACACATAAATGAATCAGTCAGGCCTATGGCCCAGCATCATAGAAGGGTGCCCATTCATCTACAACCTCAGGTAGAGGAAGAAATAAAGGCGCTACTGGAACAGGACATCATCGAGCCAGCAGAGGGGCCAACGCCATGGGTATCACCAATAGTGGCGGTGCCTAAAAAGGACGCTGCGCAGATAAGAATATGTGTGGACATGAGAATACCCAACACAGCCATAGAACGAGAACGACACCCAGGGCTGCACCTAGATGACATGATAAGTCGCCTGACCGGAATGAGGAAATTCTCCAAGCTCGACCTATGCAAGGGGTACCACCAGCTGGAGCTGGACCAACAGTCCAGATACATCACAACCTTCTCCACACACCTCGGATTATTTCGCTACAAGAGGCTAAGCTTCGGAATATCGTCAGCAGCAGAGATCTTCCAGGAAACAATAAGGCAAATAATAAGACCGATCAAAAACAGTCTGAACTATAGTGATGATATCCTGGTGCTTGGCAGATGTGATGACGAACATGATAAGGCATTGAGAGAGGTGTGCTCACAGCTAGTAGAGGTGGGCCTGACCGTAAACGAAAAAAAATGCGAGCTAGGCAGGGAAGAACTGGTATTCTTCGGACACGTCTTCTCAAAGAGAGGAATGAGACCAGATCGGGGCAAAATAGACACCCTTGAAAAGGCAAAAGAACCAAAAGATGTCGCTGACGTGCGCTCATTCCTCGGTCTCGCCAGCTATTGCGCGAGATACATAAAAGACTTTGCGACAGTGAGTATGCCGCTGAGAGAACTGACGAAGCAGGGCCAAGCTTTTGACTGGACAACTGAGTGTCAAAGGGCGTTCGAGGAAATAAGGGCATCAGTAACGGCAGTGGACCACCTAGCGTACTTTGACCCGAGACTTTGCACCGAACTGACAGTGGATGCCAGCCCGGTAGGCCTTGGTGCGATATTAGCACAACACAAGCCAGGAAAAGACTCGCCGCGACAGATAGTGGCGTATGGAAGCAAGAGTTTGTCAGACATAGAAAGGGCATACTCTCAACCAGAAAAGGAGAGCTTGGCGGTTGTGTGGGCATGTGAGCACTATCACATGTTCATATACGGAAAACCGTTCACGATTGTAACAGATCATCAAGCGCTAGTGACAATCTATGGAAATCCAAAGGCAAAGATACCACCAAGAATTGAACGATGGGGAATAAGGTTGATGGACTACAACTTCACGATTGTCCATAAACCAGGGAAGGATCAAAATCCAGCGGACTACATGTCACGGCATCCGCTTCCCTATCAAAAAGGGGGCGCCACGATGGCAGAGGAATATCTGAACTTCATCGTGAGACAGAGCACTCCGGTATCGATAACAAATGAAGAACTAGAACGAGAAACAAAAGGAGACCAGACATTGCAAGCCGTTGGAGTGGTGGTACGGCAGCAGAGGTGGAGACACATCAACAGCAACACCATCACCGCGGAAGGAGTCAATAAAGAGGAAATGCTGGCTTTCAAAAAGATAAGCGAAGAACTGTCGGAAACAGAGAAAGGAATATTAATGAGGGGCTCCAGAATTGTAATACCACGTCGGCTCAGAAAGAGAACAGTTGAACTAGCACATGAGTCGCATCGAGGCATTGTGGCGACAAAGAAGATGCTGAGAGAAAAAGTCTGGTTCCCGGGTCTGGACAACATGGTAGAGGAAGAGATAGCACACTGCCACACCTGTCAAGTAACAGGACCTCCCGCCAAACAGACACCACTAAAGATGTCGGAACTGCCACCGGCAGTATGGACAGAGCTGGCAACAGACTTCTATGGGCCGCTAGAGAATGGAAAATACCTACTAGTGGTCATTGACGAATTCTCGAGGTTTCCAATAGTAAGAGAAGTATCGTCGACGTCGGCAAGTGCTACGCTACCAGTGCTAGATGACATATTTGCCGCGTGGGGCTCCCCGCAAACACTGAAAACGGACAACGGTCCTCCATTCTCGGGAGAGGAATTCCGCAGATTCCTGGACTACCTGGGGATAAAACATCGGAAAATAACTCCCTTGTGGCCACAGGCCAATGGAATGGCAGAACGATTCATGGGGACAATAAAGAAAGCCATCATGCGGGCGAAGTTGACGCAAATATCTATTGGACAAGCGCTATGTCAAGTACTCAGAGACTACAGGAACACCCCTCATAGCTCCACCGGCAAATGCCCGGCAGAGCTGGTGCTGGGGAGATCGAGCAGAACACGGTTACCTCAGATAGAGGTAACGGGAAACACGACCAGAAGTGACATTGCGGCCAGAGATCACAAAGCAAAACAAAAAATTAAAGAATATGCCGACAAAAGGAGAAATGCAACAGAACACCAGCTGGCTGAAGGGGATCTGGTGGTAGTGCGACAGAAACAACAAAGGAAGTCGGACAGTCCATTCTCAAGAGACCCGCTGGTTGTGACTGATGTGAAGGGGTCAATGGTGACTGCAGCTTCAGACAACAGGAAAATAACAAGGAACAGCTCCCACTTCAAGGAATTGAAAGTGGAGGAAGAAGAACGTGCAACAACAACTGAAAACAGTGAACAAGAACAAAGACCAAAAAGGGAGACGGTACTAACAAAAGAGGAAAACGAAGGACCAGAACAGAGCAGAGGACAAAGACCAAAAAGGGAGTGCAAGAAGACGAGAAGGCTACTGGAAGAAATGTAGAGACTTCTCTCTTTCTCTCTCTCTCTCTCTCTCTCTCTCTCTCTCTCTCTCTCTCTCTCTCTCTCTCTCTCTCTCTCTCTCTCTTCCCCGAGGCCAAGGATTTGCACATGGGACAAAGACATTCCGTTTGCAACAAAGGGGGAGATGTGGTGACTTGACCACCATCCCAGGGCACTAGGACCCTGTGGGCCACGGGGCAGCGTCCAGGTCACTGGACATGACTTCCTGTGGGCAGACAGGAAGGGGACACTCACCATCAGGACGAGGAAGAGGACGGACGCAAGAGGCGCCCAGAGCACACATAGAAATAAAGATATGTGAACCGGTACCTGGCTCCTGCGTATTCATTGCCGCGCCAAGGCATCACTACACGACATCACTGACCATGTCATGAGTGATGTAATATGTGACGTCATCAGCAGTGCATTGCACGCGCAAGTTATAGTGAGTCCAACTAACTATAATGTGGGAATTTCAATGGTTTTATGCAAGTAAAATTTCCACCTAACTATAACTGGTGTGAAACCTATGTTTTTTTCAGTGAATATATATATATATATATATATATATATATATATATATATATATATATATATATATATATATATATATATATATATATATATATATATATCCAGGCTCCAAGGTTACACCAAACAACGAGTCTGTGAGCGGGTGCCGTTACACGGTGGCGTATGCGTGAAAATAAATGAAGGCTCAAGGTTTTCTCTCCTTTCTGAGAAAAAAACGATCAGCACTCACGGGAACAGTAGCAAGAAAAGTGGGTTTAATTACGCCTTAGACAGACGCGTTTCGGGAGAACACTCCCTTCTTCCGTGTCAAACACTCGCGCATTGCACGCCACCATTTTTTAAACAGTAACCACCGGTCCAATGACACAAATGAGGGACCATGCTCACTTAGAAAATACATGGGCGCCATCTTGTAAATGCTAAAATGCATTACAGAACATACAGTTTCTGTCACATTGTCGCGCATCAATATTGCGTCTTAAACATCTTAAAACATATAGTTTTAATCTATGTTATCTTGCCGTGGATCGGCAAAGCAACCCATATGGGTTGCCACGTCCCTTCTCTTTCGTAATCAATAAAAAAGTTACATTCAAACATTACTCTCTTAAACACATAGCCTGTGAAATCAAAATCTCCTATATATACATCAATAAATCCTTTCATTCCATGGGATGAATATCTTATACGACAGATCCCTTCCGAAATATACAAGAATTCACAATTCATCCAACACATTGTATCAAAAGATATTCCATCACTGCAACAGAGTTCATTGTTCATTTCATAGTTCACAAGTGTATGGACAAATCCTCACCACTATTGAGCCCACCCGGTGCCTTTGTTTGCATATCTACTATGTATCTCGACTCCAGTCTCCTGAGCTTTAATAACCTGTCACCCCCTCTAGGTGTATCCGGTACTTGATCTAGACAAAAGTACTGGAGGAGATTTCTATCGCTCTGATGTTTAATTGCAAAATGTCCCGCGACCGGGTATGCAAAATCTTTTTTAGCTATAGCCCGCATGTGCTCCAGTATCCTCAATTTTACGGGGTTGATAGTACTCCCAACGTAATTTAATTTACACAGACATCTCAGGCAGTATACTGCATAATTGGTGTGACAAGACAGATATTTGGTTATTCTTCTGCCTCCCGTCACTCCATTAACCTGGTATGTGAGGACTCTCCTACTGTATGCACACGATTTGCATTTTCCACATGGGAAAAAACCTTTGGCCTCACGTAAAGTGCCTTTGGTGTTGATTATAGGATCCATATGGCTGTGTACTAATTGATCCCGTATGGATCTAGCTTTCTTAAATGTTATTTGGGGCCTAGGGGGTATATCAGGACCAATAATATGATCTGTTTTAAGGACATGCCAATGTTTATTCATCACAGATCTAAGCCAGCCGGCATCCTGTGAGAATGTAGTTATCAATCTGAATTTCCCCTGATCAGTGGGGAGTTTGGCTTTCTTCTCAAACAGTTTATCTCTGGCCAACTGATCTACTCTCTGTAGGGCATTGTCCAAAAGTTCAACCTTGTATCCCCTCGCTAGGAACCTCTTTTTGCTCTCACCAACTGCCTGTCAAAAATCACTGTCTAATGTGCAGTTACATTTAAGTCTTAAAAATTCCCCATACGGGATACTTTTAATAAGACTCTTCGGATGACTACTTGAAGCATGCAAGGTGCTATTGCCCGCCGTGGGCTTTCTATACAATGATGTTTTAATAGTATTATCTGCAATCTCCACACTCAGATCCAGATAACTCGCTGCCACCGAGCTTACCTGTCCCGTGAATATCAGATTGCAGACATTGTCATTAAGTACAGTTATATAGTTTTCTGCCTCAGTGATTGACCCATTCCAAATCAGGAACAGGTCATCAATATACCTGTACCATGAAACGATCTTTTCAGACCAAATTGCATTCTGTGGGGCCCAGGCTACCTGCTCCTCCCACCAGCCCACGAATAAATTTGCGTAGCTGGGGGCGCAGCAGGAGCCCATCGCCGTCCCTGAGATCTGTCTAAACATCTTATCCTCAAACAGAAAAATGTTATACAAAAGACAGAAATCAATTAGTTCCAATAGCATCTGATTATGTATGGCATGCTTCAATGGTTTCTTTCCCAAGAAATATTCAACTGCTTGAAGACCTTGTATACGGTCTATACATGTGTATAGACTAGTGATATCAAGAGTTATAAAGCAGTATGATGATTGCCATTTTATTTGTTCCACATGTTCAATGAAATCAGCAGTGTCTCTGATGTACGACTTCCAAAGTAAGGACTGAATCAAACAAAAAATAATCCAGAAATTTAGATAGACTTTCAGTTAACCCCCCCATAGAGGACACTATGGGTCGCCCCGGTGGTCTATTCATATCTTTATGAATCTTGGGCAGATAATAAAACGTGGGCAAAGTTGGGTTTGTCGTTTTTAGGAAAAGATACTCCTCCACATCAAGCATATGTTTATCATGCCATTTTTTCAGTTGGCAATGTAGATTGTCAACACTTTTCAAATACACTTTTCTAGTTGTTGCTTCATAGCAGTGTACATCGCCCAATTGGCGCATGGCCTCCTCAATGTATTGTTCATGTACTTGTTGGCACCAAAATATAATCCCAAGTGGGCAGAGAGGGTGACATGTGCCTTGTCACATTGCTTTGTAGCCATGAGAAAGCGTGAGCACTAACTGGAATCGTGCTCACGCGTCTTCCATCCGCTAACAAGGCACATGTCACCCTCTCCGCCCACTTGGTATTATATATTTTGGTGCCAACAAGTACATGAACTTTACACCTACAAGGCAAAACTACAATGTCCAAGATGCCGCAGGAGTGGCAGCGTCCCCGCCCAGGGGCGTGGCAATCAATAAAGACAGTTAGTTCCTGTGCCTAGCATACTGCGCCACAGAAGAAGGGAGCAGGTTTCTCCCGAAACACGTCTGGCAGCTTGAATTTCCAGAGTGGTTTACCTGTGTACATGCCTCTAGCAAGCCGTGAATAAAACTTGGCGTTTTCTAAAAGAATCTTCCTGGTGGTCCTTCAATTTGGGAATCTGGTAATTGTGAAATGTTTAGCGGCCATCCCGGTCGCGAAGGTGACCCCCCAGCCAATGGATCCGAGTCAGCACCACTGGGTGCATGATGTTAGCGGATGGAAGACGCGTGAGCACGATTCCAGTTAGTGCTCACGCGAACGCTTTTTCATAGCTACAAAGCAATGTGACAAGGCACATGTCACCCTCTCCGCCCACTTGGGATTATATATTTTGGTGCCAACAAGTACATGAACTTTACACCTACAAGGCAAAACTACAATGTCCAAGATGCCGCAAGAGTGGCAGCGTCCCCGCCCAGGGGCGTGGCAATCAATAAAGACAGTTAGTTCCTGTGCCTAGCATACTGCGCCACAGAAGAAGGGAGCCGGTTTCTCCTGAAACACGTCTGGCAGCTTGAATTTCCGGAGTGGTTTACCTGTGTACATGCCACTAGCAAGCCGTGAATAAAACTTGGCGTTTTCTAAAAGAATCTTCCTGGTGGTCCTTCAATTTGGGAATCTGGTAATTGTGAAATGTTTAGCGGCCGTCCCGGTCGCGAAGGTGACCACCCAGCCAATGGATCTGAGTCAGAACCACTGGGTGCACGATGTTAGCGGACGGAAGACGTGTGAGCACGATTCCAGTTAGTGCTCACGCGAACGCTTTTTCATGGCTACAAAGCAATGTGACAAGGCACATGTCACCCTCTCCGCCCACTTGGGATTATATTTTGGTGCCAACAAGTACATGAACTTTACACCTACAAGGCAAAACTACAATGTCCAAGATGCCGCAGGAGTGGCAGCGTCCCCGCCCAGGGGCGTGGCAATCAATAAAGACAGTTACTTCCTGTGCCTAGCATACTGCGCCACAGAAGAAGGGAGCAGGTTTCTCCCGAAACGCGTCTGGCGGCTTGAATTTCCGGAGTGGTTTACCTGTGTACATGCCACTAGCAAGCCGTGAATAAAACTTGGCGTTTTCTAAAAGAATCTTCCTGGTGGTCCTTCAATTTGGGAATCTGGTAATTGTGAAATGTTTAGCGGCCGTCCCGGTCGCGAAGGTGACCCCCCAGCCAATGGATCCGAGTCAGAACCACTGGGTGCACGATGTTAGCGGATGGAAGACGTGTGAGCACGATTCCAGTTAGTGCTCATGCGAACGCTTTTTCATGGCTACAAAACAATGTGACAAGGCACATGTCACCCTCTCCGCCCACTTGGGATTATATTTTGGTGCCAACAAGTACATGAACTTTACACCTACAAGGCAAAACTACAATGTCCAAGATGCCGCAGGAGTGGCAGCGTCCCCGCCCAGGGTCGTGGCAATCAATAAAGACAGTTAGTTCCTGTGCCTAGCATACTGCGCCACAGAAGAAGGGAGCAGGTTTCTCCCGAAACGCGTCTGGCAGCTTGAATTTTCGGAGTGGTTTACCTGTGTACATGCCACTAGCAAGCCGTGAATAAAACTTGGCGTTTTCTAAAAGAATCTTCCTGGTGGTCCTTCAATTTGGGAATCTGGTAATTGTGAAATGTTTAGCGGCCGTCCCGGTCGCGAAGGTGACCCCCCAGCCAATGGATCCGAGTCAGCACCACTGGGTGCATGATGTTAGCGGATGGAAGACGCGTGAGCACGATTCCAGTTAGTGCTCACGCGAACGCTTTTTCATGGCTACAAAGCAATGTGACAAGGCACATGTCACCCTCTCCGCCCACTTGGGATTATATTTTGGTGCCAACAAGTACATGAACTTTACACCTACAAGGCAAAACTACAATGTCCAAGATGCCGCAGGAGTGGCAGCGTCCCCGCCCAGGGGCGTGGCAATCAATAAAGACAGTTAGTTCCTGTGCCTAGCATACTGCGCCACAGAAGAAGGGAGCAGGTTTCTCCCGAAACGCGTCTGGCAGCTTGAATTTCCGGAGTGGTTTACCTGTGTACATGCCACTAGCAAGCCGTGAATAAAACTTGGCGTTTTCTAAAAGAATCTTCCTGGTGGTCCTTCAATTTGGGAATCTGGTAATTGTGAAATGTTTAGCGGCCGTCCCGGTCGCGAAGGTGACCCCCCAGCCAATGGATCCGAGTCAGAACCACTGGGTGCACGATGTTAGTGGATGGAAGAAGTGTGAGCACGATTCCAGTTAGTGCTCACGCGAACGCTTTTTCATGGCTACAAAGCAATGTGACAAGGCACATGTCACCCTCTCCGCCCACTTGGGATTATATTTTGGTGCCAACAAGTACATGAACTTTACACCTACAAGGCAAAACTACAATGTCCAAGATGCCGCAGGAGTGGCAGCGTCCCCGCCCAGGGGCGTGGCAATCAATAAAGACAGTTAGTTCCTGTGCCTAGCATACTGCGCCACAGAAGAAGGGAGCAGGTTTCTCCCGAAACGCGTCTGGCAGCTTGAATTTCCGGAGTGGTTTACCTGTGCACATGCCACTAGCAAGCCGTGAATAAAACTTGGCGTTTTCTAAAAGAATCTTCCTGGTGGTCCTTCAATTTGGGAATCTGGTAATTGTGAAATGTTTAGCGGCCGTCCCGGTCGCGAAGGTGACCCCCCAGCCAATGGATCCGAGTCAGCACCACTGGGTGCGTGATGTTAGTGGATTGAAGACGCGTGAGCACGATTCCAGTTAGTGCTCACGCGAACGCTTTTTCATGGCTACAAAGAAATGTGACATGGCACATATCACCCTCTCTGCCCACTTGGGATTATATTTTGGTGCCAACAAGTACCTGATCTTTACACCTACAAGGCAAAACTACAATGTCCAAGATGCCGCAGGAGTGGCAGCGTCCCCGCCCAGGGTCGTGGCAATCAATAAAGACAGTTAGTTCCTGTGCCTAGCATACTGCGCCACAGAAGAAGGGAGCAGGTTTCTCCCGAAACGCGTCTGGCAGCTTGAATTTCCGGAGTGGTTTACCTGTGTACATGCAACTAGCAAGCCGTGAATAAAACTTGGCGTTTTCTAAAAGAATCTTCCTGGTGGTCCTTCAATTTGGGAATCTGGTAATTGTGAAAAAAAAAATTATATATATATATATATATATATATTTTATCCAAGACTACTGTAGCGCTTAACAGGAGTTTCACCCAAAAAAGACACAGCTCCACGAACTCACGATGCAAATTCAGCAATATTTCTTTTTTCAGGAAAAAGATGGCAGTTCCACTCAACGCGTTTTGAGACCCTGTCTCTTGGTCACGAGTGCTGTTGGTGGCTAAGGCATTGGTCTATAAACAATTATGACGTGCATAAAGTAAACAACACTGAAAACAGACTTCTGTTCGCTGTTCAGGGTACAAATGTGCAAAGAAAAAATTATCATAAATAAATATTCTTCATTACTGGTGCATGAACTTTCATTTTAAAATAATTAGATAAACCAGATCAATTAATTCTTTCCTGGTTTGTTCAATTTGTGGAAGATTCATAATTTGATCAAACTTATATAAACAATGCGGGTCAAAAAAGGACGAGTGTCAACTTATTGGTGCATATCATACTATAAAGTGGGAATGTTCAAATATTTAAGGAATTGTGCCCAAGTGGGCTAACCTTATTTTCAAAGTTAAACATTATTTATCAATTCTCCCAACAAGGCACTAATGCCTTTACATTTTAAAGAGTGGGAGAAATTACTCCAAATGCACCAAAACGTATACCGCCCATATTGTGTTAAGTTTTTCAATTTATTTTGAAATGAAAGTTCATGCACCAGTAATGAAGAATATTTATTTATCATTATTTTTTCTTCTTTGCACATTTGTACCCTGAACAGCGAACGGAAGTCTGTTTTCAGTGTTGTTTACTTTTTGCACGTCATAATTGTTTATAGACCAATGCCTTAGCCACCAACAGCACTCGTGACCAAGAGACAGGGTCTCTGAACGAGTCGAGTGGAACTGCCATCTTTTTGCTGAAAATAAAATATTTCTGAATTTGCATCGTGAGTTCGTGGAGCTGTGTCTTTTTCAGGTGAAACTCCCGTTAAGCGCTACAGTAGTCTTGGATAATTTAGAGGTTCGCCGCCTTTTACCACGAGCCGCCGTCGCTGGAGGCGGGGACATGGCGTTCTCGGCGCTCTGCCGTGAGAAGTTGTTTGCTTGATATATATATATATATATATATTCACTGAAAAAACCATAGGTTATAGACCATATATAGTTAGGAATTAGCATTTAAAAAACCTTATTTTACTCACACAAAACCATTGAAATTCCATATATAGTTAGTTGCACTAACTATATATCGCGCACCCGCAATCCACTGCTGATCATGTCACATATTACATCATTCATGACATGGTCAGTGACATCACTGATGACATCACTGATGACATCTCAAATGACATCACTGATGACATCACTGATGACAACATCCAGTGACTGTATGTTTCTGTAAAGTTAAAATATGTCTTACATATTGAAGAATGAGTGGATGTATAAGTGTCTGGATGAAGGATTTAGTAGGTGCGTGACTGACTGTATGAGTGAGTGATTAAATGTGTCTCACTGAATGCATGGGTTAGTGACTAAACTGTCTTAATTTGTGCATCATTATGTCTGTTGTTCTGTAAACTGCTGCATGTGTTGATCATTAGCTATACGAGAGGCTATATGTGTTATTAATTGGTTGCCCAAGTATTTCTATGGGAGATTGAGTTTGTGTGGGGGTGGCTGGAAGGTGTGTGACTCTATGCATAGATGTGTGAGCAGTTTATTCACTAGGTGTATGAGTTCAAGAGTGCATGTGGAAACAGCTACATGGGCAGTTGACTGTGTGCATGAGTGTATTGATGAGTGAATGGATATCTCAATGCTACATGTCATAGTAAGTACATATGTAAAACACAGTACATGTGAGAGTTGGCATATATAAATAACTGTGCATGAGAGCCACTGAATGAGTGAGTGGTTGTATCGATCATTGTGAACTTGTATCAGGGATTGTATAAGAGAGTAAATATGTGTTAGTATATGTTTCAATAAGTAAGGTGTGTTTAACTGTATAGTTGAAGAAATGGAGGTGAGATTGTTTCTTTGCATGACTGACTGGGTGTGTGAGTAACTCCATGGATGAGTGGCAGTGTGTGAGTGTCTGTATACACTGAGTGTATCTAAGGTTATATTAGAGTCTGAAGAGGTTTATCGTATTAGCACAAGAATGATGTCAAATGAGATGTCATCAGTGATGTCATCAGTGATGTCATTTGAGATGTCATCAGTGATGTCATCAGTGATGTCACTGACCATGTCATGAATGATGTAATATGTGACATGATCAGCAGTGGATTGCGGGTGCGCGATATATAGTTAGTGCAACTAACTATATATGGAATTTCAATGGTTTTGTGTGAGTAAAATAAGGTTTTTTAAATGCTAATTCCTAACTATATATGGTCTATAACCTATGGTTTTTTCAGTGAATTTTCAAGGTTTTGTAAATGCTAATTCCTAACTATATATGGTCTATAACCTATGGTTTTTTCAGTGAATTTCAATGGTTTTTTAATAGCAAATATCATAAGCTGTCGAATGTCAAGTACGTGGTAAGTGAAAACATTTTCGTGTTTATGCACACTGATCTGCTTTGAATGGTGCCCCCCCCCTCATTTCTATTAGGAGTACTCTCTCTTTGCAGATAGTGAAAGGTAGTTAACGCAGGCCTTTGCCCCGTTGTAATCCGTCGTGCCTGTTTCTCTCTCCATTTGATTGATTGTTATCCAAGTATTTACTGTTTTAGAATTAGTTCTCTTTGGTTCATTCTCTATTTACAAACAAACACAGAGTCGCAATACTCTGTTTAGTCTTTGCAGATAACGAAAAATCGTGTAAAAAAAAGAAAAGGAATCGAGCAAAATCAGTAGGCCACTAATGGGATCTCTTTTTGACCTCGCTAAAATAGAAACATTAGGAACAACCCCTCATGACAAATACAAAACTAGTGAGATGAACTGAACTCCACACAATCATGGCTGCAAAACAGCTCGGCTCCGCCACCCACCCCGCCCAAAATAACGATAAAGAACGGCTGCCATGATTGGTTGCGGAATGACCACGACGGAGCTACGAAATGGTGCTGCTCTCATGCTAACCCCAGCTTCAGTCTGAAACATCCAGAAACACTGTAGACTACCAATTCGATCAGTTCCGGTAGCGCCCCAATGTAACCCGGTAGAGAAGAACTAGCCCTCCCCTCTTTGACTGATGGTTCTTGTTGCCTGTCCCTTCTGTTGTCATTTAACAGAACTATTTAGCCTGCTGAAAGGGGTTGTGTTCCGACCGCTGGTTGGTGGAGACATTTTGACTATATTCTGTACCTGCGTTGTCCCGTAATGCGTCATATGACGCGCCGCGTTAGCGCATCCGGAAGTCATCCGGGGCGCGCAGCGCGTAACGTAAGCATAACAAGTCATGTGACTTGTTAATAAAACTTTTCATTGGTTCATTTTACTTTTCTTATTGTAATGATGAAAGGCTTGGTCATATGACCTAAAAATTACGCTTTTCATTACTTCCGAACATTATTTTTTCTTAAATATATGTTATAATGTTCCAGGCTAATGTACTTTCCCGGAAATTTTACAACTGTCCTGCAAGTAAAATATATTCTTTTTTCGAGAAAAAGAGCGTTTCTTCGTCCCATGACGGAGCCGTTGAGCAAAAGAGGGTCGACCTGCTGTCTTAGTCGCCGATACGCCTGAATATGAGATTCTTATCGATCACTTTATGTTGCAGGAATAGAAAACACAACAGCCCTTGACCATCTATCTTTACTCCGTTCCTTCGTATTATACCTTTTACCCTTCATGTAATTGGTCTGCTTTATTTCACTTGCCTTTTAATGATTCTAAAACAGTCACTATTATTAAAAACTTTACCAATGTATATACTACTACCATGTTTTCTTTTAAAAACCTTTATTGTGAAAATTTCATTATACAAATACGAGCCTATAACCACGTGGGCCTGCCACAGAGCAAACTGTAATCGTATATGATGAATAGACATTTACACTGTAGAGGAACGTAACGGGCGGGCCATTAGGTTGCAAGAACTAAGGTGTCTAACAGTTACGGAATCGGTGGACGTACATTTTATAATTAAAATACGACAGGGCCAGTTACAATAAAATTATCTAGATATACATTTGCGGGCAAGTACCATGGGTGACGTTAATTCGAACTTTCAACAGTACAGTAATCAATAACACATCAGAACTTAATATCAATAGGGATGTCGAAATATTCAATCAATTCTCGTCCCCGCCCGCCATGTGCTTCAAAACTGCATACGTATCTCGTGATTTCAAGGTTCTGCAACCAGTACACAACAAGGAGTTACGAGTCCCATTTATTCCGGCGCCATTTTGGGCGAGGACGGGCAGGTCCAGGATATAGTTAAAATGTCTCTACCAACCATCGACTATGATGATGTTCATATGCTGTATTTATTAGAGTAACACTCATCTGTCCACATGAAATTAATTTGCCACAATCTAAACATGTCATTTTAATCTTTCCAAAGTTCTTCTAAATATTTGGGACCGTTTCCCTTGCCTCTGAAGCTCTCAGTGCCACTTCTTTGATGAATGTACTAGCAGGTCAGGGGTTCTCCTCCAAATCTCTCTTTTATGCAGCACTATAATTAATTGGTGCCACCTCTCCATATGACGATGCATGGTATAGTTACCACAACTATATTTTTTTTCGGTTCCTCTGGAGAGTTCATCGTGGCAGATGAAGCGTGTAACGTACCGGGCATTTACCTTTTTTTGCCTGTACAGGAAAGGAAAAAAAAATCGAGCGTCCGAGTTCTAAGGTGTCCCAGGGCCATTTTAGTGGACCAGGCCCAAATCCAAAGAACAGGCCGCCATTTTGAGAGTCCTCTTGCAGCCGCCTGTCGCTGTAGCATCAAGAGCAGCCGAAACTCAGCTGAATGGCAACTGAAACGGTAAAGGGGCGCCCCACTACAGCAGACGAGCCTCCACCTAGGAAGGCCCATTCACGCCGGCTCCCCCCCCTTCGGGCACCCCACGCCGTTATTCGGAGCAGTATTGTAGGATGGCCACACCAGTGCGGCAACTTGCTAGACATCACCTCGGTGGTAACCGAATCTCAACGCCTTGTGGTGTCTTCTATTCAAAAAACATTGTTATGCTGCCTTCGACCTATTCGCCGCAAGTGCGCACACAACTCAACTGCATAGCTTGCTAGACACCACCTCGGTGCCATCCGGATCTTGGAATGTCAGCACCTTTTGGTGTCTTCTCTTCAGAAAATATTGTTGCGCTGCCTTTGGCCCCATTCGCACATCAGTCCGCTACTGACGCCATCTCACAGGCTAATGGGGCGCCCCACGCCGACTTTCAGCATTGTAGAATGACCACACCAGTACAGCAACTTGCTAGACATCACCTCGGTGCCATCCGGATCTCGGCGCCCCACTGCAGATGAAGTGCCTCTCAACTATGAAACCACCACGGTGACATCCGGATCTTGGCGCGTTGTGCTGCCTTCGGCCTATTCGCACATCGGTCCGCTACTGACGCCATCTCACAGGCTAATGGGGCGACCCACGCCGAGTTTCAGCATTGTAGGATGACCACACCAGTACAGCAACTTGCTAGACATCACCTCGGTGCCATCCGAATCTTGGCATCTCAACGCCTAGTGGTATCTTCCATACAAAAAATATTGTTACGCTGCCTTTGGCCCCATTCGCACATCAGTCCGCAACTTAGACATCACCTCGGTGCCATCCGGATCTTGGCATCTCAGCGCCTTGTGGTGTCAGTCAGAAAATATTGTTGCGCTGCCTTTGGCCCCATTCGCACATCGGTCCGCTACTGACGCCATCTCACAGGCCAACGGGGTGCCCCACGCCGACTTTCAACATTGTAGGATGGCCACAGAAGTGCGACAACTTACTAGACACCACCTCGGTGCCATCCGGATCTTGGCGCGTTGTGCTGCCTTCGGCCTATTCGCACATCGGTCCGCTACTGACGCAAACTTAGAGGCCAACGGGGCGCCCCACGCCGACTTTCAGCATTGTAGGATGGCCACACCAGTGCACCTTACTAGACACCACCTCGGTGCCATCCGGATCTTGGCGCGTTGTGCTGCCTTCGGCCTATTCGCACATCGGTCCGCTACTGACGCCATCTCACAGGCCAACGGGGCGCCCCACGCCGACTTTCAGCATTGTTGGATGGCCACACCAGTGCGGCAACTTACTAGACACCACCTCGGTGCCATCCGGATCTTGGCGCGTTGTGCTGCCTTCGGCCTATTCGCACATCGGTCCGCTACTGACGCAAACTCACAGGCCAACGGGGCGCCCCACGCCGACTTTCAGCATTGTAGGATGGCCACACCAGTGCTGCAACTTGCTGGACACCACCTCGGTGCCATCCGGATCTTGGCGCGTTGTATTGCCTTCGGCCTATTCGCACATCGGTCCGCTACTGACGCCGCCTCACGTGCCAACGTATTTTCTCCGCATTTTATACCCTATGCCGCATAACAGGTCATGTGACTTGTTTAGAAAACTTTTCATTGGTTCATTTTACTTTTGGTTTCCTAATGATGGAAGGCTTGATCATATGACCTAAAAACAACACTTTTCATTGGATGAAAACTTTTTTTTTTTCCCAAACGATGAAAGCCCCACCTTGTTTCTGGATGTTTCAGACTAAACTGGCGTCAGCATGAGAGCACCACCATCTCGTAGCTCCGTCGTGGTCATTCCGCGAGCAATCATGGCAGCCGCTCCCCACCAGAAGCCTGCAGGAGTCGGGGCCCCCAAAACTTTTGATGAATTCTCAAGGCGGAGGGGACGCTTTCGAGAATGGGGTCCAAGACCTAGCAGACAAGCGTCCGATTTCCAAGGTGTCCCAGGGCCATTTCAGTGGACCAGGCCCAAAAAGGAAAGAGCCTGCCGCCATTTTGAGAGTCCTGTGACAGCCGCCTATCGCTGCACCGCAAGAGTGGGCGCAACTCAGCTGCATTGCGGCTTTTGACACAGTGGACCAAAAACGGACGGAATGGCAACTGAAACGGTAAAGGGGCGCCCCACTACAACAGATGACACTCCACCTGGAGAGGCCCGTTCACGCCGCCTCCCCCGGGGCGCCCCACGCCGTTATTCGGAGCAGCATTGTAGGATACCAAAACCAGTGCGGCAACTTACTGGACATCACCTTGGTGCCATCGTTCTGCTGCCTTGGAACTATTCGCACAACAGTTTGCTACTGATGACCCACCCCCCGCGACGCCCCACGCCGTTATTTGCTGGGTGGCAACTTACTAGACATCACTTTCGTGTCATCTAGATTTCGGCGCGTTCTGCTGCCTTGGAACTATTCGCACAACAGTTTGCTACTGATGACCCACCCCCCGCGACGCCCCACGCCGGAAATCTGGACGTTGTGCTGCGTTGGGACTATTCGCACAGCCGACCGCTACTTCGTTGTTTTTCCCTAAAAATGTTTATATGTTATTACTATTTTTGTTTTCTTGTATATATTTATAAATTATTAAAGTTTTATAATCTTACTACTTTGTCGGAGTGCTATATATTTTTAATGTGACACATAATTGTAAAAACTTTGATGTACAAAGAGTCATCTCTGGAATCTTCCGCTTCACGCTCGGTCCCCTCCCCAATCACAATACAGGATGGTTTTCAGATAATAGCAACGCTTCTGCTGTGACGGATCTCATCGAGTGTGGGCCTTGATCTACTATAACTCCTTTGAAGAGGGGTGATTCTTTACAGCTGTGGCCATAAACTACATCTGCAGGGCTAGCTGATAGCCTAGGACCGGCCTGGACAATCGGACACAGAGGAAAAGGAGTGTCAGAGGGTGCGGTGGTGAATAGGGCGAAAGGGAGGTGTCGGGCGGGCACAGGGTGTGATTCTCAGGGAAGAGCAGCGCAGATGGGGGGAGGTTTATTACCCATGCATAAGACAGAGAGCGGGGGTGACCACTGCCTGGGTGAGATGCTTGCGAGGGTGGGGAGCCATGCTAAGGATCGACAGCGTGCACAGAGTGGGTCTGGTCAAGGCATCTAAAATGGCTGCCGTGCACGACAAAAGTGTGGCATTTGAAAAAAGACAAGATGGCGCAGACAATGTTTTTCAACACTTCCTGATTTCCTTCGAATCGAACGTTAACAGACGTTGGGGCATATTACCAAAGTTAAGCGATATTTATCCCTAACGATGCATTGCAAAGATTTTTTTACCGTCAGAAATTATCGCAGATAAACCTTGCTATTATCAAGGTTTATCGCAAATACGATAAAAAACGACCGCAATGCATTAATATCGCTGAAAACTCAGCGATATTCATGCATTACCGAGCTAATGCTCTTAGCCATGTTATCCACCTCCCATTGGATAACATGGCTAAGAACTGCTCAGGGCAGCTGTTACTTTTTGGAGATATTCGCGCTTATCTCGAATATTTCCAAAAGTTGATAATAGGAGATAGCGATGTTAGCGACTGTTTCCAGTCGCTAACATCTTGGCATGCCCACTTTGCATGTCATTAGTGATAAATATCACTCACATGCAAAGTGGGGCCCAAGATGGTCGCTATCTCCTACTAGCCGTCGCTAACTGGTGTTAGCAACAGCTAGGTAATACAGATATAATTTTATCTCCGCGAAGCGGAGCGCTGTTACAGATATATATCTTGTTTTTGAACGTTAATTTCTCAAAATGCACTGAAGCACATATATTGAGACCTAGCAAAGGCACATCGGGCTACCAGTCCCTAATATTTTACCAAGTTTCGTGCAAATCCATTCAGCCGTTCGATTATTATTATTATTTTTTTTTTTTGCCCCGCGGGGCCCTTTTAAAACCTCCACATCAAACCTAGGGGGTCAGCGAGGATCTACTATGCCCCCTTATGGTCATTTGCCCCTTCGCTTTGGCCTCCTCTTGTCTCTCGATCCTACCGAGAGACAAGATGGCGGCCGCTACGTACTGTTTGGAATGTTTACAGACACCGGAGAGCCAATCAGCTTCGCTTCGCAAAGCTCCGTAACGCGAAAAGTACGCGAAGCGGTGCGCTGTTACAGATATATATCTTTTTTTGAACGTTAATTTCTCAAAATCCACTGAAGCACATATATTGAGACCTAGCAAAGGCACATCGGGCTACCAGTCCCTACAATTTTGCCAAGTTTCGTGCAAATCCATTCAGCCGTTCGATTATTATTATTATTTTTTTTTTTTGCCCCGCGGGGCCCTTTTAAAACCTCCACATCAAACCTAGGGGGTCAGCGAGGATCTACTATTCCCCCTTATGGTCATTTGCCCCTTCGCTTTGGCCTCCTCTTGTCTCTCGATCCTACCGAGAGACAAGATGGCGGCCGCTACGGACTGTTTGGAATGTTGACAGACGCCGGAGAACCAATCAGCTTCGCTTCACAAAGCTCCGTTGCGCGAAAAGTACGCGTCCTGGAGCGCTGCCCGGTCCGCTGTTACAGATATATATCTTTTTTTAAACGTTAATTTCTCAAAATCCACTGTAGCACATATATAGAGACCTACAAAAGGCACATCGGGCTACCAGTCCCTACAATTTTGCCAAGTTTCGTGCAAATCCATTCAGCCGTTCGGGCTAAAAGTGAGGCCAACCGCCCTATGGAAAACTCAATGTTAAAAACACGTTTTGGGACCCCCCTTTTTTCTCGACCCCCCCTGGACGAACCCCCCCCAATTTTCAGGGGCTGCTCAGAAACAAAATGTGCCATTTTCCTGAAAATTTCAGCCAATTCCGTCCACAAACGCCAAAGTTATTAGACATAGAATTTTCAAAAAACCCATAGAGAAAAAATCCTAACTATATATACCTACTGGCGACCGCCAGTAGGTAATATATATATATATATATTGGCATTCTACAAAGATAAAAAAATGTATTTCACAGGTAAGATCTAGTAAGGTAATACACAATAACGTACAGTGATACTACAACTGATTGTGCAGTGAGGTTTTTCAACTGTCCAACATCTCGTTCCAGGTCTCCCTCCCTGCAGAACCCTCCCTAATTTCCCTTCCCATCATTTGGCCACTCCGACCTTCTCTTTATGTATAATCAGAATCTCTGCTGCCAAAAGGTGGGCATATTGTCGGTACTGTTCCTGAGAAATCAGCCCGTCACAGTGAGTGCATGAGTGTCTGAGGGGGTCTGTGAGTTGGTGGATTAGTCCCTGAGTGGGTCTCTGAGTGGGTATGTAAGTCTCTGAGTGGGTCTGTGAGTGGCTGTATCGGTCAGTGAGTGAGTGCATGAGTGTCTGAATGGGTCAGTGAGTGGGTGTATTGGGCTGTGAGTGGTTGTACGAGTGTCTGATTGTGTTTGTGAGTGGATGTGTGAGTATCTGAATGGATATGTCAGTGGGTGTGTGAGTGATTGAGCAGCTGTCTATGTGTCTCTGTGGGTGCGGCAGTAGCTGTGTGAGTGACTTGGCCACAAAAGAACTGCACCTGCCCTTTGGTCTAACAAGAGGCCACAGTTTTGCACAAAATATGTACCCAAGTGGAGTTTTTTCTACTGGCTTATTATTAAGTGCTACCTCCTTGGGTAAATGTCCAGTACGTATTATACACTACAGCTGTGCAATGGAGCTTGAGAAAATGTCACCAGTGACCTTGTGTGTGTTTTGGCAATGTGATTGTTCCTGCTGCATCTCCATCCAGGAATATGTGATAACATGAATCCTCCCATATGAAAGACGAAGGGGCTACAAAGAGGTACATTTCCACCAAACAAGTGTCCTTCCTCTTAACTATGAACTGCTTGTTTGTTTGGTGGAGATGTTCTCATATTCCTCTGCATCAAGAACTCCTCACCCAAATTGGCGGGAAACGCACTGCGGAGGGGGGGTGCTTGTTAAGCTGCCCATCATCCTGGCAAAAGATAGGAAGACCTTTGCATACTACGGAGGGCAGGTCAAATGGGCGAAGCTTCCAAGAGACTTTCCTATTTCAATACTCATAGTAATTTAAAGGGAGAACCACAGACTCTGCTCTCACTAAGACAGGACAACAAAGAACCCACTCATCACAGTTACATACAGATTTTGCTCCAATAGATCAATGATGCATTCACCTCCACAAAGCATTTCAGATCATTTTTCAGTATGGAATTGCTGAGAAAGCACACTTGCTTTGCCATCGCCAAGACAAGGAGTTAGGATCATTTGTCCTTTTCAGAAGTGGGCTTCAATGGGCGCACATCCTATGTTTATATTTATAAGTACCTCCTGTAAAGGTTTAATTTCTGTGATCTAAGCATAAGGGCCAGAACGTCACCAGGGACCCCATTCCCCATTCTACAGGGCCCAGCCATGACCTAATGGGAGAGGGGGCTACGCGGTCCCCCTCCAGGGATGATTTTGGCCCCTGGGATCCAATCCCCCTGCTGAAATGTAATGGGGAGAAGCCGCGTGCCCAAATCACGGCCCAATTCTGGCCGAATTTGGCCCCAGAAACCCCCATACCAGGGGCCCAGCTAAATGTAATGGGGAGAGGGGCTGCGTGCCCCCCTCCCTTGACTAATTTTGACCCCATCCCCCAGGGCATGACCATGTCTCCCTGGGTGACCTGGTCCCACCCAGAGCAAGATAACAGAAAAGAGAAACAGCCCTTTTCATCCTACATGTACAAAGTTAAAAAAAGTTGGAGACTCAGCCACACAGGTTCATCACCACTTACAATATGGAACATCAAAGTGTATGTAACTGCCTACAGTAAAATTGGCACCATATCAAGGAGGATCCTGTTACAGGCCCCAAAATCAAGCATCGTAATATTCAGAATGACATTTGTTTCAGAATCCTGACACTGTAAATGCGCTGTAAATATTTGAGCACTTTTATTTAGCATGATTTGGCTAGATGTGTTACAACTGACTACTATGCCGAATGAATTTGTTATCATTCTGATTTTTAGCAATCCAAAATCTGCTTATATAAATATATATTATTGTACTTGCATGAAGTAACATGTAACAAGATGGAGGCTAAAGTAGAGCAGATGAATGAGATGAAAACTCAGGAGAAGATTTACAAGCCTCTGGCGCCACGTTTGCGTCCCTTTTCCAATGTTACAAATTACGTAAAAGTGGCGCAAGGGGCTTGTAAATCTGCCCCTCAGTTTTCAGCAATTCAGAGCATTTTGAAAGCTCCTGTTTGCTAGAACCTGAGTGCTTGCTTTTGCTTGGCAGGAGCTGTCACTGCTCCTGCCAAGCAAAAGCAAATAGCTACGTCCCAGGGGCGGGCACCCCTAGGACATAGCAGGAGCCAGCCGCAAATGTGATGGTCCCAATGGCCATTATTGACTCTAGGAAGAGGTCCGGGGGCCCCCCCTCCTTTGTTCTGCATGGGTCGACCCCGAGAAGGTGGTGGTCCCCCGGGCTGTGTATGGCCCTGAAGGGAGTCCCACAACATCCTTCATTTTTTATTTATGCATTTGCCCCTAGGAGGTGGTGGTCCCCGGGACTGGGGGTCCTTGCAGAAGTGTGTAAACTTCACAGATGTGTAAAGTTTAAAAATAATTGCTCACTAGGAATCCTGCACAAAGTAATTTTATGTGAGTAGCAGTCCCTGCAAAGTCTATTTCTTTCAACAGAATTCAGTGGCGTGAAAAGCTTTAGCTTAAAATCTTCTACGAAAGCTTGTTATGTCACAAATCCTTGCCCACTACCGCATTTGTCCTAAAATTGGCAAATTTGGCAACTTCATGAAGATCCAAAGTTGTTAACTTTGCCCAACTCAGGTGGAAAGAAAATATTCTGAAGAAAGGACCCTCAGAAGACATAAACAAATACTAAACAAAATTATTCGAAATAAAAAAGGCGATGACTCTCTCTCTCTAAGGCCTAAATTTACTAAGGGCTGTGGAGGTGCTCAAGTAAGTTTGCACTGCATCCGAGGGCCTTTTAATGGTAAGTAAACAGAGATGATGTTTTGCCTCACTTTGTGCCCCGCACATACCCTTACCATCAAAATCTCTGCCAACCTCCATTTTAGCAGGAAGTGGATACACCTTACAAACTTATCAAGAAACGAATCTACAAAAAATAACAATGAAACAAGTCCTTTAAATGAAAATACAGTAAAGGATTCCGCTGAAATTTCGCAATTGATGGATACAATAAAAATGTCCACGTTGAACTGCAATAATTGGGAAGTTATTCGTTTTTAATTCACAAGCAGAACAAAAGAACATTCATGTCTGAAATCAGAGAAACCAGCAAATGGCAGGGAGTAAGGATGTACACACAACTTAATTAGCATTAAAGATCATTCCCTGGAGAATTAATGTTAGCAGTCCTTAAGCAAAGCGGCCGTACTTAGCAGAAATGAAACATTCAGAAGGAAGATTGTTCATGCAATCAAAAAATGCTGGAGCCCATGGGTTAGAAGTCTTGACACATAGGGTTTGATTTGCGCCGCGGCCAGGGCGACTGACGCTGGAATCTGGGGACCACGGTTCGATCCCCGGCGGCAGGTTAGCCCAGCACCATGTGACTCTGGGCAATAGCTCGCTTAATCTTCCCGACGGCCCCCAGCGCCTAGAGACCCTTATGGGTGATTGTGCGCTTTACAAATGTGGACTTTATTTAGATCTTAGTGGGGCTGGTCCCGTCATCACTTTTTTGGCAGCCTTCCCGCCCACCGTTCTGGCAGTCGCCTGCCCGATTTAGATGCTGGCTGGCAATGGGAGAAAAGGTCACCATGCTCCAGCTGACTTAACCATGAATTTGCTCCCCTCCCTGGCAGCGTAATGGGCTGCAGGAGGTGGCAGCAGGACTCCAGCAAGGATGTGGCTTGTTTCTGAGGGAATTCCAGCGGGAATCCCTCCCTCTTAGAGTAGGTTGAATGGGACGAAAAGGGGTGAAAACTCACCTTTTTTCAGGGATCAGCCTGTGGTTTCACCCTCTTCTTCTTTGCACAGGTCCTCCCTGTCCTCTTGCACCTTGACCGCGATGGACCGACACCCCATTTTGACAGACCCGAAGGTAGGTGTTCGTGGTGTGTGCTGGTATACATTAGATGGTGTGTGCATGTTGGTGAGGTGCAATGCAGAATTTACACAAAATAGTGACAACACATAACCTACATACACATACACATATACAACATTAATGCGTTTCACGTATTAAAACAATTGTTACCTACCTGTTTCTCCACCACCAAGGTCGCCCTCTGTCAGTCCTCCAATGACACGACACCACCAGCCCAACGGGCACATCCAAATCTGCAGTGGGAGCCCTCCCTCTAGACGGCATGTGGTTCGCCAGCACAGAAGACCACCGCCGACCACCGCCGAGGTGGTCTTCTGTGTATCCCTTATACATCTAAATATGGCAGGAGGAATACCACCAGCTCAGCTGAGCACTCGATCCTGCTGCTGCGGCGGGCTAGCCGCAGGACCACCATGATCTAAATCAGGCCCAATGACATAGTGACCCATGCATTTTCACTTGAGACTTTTTTTTAATTGCCATTATTTAAGGATGGCTTGAAAAATATTTACATCTGTATTGCAGTTAAGTGGCACTCAGTATTATAGTTGTAAAAACAATAAAGGCGCATAGACTAGTGGATCAATTACCGGATACTATCTCAAAAGATGCACATTTCCTGATGCACGATAAACAAACAGGAAAAGTTTTTTAAGTGAAATATCAGGAGGGCTTCTAGTTCAAGTGTGCACTTATTGTACATTCAGTGTGCACCCTTTCTCTTAAAAGTTTCTTTGAATAGAAGATGGTGCTGACTAGCCAAACTGCTTCTTAAATAGCTTCCTTTGTACGATTATAAGCATATAGGCCCACATGCATCATTGTGACATTTTGCACTTCCTAATTTGCGAAAAATAAGGAATCGCAAATTAAGAAGTGCAAAATGCTATGCATCATTATTTTCGGTATTCATTTGTGATTCGGTAAAAATCGCAATTTTAACCGAATCCCAAATAAATACCGAATTCTTAAGTTAATTTTCGCAATTCCCATTGATTCCTATGGGCCAAAAGGCCCATAGGAGTCAATGGGAAGGCATTAGCAAATTGCGAGTGGCACTTTGAAAATTTCATGGGTGCAGGGGGGGGTCCAAAGGACCCCCCCCAAGCACCCCTGAAATGTATTTTTCGCATCATGTTTCACACACACATGTCCTAAGGACATGTGTGTGTGAAACATGAATGTTGAAAAAAAACCATGTTCAGCATTTTAAACACTTTTTCCAAATTTACCGAGTGGTTCAACCATTGGTAAATTTGGCACCCTAATTGCGAATTTACACTTTTAAAAGTAATGATGCATTGCTTTTAAGAAATCGCACATCTGCGACTTCTTAAAAGCACCCGCAATTTTAGAACTCGCAAAAATGTTGCGCATTCTAAAATTGCTTCATGCATCCCAAAAAGCACTTTTGCATTCGCAAACGGCCGATTTTAAGGAATCGCACCGTTTGCGACTACAAAAATGCTTGATGCATGTGGGCCATAGTATGCAAAACATTGCGCCAATTCTAAGAAATCGGATCAATCACCCAGAGATAGGACATCTGAAGACCAGTAGTCTCCCACACCAATGAAACAGAACAGTTTACAGTTCTTCTTGGGTGCTAATCAGTATTGAATGTGTCCCTAAGGATGTTAATTGATTGGTGCTGCCATGGAAACAGCATAAATGATGTTAAGAGGGGTGGTATTTGCGTGTGCTTTAGATTCCTACTGATGCTCCTGCAGCATGAAACAATTTTGAACAAGTCCGGGAAAGCCTTCCTTGGCAACCATGATTTACTAGTTCCACAAAAGATTCAAATTAATTAGAGAGATGCTATTGGCCAGGACCACTGTTCCTCTAGCCAGTAAGCCTCTTATATTTTGAGCAACTGCGACATGTATGTTTGAGTATGTAGAAAAAAAGATGGTTTCTGCCTCCATGTCAGTTCCATTTTCAGCTAATTCACTGAAGCCTGAGTTCAGAGCTTGATCAGTGCTGCTGTTTTTCCATTGCTGGTCTACCGTCTCTGGTATATGTTGGGATCTTACGGGAAAAAAATGAGAGACTGGAAAGTCTGCTGATGCTACTGCTGCGTTTCTCTCCTGTACAGTGAGTGCATAGGAAGCCTGAAATTCATTTGGTCGGATCTCCTTCATGACATTTATTTGTAGCTGCTGCACCAGGTGTGATAATCATTGCTGCTAGGAGAGACGCAGCGGTGACGCTCTGCATACTCTTGTTCTGCTTTGCAAGAAATAACCGATGCTTCTACCTCTACCGAGTCCAGGTTTATTTGTTTGAGGACCAGCATGGACCACAATGTCCGCTCAATGCCAGCCGGCTTCTTTGTGGCTCCTGCCTCCGATTTCCCAAGCATCTGACCCAAGAAATGCCATTCTGTCAGATGGCTAAAGGTCCAAGTTCACCAACTCGTTCTCAATCATCAAAACATTTGATGCGAGTATCCACCGCTACCCATTCTCACTGATCCCTTGAACTCCTATGCACTGCATTTCGTTTTCTTCCGTAGTTTGAGAGCTACTGCCCTCTGCACCCATTTGCACTGCCTGTTATTGTTCCCCTCCATGCCGAGCGACTGGTGCACGATGAACTCTTGTGTACTGCATGCATATGTACTGCATTTTATTGCTTCCTCTTCCTTTTCATCCTTGTCCTGTCTGCCAGCACCTTTATATAATGCACTTTGCCTCCCCCCCATTAACCTGCTTGACATCCAGCACTATGGCGAGCACACTCATGTTCCCGCACTAAACGCCATGCTCCTCCCATGACATCTCTTCTGCTCCTCCTCCTCAGAATATTCCTTTCCATAGTTCCTGATTTCCTGGAACACTCCTTTTCGGTACCCACCTATGACCCTCCTTGTCACTAATCCCTTTAATTTCCCATGCCCTTCCCCTATAAACGATATCAGCAACCTCTCCCAGATCTGGAGCACTCTCACCATCCAAAATCAGGGACACACCATACATAAAGATATTTCAAGCTATCAAACAACTGATTTGCTCTCTTGCTAGAGTCAAGGTCTGATTGGTTTCTACATGCTAACCTCTTAGTTTTGTATACATGTTTAGTGAAAACCGCTACCATTACATGCATGTAAATAGTAGCATTTAATGTACTTTTTCATGTATGCTTAATTTTGTGTTATACCTTTGCCACCTCCATTCTACCTTTTATGTTGAGACCCGAGCTTTTGTCCATTAAACTTCTGACCAGACTAATTCTTGACTCTATGGGATCATAATTACCAACTCCAACTCCGTTGCCTATCTCGATTTGAAGGAATAAACAGTCTCTGCTCCTCTCTAAGGGTATCTGTTTTCAAAGGTTTCTTCCTTTATTTTATAAACTTCTCTCCTGACTTTGCTCTTTTCTTTTTACTTACTCTGAGACATTGTGAGGAGCTTAATTGCCAGTGTCACATTTGGGTTTTGACCGATATACAAAAATCTTCAAAACATAATTGCAATGGTAGGAATGGTTGGATAGACAGAGAGTGAGAGAGCAAGCATGTGTGGGTATATGGAACTGGAAATAGTGGTAAAATAAAGCTCAAAGGAGACATGATTCATTAAGATAGTCCAATATGTCAAATTCAGATTTGATAGGTTTATGCCCAGATGCATCAACGTTTCAATTTGCGATTTCTTATTTGCGAAAAATAAGGAATCGCAAATAAGGAATCGCAAATGGCTATGCATAATTTTTTTCGCAAATTTATTGCGAATCGGTAAAAATCGCAATTTTTACCGAATCGCATTAAATTTGAGATTCTTTAATTGCGAAATCGCAATTTGCGATATCGCAAATTGCGATTTTACACACATGATACATCTCATTGACTCAACTGCCAGAAAGCCAGTTCAGCAATCAGGCGCAGCTGCTCCCTAGTTTGAATGTGTGGTCTGGCAGTTTGCTGTGTGAGCCTTGCCTGAAGGTTGCTGCTGCAGTCTGTGCCTTTCTTCAGTCTTTGAAAATGGAAAATGAGAATGCAGTTGAAGAGGGGCCATGTAGAAAGAGAAAAATTAAATTTTCAGATAAAGAATTGGAAATACTCATTGAGGAGGTGACTGCAAGACAGGAGCAGCTTTTTGGTAAGCTGTCTCTTAAGGTCCCTGAGGCTGTGAAAAGGAACCTATGGATTGCCATACAATCAAAAGTCAATGCAGTAGGAGTTGCACATCGCGATATTAATAATCTCCAGAAAAGGTGGTATGACCTGCGCAGCCGTGCAAAAGAGAACCTTGCAAAGAGAATGAAATCTGCTAAGCTAACTGGAGGTGGAACACCCAGGGATACACCCAGCACTCCCCTGGAAGAAATGATGGAAAGCACACTTTTGTCTGAGGCTGTAGTTGGAGTTACAAACATTGATACATCTGAGATTCCAACTCTACTGAAGGTAAGTGAATTGTATGTGGTTCAAAAAGTGTGAATGGAGACCATTAATTCGAAAGTGTTGATGTGTGTTCCACATTTTTGAATAACTTTGATACCAAATGATGTGACAGAGTCACATTCATCCTCCTAGTACTGTTAATGAACTCAAAGCAGTGCATTGTGGTAGTTGTAGTTCTTTATACATAGTACACATAGGATAACATTTGCATTATACCAAAACAAATTGTTTCAAGCAAATAGAAAAAATGAGACTAGATAATTTCAAGTGAAATCATTTTTAAACTTTAATACATATTGCAAGGGTAGTGCAAACCAAAAGTAACAATATTTTTAATGTTTTTTTAAATCATAGAGCAACTCCAAGAGTTAATTGAGCAGGACTTAAGGGATTTGCACACCCAAGATGTATCTCAAAATCAAATGGAAAATGCTCCCAGTACTTCTACTGCCAATTCACAGCCATGTGAAAGACAAAGGGTGCGACAACTGCTCCAGACAGATTCAGAAACAGAGCAGAATGTCAATGTAACTCCAAGCCAGCCTCAAAGTACTCCTACAGTCACTAATTCAACGATGAGTAGGCGAGGGAGACTGCAGCAGTTTACTATGCGTAGAACTACTGTGCGTGAAAGTGGTCAGGATGGAGAGGGTACCTTCACTGGCAATCATGTAGAGGACAACATTTTGAAGGTGCAGCGTCTGCAAGGGAAAGACATTAGGATTATAAAATGCAAAATGGGGCACATCAGCAAACAAATGGGTACTTTGGCAAGCAGTATGAATACAATGATCAATGTGATGAAAACTGGCCATGATTCAAATGCAATGAAGCTTGACCGTATTGCAAACTCGTTGGAGACAATGTGCACATTGATGCAGAAACATCAAAAGATCAGTGCTAAAAGGCAGGTTAAAGTCCAGAACAACATGCAGGCCCATAACAGGGAGATGACTTCCCTTACAAATTGTATCCGTGCCCTCTGCAAGCAAACCCTGTCAACACAGGTACTACTGATGAAAACTTTTAAACACATTCAAAAAGGTGTGGGGTCTACCTTAGACCCATCTGATAAATCACAGTCCATGGCATCCCCTGAAAAGCTAATGGCAATGGAGGAGCAATTCCATAAGAGTGCTGAAAGTGGCACATCTGAGCATTGCTTGACTGGCACACGGAGAAGTATTAGGAAGCAGAATGATGCCACAAATGCCAACATGCACACTGGAAAAAGTCCTGGGAAGGCATTAGGAGTGCGTGGCCATAAAAAATTACATTTCAATGCATCTTGCAGGGTATTCATGATTATAATTTGTTTGTAATTCACTGCTTTTCATTTCTACATGCCTGATTTGAAAGGCCTCAATTAAGTTTTTAGTACTGTGTAATTTCCAAAAAAATAGATATTTCTTTTCATATTCAATTAAATTTCACATTGCTTGCAAACAAATTACTTTCTCAGAGTTTTTCTTACCTCATTTAGAAGTAATGCTGTGTGATGTCTGCCCTTCTCCTTCTGCCCTCTGCTGCCTCTGGTCCTTGTGCTCTTGGTTGTGGTTGTGGAGGCTGAATTATATTTGGAGGTAACACATCGTCCTCATCAAGTTCTATTCCTCTTTCAGTTGCTAGATTATGTAGCATTGCACATGCTGCTACAATTTTACAACAAATGTCTGGTTGGTACTGCAATGCTCCTCCAGTTTTATGAAGAATCCTGAAGCGTGATTTCATCACTCCAAAGGTCCGCTCTATGACATTCCTTGTTGATATGTGCGCCTGGTTGTAGTGCTGCTCTTTCCTTGTACTTGGATTAAGGTATGGAGTTAAGATGTAAGACCTCACTGCATAGGCACTATCTCCTGCAATGGAAAGCAATGTAAATGTAATGTAAGCATACATGTGTGCAGTTCAATTATAAGTTTGTTGAGTGGAATGAAACATTTACCTAGTAGGTATCCATCTCCAAATTCACCAGCTAGCAGTCTACCATGAATGCCACTATGTCTAAAAATGTAGGAGTCATGGGCACTTCCAGGGTAACTAGCAACTAGGTCTGTAATTATGGTTTTAGCATTACAAACAGCTTGAATATTAAGAGAATGGAAGCATTTTCTATTGCGATAAATATATTCATTTTCTGAGGGAGGACAGATGGGGACATGGGTACCATCTACACAGCCAATAACATGAGGAAATTGTGCCATGTTGTAGAAATCCTGTTTGGTCTTCATTAAATCCTGTTGTGTGCTTGGAAATTGGATATGAAACCTTATTCTATGTAACATGGCATTTAAAAATGCATTAAAAAATCTGGAAAGGGAACTCTGGGACACACCACCAGCAATGGCCACTACACCCTGAAATGACCCAGATGCAAGGAGGTGCAATGAACACAATACCTGCACATGGGTAGGTATGGCTTGTGTCCTGCGTGTTTGCCTCTGCAGGATTGGGTCCAATTCCTGGATTAAATCTAATATTAAATTGGCATCCAGCCTATATTTCTTATATATCTCAGCCTCAGTCTGCCCCAATAAGGTTATGCGCACTCTGAAGATTCTCTCCTCTATGAGCCTTCTCCTCCAACCTGCAGCTACTCTCAGCCTCTGCCTGCGTGCCAAAAAGTAAAGTGCAGCCATCTTGAAAGACTGGGTCAAGGTCTGAGAGGTCCTTATATACTGTACAGGTAGGCTGTGGGGTTTTAGGTTTAAACCTATAATAACTGATAAAACCGATAAATAGCCCTCACCGGTGAAAACATATAAACACTGAAAAAACACCTGCACAACCACAAACTAAATGCCATTCAAAGAAAGGAAAAAGAGAGTGAAAGAGTAATTTTCTTCTTCCTGAAGGTGTCAATACAATGTAACTTTGTTAAACAAGCTAGCAGTAAGGAAGACTGGCTAACATTATTCTGCTTGAGTTTTGTTCTTTAGGGATGCCACTAAAATATTGTTTCTTCTTCCTTTTACTTTTTTTCAGTTTTGTGGCCTTTGGTCTAAAGATGCAGGGATTAGTTTCATGTTTTAGGTCTAGTTTAATTATTTTATAAACTGTAGATAATCAGAAAATATTAAACTCATATTTCATATTTTGGCTGCATTAGATTCTTCCACTGATAGGTAAAATGGCTGGTTTCATAAAAATCTTTCCTAATATGTGTCATCACATTTACCGACAGAGAATGGGTAAAAACCCTTAATACATCAGACCATAGTTTCTAGTGGGTCAGTATTGATAGTAGGTGAATTGCCAATACCTCAGGCTTTAAACATTCAATGCAAGGTATAGTGACAAGTATATATATCACCAAGCATCTGGGATAGTGGTGAAAACATGACACCAGACTTTTGGAAAACATTGAACGCAGTGTCACTTGTAATGCTCTGCAAAAAAGGTTCTTTCCAAGTTCAACAAAGATTATAGTGATATTGTTTGAATTTGCAGTGATTCAGCTACGTATAGAAAAAAGTTGTGTGATGACCTGTCAAAATTGATACCCGAGCTGAAGTGAATCCCTGTAGGAGATCCTTGCCACTTGTTAGATGGTATGCTGAAAGCATCTTTACCATCTTCAGAGTTAATGAGGGATGCTATTGACTTTTTAGTCCATTCTAGTGCACTGTTTTCTTACGCACAGGAACTACAACGCAAATATTTATAATTTCGTGCCTTATGTGGCATCAAAGAAAGAGTCATCCCAACTGTGTCCCTCAGCTGATGGTTTTCAGCCCAAGGGACTATGAATGCTGAGAGGGCCTTTTCACAGAAGATTACATGGGAAGGAAAGAGCGAGCGCATATGACCCAAAGACTCACTGAAGAAGTATTGTATGGTGTACTACAATAAGATTAATTTGCAAAAATCTATTTGGACCTCATATACACTATAAGTACACTGTCTATATACCATGTTCTTTCAGTGCAAAAAGCAAGCAATAATAAAAGCAAAACGTTCCATAAACACCGGAAAAACACTTTTTCTGTTGTTTTTAGTGGCACGAAAATGTGTAACCACTGATAACAAATGTTTTTTAAGATATTGAAAACACTGAAAAAACCCCACCAGAATTTACCAACAATAGAAACTGAAAACAGGAAAGCCTATGTACTGGTGATTGACAGATCCAGTTATACCACTTACTGAAATTAGCACCAGGTTCAAGTTCTTCTTATTTTAGGAATTCCCAATAGCGAATTCTAATAAATTCGCTAATTGCTAATTTTGATGCATTGCATTTTTTCGCAATTTTTTAAGGATTCGCAATTTTTGCGACTTTTTTAGAGAATCGCAAAATAAATAGCGATTCCAAAATATGCGAAAACAGGAAAAAAATGATGCATTCCAAACACATGAATTGCATTCGCAAACGGCCGAATTTACCGATTCGCACCGTTTGCGAATGCAATTTTCTTTGATGCATCTGGGCATTAGATCCTATGCTTTGAGATAGGCTTAAAAAGATTTTGGAAAACATCTCAATGCCAACCCCTTTTATCGAGCATGTGGACTCAATTAAGTACATGGTCCTTGTTTTTAGGACCGCAGCATCTGCATAAAGTAATATTATCCTGGGAAATACTAATAATGCGCATTTTTATCTTTGTGCGCCGTCATCTCACCATTCCGATTCATCCAGGTCAGAATAGTGATAACAATTTATTACTTCATGTTTTCCACATTGCAAGCTGCAAATGTCAGAATCTTGCATGATTTACATGGTGAAGTTTGTGTATTTGGAAAGGCTGACCTGTGCATACGTGTTGTAATTCAGATTCAGACTTCAGCAAATATTTGCTCCAAATTACTATGACCCTGAGAATCAGATCCAAACTCTCCTGAATCATCTTGCATCTTCCTGACCTCCCATCCTTGAGCGGTAAAATCACCCACATGGCTACCAGGCACTATAGAAAGTTAATTAAAATAATATGAAATAAAGTTTAATAAAGTTTAATAAAATAAGTACAATAGCTTGCAACCAGAACTCTTTCGTTCTCCTGTCAAAAAAGAGCAGCTCAGTCAGTTCTTGTTTCTTCTTAGTTATGCTGGGTCACACTAATTTTACTCCTGTTTCTCCACATTTGACCTCAGCCTAAAATCCTATTTGAGTATGTAAGAAATGGGGTGGAGAAGTGTGGCTCACTGGTTAGAAGCGGCAGACCCTGAAGCAGAGGTCGGCCTGGGACCAGGGATCAATTCCCGACGCGGCAGGGTCTTGGGTCAATGTCCGCGGACTCGATAATTCTCGCTTAGGTGCCTACGCTAACCATGGGTCCCACTCTGCAACTCTGGGCAATAGCTTGCTTAATCTCCACAATGGCCCCAGCAACGCCGGGGATGCCTGGCTTCACCTTGGGGGTGCCCTCTCACAGGGAAAGCCAGGACGGGATCCCCAGCGGTATACAGCGCCAGGACACCACGTAACGAGGTAACAGTGCGCTTTACAAGTATACATACATACATATTAGTTAACGGGCATGAGTGCACAACTCAAATAATTCCCAATAAAAGTCGCCAAAATGTTCTTAAGTCGCAGGCTTCGGGAAACTTTAAAGGGAATACACTTTTACACCAGGCATGGGTCCAGAGCCTTGGGGACAGCATTTGGGAGTCAAGGCTCACTCCAGAAGAGGCCAGCAGCAGGGTCCAGTGCAGGTGCAGTTGAGACTGGCCAGCTTGGATTGCAGGAAAAGTCACCTTGAAGCTTATTGTGTAGCCCAAGCGGGAGGTCAGGCTTTGACACTTGGAATCCACCTCTTTGTACTGGGTGCAATAGGGAGAACAGGTCCTGTTTCAAGACTCATCTCAGTTCATAGACAGAAGATCCAGTCCTCTTCTGTTTTCCAGAGGTCCAGACATGATGTGAGGAGGGTACTGGGAATGCTACATGTATGCCCTGTGCCAGCCTGTGGATGGGGGGAATTTTTGCCAACTCCCTAACCAATGGGCTACAAGTTCCCTTGGGGTACCCAATGCACTTTTACAGCACCTCCTATGTGGTTTAAGGTAATCAATCCCACTGGGACCCTCTGTTCCCAAAACCATCATGCCAGAACCTTTCTTCCGTTGTGCAGAGCTACTGTGCTTACTCTTGAGGTGTTCCAGGGAGGCGAGAAACCCCTCTTCTGTGATCACTGAAAACCAGGTTTGAAGGCAGCTCCTCTCCCATTGGGCCTGGTTCCTGATTGACTAGCTGAACAAAGGAAGAGGAAAGGACCAGGTGTTACCTATATCAGCAAGTGACAGGGTAGGCCCTTCTGAAATTAATTAAGTTCCTGGGCAGAACCCAGATGGTTATCCTGCAAGAGAAACAAAATCCTCCCACACCAAAGGCCTTTATCACAGCTCTGAGAGCAAGTTCACATGTCACCAGGGAGCTACAGAGCTCCTGGGTGACTGTTGAAAGCTCATGCCATTATGCTTGGAGGCTTTAGGCAGGCAACAGTTAACTTTTCTAAAGTACCTGTTTTAAAATATTAGTTACTAACCCAACTTTGCCAATGAATTGGGCTTGCAATAAATGTTTTTAAAAGTCCAAATATGAACTCTGTAGATGGTTCCTGAGGGGAATGTCAATATTTTATCTCAATGCTCTCAATGAACTACCAAATCAATGCTGTTTCTTCCTCCTACTTCTACATGCTCTGCCCCCTTCATAAGATCTTGAAGTGGACCCCCACTGAGTCCAGGAAAACGGTCATCTGTGCGCTCGTCGGCAGCAGAGCAGCAGATTCCACTAAGGCTACGCACTCTATGCGGACACCAACCACAAACTGTAAAAAAAACTGCAGCCATCCAGAACGCATCTGCCAGACTCATCCTGAACATCCTGTACCCCAACTACATCACCAGCCACCTGAGAGGCCTTCACTGGATATCTGTCGACAAAAGAATCACCTTTAACCTTCTAACGCACACCTACAAAGCCCTCCACCTGCATACCTCAACCACTGCCTCTCCTTCTACCTTCACACCAGACAGCTCCTCTCCGCCCAACGGGCCCTGGCTACCATCCCAAGGATCTGCATGGCGACGGCTGGAGAATTATCCTTTTCTTACCTTGTGGTGAAGCCCTGGAACTCCCTGCCTCTGCACCTCAGGCAATCACCATTGTTGCCGCAGTTCAGGAAGGACCACAAGACCTGGCTCTTTTACTGAAACTCAGACCCCCCTCTCCACTTAGCACCATGAGACACTCACAAGTGAGTAGATACGCTTTATAAGATTACTGATTGATTGATTGATGCTTTCCTGTGGAACACCTAATCCTGCTACAGTGAAAATAGACTTTCGCCCTTTTTATTGTAAGAACATGTTTAATATTAAACATGAAAACAAGAAAGCCTTACAACGGGTAAGGACTGATTCCTGGGCACTCTGGGATGCACAATAGTGCGTAATGCAAGGTATCCACACTATTTGAAAAAAAAGTCTGTAGTCATGGTGTTTTGGAAGATTTACTTCAAAATTTTGTCCATGGTAACAATATAGTCCAGCTGGTCAATTATCTTCCATATTACATCATATGGTGACAATATAATTCAAAACATTGAGTCCGATGGTTATTGTGATCATTTTAACTTCATGAATTCAATAATCCCCGATGCATTTCGTGCAAAGGTTGCACTTCTTCAGGGGGAATCTAGATAATAATAAAGAGACAAGGATGTAGGACGCTACAGACACCGGAGACTTTTACATATATATATATATATATACACTGCGGTTTGCTAACAAATGATGATGCTGCATCTTGGAACAGAACTTAGGGCAAGAAAACAGAAGCTAAGATGCATGGTGAGTACACTAAGAGAAATAATCCGTGCTCGATATTTACAGGTGCAAAGTGGCATAATAGCCCGAATGAAAAAGATAACCCAAAAAGAACTGAGACAGGCATGAGCATGTGATAGTGGTTCAAATGTGGCTCACGATGTGAAGTGCGGGACTAAAAATAATATACGAAGAAAAGAAAGTGCAACAACATCTCTTAGTGTACTCACCATGCAATATGGAAGATAATTGACCAGTTGGACTATATTGTTACCATGGACAACATTTTGAAGTAAATCTTCCAAAAAACCATGACTACAGACATTTTTTTCAAATAGTGTGGATACCTTGCATTACGCACTATTGTGCATCCCAGAGTGCCCAGGAATCAGTCCTTACCCGTTGTAAGGCTTTCTTGTTCTTATATTTGCAGCACCTCTTGGACTCAGAAGGTGTTTTCCTGCGCACCTAATACCCATCTAAAATATTTACTTGTGGATAACATTATTACCTTGGAGTGCAGCGGTCCATCATACTTTAATATTAAACATGATCATGTCCTACTCTTAAAACCATGAACCTTGTCTTATGGGCATGTATAACCAACTGATGGGTGATATATTAGTATTAACCCAATCAGAGTTTTTTGACAGGCCTAGTTTGCAGTTGACACCTGCACAGCCAGGCTACAGCTCGCAGGCCTGCAGTCATGTTTACATTGCCACTATAGAGAATGGCACAATAGGTGCTGCAGTCAACTTGTGACATTTGACTTTCAGGCCCTGGGTAGACTGTGGTACCATATACTAGTGACTGATAAGTGAGTTAAATATGCCAATCAGGGGTTTCCCAAGTTCATCATGTTGACAGGGGAGCGCAGGCCCTTTACCTCTGGTGAAACGGGGTAAACTGTACAGGGTTCGACAGCCAGCAAAAACAGTCAAGGTAAAACTCTAGGGTGGCACCACACAAAGAATGGCTGTCTCCAAAAGTTTGCACACAGTAGCTTCTTGTGCTCTGGTTCTTCGCATATGTCTTTTTTCTCCATGTCCTTGTCTCCCATTGTTAGTTTCTCTTCCTGTCTTGTAGTCATTCAGATGTCCTTATTTTTCAGTTCCTGGCTAGACAGCACATGCGCTGCCTTGAAGAGACTGTTTTATTCAATATGTGAACTCTAGCCTGCCAGTGGCTTCCCATTTGCTGGCTTCATCGTCGCTCTCATATTCTTTCTCCCCATTTGTTCATGGCATGCATGAGTCATGCCTCTTCCTGTGTTTAGCCCTCCTCAAGGGCATGGACCAATTACTACTATCCATCCACTGCTCACATTTTAAGAAATGTTTTAGGAACTACTTTTTTCTTTGTTTAAGAGCATGTTATACAGGCGCTCATGTTTTCACTCTCTCTGAGTCCAACTCAATAGAACGCACTTGCCAGGATGCCTTATTTCTGGAGTACTCGGAAGAGGCATGATGTCACAAGCATGGTTTACATCGATCAAGGGCATGCTCTTAGAAGTAATTCATAGCAAATAACTTATACTTTCCAGCAGTACCCCCTAGACATAATACTGGTATCCTTGGGACACTAAACACTGTCTGTACCCCAGGGGCATCACAAGGAGTTAAAGTCCTCTTGCTGTAGAGTCTTGAGTTGTTGTGACGTATTATGGTCATATGACATGTGCTGACTGCCATGTAGCCCCTTTTATGCTCGAGCAATTTGGGTTCTTCCCATCCCTTTCCACCGCTGACATGCTGACCATCATCAACAAACTGTTGAACATTTATCCTTGTCTTTCCCATGTCTTCAATGGTCAATCCATGCCACTGCTGTCTTATGTCTTCCATTGTGTTTCTTCCACTATTTTCTATGTTACTGTACCTATGTAAGTTCGTTAAAAGCATTGAGGGAACAGTCTTTCAATTGTGTAACTAAATTGTAATCCCAGCTGATGCCTTCCTACCCATTTTCCCTATTGGCGTTATGATCCACACATCAATGATGAGGTGACATCTCTCAGTGTCACAGGCATTGTTTCTGTTCTGTTCTCTTATGGCCCTTTGTGGCTCTGTCTTTCAGCATCTCATGATCTCTCTATCTCCCAATGTCCATGACCACATCACTTCCAGTGCCACCCTGTGCCTCTGTTGCTTCATGATGTTTGTCTTCCGGTGTCTTCCGATATATTCCTCTGTCTAAGGCATGGGGCATATTAGCAAGGGCAATATCGCCGATTTAGCTGCCCTTTTTGCCGCTAAAGCGGCGATATTTTTATCGCCCTATCAGCAAGCTGTCGTTAACAGCAGTTTGTTGACAGCTTTCAGGCGATAGCGACCGGTTTGGGGCCCGCTTTGCATGTCAGTGATATTTATTGCTAATGACATGCAAAGTGGGTGTACCCAAACTGTTAGCGACTGAAAGCAGTCGCTAACACAGCTATCGCCTACTAGCAAGGCAGGCAAAGCGATAAAAAAAAATCACTCTAAGCGCGATTATTGCTATAATCTAACGTCTGCTAAAAACATGACTTACCTGTTTATCCAATGGGAGGTGGATTGTCAGGTTAAGTCCCCATTGGCGTTAATGCGTGAATATCGCTGGATTTCCAGCGATATTCACGCATTTCGCCGCTATCGCTGGATATTTTAGCACAATGGAGAAAAACGTTGCTAATAGCATGTTTTCTCCGCTAACATATCCAGCGATAAAGAAAAATGCGCTAATCGCATTTTGCGATAAATATCGCTATTCCTTGCTAATATGCCCCTATGTTTCTTTTTTGCCTAGATGCATCAAACAGAATTGCATTCGCAAACGGTGCGAATCGCATTTTTCGGCCGTTTGCGAATGCAATTGACTAATTAGGAATGCATCATGCATTTCGCAATTTTAGGAATCGCAACCATGTTGCGATTTCTAAAATTGCAATTGCATTTAAGATATCGCAATTAGAGATTTCTTAAATGCAATGCATGATTATTTTTAAATTGCGAATTCGCAGTTTGGAAGGGGTAAAATAGCATGAAATTGAACTTCATGCTAATTTACCTAAAACTATCAAATATGCACAAATTGCATTTTTGGAAGATTAAATTTACACACCCACATGCCCTTGGGGTTCTTTGGACCCCCCCGCACCCTTGAAATTGCATTCACATTTTGTGAATCGCAATTTGAAACTCGCAAAATGTGCTTGCCTTCCCATTCATTCCTATGGGCCTTTTGGCCCATAGGGATCAATGGGAAGGGTTTTCCTTTATTGCGATTCGCAAATTGTGAATCGCAATTAAGGAAAAATACCGAATCGCAAAAAAAATGCGAATTGTTCATGCATTGCCGTTTGCGATTTCTAAATTGTGATTCCTTAATTTTCGCAATTTAGGAATCGCAAACGGCAACAATGATGCATCTAGGGGTAGGTGTCTCCCTCTGTTTTGCCATGTCCAGGTCTCCCTGGTTCTGGGTCTTTGAATGCTGATATATGTTTGTCCCACCGTATCTCTCCCCCAAATATTTCAGTTTACCTCATGTCTCCTCTGTCTCTGTGTGCCTTTTTTGGTCTACACATCCTCATAAGAAATTTATTAGAATGCAAACTTAAAGAAACTTTTTGCTTGGGAATCCTTTAGTCACCCTCAGAAGAAAATACCTAACCTGTTAGATTATTTATAATGTAATCTAAGACTTATTGAGAATGTTTTTGCAACAGCTTGACATTTTCTGCAGGGGAATTTAAATGTACTTACCCGGGGCACTAGTTCTCCAGGAAGGTTATCTACTCCTAACATATCTCGAAATATCAAATTTCTGGTCGGGGTACTTTCAGTCCGGGCCGTCTGAGGCCCGTATCATTGCTTCTGCTGACCCCTGGTAGCCTCCAATGGTGTAGCCTGGCTAGGGTGGGACTTGGTCCACCAGCGCGCACCAGTGCTCCAACACAGAGAAGGGGCCAGATGCCATAAAATCGGGGAGGGACTCTCACAGCACGTGGGAGTGCCCAGGCCATGCCTAGGCCGAGGGCGGGCTAGTCTGTGCCTGACCAAGGCTGGACAAGGCTACGCTGGGCCCAGTCTCTTGGCTCGGTGTTTATTATTGTTTTGTGCATTCTGGCCAGTCGGTCTGAGAAGAGACTAAAAGGAGAATAGTAAGTGAATTTCATTTTACAAATTCCCTTGGAATTTACTCATTTTGTTTTAAACTGCTTTGTGGGAAAAGTTTGGGTGATTTCCCTGCAACTCCATATTTCTTTTCCCCCATGCTGGTACCAGACAGTGGCACTATGGGTAAAAGAAGGCAACCTGCAACAAGGCTCTATAGGGGGAAATCCAACCACAATAGACTCATTTCTGGCCAGAGCTGTAAGTGTTATTTCGAAAGAAATTTGCCTGGCGGAGAGGAATTTGTATTTAGGATGCACTGGATTAGTACCTTTTTCTGCCACTGGTACAATAGACATGGAGGAGCTGAGATGTGATCCACCTAGTCAGCTCTGTTGCTTTGGACTTGAGCCAGGGAGAGCTTTCTGTTGGTATTGCTATACCCAATCCTGGTGAAGTATTGGTTGTTAATGCTTCACTAGCTTATCCACCAGCTGTTAAACGCAAGTGAAACTCTAGGTGAACCATTGTTTTATTATCTCCTTCTCCAACATCACGGTGATCAGAATTGTATGGGGGTCACACAGGACTCAGTCTGAGATGCAGCTTTACAAAAAGTATTAGCAACTTTCAATGAGTGTTTGAATCCTCTAAGAAAATGACTAGATAAATTGAAGATAGCAGTTGACAAAATGATGATTATGTACCAGGAGCAACAGAAGATGTTTCAAAAGGGGGCAGTGAATGAACGAGCCCAAGAACATTGACATTGCTATACGTATGTGCCCTCCCCAGTGGCTTCTTCTTCTACATCTCGTCTCTATGCATTGCTATAGGATAAAGGCCACCAGCGGCCCGAACTGATTTCACAGTATTATATGAATCCAGTTGTCCCAGGACATGTACTTGCCCATCTAGCTCCACTGTGCCTCCAGTGATATCATATCTTGCACTACATAGTGTGAGGCTCAGTCTGTAACACAGTTTTCTCAGCTACTGGTGATTAACCTTCCCCTTGCTTGTTGCCCATTTGTTGTTTCCCTGGCAGGTGTTACTCCAGTTTCAAACCCTTACAAGGAGTTATCTACTCAGCTTCAAAACAAGGTGTTCCATTGGCTGGCTAATCATTCTAATTTTAATTTTCAGAACTATAAACCTGGAAAGTTATTTCGTTCAACTGCCTCCCTGGTATGAAGTCCCTCTGATCTGAGTGAACAACCCCCCTTATTACCTTTGCAAACCGTGATGCCACTATACCTGAGGATACCTTGTAATTAGTATTTAGTAAGGATATAGGTGTATAGGAGTCAATCATCTGGGGATCTTTATTCGGTTTCCAGATAATGGGGGCCATGGATATGGCAGAAGTAAGAAAGGTTCCACTAACTGTAGTGGAAATAGATGCTGCCAAAGCATTCGACCAAGTGAACTGGGCATACTTGTGGTTGACCTTAAAATGTTTTGGCTCCCCGAACAATCTAGTTACGATGGTGAAAAATCTATACCTTAGTTCCAAGGCAAAGGTGCTGGTGAATGGGGACTTAACAGATTGGTTTGGCATTACAAGAGGCACAAGGCAGGGGTGTCCCATGTCCCCGGTCTTGTTTGATTTGCACATTGAGCCTTTTACCAACTGGCTCAGGGCAGATACTTCAATTTCTCCTTCTAGTTTTGGTGAGTTGGAAATTAAACTTGCTTTATATGCAGATGACCTGCTTTTGTACACGACAAACCCCCAAGAAGCAATTCCCAGTTTAATGGAGAAGGCAGAGAGATTCTTCGAGGTGCCGGGGTACAAGATCAACAGGGAAAAAACTGAAATTATGAATGGAATCAGGGAGTGAGAAGCCAGGGGGTCAAAAATCAAATGAGATATTTAGGTGTACAGCTAACTCAGAAACTGGAGGATATCCCTGTAGTTAACTGGAAGAGAGTCAGTAAGGAGGTAATGAGTTCACTTCCACAATGGGCAAACTTCCCTTTAAATATCTACGGGATGGTTAACCTCATAAAAATACATATCTTACCAAAAATCACTTTCCTCTATAATTCCATCCCACTGTCCCTCAGGAAATAAGATATAACCAAGCTACAAGGAAAAATAGTAGCTTTATTTGGTCAATGAAAGGCCCAAGAATAGCTTGGCAAAAGCTTAGAAGAAGGCTAGCCGCGGGTGGGCTGGCGCTACCTATTTACGAACCTATTGTTATGCCTTCCACTGGGTCTATATAAGAGAGAGAATGAAGCTCCATACTATGCAGCACGGGCCCCAATCTGGACTCTCCAGGCACCCCAGAATGCTTGAGAGACCAACTCAGCCAGCCATTGAGAACAGGAGGTATAAATTACTGGGGAGATCTAAAAAAGGAATCCAATTTAGTAAGTTGGGAAGTGCTCAATAACCTAACAAGAGAGACGTTGACGATGTTTAAACATTATCAGATGTCCTCTTGGTGGGCAACTCAAAGCTGGCCTCAGGAGGAGGAAAATCAGAAACTGGATCAAGTAACCAGAACAGATAAGTGGAAGAAAGAAATATCTTTTTGGTATTGCGCCCTTCTGGACACAGATTACAATGTAGAAACTGAAATTATAAATCTTTGGGATAGAGAATACAGAGATGAAGGCATCAATAAACTCTGGTGTGATTCGTTTGCCATGTTACAGGCTATAGTAAAACCAGCACCGCTCAAGAGGAATCACTTGTATACAGCCTACAGAGTCTACTGGTCTCCACAAAAGTTATCTAAAATCACAGGTAATACGTATAACTTCCCAAGTTGTAAGTATCCCGTAGCAGATGACATACATAAGTTTATGGAGTGTTCAAGAATTAAACCCTATTGAATGGGGGTAAAGACATTTTTGGAAGAAGTGCTGGGGATACCAATGGAAGTAAGTACCAGTTTGATATTCTTTGGACTTACGAATGACTATCAGTTGAATGCACCTAGTTCAAAGTTTACGTTTATGTGATAATTTTAGCGAGACAAGAGATATGTAGGCTGTGGAAATCAGAAACTCCCCCCATTTTTGCTGAATGCTTAAACAACATCATTTATACCATTGAATCAGACATGGCATGTGACCGAAGAATTATAGTTAGGATCTGGTCTGCATTGACGGATTGGAGGGAGAAGGCAAGTGAGTCCTATGATTAAGCCAAGCATGCTGTTGGTCCTGGCCTTCTTAGTAAATTTCCGGAGCCCCCAACGTGAACAGGAGATGGAAATGGAAACAGTATTATCTTTGCGAGGAAGCTCTGTCCTCTCTATTTCCCCCGAGGGTTCGCATAGATTGGTATAGAGCAAAAGGAGGAATCCTAACTAGAGTGATGGCAGAATGAGGACTAAAAATAAATTTATAAAAAAATAAAAGGACTATAAAAACATTTTAGTGGCACATCGAGTGGCCTGGGTTGCCCCTCTATCAAGTCTATTCAAACTTTTGTTTCAGCATTCTCAGCCCTTTGTTAGGAAGTGTGTTGTCAGTATTCTGCCTTTTCTTTTCATCTATAGGCCTCCTTTTCTTGAGCGACATCTAGATTTGCCACAGGGTTCGCTGACACAACATCGATGTCACAAACTTTGATGTAAAAAATATTGATGAAAAAATATACACTACAAAAATATCAACTCCTATACTTAAACTGGAAATACAAAAATATAGACAAAAATATTGGAGTAAAAAATATGTATTTATTTATATATATGTGTATATATATATATATATATATATATTTCTATATATATATATATATATATCCAACACAGTCCAGGTTCCCCAAAATAGGACTTGCCACTCGGAAGTTGATTAAAACAAACACCGCTTTATTGGCACCTGCTCGTGGAATTCAAACAGGAAAAAGCATTCCATCTGTCTCAGAAGCCAAACGCGTTTCGAGAGCCAACATACTCTCTTCTTCAGTGGCTGTAGGTCGAAGAAATGAAGTAACAGCATGTTGTGAATTTATTACCAGCACCTGCCCTCCTTGGGCACGGCCACACATGGCCTTCTGGGCGCTGTAGTTCAACAGTATTCTCCAAGTGGATGCGCACTTCATTCGATTAAAACCATTATTGATTCCCCAGTGGGTGAAAGGCAAATGTCCTGCTTTTACTCCACGCTGCTTTATTGTGGCAATTGGTGCGGGCTCGCACGCAGTCCTGGAATGCGTCACGCTCCCCTTCCGCCATGCACGCTGTACCCAGTGATGGTGTCAGCGAAGGTCGAAAATTCCACTCGAAGGGCAAAGTCCGCGACCAGGGCGGCCGCTTACATCCATCCTTACATCCAACACAGTCCAGGTTCCCCAAAATAGGACTGGACTGTGTTGGATGTAAGCGGCCGCCCTGGTCGCGGACTTTGCCCTTCGAGTGGAATTTTCGACCTTCGCTGACACCATCACTGGGTACAGCGTGCATGGCGGAAGGGGAGCGTGACGCATTCCAGGACTGCGTGCGAGCCCGCACCAATTGCCACAATAAAGCAGCGTGGAGTAAAAGCAGGACATTTGCCTTTCACCCACTGGGGAATCAATAATGGTTTTAATCGAATGAAGTGCGCATCCACTTGGAGAATTCTGTTGAACTACAGCGCCCAGAAGGCCATGTGTGGCCGCGCCCAAGGAGGGCAGGTGCTGGTAATAAATTCACAACATGCTGTTACTTCATTTCTTCGACCTTCAGCCACTGAAGAAGAGAGTATGTTGGCTCTCGAAACGCGTTTGGCTTCTGAGACAGATGGAATGCTTTTTCCTGTTTGAATTCCACGAGCAGGTGCCAATAAAGCGGTGTTTGTTTTAATCAACTTCCGAGTGGCAAGTCCTATTTTGGGGAACCTGGACTGTGTTGGATGTAAGCGGCCGCCCTGGTCGCGGACTTTGCCCTTCGAGTGGAATTTTCGACCTTCGCTGACACCATCACTGGGTACAGCGTGCATGGCGGAAGGGGAGCGTGACGCATTCCAGGACTGCGTGCGAGCCCGCACCAATTGCCACAATAAAGCAGCGTGGAGTAAAAGCAGGACATTTGCCTTTCACCCACTGGGGAATCAATAATGGTTTTAATCGAATGAAGTGCGCATCCACTTGGAGAATACTGTTGAACTACAGCGCCCAGAAGGCCATGTGTGGCCGCGCCCAAGGAGGGCAGGTGCTGGTAATAAATTCACAACATGCTGTTACTTCATTTCTTCGACCTACAGCCACTGAAGAAGAGAGTATGTTGGCTCTCGAAACGCGTTTGGCTTCTGAGACAGATGGAATGCTTTTTCCTGTTTGAATTCCACGAGCAGGTGCCAATAAAGCGGTGTTTGTTTTAATCAACTTCCGAGTGGCAAGTCCTATTTTGGGGAACCTGGACTGTGTTGGATGTAAGCGGCCGCCCTGGTCGCGGACTTTGCCCTTCGAGTGGAATTTTCGACCTTCGCTGACACCATCACTGGGTACAGCGTGCATGGCGGAAGGGGAGCGTGACGCATTCCAGGACTGCGTGCGAGCCCGCACCAATTGCCACAATAAAGCAGCGTGGAGTAAAAGCAGGACATTTGCCTTTCACCCACTGGGGAATCAATAATGGTTTTAATCGAATGAAGTGCGCATCCACTTGGAGAATACTGTTGAACTACAGCGCCCAGAAGGCCATGTGTGGCCGCGCCCAAGGAGGGCAGGTGCTGGTAATAAATTCACAACATGCTGTTACTTCATTTCTTCGACCTACAGCCACTGAAGAAGAGAGTATGTTGGTTCTCGAAACGCGTTTGGCTTCTGAGACAGATGGAATGCTTTTTCCTGTTTGAATTCCACGAGCAGGTGCCAATAAAGCGGTGTTTGTTTTAATCAACTTCCGAGTGGCAAGTCCTATTTTGGGGAACCTGGACTGTGTTGGATATATATATTTATATATATATATATATATACACATATATATAATGTTATATATTAATTATATTAAATATTACAATTAATTTTAACAAAATACATTATTTAATAAACATTCTAACAAAATACAACAAATAAACGTAATTGAAATGAAGATAAACACAGAACCATAATAATTTATACATATGTATATATATATATATATATATATATATATATATATATATATATATATATATATATATTTATTTACTTTAATACAACGAATAAACTAATATCATTAATTTAAAATAAAAGTAAAAAAGTTCTTCAAGAAATTAAAACATTAAACTATTAAAAAATATTTAAATTAAATTTCCCAATACAGTCATTGAAAAAGTAGGGAAAGTGATGGATAGCGAGAGGTAAAAATTATTATTCCCACTCCAATGAGCGCACCAGTAGGGTAAATGTTGGATAGCGGAGGGATTACAATTACAATTCCACCTCCAGTGAGTGCAACTGTAGGGAAACGTTTGGATAGTGAAGGGGTAAAATTACTATTCAATCCAATGAGTGCAACAGTAGGGTAAGGGATGAATAGCAGAGGGGTAAAAATTACTATTCCCACTCCAATAAGAGCAACAGTAGGGAAATTGTTGGATAGCAAAGGGATAAAATTACTATGTACACTCCAGTCAGTTCAAAAAATAAAAACAAAATAAATATTTAAAAATCAAAAAGGTAATAATATAAAAATTAATAAATACATTTATAAATATGTTAATAATTAAAATACCAATATGTTTATTAAAAAAAAGAAAACATATTATAATGTTAATTACATATAACAAATACCTACAAATATTATATAAAATGTAATACAAAATACATTTCTAAAAAATAAATATTTTAAAATAGAAAATATTTACAAAAACAATAATTATTACATAAATGTATTAATTTTATTTCCTACCCTATAACACCACACAAATCACAACAATTCTAAATTCTGAAAAAAAAATATTTCTGTAATTGACATATTTAATTATCAATTATTAAATATTATTATTAAAAAATAATAACTAACCACACTTTAACCCTATAATCCCCACATCACACTATTAAATAGTAAAATAAAAAAATTCACAATTAAAACTTATTTTTAAATTACAAACTATTACTATTAAACAACTAATTATATAGTATGTACAATTTATTTAAAACCCACCCTTCACCCCTTTAAAAGTAAAAGCAATACACACTAAAATAAACAATTAACCAAAATAAATATCCAATCATTAACATTAATAATAATTAACAACTATATATTAATTAATTAAACACAAAATACTTCCCACCCTTTACCCCATATAAACACCACAACACACCTCAAATTAATTACACAATTATCATAATAGTTTTTCAATTACATTAATTCATAACAAATAAATAAATATTAAGAACAAAATACATTAATTACTTGCCACCCTTTACCCCTTCAAACCCCAAAACACACACCTACAATTAATGAAACACTTACCATAATTAATTACTAATTAATTGATTAATTAATTAACATTAATTAACAACCAATTATTAATTAATAATACATTAATTTACACATGTAACACTATAACATCTCAATTAAATAAATATTAATAATTAAAAAAGAATCATTAATTTAATATAATTAAAATACTTCCCACCCTATTCCCCTATAAACCCACAACTTGCTACAGAACTAAAAAATGCAAAATTCAAATAAGAAAAAGAACAATTACTAAAAATATAACACATGTATTAAAAAATATAAACAATTCCTATACAAAAAAATGCATCACATACATTTAAAATATATACTAAAATATGTAGCATTAATTTAAAAAAGCTATATTTTTAACAACTATATTTTTGCAAGCGATATTAAACAGTTCAATTTTTTTACATCGATATTACTTACCCTAAGTCGATATTCTTAACCACATTATTCTTGCTGTCGATATTTCTCACTCACGATATTTGTGACTCGATATTTCTACCAGTCGATAAGTAAAACTTGACATTGTGTCTCGTCACCTTGCCTCAGGACCCACCAGCACTCAAGACCCTTGATGATTTCAACATCGCATGTAATAATTGCTTTGCATCATTAATGGATCTTGATAGTCAGGATTGACAGTCCATGGGCTACCAGAACCTGAATTTATACATCAAAGATAGTGAATCGATTCTGGGGCATCTTGGTGTGGATGTTCAGAATTTTATATTGGCTAATACTCACTTACCAATATCTTGGGGCCCGATTCCGATCTGGGTCGGAAATCTCTCTGACGAGCCGTATCCGGAGTGTTTTCCGACCGAGCCGGACTCCTGCAGACCGACCGAGTGAGTACGATGTGGCCGCATGCTGCCGGACGTGGCTCGGTCGGACTCCCATATGGGCTCCCATTGACTGAATAGGTACGTCTTGCACAAAGGTGCCCCCTATATCTGAGTCGTAAGGCTACGAGTGACGGGGGTCCGACGCGGACCCCCAAAGATACCTTCCCAGACGTTTTGCGAGCCGGAAACTTTGGCTTAATCCGGCTGTCTGACGCAAGCATTGTACTGGCTCGGTTTGGAATTCGCCTCCATTGCACGGCACGGTACGCTTATGGCCGACACGTACGGAGGGATCCAAACCCAGAAACGTTTCGGTCAGCGATTTCACGTTTCCCGAATCGTACTTGCTCGCTCGTACAGTGGAGCAAGTCGGTCGGAAAACACGCGTCCGGCTCGTACTTTTCCCGGCCGGATCACGTTCGGAGCCATTTCGAGCGAGATCGGAATCGGCCCCTAGTGTTACTTTGTCTGGTGAGGTTTTAGAGAGGAAGTAGTATGGTGAAGGTAGAAGTTCCTATAATCGCTTTGCTCTGATTAGCTGGAATGTGGCTGGGCTCAAAAGGAAGATCTCCTATCCAGAATGGCTTTCTATTATTAGAAATTATACATTTTTTGTTTTCCAGGAAACCTGGGCTGTATCACCAATCGCATGTAATGGTTTCTCGTGTTACTCTGAGCAGGCATTTGCCTCCTCTCACGGGAGAGCCAAACGAGGTCTTGTCATTTGGGTTAAGCTTATTCTTAATTTAAAGTGTCCATCATGAACACGGGTAGTACCACTTATCAGGCTTTGCTTATTGGTGATTGCAAAAGCTGTTTGATGAGCTAGTTAAATTTATTGCGGGCCTGAAATCCCCAGGGTAAGGAAACACCTTCCAACCGTGAATCTAAATTTGTGGGGGCATAATGCAAAGATTTATGTTTTTAGGTCATTTTTATCACACGTTTTTCAGCTTTGTTTCAAACCTATATTGAAAAAGTTAGCTTTTCAGAAAAGTAGAGTGGCTTTAATCTTTCTTTAAATGTTAAACAGCCCTTACATGTGTTATTGTATGTGTGCTGCTTTCTCAAAATGGCCATCTGTAGTAGAAAATCAATAGAGGAGAGGTAGTTGGCTACGTGTGATGTTTAGAGGATAGTCTCATAATCTTTTTTTTTATGTTTGAAAGCTTTATTAAAGTAAATAATCAATACAACAAGGTAACATCAGCATAAATAAATGAGGAAGAGGAAATATGAGGAGATAATTACAATAAAGCCGATGGTACAAATGAGGAACAAAGCATTTTGAGTGTTTTAAGAGGGGGGGAAGAGAGGGGAAGGGGGAGGGGGAATAAGAAAACCTAGTAATAAGGCATACATGGAAAATTGCAATAATTATAAACAACAATCACAAGAAAGTACAGTAAAAGCACCAATAACGATAAATATATGGCCTAAAAGGCAGTACATAAAATAGCATGAAGCAATAAAACAGCATAAGTGAAAGATTAAGGAATGTAGTTATAAGCAGGAGTACAAATATTCAAGGGGGTTTAAAATTGGCAGAGGAAAATGTAGAGGGTTTCTTCTTGGCAGATTGGTCCAAATGGAGAGTTAGGGGTAACCAGTATAAATCAACATTACGAGAAGGTTTGCACAAGGCTGCAAAGGCAACGTCGAGCCTATGGGAATGACAAAGTAAGTTCCACCAACAGACTATGGAAAGTTTGTGCAGAGACTTCCAGTTAGAAGAAATGTGTTGGAGGGCAAGGGCAAGCATGAGGTCAAGGAGACCTCTTGAGTGTGGAGGGAGGTCAAGGGAATCTGACAGACTACCTAGAAATACCAAAGAGGCTGAGAAAGGGAGAGAGAAGTGAAAGATATGAGAAATACGAGTCCACACCTGTGTCCAGAAAAGACGAACTGAAGGACAGAGAAAGAAAAGATGAAAGGAGTCCGCATTGGTAGCATTGCAGGTCCAGCAATTAGCACTAGAAGAGGAGAGAAAGCGAGACAGGGAAAGTGGAGAAAAGTAGAGTCTCATAATCTTTTTTAATTTGACATGCTTTATGTGATGGATCTATTTGATTTTAATGCTTTTTAAACATGAATGAACTAAGAATGTTATTTGATAAAACATATGTTCTTTATGAGAATTGTTTTTTAGCTATAATATATTAATTAGCGTTTTTTATATCTTGTGCTTTTATGATCTTTTTAAGATTGATTAAAGATTATTGAAAGGAAATGAGATACATCACTCCTTCCTGGTGCAAAGCGATCAGAGATCAACGTTTGTCCAGGTCGCTGTCTGTCATATGCCCCATGCTTCATTCAAGTTAAATTATGTTAATTATGTAAACGGGGCAGTCCATTCCACAATCGCATATTTAATGTTGTGTTGCCATATCCTAGACATTATCTGCAACTGGATTCCAAAGCGGGCTTAGCCCTCAGGTACATTTATAATTTATACTGTCTGTGCCACAAAAACGAGTTTATTCTGTGCACTATATTCCAGCTCCAACTCCCGTATTATGTTTTACAATACCTCACCTGCTTTATGCCGCCATCAACGTCTAGCCAGTGCTTTATTAGCCCCTGCTCTAATTTCACATTTTGGCATCAATGCTGGAGGGGTAGTTACTGCCAGGACCAATAAGGATGGCGCCAATTGTCAAGTGCCTATGTCCCTGGTCCACTTTGCACATCTCTTTCCCATCTCCTTCTCTTAAACTCCAGAACACGAGTACTCTCTACCCTTCCAGTCCTTTTCTTCTTTTTTTTGTTGCAGTTTTATATATTGCAAACACGACCCGAAGGTATCAGAGCATTTACATGAGCAACAGTTGCATTACAGACGGACCCATTCATTTTTAAGCACATGGGGGGTCTTATTTACAAGCCTCTAACCCCGCAGGTACATCACTTTTCCCATATTAAAAGTGACGCACCAGTGGAGCAATGGGCTTGTAAAAAAAGCCCCAGGGAGATTAAGTGACTTGCCCAGACTCACAGGGGGCCTCATTTATGAAAACCTTGCGCCACCGGTGCGTCACTTTTTCCCATGTTAAAAGGTCTTCATAAATAAGGCCCAGGATGTTTGACCCAGAGACTCAAACCTGGTTTCTCAGTTTCAAAGTCTAGCCGTTAAGCAACATCCTCTCCCCTCCTACCTGGGGGAGGCCCTGCTCTACTGCTTCCTACGGTCCTGCTCTTCCTCAGGACCATGTTCATAACCACAAATCAGCCGCCATCTAACTCACACCCATTTTCACTTTCTCTTCCCAGCTCCACATCCTTTTTCCCTTTCACACACATTCTACACTTCAACAGAGATCAACAAACACCGGAAGGCTTAAATAATGTGGGCAAACAATTATACTCTCGAAAAATTAGAACAAAGTTGCCAATATATCTCTACACTTTTCAATTCTATGTGTACTGAAGAGTCGGTCCCTTATGAGCCTAAGCCAGACATACCAATGATTCTAAAGTTTCCATTGCCCACACACACTTAAATAAATATTTCCTGGATTACAAAGCGCAACCTGCAGCTGTGTCCCTTGAAAGCATCTGCTGAAGGCCTCATGTTGCAAGTACAACAAGGTAAATGGTCTGCTCCATATTGATATCATTACAGTTCAGCATCCATGTTGATATCATTACAGTTCAGCACCTTTTCCTCCAAACTTACAGATTTCAATATGAAAGAGAAACTCAAAGTTAAAATGTGCAACGCATCTCCCAGTGCCAATCTGTTTCCCATTATTGTCTTCACCCCTTCCACTGTCAAATTTCCCAAAGGTTAACAATATCTAATAATATTTCAAAGACTGAATAATCTTTCTGAAATCAAACAAGGTCCCACGTTCTCCTTAGCAGTATCACTTACTTAAATGCCCTTCAGATGTGATGGGGTGGGGATAGGAAGTCATTCCATAGTCAATGATCGCAAACTCCTTAGGCACTAATTTCTCTCAAGCCATCCTCTAGAATAAGTCCATATATGAGCATATAACAGTCAGAAGTAACTGGTTTAGTAAAATTAGGATAACAATGTATATGCTCTGTCTGCACATTGTGAACATCTTCCGAATAAATAATTAACAATGAAGCCTCTCTAACCTTTCTTCTACTTATATTGCGTGAAACATTACTTTTATTTTAAAATAACAGAAACATCAATATATATCAATTTCCATGAAACCTTGTACATTTTTCAAAAACAATAACTAGAATAACAATTCGAAGAGTGCTAAAATAAAACATGAATATATTTGAGTAAATTTATTAGCACATTAAAATGAAACAAATTGATTGAAAACATTAGCATTTGTGACTATACACACACACACACACACAAAGGGGGGTACCTGAAAATAAATGAAGATTATAAAAGAATCGAGGCTGAAAAGGACTGTAGAGTTCTCTTTTTGATTGCCTGAAGAAAAGCGGATTTCTCCCAGTAGCCACAGTGCCAAGCAGCACTGAACAGTAAATATTAAAGGTGTTCCTTGTTTCCTTACAAGGGTCGCAGACAGGATGAAAAAGACACAGGAGCAGATTAACAAGCCCCTTGCGCCTCTTTTACGCTGCCGTTGCGTCACTTTTGTGATGCCGCGGCGGCGCAAATCCAGCGCCATTGTGCGGGGTACTTACAACATGATACATCTGGGAGATGTGTCGCGTTGTAGAGCCCTGCGCCACAAGAAGGCGATCCTGCGCAGGGGGGTCGTTCCGGTGCAGGAACGCCTCCTAAAAGTGGCTGAGTGAAATCTACAAGATTTCACTCCGTCACTTTTAGGGCCATGCTGCGTCAAAACCCTGCGCCTGCTTAAAGCAGGCGTAAGGGTTGGCGCAGCATGTTAGAGATAGGGCACCCCCGAGCCTTGCTGGAGCTGCGTGGCGCTTGCGACGCAACTCCAGCAATGCACCGCATTTCCGCCGGGAATGCGTCACACATCTGCCCATCTGAGCGCCACGGTGCGCCGTATTGTAAATGCGGCACATCAGTGGTGGCCAGCCGCGAGCCGTGGAGGGAGTTACGGTGGGGCAGGGAGGCGGGGAGGGGGAGGGGCGGGGTGGAGGGTGCTAAAAACAGGCATATGGATCATTGCAGGTAAGTACACAATTTAATTAATAAAACGAAATTCGTAGCGCGCACAGCATTGCTTTTTGCCATGCAGTGCGCGCTACGAATTTCGTTTTATTAATTAAATTGTGTACTTACCTGCAATGTTCCATATGCCTGTTTTTAGCACTCTCCACCCCGCCCCTCCCCCTCCCCACCTCCCTGCCCCACCGTAACTCCCTCCACGACCCGCGGCTGGTGGTGGCGCATGGGAGGGCAGATGCGTCGCAACTCTTCTGGCTAATCAGCAAAGATGCGCCAGAAGTCGTAAATCTGCCCCACAAACTGTAAAAAAAAAAACTCCTTGGTTTGGTAGTCGATTGAAGACAAACATTAATACTGAAATTATTAGTAAGACACCAAATTCTGCTTAAGAGGAAAGAGACAAGAAAGAGTATCCCGAGGAGGAGCTTGGCGGGCATCCGTGATGGCCGTGTGAGCATGATATCCTGAACATATCCTGATTTCTCACAAGGATTAATGGAGAGGAACCTGGGCTGATCTTAATATTGTTTTCGGATTTTGAATTGGACAAGGGGCACCGAAGCTACATCGACTCAAACTTTCGGGGCCCGCCTTGGTGGCGCGCCCGGGTCTTGGTGGGGCTCTGTTGCCGTGTCGGAGTTGAACAACAGCGGCAGGGGGACTCGACTCATGGGTCCCCCTCTTAACTTTCGGTTTCGATTCTGACTCAGGCTATGTCTTCCAACGGAGGTGCCTGACCGGTACTGAGTCCAGCGGCGCGAGATCGCAGTTGAGCCTTTTGTCTGCTTCGTGTCCCTCTGGGCCGGTTCGCACCTCGTCTTGCCCTCGCTGCTGACTTCTGGCTCCGGCGCCCTGTCTTCCTGTGGCCATTTTCACCAGGTCGCGTGGGTCCCGTGGGGACGCGGTCTCCGATATGACTGGCAGGGGGGACCAGGAGCGGCGGAAGACCAAGACGCCCCTTCGCGGGGGCCCGGTCCAGTCTAATATCATGGACCGGTACACACAGTCGAAGGTGTCCCCCGGTGCCGCCTTGTCTGGCCAGAGTGCAGTGGGGCACCCTTCGGAGGCTTCAGCGGAGCCGTCCCTGCAGGACATCATGGGCGCCATCTCAGGTATGAGAGAAACCATCGGCCAACAGTATGAAGCTCTGGCCCACAAAATTGATACTGTGGCTATTGATGTGAACCTCTTTCGGGCCGACTTATCTAAAACCAATGAGAAGGTGAAGTCATTGCACCTCAAGTCATCTAGCCTCACGGCCGACGTCTCGGAGATACAGACGGAGATCGGAAACCTCAGAAAGGTGAACGATTTCATGACTCAGCGCTTGGAGGATTTTGAAAACAGGGCACGGCGTTGTAATGTCCGTGTTATTGGTGTCCCGGAAAATCCTGATCCGCATTCTGTTGATCTCCTGGTTGAGGACTTGATACAAAACTACCTTTCTCCATCCGGATTGAGCAAATTCTTTGCGGTGGAACGTGCCCATCGTGTTCCCGGTGGCCAGGGCAAGCCGGGCGCCCCGCCGAGGCCCATTGTCGCAAAACTTTTTTACTATAGGGACCGAGACGCTATCCTGCAGGCCTCGAGAGCTAAGGGCCCGGTGGCCTTCGAAAATGCCACGGTGAACTTCTATCCGGACTTCTCACAGCTGATGCAGAGGCAGCGAATGGGCTTCCGTGGAGTCAAGAAGCGTCTTCGGGACCTGGGTCTGCGATACACCATGCTTTTTCCTACCAGGCTGCGAGTGGAGTACAATGAACGGACCCTTTTCTTTGATCGACCTGATTCGGTAAATGACTGGCTGGACTCTCTGCCGGACCGGCCTAATTTCGCTGATCCCACCGAGCACCCGGGTGGTGCCGAGGGTGGCGTGGAGAGTTGAACTTGTTATCTGGGCCCCGGTTTCCGTAATATGTAATTTCTTCCTGGGTTCTGTACTTGAGTGATCTGTTTTCTGTGTACTCTCTTCTCCCCTTATTTCTGTCGGGGTGGCGGGTGGGACTGGGCCTTTTCCTCCTCTGGGGTCTTTTTGTAGAATGGGGGTTTTTGGGCGACAGGCACACTGCATGTTGGGGTGGCTTTTTTGTCTACTGCAGGGATGCAGGGCGGGGGGTGTTTCCTGGGGTGTTGGGGGGGGGTTGTTGGGGCGTTTGTAGTTTGTGTTTTGTTTTTTCAAGGCGATTCTATTTTGCTATTTGTACTTTCAGTGTCATGCTCATTGGGGGGTGGTTTCTGCATTACTTCAGGGGATGGGGGGTAGCGGGTTGAGGTTTATTTCATGGAATGTCAATGGTCTAGGGGATCGTATAAAGCGAGGGGTGGTGTTGCGATGCCTGCGACGTTTGTCTCCCGATATTGTCTTTCTGCAGGAGACACACCTAGTGGGCAATACTTGTCGTGCGATGAATAGGTGGGGCTATCGTCTTGTTGCGCACTCAGGGTTTACAACAGGTTCTAGGGGGGTCGGCATCCTTGTCCGGGCTTCTCTTCCCCTTGCGATAGATGATGTGATCCTCGATGATCGGGGGCGCTATGCCGTCCTCGTGGGACGATATGAGGGCAAGACCCTTTCCCTGTTCACCGTCTATGTGCCCCCTGGCCTGCAGACCTCTACCTTCTCTGATTTGGGCCGAGTTTTGTTGGGACTCCCTGATGGTGCTCTTTTCATGGCTGGTGACTTTAATTCTGTTCTCTCTGGTCTGAGTGATCGTTACCCCCCTAGGGATATTCCTTCGACCCATTTATGGCTGGGTGGCTTTTTGGATACCTTTGGTTTGGTGGACTGCTGGAGACTCATGCACCCCACTCAACTTCAGTATACTTTCCACTCTGGGGCCCATGGGAGTTTGTCTAGATTAGATTACTTCCTCATGCCAGCTGAACAGTCGTCGGCTGTCCGGGAGATTAGGCACCTCCCCCGGGGCATCTCGGACCATTCTCCGCTCTGGCTCTGTTTTGATGTGGGGGTGGAGGCGGTGGGCCGGGTGGCTCCTATCAACCCTTGGTACCTGGCCTCCCCTGAGACCCGTGGTCAATTGATTACGTCCCTGGACAATTACTTTCTGGATAACGAGGGGTCTGTCTCTTCTGCTGTGTCCCTATGGGAGGCTTTTAAGACAGTAATTTGTGGGCAGGCTCTGTCCCTTATTGCTGAAACCAAAAAGGCAAGGAATCGGGAGGTGGTGGATCTTGAGATGGAAATACTTGATATGGAAGCTGACCTGGAATCGGGTGTCACTCGTGCCAAACTCCATGCCCTGGGTCTGAAGCAATTTGCCTATAAGTCTCTGGTCACAGATGCGGCCAAAATGATGTTTAGGGAGCAACAGGGTCGTCTGTATGATGTTGGGGACAAAGCGGGTAAGTTACTTGCCTGGTTGGACAAGAAAGAGAGGGCGAATCGAGTGGTGCCTGTGATTCAGACTTTGAATGGTGTGCGGGTGACGGACCCGGTTGGAATAGTGGAATGTTTTGCGGACTACTTTCGTGCGGTTTACTCCCCAGTGTCGGTAAGGGATGAAGACGACTCTCGCCTCTTGCTGCGCGACATAGCTTTGCCCTGCCTCTCCGACTTGGAGTGGTCCTCCATGGAGGCCCCGTTCTCTACGGACGAAATCGCGACTGCTATTCGCTCTCTCCGTTCGGGCAAGGCTTTGGGCCCGAACGGTTTGCCAATCGAGTTATACAAACTGCGCCCTGATCGGATTGCGCCCTATCTTCGAGGGTGCTCTCCCTTATGACCAGCGTCTGGCCACGATTGTGGTAATTCCTAAAGATGGTAAGCCCCGGGATCTTTGTTCGTCATATAGACCCATCTCCCTGTTAAATGTCGAGCCTAAGGTTCTTGCCAAGGTCCTGGCTACTCGCCTCCTAACGGTCATTAGTGACTTGATTCATCCGGACCAATCCGGATTTATCCCGCACCGTAACACAGCTCTTAATCTGCGTCACCTTCATGGAGCCATCGCGAGGGCGGGGCTTCTGACGGAGCCGGCCATTTTGGCTTCTTTGGATGCCTCGATGGCCTTTGACACGATAGAGTGGCCCTACCTTTGGGCGGCTCTTGAGAAGTTTGGTTTTGGCCCGGGGTTCATCGGGTGGGTGAAGCTGCTGTATACCGACCCCCTGGCACAGGTCGTGGTTAACGGTCGAGTGTCGGCTCCCTTTCCCCTTGGTAGGGGGACCAGACAGGGGTGCCCCTTGTCTCCACTACTTTTTGCTCTCGCGTTAGAGCCGCTAGCTGCGTGGATTCGCTGGGAACCTTCTCTCAAGGGTATACGTTGGTCCCCAGATTTTGAGGACCGTGTTTCGCTTTATGCGGACGACATTCTTCTTTATCTTACTTCCCCGCGTAAATCTTTGAATGTCCTGTTTGACGTTCTCGCCTCGTTTGGTAAGAATTCTGGTTTGATTATAAACTGGGCTAAATCCTGCGTCTATGCTATTTCGGGTGATCTGCCCCCGTTGCCGAATAGATTTCCCATCCAGGTTGTTCAGTCCGGTTTCAAATACTTGGGGGGTTTTATTACATTGGATTCGTCGCTCAGATTTGAACGTAATCTCCTTCCCCCGCTTCATAGATTGAGGCTGGACGTGGCTCGCTGGCGTAAATTACCCTTGTCGCCGCTGGGCAGGGCCGCCCTTTTCAAGATGATGTCCTTGCCGCGATTCCTTTACGCGCTCCAGAATTGCTATGACGATATCCCCGCTACTTATTTCCGAGAGGTCGAGAGTCTACAAAGGCAACTGATTTGGGGCGGGCGCCCACGTATTGCACTTGCGAAGCTCACCATCCCTTGGTATGACGGGGGCATAGCACTTCCTGATATCAGGAGATATTATTGGGCTACGCAACTGTCTGCCATTAACCATTCGATGTATTCCCCGGGTCCGGATCCGGCCTTTGAAATGGACAGACTCCAGCTACCGGGTGGTGACTTTAATAGAGCGCTTTACTCTAGGTCGTCTGGGCTCCACCTTACGGGACCGACTAGAATCGCGGTTCGTGTGTGGCGTGCTGCGAATGTGAGCTTAGGGTGGGATGAACGATTGACGCTGGCGACTCCGCTTTTCGCGTCTGAGCTTTTGGGATGTCTGTGGACAACGAAGGGGTTTGACCGCTGGGACATGATTGGGATTGTAGAGTGGGTGACGTGTGTGCGAATGGAACGGTAAAGTCCTTCGAGGCCCTTCGGAATGATTATGACCTGAGTGATAGGGAATTTTTTAGATATTTACAGGTCCGTCATGCCCTCACTTCTGTTCTGCCTTCCGGTACCGCGGTCCCCGAGTCCTCCCCCCTCGAAGATCGTATCCTGGACGGTCATATCCCTGATAGCACTATCTCCTTGATTTATAAGAAGCTTATTCACAATCGCACGGACTTGCTCGTTCGACTTCGGGAGGCATGGGTCGGCGCCGGGCTGGAATTGGAGGACGAGGATTGGCAATTGGCGCTATCTTCTCCGAAAGAGGTCGCCATTCCGGCCCGTCTCCGTCTTGTTCAGCTCAAGATCCTCCACCGGGTGTATGTTACTGGTCCTCGTTTGGTTGTGATGGGTTTTTCCCCGGATGGCCTCTGCATGGTGGCGAAACAGGACAGAGCGCAACTTTGGGGCTCGCACAGGCCCCCCACTGTCTCCGTGTGGGAAGAAAACATGGACTGGTCTATGTTCCGCGAAAAGACTGTCTACACAGCCAGGGACAGACCTAGGGCATGGACGAAGATCTGGTGTCAGTGGAATGCCTATCGTGGGGATATTTGTGCTCCTCCCCTGGTGGAGGCCCCTGATGTTCCCTTGTCACCCTAGGTTGGCGTTCCTGAACTTTTGTATACTGTCCTTTGGTTTGATGTATTTGTGCTCCTCCCCTGGTGGAGGCCCCTGATATTCCCTTGTCACTCTAGATTGGCGTTCCTGAACTTTTGTATATTGTCCTTTGGTTTGATTGACCTCCCCGCTGTCCCCCCGCCTTGACTTAGCCTACTGATTGTGACTTTGTATTCCTGCTTAGTGACGTTTCCCCCCCCCCTCCAGGGCTGACTCTCTGTGTATAACTCCTTCGCCTTGTTTTTGTTGTTTGTTGTTTTTTAAAATAAGAAAAATGTCTTATCCTGTTCCATATTGTGGGCGACATTTTCTATCCGGATTGTGCCTGACTGCCAGAGTGGCGACCACTGTTTTATACCGTGTTATGCTCCGATTTTAGCGGCCAGCCCGTGTGGTTGTAGGCCCATCTCTGTACACATGATTTTGTTGCTCAATAAAAGTTTTTAAACAAAAACAAAAAAAAAAAAAAAGAAAGAGTATCCCAAAGTAGACTCGGTAGAAGTTTAACTAGTAGAAGCAAAACTTCAGGACAAATCAGTATGGGGGGGAATTAGGGGGGCTGAAGAAAGTGACAAAAAAATAAGAGAGCAAGGGCCAGATGTACAAAGCATTTTTCTGGTTGCAAGCGGGCCAACTCGCAGATTCGGGCAGTTTCCAACTCGGAAAAATATTTTTCTAATGTACAAAATGCAAAAATCGTGATTTGTATTTGCCATTCGGTATTTGAAAGATGCATGCTTTGGGCCTCCCTTCAAAATACAGCGGGCCTCATGTATGAGGTTTTGCCGTATGGCAGCACAGCAGGCCTTCCTTCAGGAGACTGGGTAAAAGACCACCCGTAGAGCTGTTAAACATATATAAGGCAAAATGTGTCACTATTGGTACATATGTTGCAGGCGTGTGGGGCTATTCTGATTCGCAGCCCCTACAGGTGGCTGAGAATGCCTTCTTAAGATTTCTTTTGTCAGTCCCAGGTAGTACTTCTACTTACATATGCCACTGAGAGTTGGGGTTACCTTATATAATGGACTTAATAAAAATCCAACCAGTCTTTTTGTGGCACAGGATCTGGACTTCTACAAAAAACACTTTTAACAGGGACAATATAAGAGATTGTGTTAAGCTTTAACAGGTCCTCAATATCCCATGGTTGAAATATATAAAAAACTTTATGAGTGACCAGGGACACCCAGAATACTATGAAGATCCAGGCTCTATAGTTTCCATTACTAGAAGATATTTCAAAACATATTGCATGACTCTTCTGGACACAAATAGACTTTCTACACAAATATTGAGACCAACTGTACAGTCCAACTAAATGCTAATGACCATTTATGTCATTGAGCCGTACCTTAAAAATATTGTAGGTGTTCATGACAGATTTGTCCTGACTCATTTTAGGCTTGGCCCCTTTCATCATAAGTTTCCCTGTTATTAATAAGTAACTGTTCTTGCGACTATATGTCTCAGCAATCGACAATACGTGTTATTTTGTAAATATTATGAAGTACAAAGAAGGAAGTGGATCTTGCCAATTTTAAAGCTGCTTGGTCTAAAACAATGCCTCCCAACATTTTAATTTTTTAAATGTTTAGACAATGAACATATTCTGACGTTTGTAATATCTTTTTTAAAGAATGTCATTATTTGTAGAAAAACTATTTTATTATGAATCTTTTGATCATGATAGCACCTAGGTCAGGAAAAGTGTTTAATTTTGCGCCGTTAATTGTATTTTGAATAATGTTATTATATAACTTCTTCAGATTTGGAAAATATTACATGTTTTTACTTTATTTGCTCTTAGGATTTTCTTGCAATAAATCGAACAAAGCTAATTATTGAATTGAATTAAGTAACATTTACTTTAGTTGTGTGTCCGTGGTGAAGAGAGTTGCCGGAGAAATGCCTTTCACCTCCTCTACATACTTTCCTGTTTAATCACCTTACCATGTAACATTGATTATTTCACGTTGTACCCTGGTAATCCCTTATTCCTTCCTGAGGATTACAAACATTTATTCTTTATATTTTTAAAGTACAGATCTAGCCTCCGGGGCAGGAAAGTCTTGGTGTCTTAAATGGAGTTGCAGTCATGCAGGAGAAGAGTTGTTAGTGCCGACCTTCTCATTTCTGAATGCGACCAATGTTGGCATAGTTCCAAAGTAATACTGTTATGTAGTTCACAGAGCTTCACAATATTTCATAAACCCAAGTGTAATTGTTTCCTTCACTAACATTAGTTGGTCCTTAAACTGCAGTGACAAGCAGCTAAAACATACACGTTATTTGTTTGTGTATAGAAACCTTGTGTAGCTTACCACCGAAATATGGTACCAGAATATTGTTGTCAAAATATCAGAAATATTGCCTGAAATAGAGGCAAGATGGCGGCGGCTTGCTAGACCGCTGTGAGACAGCTCCTGAACCAGCGCTTTGAAAGTGCAGTATGGAGATGGGAAAAGCAAAATGACCCGTCACAATTAAGTAACTGAGCAATAACAGAAGTAAAAGAACCTACCCCATCTTTCACTGTGGCCCAAATGGCGATCTTGGTGGTCCTGGCGTGGTGCCTGGGAGTGGAGCGGAGGACCGGCTCTTGATGTCTGCGCTCGACCCGAGTGCAGTGCAGTTGCGCTTTTCGTTCTGTACTTCCTTGATTGGGGTTTTGGTGCTGTGCTTCATTGCCCGCCTGCAGACCAGAGAGAGAGGGGGAGTTGCGAGAGCTACGAGAGTGGTCCAAGGCATACCGGTGGAGAAAGAACAACTATCCAGGTTCTCGGACACTGCCCGCCTCCACTGAGTGTCTCCTGCATCCCCAGCGGCATGGCGCCGAAAAACGCCGCCTCGATAGCCGCTGCAGCTAAGACGAGAGCAGCGAAGCAGGCTCTCCGTGACAGGGAGTTAGCGGCAAAGCGAGGCGGTACACGTTTGGAAGGCAGCGGCGATTTTTCAGATTTTGACGCGGGAGCCTGTAAATCAGCAAAGGGCTCGAAGCAACAGTCGAATGCTTCTAAGGCTGGCCCATCTGTGATCGAGCTTCTACGAAAGACTCCCGTTTCAGCCTCGGCTCCAGTCCAGATTCCAGCAGCTCTTTCGGAAACCACGATTAACCAGAGAGTCATTCCAGGGTCCACAGTGACATCTAGTGGGCAAAGAGAGAATGGCATAACCGAGGAAATGGAAGTAAACATTTGTGCAAATACTCCTATACCAACAGGAGAGGACACCTCTGTGATATTTAAGGAGCCTACAGATGTGTTGGCAGGAGTACCGGACCTTATAGCTGGGGGAGACTCTAACGAAGACCCTAACGAAGAAATACAAGGTACGGAGAACCTTTCCCTATGTGATACTCCCGTGTTATTTAATGTCTCGTCAGCATCCTTAACATCAATGAAACAGACTCCAGCAGGGGTAGTAGTGCCAGCACCACTAACAGTATCTGGAACTACAACAATGGTTCATAAAACCCCAATGATTGTGGCTTTGCAAGATGTGTAGGAAGGGCAAACACTGCAACAACAACCTGTATGCAACGCCCTAGAGAGGGATATGGGGGCATCAGTCTTTAGAGATATCACAAAAAATCTGGAGGATTTGCTGGAGGTCCCTGATGGTAAAGAGAAAATCGATGGAGACGAGCTAACCCCTGATCCTACTGACACTGACAGGGATCCCTCAGATTTCTATTCAATATCAGAAGGGATAGAAGAGGCAAGATGGTCAGATGACTCTGAACTGGGTATTGAAACTAACACTGGCTCTGGGACGGAGAGTGACCATGAGACGAGAACGGCAGAATCCAGGGAAAATAAAAGAACTATCACACGGAAGAAAAGGGCCAAAGGGCTGACGTGGGATTACTCCCCCTCTATTGCATTGGGGTCTCAAGAACATACCACCGACCCTCGTCCATCTCAACGGTGCCCTCCACATCAACAGGATGCCACGCTCTCCACGGTGATGGATACAGTCCTCCAGGCTATCGCATCCCATCGGGAAGAAACATCAAGAGATGGACGCAAAGCACAATTAGCTTTACATAAGGTTCAGGGTGTGGTGCGTAAATTGTCAAGATCAGTTAACACCTTCAATGCCAGAATGACAGAGATGGAAGATCGTATGGTCATCAATGAAGCAGAGGCTACAGCCACACAGGGACAAGTTGAACTACACGAAGCAGAACTAAGCGATGTCAGATGGAAGCTGGAAGACATGGAAAATCGCTTACGACGTAACAACCTACGTGTCCTTGGAATACCAGAAAATATAGAAGGTACTGATGTCCGAGCCTTCATTATTCAACTCTTTAAAGATACTCTTCCAGAACTCTCTTCATGGAACTGGGAACTTGAGGTACAACGGGTGCACAGAGTTCCAATCACCTTGAAACCCACTAGGAAGCAGGAAAATTATCCGCGAGCAGTTCTTGTCTTCTTTGGAAACTTTCTTCTCCGACAAGCTTTCTCAGATAGAGCTAGGCCAGAAGCTCGTCGGACACGGGATCCCATTTCCTATTTTGTAAGACCGGATTTTTGTCACACTACGGTGGAAAGGAGGTGGCGCCTGCGGCAACTTATTAAGCCCTTTATGGAAAAGAAAGCACAAGTCTACTTAAACAACCCAGCCAAACTGATAGTGCTATACAAGGGCCAGACCAAATTTTTTACTTCTGAGGTTAAAGCTAAAGAATTTTTAGATAGTCTTACTTAATGATTTACTAGCGAGAAAGCCAGTAAGTCAGTATAGATGACTCTTTAAGTAGTCATCAGATGAGAAATAGATAAGAAATAGAGAAGACAAAGAATTCGGATGCTGGACTTCAGAATGATGAGAGGAGTATAGAGAGCGTATTGGACATTACAGAGATTTAATAAGGTTACATCAGATCAATTTGTCTTTATATGCTTCTCTATATCTTCCTTATTTTTTTTTTCTATTTTCCTTTTGTTTTTCTACTTTTTCTGTATTTATCTTTAATCCAAGTCTGGTTTGGGAGCGTCTCTCCATCACGAAAGACTCTTATAGAGTCTAATTGCCTCACACTGCGGGTGGGGGAGGGGGGGTGGGTTGCAGGGGTTTGGTGGGAGTGGGAGGGGGAGGGTAAAATGGGGGGGGGAAATGTAAAAATGAGTTTGATCTGTAGTACAAGAAACTTTAAAGGCTTTTTGGTTACTTTAATCTTTTTGAGTGATTGGAGTCTCATATCATGTATTTTGACTAACCAAACCTGGGAAAGGAATAGTAATGTAAATATTGAATTTAAAGTCGGAAGGTGGTGTTGCAAATTATGTTACAGAGATGGTATTGGTTCAATGGAAAATAGTTTTGAATGGGGAGAGTAACATTGCGAAGCTGGAACGTAGCGGGTCTTAACGATGGGAGAAAAAGGGCCCAACTTTTTCAATTGCTACGTCAGGATCCTGTAGACATCCTCTGTATCCAGGAGACCCACATTGCTAGTTGTGACAAAAATTTATAAAAAATACCTGGATTTAACTTGATAGCTGCAACATCTCAAACGTCTAGAACACGGGGGGTCGCTATCTTGGCAAGACCCGGTTTGGGGAGTCCTAGACGTCGACTCGTCGACAAACATGGCAGGTGGGTTGTGGTTCAATTAGAATCAGATATAACCATCTGTTCACTCTACGGCTCTAATTTAGATGACCCACAACTCTTTATTGAACTAGAATTGGGGATTTTAATATAAATATCGAAAAACTAACAAACAATAGACTCCCACAGAATTATAGTGGCCGTAAACCCAAAGTCTCCACGGCAGTATCCCACCTGATGGATAGTCACGACTTAGTTGACGTTTGGGATTTGCTGAAGCAGAATGAAAATGGCTTCACCTATTATTCTTATCCCCATAACAAGTATGTCCGCTTAGATTACATAATGACATCATTACATAAGACAGCCTTATAAACATAATCAAATCCCCCAAAACAATCTCTGATCACAACGCATTAACATTAATTTTTGAATTGGACAGTTTTAATAAACCTAATACCAAATGGTCATTTGACCGAAAGCTTCTCACAAACTCAGATTACATAAATCATATCACATCATATGCTCAATTTTTCTTTGATAATAATCAATATAGTGCACCTAGATTCAGTGTATGGGATTGTTTTAAGGCAGCAATGAGGGGCGAGACTATAGCGTTTGTAGCAAACCATAAGAAAACGCAAGACAGTATTAATAAACAACTTAACGCAGAACTCATTAATTTGGAAATAGCACATGCCAAACAAATCCAGCAAGGAATAACAACTCATGACACACTGCAAAAACTATTGATCTTAAAAACAGAAATCAATAGCTCGTTAACTCGAAAAGCAGCAGAGATATATCAAGCTAATAGAGATAGAGTTTATGAAGCAGGGGAAAAGGTAGGGAAGCAATTAGCCCTTAAAACTAGACAAACACAAACATACAATAAGATAAAGAATATCGAATACGAGGGTCAACAATATACCTCCCCTCAAGATATTGTAGAAGTGTTTCGAAAATATTATCAAAAATTATATCAAAATGAAAACGAACATCTACCTATAAGAGATACGAAAACCTTTCTCAGTGAGTGGTTACCGGAACCAGAACTATCTAGAATACTCGATCGAGTAGACAGAGAAGAACTGGAGAAAGAAATCACAATGGAAGAATTAGAAACTGCATTATCGGACCTAGCTAACGGGAAGGCGGCCGGTCCTGATAAGATCCCTCTAGAGTTTTATAAAATGTTGGGCGAACAGATACTACCTTATTTATTAGATTTGTTTCTAGGGGTACAATATCACTCAGCTACACCAGAGTCTTGGAAACATACTAATATAGCGATATTCCCAAAAAAGGGGAGGCCCCCCAAGTTGCCATCTTCATATAGACCCATATCACTCATAAACTATGACTCAAAGCTATACTCCAAGATAATTGCAAATCGCCTAAGGGGGGGTCATCGAACATCTCGTATCCCCGTGGCAGCATGGCTTTATCCCTGGGAGGGGAACGACTGATCATACCCGTAGAGTCATTGCATTATTCGACATCATGGGCGCCACGGGGGGGAAGATGTCGATGGTCCTACTGGATGCCGAAAAGGCATTTGATCGAGTACCTTGGCTGTTTTTATGGGAAATTATGAAATTTAATAACTTCGGTCCAGGCTTTATTAAAGCACTAAAAGCCCTGTACATCAGCCCTAGGGCTAAACTATCCATTGAAGGCTTTGAGTAAGAGTTTGTGGAGGTACAAAGAGGCACTAGGCAGGGCTGTCCCTGTTCCCCGATATTGTTTGCCCTAGTAATTAATCCTTTAATTTTAAAGCTTCTTACCTCCCCTCAAATACAACCAGTTAAGGTAGGTCGGTATTCCACTAAAATATTGGCATATGCCGATGATATTGCCGTACTTACAACTAAACCGGCAGATGCAGTAGCAGAAATAGAACAAATAACCCAGGATTTCGGACTCCACTCTGGCTATTCACTCAATAGAGATAAAACCATGGTCTTATGTACAAATAATATCATATACGACAGTCCCTATAAAGTCAAAAACGCAATCTATCTAGGTGTAAATATTTCCCCTGAGGTAAAAGAGATTAACCGGCTTAATTACGATCCTTTGATCAAGGCAGTAAAAATTGATCTTAAGAGGGTAGACAACTTACACCTCTCAATAATAGGGAGAGCGAATTATATTAAAATGAGTATATTTCCCAGAATACTTTATCTATTCCGGGCTATTCCATTGATGGCTGACGGTAGTATTGTAAAAATCTTCGACTCCACAATATCTACATTTATATGGAATTATGGCAAAATAAGGAGAGCACTACCATCATTAACTCTCCCCCCACATAGAGGCGGCCTTGGTATACCGAACTTGACATTTTATCTCTGGGCTACACTACTCCAACAAATGGGCCTGCTCTTTAAAGTTAAACCCTCTAACTTACCCAATACTGATTCTTATATCCCTTCTATTTTTGAACTTGGATTAGGTGATAAATGTCGAGGGTTATTTTTGAAACAACTTGAAACATCATATTATAAAAAGACCAAGTTCAAGGTGATTGGAGATGCATGGAAAATTTGGAAACTTGCCTCCAAACAACTAGGTATACCGAAAATAACAAGATATACGTCACTTTGGCATAGCAAGATCATATCATCACTTCTGATAGACAATGTCTCCAGAAGGTGGGAAAACTTAGGTATATATACATTTGGCCATTTTTTTGGGCAGAATGATACTCCATCTTTTGGGGAACTACAACAGAGATTTGATATACCATCCACAGATTATTTAAAATATTTCCAAGTTTATACCAACATCCGTAACTCTAAACTTATTATTAATTTAGATAGTTTTAATTTCTTCTCTATTATTAAGAAACGAGCAACTAGGATAGGTACTTTATATGACATATTTTCTCAATCCAATAAAGATGATCTAGATAGTATTGAGAGATCCTCGGCACAAAAACTTGGAAACCCAGATGTAGACATTAACTATTCTATACATTTTTACACAACATTATTTTTGGCACCTAACCTTAAAGCACAATATTTCAAAACTATTTATAATCTTTATTTTACCCCGGCTAAACTCTTCACCTGGGGACTACGAGTAGATGATTGCTGCCCCAGATGTAGACAGGGACAAGCTAACTTAATCCACATGTTTGCTGAATGTCCGAAGTTAGATAATCTACAAACATCGATGGGAGGATTTTGGGCTCAAGTTTTCGGGCGGAATCTTAGATCTTCCGCTACCCTTTATCTCCTGGGATATGACGAATCCTTAGGCTACAGCTTAGAGGAACAGAGGATTCTCTTTCTGGGTACTGCCGTCTTTCGTATTATTCTGGCGGCTTGCTGGAAAGACCCCAATGTACCCACTTTTCAGATGTGGCTGTGTCGATTTCTTGCAACATATAAACAGGAGATAGCTATATATAGCACAAGAGGCAGGAAAGTTAGAACCCGGGGCACTCAGATTTGGGCCCCAATCTCTAAATGGTACTCTAATGTAAGATCTCCTCCATGATAAGTGAAGAGTTGATATTGTATGATGATACGAACTTTGTAAATTTTTATCTTTTGCCTCGCTTTACTATTTTTTCTTGTGTACTCATTTCTTAATTTTCCTGATGTATTAATGGTCTTTTTTTATTAAGAAATCATTCTTTTGTAATGAAATGTTTGATTGACTGAATATTATAGATCATACTCAATAAAAAAATATTTAAAAAAAATATATATCAGAAATAAATATGGAGTCTTATGCATCATTTACATTAATATTGCCCCAATGGAGTGAATAATAAAAAAATGTCACCCAATGAAAAAATAAGCAATATTTAGCACTCAACATGTATGTTTATCATTATTTTCTGGCAATGATTTTCTGACATACAATCTTTGGTCCAGTAATTCATCACTCATGAAGGAAAGGAATGTCAAATTATACTTGCCTGCATGTGCCCTAGTTCTGAATCTGTCGGAATCCAGGTGCCTTTATCACACCTGACAAATAACAGTATCCTGGAGTGCAGATATGCACTGATGTACTTCGCCATAGTGTTCAATGTTAACTATTCTGTACTAGTTATGTCATGAGTGGCAGAAATCCATTTGAATCAGTTACCTGATGGCTAGCAAGGGAAGACCCCTCCTCACCCCAGGTTGCCTGTTCTAATAAGCCTATTTCATATGCATTCCTGGTTTCCTGTAATTACAACAAGTATGTTATTTACCAAGTATGATCAATACTACCTATCATGAGTTTCTGGAGAATAAAATGCAGATGTCGGTGCTTACCATAACCAAACCCACATGGGACGATAAATACTGCTCACTTTTCCTCTGTTAAATTCTGGCAGGTTTGACATGCTGAAATGTAACACAGGGTAAGTTATTTGATGCACCCGGTAATACCTGACACCACCCAACTCTCAATGACTACCCCTGCTCAAACAGAGGATTACGCAGGGTTGGAACAATCCTCAACTCATAATAAGGTCCTGCATGTTGAAAATGGTGAGTATGCACTATTAAAGCATGGTGAATGTCCCAATTTTCAAGTAAAATTCTAACTTGCGTGGAACTTTAGGACCTCGGAATAGGTGAAGGTCATGACAAGTGTCTTCACAACTTTGCCCATCTTTAGACAAACAAACTCTATGAGTTTTAATTTTAACGCATTCCCACAACACAATTGGCGTTTCTGGGGTTGAGGGAGCTTGAGCCAGCTGTTAATTTCAGTGAGGCATGTGAATATGTCAAACATAGCTTAGGACTGTTCCAGCTGGATCCTGGACTGTGTTCTTTCCACAACCAGCCAAAGGTAACACACCAACAGAGTCTGAGAGTGGCATTGTGCCCAGAATAAAATACTGTATCCTGTCTAGGTAGTAGGCATATTATTTATCCAGGTGGATCCTGAGCTGACAGGGTCTTTCTGAAGACCTCTGGCACGACAGAGTGAGGAGTTCTCCTCTTTCCATGCTTGGCAACAATTGTCATGCTCACATGCTGGTTCACTTCACATTTAAAGAGCTCCTTGAGTATGACAGTGAGAAACTGAGAGCACTGTTTAGACCAGGCCTAACTCAAGTCTGATATGCATTGATGGTACCTAGGTCATTGATGGTATGTCGTTATGAGGACCAACATAGCCTTCAGTACATGTTAGAAACTCACCTACCACCAGCAGGCAATCACAACCAGAAACTGAAAAACAAACACGTGTCTCTCACATAAACAGGTTATTTTTGCACGGCTAGAGTGTTGTTGCCTTTCAAGGCACTGCCAAATCACAATTGTAATCAGGCAATGGCAAAGTCAATAGGTTTTGCCTTTGGGATATAGTGGCTTTGTAAATTGCTTTTGATGGTACTGTATGGTGTCAGGACAATTTGCCGCTTTGAAAACGGTGCAATGGCGATCTATTCATTTCAGTGAAACTTGCACGCAGCAGAAAATATGCATGCACCAGCGGAATGAGATAAAGTAATTTGCTTACATTTTTTTTATTTATTGCTCCAATATAGCAGAACACAGTGAGTGGGTGGCAGGACAAAGCACACAGATGAGAAAGAGAAGATCGTTCATGGGGAGAGAAGCACAAGCACAAGAAAAGCAACAGGGAGTGGAGGGGAGAAGCACCAAGGGAGACAACTGGAAAATGCATGCACTCTCGTGGACTGCTTAAGCAAAAAGAAAAAAGTAATGCTGTCCCTCAAAGTGCGCAGTGGAAGGTATAAGTAGAGATGCCATACTCCAGGGGAGAAACAAACACAAGGTGGACAAGGCAAGCCATTGAACAAGAAGCAACCAAATGAGAATGACAATTAAGCCAGCCAATGGTAAGTAATGGACTAGCTTTAAGCACACTGTAACATCTTGGTAAGCTGCCAATAGGCCTTTTGCAACTTGATAGCTTGGACTGCCTGGTAGGCTCGACCTAAAAAGAACAGCACTGATACCATGCAATAGTTTAGTCTATGGTAAACCCCTGTCATCTTCTTGTTTTTCTCACTGCACTAGCCCAGCCCTCCATAGCCCTATGCCCCCTCTTAATTTGTCCTGCCCTCCTTCTTCTCTGGTGCCGCACCCCTCAGTAATTTCCTTCACTATTCTCTGCCCCACTCCTTCCTCAACCTGTTGTTTGACAATATGTACCCCATAACTATGAAGTGATTTGATTGGGTGTGGAGATTAGGAAAATAACTGTTCATAGCCTGCCAGCAGGTGGTAAAAGAAACAGACTTGTTCTCCTAGTGGCAAGCTCCAGAACTTAAAGAACAGTACTAGATGGTCAAACTCCAAATCTCCACCAACAGGGAGTAAAAACTGAAAAGCAGTGCTTACTTAGTGCTAGTGATTTCTGGTGCTCGGCACTAGCACTTAAGAGTTAACACTGACACTTCAGCCACGGCCGGTGGTAGGTGTAACTGCAGGGCGGTGACGTATGTTATGTTATGTTATGTTATACTGTATTTCTAAAGCGCACGGCTACTCAAAGTGTCCCGGCGCTGCTACACTGAATCCCCCACCGCCCGCCTAAGAAGAAAGCATCACAGGAAAGGGCTCAGAACAAAAGTGTTTTCAATTTTGTGTGCACTGCATCACCAAATGCGATGCAGTGCGCGCAACGAAATTCGTTTTATTTATTTATATGTTTACTTACCTGTTAAAGTCCGTAATCCATACATTACAACCCCCCACTCTGCCCCTCCTCCTTCCTACGTCACCGCCCTGCAGTTACACCTACCACCGGCAGTGGCTGAGACACTCATGACAGTCCAGCATGTAGTAGCTTTGTCTTACTATTCCTGTATGAAGCTTTTACATCACGGTGTGTAAAGCCACGTGTAGAACGCCTTCTAGCCAATTGGCTTGCATTCTACGTTCCGCCCTCACAGCCTCCGCTTCCCATTTGCATTTTCGGAATATTTTTACAAGATATGTGAAGAGATGCCCCGGACAGCATGATAATGAAAGCCTTCTTGTGCCATTCCGAACCACAAATATGTGGACAGCTCGATTTGGGAAAAAAGTGTTTATTTTGCGCAAGATGTGCACTTTGATGAGAGGCTGTATGTAGCACCAGAACCGCGTAAAAAAAAAGTCAACGAGTGGTGCGCGGGCGTGTGCAGCTGGCACACTGGGTGCCGCTGCTCGCTCCTGAGACCCATAGGTCATGGGTCTCTTGGAAGTCTGGAGTGATTCCAAGAGACCCTCTCCTTGAGTAGCGCATGCACGGTGTGCTAGGCTCGACCTAAAAATACTGTGTAAAAGGGGGGGCGCTCGGTTAAATAGTAGTCCAATGCTACTGCTAAATATGACCTTACTTACACCCCGTTACCCACAGAAGCTACAACTCATAGCAGTATGACAGCCAAACATGGCGGCGTAGGCATGCTGTAGTAGCGCTGTCACATAAAATGATAGCCTATCACGGTGTGCCTCCAGAACTATCACCCGTATAAGCCGCTTCAAGCAGCTGCCGCTATTGACTGGACTCAGGGCAGTAAACACGGATGTAAGAGCCTTTAACCCCTCCCATGCTCATGACGAGCTGAGCTCATCATGAGCCATGGCGCTCCGGTGCTCATGACGAGCTCAGCTCGTCATGAGCAGTGGAACGCTCAGGTGCTGGGAGAATTTCTCTCCTGTGCTGAACGTTCCACTGAGCCAATGCACCTGTGACGAGCTGAGTTCGTCATGAGCACAGGAGCGCCGTGCCTCATGACGAGCTCAGCTCGTCATGAGCATGCGGGCGCTCTGCGTTCCCCCGCCGCCCAAACTCAGCGGGGAAATAACCCCTGCAGCGAAGGGGTTAATATAGATGCCATGGACATCTGAGGCGCAACTAGAGCCAAATTTCGGGGGGGGGCTAAGAAAAAATTTCGGGGGGGGGGGCTGAACCTTTAATCAGTAGGCAGAGTGGAACTGCAGGGCCTCCAACAAGGGGTGAAACAACAGCAAGGCCTAATTAACATTCAAAAGGTCTTTTAAAGACCTGTGAAATGTTTGGGTGTGGCTGTGTGTGTGCCCGGGATCTGTCTCATCCCGGGCTGCCACACACGACGGGGGGGCTGAATCCCGGTGAGTTCAATGGGTGTTTCGCGCCTGATGGACACACCGTAATCATTATTACGGGAAGCAGCTGAGAAGCCGAGCGCACCGTGTAATGTGTGCAATGGAGTGTTGGGACATGTAGTCCAAGTGCGCTGTTCGAGGTCACACGTCCATATGGTTTGTGAAATGGAATGCGCTCTGATTAAAGAGAATGTGTAAAGTGAACTCTTTAAGCATGGTATGTGGGTGTATCTACGGATTCCTAGTTGTGTTAACAAATCAACAATGCTAAGCTCCAGAAATCATCAGGCAACCTTACTCTAAACACACCCGATGAACAGATGTACGTGTGAAAACATATTCATATGAACATATTGACAATGTAAACACTATAGTGCAGCCCCTTGTAGTACTGAGAAATATGTAGAAACCTTATCAAAAGTCTCATTGAAGGCCCCAAATGTTGTATGCTTAGTTGTCATATATTTGCATAGGAAGCATGCAATTGTGTGTAAAAGTGCAGGAGGTGGAAAGGGGGGAAAATTAGTAATTTGTTGCTATAAAATGGGGAGATTACACATGAGGAATAATCCAAGCTGGCACCATATTTTTGTGTATGTAGTGTGGAGAGGAGGAATAGCTATAACCATATATTTTTGCAGTGCTGAGAACTGGTCAGTGGAGGCTCATCACTGTGCTCAAGGAATGGATGACCAAGGAATTTTATTGTTCAACCCATTGCTGTCCCTATGTAATCGGTGAATCAATTTCTGTTCCTTGATAAAAAAGGAATTGTGAGGTGTTTGTGACTCGTGGAGATATGTTAGGCTTATCTAGGACTGTCCATCGTCAGTCGTCTACTTTGTGTCCCTTCTCCAAAAAGTGATTAGGCAGTTTAGTGGCCTGTCTCCTACATCTGATGTTCAGTCACGCGGGTTTTTACTTTGCGTGCCATTATACCAACTTATTGCAGCCCACAGGGGCATGAGATGAGGTAGATTGGTCTTTCGCTGTGCCAATGAGTATGTTACCTCTGTTCCCATGGTTTGCCTGTCCCAATATCTGTCTTGGTAGAGTTTGTAATTTGTGCACAAACACCGCAAGAGCCACAGGGGAAATGTCCTTGCACAGGTGGTAGTCCCCAAAGTGTTTCGTCTGGTGGGATCAGTCGACAAAGGTCTTGTATGTACCAATTTGTCTTTCAGATTACTACTGTGTTTAAAGGCAAATAGTCGCAGTGGAATGGATTTGTCCACTTTATTCAGGACGTGCCAGGTTTTACAGATCGATTTCTTAATCAGCCCTCAAAAAGTACTAAATATACACCAGTCAATCAGTGGGTGGTTTAGCTTTTCTATTGTTATTCCACACTCTCTTAGCTGATTTGTGTATGAACGAGACTGGGTATTGTCTGTCTTGCAGGTGACGGGACAAGGTCTTGGCATGTTCTTTGTATTTCTGAACATGGGAGCAATTGCGCCAAAGGCATAAAAACTGTCCAAGTAGAGGTTGTCTCTCAGAGACTTTGGGTGTGAACACCTGTAGGACAAGAGGGCATTATGTGCCATAGGCTTCTTGTACAGTTCAGTTACAAGGGAGCCAACAGTAGGATGGATAAAAGGCCCATAAAGGGGAGATGCTTTTTGCTGTACTCAAAAGAGAACCTCAAAATGGGTTCAGTGTGTTCAATCATTGGTGTTAAGAGTTGATTGATGCAACACCACCATATTAAATGACAAAAATGTTGTCGATGTAGCGTTTCCACATCCCAATGTGGGAACGGTATGGATTGCCAGGCACAAGGACATGTTCTGTCCCAAAGGAATGCATATACAGATTCACCAGACTAGGGGTGAATGTGCTGCCGATAGAAGTTCTGGACATTTTCAGTTATAAACAGCCCTCAAATTGGAAAAAGGTTCTCTTTCATGGCCCCATGGACACATTTCATAATGAAAGATAACGGGGCAATGACATCCAGATGTGTTCACTGGTGTAGGACTCCACGGTGGTGAGAGTCTTGTCCTGATGAATGCATGTATAAAGTGACTTCATGTGAAAGTAACAAAATAGTCAGTCTCTATATTGAAGTCAACATTATCCAGGAGGCATAGGACATCTTTAGTGTCCTCGGGAAAGGTAGGCATTTCAAGGACCAAAGGCCTTAGAAAAAATTTCACAAATTAGGACAGGGGTTCCAAAAGGGACCCAATCCTAGGCATGATCGGTATGCCTGGAGGTGGCATTTGGGGTTTGTGGATCTTTGGAAGAGTGTAGAAATACTGGGTGAGGAATCATTGGCTACCAGGAAGTAAGCATCCTATGCAGTCACCCAGCCATTGTCCTTAGCTTCTTCAGCCATTGTTTTAATGAAAGTCAGTAACCTAATGGTAGGGTCACATTTGAGAGGGCTCCTCACTCCTAGTTGTTTCAGACACTCAGCCATGTAAATAGCTGTTTCCAGGATGACCATCATCCCACCCTTATAAGCCGGTTGGATGGTAATGGAGGTTCATTGCTGAGGGTGTTAAGGGATAGCCGCTCTTGTTTCGACAAGTTGTAAAAAGGCTCTTTGATTGCTCCTTTATTGGCCTCTTGAGGACTGCTTTTTCAAGAGTCAGTAATTCAGCTGGAACCATGTGTAAAGGAGTATTGAAAGTAGATTTTCACCTCAAGTTGGTGTTAGGTTGAGAGGTCTCTGCATCCACCACGGTATTTTCAGCGAAGAAGTGTTGCACTCTAATCTTATGAAAGAACTGAGAGAATTCCTTCCGGATCCGGAATGCATTACCCTTATATGTGTGGACAAAGCCTAGTCCTTTATTCATTACACAGATGTCTGAGGGTGTCAAAATCCAGTTGCTGAGATTCACAATAAGGTTGTTTAACTACTCGTGCTCAGCTATACATGTGTTTTTGTCTTACTCCGAGTGTGGTGCAATGAGGGAGGAGGGCTCCAATCAATGTAGGGCTGCTGTTGTCTTCTTCCGCCTCTTGACCTCCCACAGTTTTGCTCTTAAAAAGTCGGATTGTAGAAAGATGGTGGGGAGACTGGAATTGTGAATGGGAGGCTGGAAATTGGCTTTGGATAGTCCCAGGGCAATGGGGGCCATTATCGATGATGAGGATGATGATGACGCCTGGACCAGTCCTGAGTATGAGATGATGAGTAGTTGGAGCCATAGCATTGGCCTTTCTAGTTGAATTCTGACGTTACATAATTATCGCTCATATATGGATATACTTTCTCAAGGGAGAAATGTTCCAAATCTTTCTAGAATTTATTGATATTAGTAGTCAGTAAGGACTCTTTGTAATCTTTGTTGGTTTTATTTGCTTCATCCACATGTTTCTTATTTAGTGTGGCTGAAATGGTGGTCTTCAGCTGGGTCTTCAATACCTAAATCTCACTAGGATTGCATCTGCGACCCATTTGGCAGTGCTAATAATGAGGATCAACCAATCCCTGGTGAAACACCAGGCAATCAGGGACCAGTCTTTCCTAAAGGCCTTATCTTCAAGGGAGAGTCTCGGGTGTTGATGACAATCAAGTCAGTGGGGGCACATTTGCCTCGAAGATATTCGATCATGATTGCCTCGTGTATGGTAGTGCGAGTGTGTGTCCTTTTCAGAGTTAATAACTTGGTCCAATCATCTGATTGTACTACAGACTGAGCGAGGGGAGTGCGCAGTAGACTTAGAGTTGTCAAAATGGTTTGAACAATGGACAATGGAGAAGTGTGGCTCAATGGTTAGAGTGGCAGACCCTGATGCAGAGGTCAGCCCGGGACCAGGGTTCAATTCCCGTCGTGGCAGGGTCTTGGGTCAATGTCTGCGGACTCGATAATTCTCGCCTAGGTGCCTAAGCTAACCATGGGTCCCACTCTGCAACTCTGGGCAATAGCTTGCTTAATCTCCACAACGGCCCTATCAGCGCCGGGGATGCCTGGCTTCACCTTGGGGGTGCCCAGGAGGGACCATCTCACAGGGAAAGCCAGGACGGGTTCCCCAGCGGTATATAGCGCCAGGACACTCCGAGATGGAGTAACAGTGCGCTTTACAAGTATACATTTACATTTACATTTACTCATCAAAGGCGAGTCCTGTGAAGTCAGCCATCTTTCACTGCCAATATGCTGATAGGCGAAGTCCACCACACTGTCGACTGAAATTCCTTCAGCAGAACTGTAAATCAGTCAATATTTAAGTTAGAGGCTGATTTATGCTTTAGACGGGCAGAGGTAAGTCTATTGCTATCGCGAGTACTTTACTCCAGCCACACCGGGGACCTCTGCGCACCAAATTTAAAGTTATTTGCCATCCCTGCAGACACCCCTAAACATTGGCAGACAGCAACATCACGCCGTGTCCTGTCAATGTATTAAATATTTGACAGACGTACGGTCAAAATGACAAAACGATCCATCAAACTTTTAACATGTTTTTGTTTTTTTCAAAAACAAAATCCCAAAGCGAGATTTAGATAATGGCCAAACCTCTGATGGGCGCTACTTGGTCTGGAAATTGGAGGAAGATGTCAGCAACTGAGACGTAGTCGTTTCCATCATTGACATTCTTAAGGTCTGCCCATTTTACATCAGGTGGGTGGAACTTACGAGTCCCTTTTCCACCAATCTCTAAAATATCCCGTCAGTTACGGTGGCTGAAGTCAGTGAGCAGCAGCTCTACAAATGGAAAACAAAGTGCTTGTCCAAGAAAGGATCTTTTGATTCACAGAAAAAATTAAAGTCACAAAGAGGGATGCTTAAAGAACTAGTGGTTATCTTCATGATGTGTTTGTTTCTGCTTTTCAGAAAGAATGGTCTCACATGACAGAAAGAACTGCGTGATAGAGTAAACATTTCTTTTTAATTTGTAAATTAATAAAAGGGTTGTATTTTTTTAAAAATGTGATCAAAAGTGAATCAGGCAGTTTTATGACCTAATTCCTCACTTCAACCAACCTACAAAATATCATTGTTTCACTTCCCACTACAACTATGTAAGTTGTGATATACCACAACCCAGGAAAATCCTAGGAACTGAGAGAAAGTCTTATTTCGGCAACCAGCGGACAACTCAGTGAGTTTTCTTCCCTAACTGTGACAGTCAGTCGGACCTAAGTTCGGGGTAGAACACAACTACTCACTGAAAATACTTTGTGTATCTGGTCCCAGGACTTGCATGGAACTTAAGAAGTATTTTTGGAGCGTGACCCGAGCTGTGAAGGATGTGGGTTTTACTACAATCCGCGTGTAGCACAACAATGCAAAACTAGAAAGAAATTAGAGGAGTGGGGGCATAGTGAAAGCTACAGGCCGTGTAAACAACCAGCAATAAGAGATTGTATCAATAATAATAAACAGAGGAGCAAACGGTGCATCCAGTAGCTTTAAATCTTTCAACATCCTGTCTTCTAGGATTATTAGCTGTTATAGTAAAGCTGGCGCTAAACATTGCCCCCACTTGAACCACCTTCTCTGACGCTAGATCAGCTCCACTCACTTTACTGGTGAAGGCTGTAAATATTTAGTCTATTTTTAAAGTTATTGCTGTAAGCAAAGTGTTCCTCATAAACCAACTCCAATAAAGATACCCGACTGCTTGAATAAAATTCAGTATCCCACTGGTTTGGGCTCCTGGGCTCCGTTGTGGTCAATAAAACAAGATCAAGCATTGGCAAAAGGCAGGGCCGGCCTAAGGCATGTGCAAGCTGTGCACCTGCACAGGGCCGCCAAACCCCAGGGGCCCCCACGCCAATATATATCCTTAGATACATTTTGCGTGGCGGCCCCTGGCAGGGATTTGGCGGCCTCGGGCCCCCTACCTACACTCCCTGCTCAGGGCCTCCATGAGCCTAGAGCCGGCCCTGCAAAAGGCAACAAGCTTCGCCCATGAAAGACCTATTGCCATTGGCAATGTGTTTTAGATATGTTGAAGAGCAGCGCGGGCCGCTGTGCAACATGGCTTAAAGTAAATGAAAACAAAGCTCTATGGCCGGCGTGGCCAGCATTGACCATGCCTTTTTTGTTTGCTTTAAGGTGTCTTGCACAGTAGCCAACACTGCTGTGTAACATGGTAAAAATATTAACAAATCCATTAAAAAGAATATATTTAAAAAGCCACATGAGGGAGCCGAGGGGGAGGAGGGAGGGAGCAGCAAAAATTGCCAGCGGGCTGTGGGAAAAGAGCACAAAGTAAGTGTGGGGATCAACAACAGACAGTGGGAGGGGGAGGGAAAAGAGAGCACCAACAATGGATAGTGGGAGGATGGGGGATGCGGTGAGGAAAGCTACATAAGCGAGCAGGAGGAGAACAGGAAAAACACTACAAACGAATGCACTCTTCGAGAGTGCATGTCCCAAACTGAAAAAGTACCTTAGGTACCTGCAGTCAGTGGAAGGATATTGGCCACAGACAGGAACTGTAGTTGGCCCATGCTGGCAGGGACAGAAACATGAATCCCAGGAGTAAGCAAGAAATCCAGGAAGCCACTTAGCAATAAGATGTAAGGACACAAAAACAAAGTGCAAGCCAACAAATGGTAAGTAATGGTAAGCAAGAGGCTGAGAGCCCCTTTTAAACTTTTTGTTTTGTTTGCAATAGGTTTCACTAGGACAGCGCAAGCACTGCATGTGCTGTTCAGGTGACCTAAAAACTGTGAGACATAAATGAATGACCATGGGTAAAGATAGAAGAAAATGAGGAAAAATACTGTAATGGTGTTTTCTGATACTGTCTTTAGACATACTTGTAATACCTGTGTGTGGTGTAGAGAGCAGAGAAGATAAATATGGAAATCAGAGGGATTGATACAATAATCAAGCACTAAGGTGAGAATACGAAGGTGAAAGAAGGCTACATGATGCTGTCACATTGGTGATTATGTTGCACTTCCACTGCACTTAAGCAGCTTTAGAGCCCAGACGGCGGAAAAACACTGAAGGTGGAGAGCGAGGGATGAGAAGGATGGAGGAAACAAGAAAATATTGGAGAATAACAAGTAAACATAATGTTATATTATTTCCACACTAACACTGCACATAAAAATCTTTTAAGTGCAAATTCATTTTTTATCTGTCATGCATCACCTATCCAACATGGTGGACGATATGGATTTGATCTCCACTCATTAGCACACCTACTACACCAACACCTGGATGGTTCCTTGTATGGCTCCCTCACGCTGCAGGAACTGTCCTTACTTGCCCCAGCCACCCTATATTCCACATAGTCTGTAAATCATTTATTTTACAAAAACTCATATTTGTCCCACATAACCAATGCGACGCCCTCAAGATGGCTTCCACACTGACACACTGCACAACTTCTGGTCTTTGAACACACTGCCGCCCACTCTGTCTGTGTGTTTAAGATCTGTGTTCATCAGACCAAATACAGATCAGTTACTCAGACCACAAAACAGACCTCCATATTGCAGCTGTTGGGACTAGAGAGCTCTACACCCTGCCATCTCCTACTTACATTGCAGAAGATTACAGGTGTGTTTCGGAGTTTGCCAGAGAGGGTGCTCCAGTGCAGCGTTGAAAGAGGACCCTCTTTGCCAACTCAAGGTCCGCCCACCTGATTTACAGATGGGAGGCCCTTAAGTATGTCAGCAACGGAGACTATTCTGTCTCCATCTCTGACATACTCTTCTGATGGCATGAAGGAGTAAGGGTTGTCTGAGGTTTGGCCTTTTGACCACCCGTCCAATTTAGAGTTGCCGGTCAAATGAAAGTTTTAGCTCATCCTAACTGCCATGAAAAATGTAGTGGTAAGAGACAGTACAAATATTTAAATGACACCACACCACGGGAGAAAACTCCCATGGTGCTGGGCTCATCAGTTTTTGTTTTTTTCAAAAACGATATCCCAAAGTAAAAAAAGTTTAACGTACAGTACCATAATTTTGAGGGTTCCACCTGTCAAACTTTTAATACATTGAATTGACAGGAAACTGCAGTGACTGTGGTTCCTACCAATGTCCAAAGAGTTGTCCGCTGGGCTTACGGGCATCCCTAAATTTGGAGTACGCTTAGTCGAACTCTAAATAAGGCTCTATACCCGAATTACAATCCTCCAAGAATTTAGGGAAATTAAGTTTAGACTACATACTCTTAAGTACAAACCTTACATTACCCCAGAAATGTTAGTACTTCTCAGAAATCTTCACAACTATTCACTTATGCACCTAGAGCTTCTTATATACCTTGTTTTATCTTGTGTGTTGAGCCAAAGCAGTGTGCAACTCATCTGTAAATATCACCAATGTCTTCAGTGTGCACTCCATACTTTTTATTGCATAAATGCCTTTAATTTAATGCTCTAATTATGAACATACATTACAGCCTTGAAAAAAACCCAGGTGTGTGAGCCACAAGCAGTTAAACACGTGTTGGCTGTTGCTGTTTACTTGTAAATGGACAACAATAAATGAATGTATCACAAGAAGAAAATAAACTGTGATAAGAACACGAGCACATAGTCAACTGGTGATTGATCATTTATTTTGTTACCGTTCATGTTACGAAAAAGTGATTACACTCTTGATGCTATGAGGTAGGCATTTCTCATATGAATGTATATTTGAGTTCGAGTCAGGGGCCCTGCCCCTGGTCTAAGGAATGCACGGAAACACCAGTTAAAAACTTAGAATCATACATAATTGGGCAATATAGTGGGGTATCAGGGCTTTGTGGCACTATAACGTTATTTCATGGTCGTTCTTTGTGTCACATTTCCAACACCTAAGGCCACTGCACAAGGGTAAATATGAGCAGATGATGTAAAAATACACATAAGAAGAAAGGAAGGTATCCTGATAGCTCAGGGCAGGAAAGGCAATGGAAAAGAGTGGCAAGTGTGAAAGAGAAAAGGGTACTTTTTGAGACTAATTGGGGAAAGATGAAGTCAAATGCTGCATAAAAAGAAAATATTGTTTGTTAAACAGTGTCTTTAGTTAAATAGTTCAGCCAAAATAGGGGGGTGTTAACAACTCCATATGGACACACGGGGTGACGGTGGTCTACTACCCTTCTTATTAGCCATCCTCTCATGAAAAAGCACTGGAAAAGTTGCTCCTTTTGCTTTGGTCAGTGTGCAGAGAAGAGACCATGAAATAACCGAGTAAGACGGTTACTAAGACTCCCTTCAGTTCCCAAGAGGTTGGGGCTTCTGGGACCCTTCGCCAATGGGTGATTTACCAAGGATGCTGAAGAACAGCATGTTTATGTGCTTTTGCCCAGGGTGCAGGGAGGTTAAGCAAGAAAACCTGATGCAGTCTCCAATGGCATACTGCCTTGATCAGTTAGGCACACTGGTCCTAGATCAGTAGGGTAGAATTTCGCATGGACTTGAGACAGATGTTTGGGAAACATTTGAATGATGATCATTTGTAATGACCAGAAACTGTGGTTTGTGTGTCAAAGATCTGACTAAAGACTGGAAAATCTCAGGGTCACAGAACCTTACGGAGCCAGAAAGACACCCTAAATACGCTATGTCAGCCATCTCAATAGAACCACCGTGCTCTGCAGCAGAAAATAACAAACTTTGGCTTTACACTATAGTATACTCCTCCTCCCCATGTTATCATGTGCTCCTCTCTTCATCCAGATTATCAAAGCTTATTTGGGATGATATCTTTGAGAATGGGTGGATATACTTAGCTTTATTTTCTTTGCTATGCACATTTTCAACATGTGCTGGTATTTTAAAATGATTTCAAGAGACAAGACAATGGACCCAAATCCATTCAGGTCCATCAAACAGACACAGGAACTAAGGGGCATATTATCAAGCCCCTATTGCCACCACAACATCACTTTTTGTGACGTTGCGGTGGCGATAGCGTCAGCTCCCTATTATCAAGGCAGCGTTAAGCCACATAACATGGCTTAAAGCCACGTTAAGTGGCTTAACGCTGCCTTGATAATAGGACCCTTTTCAAGCTAAACTTAGCGTGAAAGGGGGGGGCGTGCAGTGGGAGTTGCGGTGGGCATTTCACTGCAACACCCATTGTGATCGACGCTGCCAATTATTATCAAGTTTGGCGATAATAGGTGGCAGCGCCGAACTTAAGACCAGAAAAATACTGGTCTTAAGATGGCGAAAAGAGGAGAAATGCTCTATGTCTCCTCTTTTTTGCCTTTTCTATGTGTGCTGCCTTGTGCAGCAAACATGGAAAAAGTAAAATGCCATGGTTTGTTTATGTACAGGAAGGTGTCCCTTCCTGTACATAAACAAACCTTTTTTTAAAATGCATGAAGCAGCACACACGTAAGTTACAAACTGGCCTTTTAGGTTTGTTTATGTGCAGGAAAGAAACCTCCCTGCTCACAGACACCTTTGCACTCTGGTGCAAGGGTGCCTGCATTGGCGCTAAATTGTAAAACTTAGCGCCAATGCAGGGGGAAACACCAGGCTGCACCCTATGCTTGATAATCAGCGCCAGGACACCGTTTGCTATCAGCGCGCTCTATAATTTCTATAAATAAATAAATAAATAAATAATAGGATGCAGCCTAGTGTTACCAAAGTGGCGGAGAGAGGCGTTAAGCCAAGAAAGGCTAACCCCTCTCTCCGCTACTTCCTTGCTAATATGCCCCCAAGATATTTTTACCATCATAATCTTTTCACTAATTTCCAAGAATGGGAAGACGACAAAGGTATCCTTTCCATAAATCAGATCGGATTCAGAGCAGGACACTCCACCATTGACAAGGCGCAGATACTCAAACATCTGGTTATGAAATATACGAAGTAAAAGAAGGGATGCCTCTATGCCGCTTTTCTGGATTTCGCATCAGCCTTAGACTGCTTTGACAAGAATACTCTATGGTTACACAACGGGTTTATATACACATCCAGGAGAACTCCTTAACCCTCACCAGCCTCCTTATAAGTCAGCCTCTGTTTCCTGGCAGCACTGCAGCCCTTCTTAGGAAATCCATCAGATCTGCCTGTTTATTGTCAGAGTCTATTCTTTTCTAGGAATGCCAGTGTATTAAGGAACTTACTGGGTTTTGACCAGGCACAGCCGACAATTGAGCAGGTGACCTTTTTCATACCTGAAAAATCAAGAATACATGTTGTTGAGCTAACACTGGGCAGAGGTACATTGTGTGATTTTGCTGTTACAGCAGTCAACACTCAGACTAGACATACAGACTACAGTTAAAATAGAAAATGGTAAAACATTATTTATATAGTACCTTTGCACGTGTCTGTTTTCTCCTTTCATCAACAACAGATGTAACAAACTGTGTTTTTTCATGGGAAGCTCATTGGAAACATATCGTATATCCTCTTCAAATGCAAATAATATTCAAAGAATAGAAAAACGTATTAAAGAATAAGGCAAATTCATGTAGAGGACCAACACACTATTGTATCACTACTTCTGGGGAATTACCAGACTGAAATCAACCAGAAAGTTACGGTCTTCTTAAAGGCAGTTGGGTTTAATCAGAAAATGCAAAATCTTGCTGCTTGCCTCATCCACGTAAAGCAAATCGGGGAGGGTAACAACCCTCTCTTTTGATAAATGCGCAACCCAGTATCATAGGAAGAGGCAAGACAAGAGACTACTGACAAAAAATTAGGTCTACGCCAAACTCTTGCCCCCAGAATTAAAACTTTCATAATTACTCATACTATCCCCTTCATGGGCATCAAGAACACTGATGGAATGACCTCTGATCCAGTCAGTGAATTAAATACTACAAACCATCCAGTACTAGGCAGTCTAGCTCTTCCTCTGCCTCCCACACAGACGTTACATCACACTACACCTCAGGGAACTCCACTGGCTGCCCATACACAAAAGTGCTCAATTCAAACTCCTCACACACATTCAAGGCACTACAGAACTCAAGCTCAACCTATCTGAACAACCGCATCTCCTTCCACCAACCACCCAGACACATTCGCTCCGCAGGACTCCTACTTGCACACATCCCACGCATACACAGAAACAGATCAGGAGGACGGGCATTCTTCTAGATCGCTCCTAAAGCACAGAACAGCCTCCCACTCCACATCAGAGCCTCCTCCTCTCTTCTTGAATTCCACAAGACTCTGAAGACCTGGCTTTTCAATTAACCAACCTACCATAGCAGTGCTAGGCACACACCTGCTCAGCGCCAGGATACCCTAACAAGTGATATTGAGTAAGTATTACAACTTTTGAAAATAATTTACATCAAAGGGAATATAGTATGTTTTCACGATAAATGACTGCCTGCATGTTGGTGTGTTTAATTTCATATTACAGATTTCATATTTGTTATGCATATTTGAAACTATAATCGTTCATATGAAGTTTCAAGAGGCCAAAAAAATCAGGGCAAATCCCATTGATGGACCAGGTACTGTAAGGAATGAAATGCCCTCTGAGATGTTAAAAATGTAGCATATCATCTCGGGGTTCTATAACCTTCTAACCTCGTTTCTTTATTTGGTCAGGGAACTCCTCAGTGGCTGGCAACATTATTATAAAGTACGTCAGAGTGTACTTTATCCCATATATATCTATTTTAGAAATTCTAAATTTCAAGTCTCAAAATGTACTGTAACGTTTTAGCAAGCATAGGAATAAATGGAGACAGCACTGGCTAGAACTTGATCATCATATTTTCAAAATCCAGATGATTGTATACGTTGTTTTGAGTGTGCATACTTTGTAAAGACCAAGAGGAATCTTAGATGATCCATAAACTTTAAAAAAACACCTCAACATATTTGCAAAAAGATCTCAGGAATGGTATTTCTGCTGTCACATATCTGGCATAATATGGAAGTTCCATTCGAGGCACTCCAGGTATGCTATTGTGGCATTAGGAATTAGCAAACACATACCTAGCTCTATGGAGAGCTCACAACACATACCTATCACAAAACAGAAAGTCTGTTTCGAAGGAGGAGACTTGGATTCTTTCACCACTTCAGCAACTTAAGTGCCTTAGTTGAGTAGTAACCCCTGTGTATGCAGTTCTGTGTTTTCTTTTCTGTCTTGAACACGCTTCAACGAAAAGTAACACAACAAAGACAAGAATGAAAGGTTGGGGGGATGTCACTGCTGTGTGCACAATTCAACAGAAGGTAGTTCACACTGTACGCTGGCAACCTGCTTTAAAAAGCACAAGATAAAGGTATGAAATACTGACTACCACATCCCACCTCCCAGCTCTTACCATCCAGGGTGTGAGAATGAATACAATTCAACCATAGTGTAACCGCAGTTGTTGATAGGCCCCTGTCAGGCATCATGTGTAAAAGAAACACGAGGTGAAGCACCAATGTTTAGTTTGCTGTTGTCTGTCTAGTGAGTGTAAGTGGTGCTTGACTCCATTGATGTATAGCAGGATTTGTATCATTCAGACACAGCCAGAAGGGCGAACCCTCAGCATTCCTTGGCCACTGTTTTTTGTTGCAGATCTGCCCGCGTTACAGTCAGTGGTAGATTGTAACTACCATTCATGACACACGGCGTTTTTCATGAGCACTGCGTAGGAACCAAGGCACATCCTCTTTTTCCCCATCACTCTGGCAGGACCCTGAAACAAGAACACAGCATCCTAAGTGACTGTGAATTGGTGGAAAAGTGGCAGGCTCTGGTGCCTCAATGATGTTGTATTAACATATGTTGCAGTCTCCACCCAGGATTGGGAAAATTGAACATCACGCTGGTGGTCTAATGGCAAGGGAGCTTGCCAAGGGGGTCTACCGAAAGCCACATCACCAGTCCTGGAATATGCATCATGGACACTGTCTCATGCACTGCTAACCCCCGAGAAATTAAGGCAAAGGGTGCCCATATTTTTAAAACCAATACTAGGCTAGGTGGTAACAGACATAGATATAGGACTATAAATTGTCAGTTACCATAGTCAACTACAATGACATCATCCACTATCACAGAAAATGGACAACAGCAGCACAATCCCCTGACGTAGAGGTGAGGTTAGATATTTCAGTTCTAGGTGTTCAGTGCCAATGGACCCTGCTTAATTTCAGCACATTTTCTGTAACTTAAAGCTCTCAAGTTGCCACATTTCAAGCATGAGCAGCACACACTGACCTAAATGTTACTTTCCATTCTGGTACTTGCAGTTTTCTTTCTCACATTATAAATAATAATAGTGACATTTATAAAGCGCCTGGTTAAGCCTAATGGTGGACACATAAAAAAACGCACCTACAAGCTATTAAGCACCAATGGATCAACCAAGACACGTTTATAGCCAAACAGCACACAAAGAGGGTCAAGCACTGTCAGAATATATGCATGCCTGCATACAATAATAGACTTTATGCATACATGAATGTATGCACTTAAAGGTAGATTTGAAACGAAAGACTATGGGAGTGCATGATCAATAAATGGATGGGAGTCAGTAGACAGATGATGACTTGATGAATGCTTGAGTGCGGGTGAAGATACGGATCTTTAGATGGAGGGTGTGGTTGTGTACATTGATGGAAGAATTGATGGATGCATGAATATATAGACTGATGGCGAGATACATATTTGTGAGTAGGTGGTTAGTTGAATGAACAGATTGTAAGATCAATGCATAGATTTATCTGTAAGTCTTTGCAGGCAAGCACTTACTAAGCAACCTGCCTACCTCTTCTTCTAGCCATGCATCTATCTAGTATTCATATTTTGCAAACATTGGTGGGGAGCAAAAGAGCACTGTAAATAAATGGAGCAGTGTGAAATGATCCAAGTTCATAAACATGAAATACACTAATACTTAACTTTTGTTAGATTCCTCTGAGGGGAGCAGAGAGCAGATGGGGTTTAAAAGGTCCCATCTGGCGGTGCTTGAGGTAACCTGCCACTGGTGCCCCAGTGTATATCCTACTCGGACTCTGCAAACTGGGCCAAGCTCAGGGTAGCAGGGGTGAACACTCTCAGGCTTCTCAGGGAGAAAGTATGATGGGGAAAGTACTCAAAGCTCAAAATTCAACCCACAGGCACAATAAAAAATGAATTATTGTCTAGCCCAGGTCTGAACTTTTAAATAAAATAAAGCACTTTAATCAGAAAGCGTTACTCAATACTGCACAGCACAATTATGGAATACAATACAGGTTTAAAGTCTTGTTCTCGTCTTGATCTAATCGAAATTGAAGGAAAAAACGCCCCTGAAATGAGAACTAATTTGGAGAAAGTGGTACAAAAGCAGCAATTATTTATTACATGTTAGTGCTCCTTATCCAGGAGAAATCATGTACTGACTCAGTTCCTTCAATTGAAGGTAACAAAGTAGTATTTCTACAACCCTTATTGTATAAGTGAAGGTTGCTCATGAATTTATGGTGAGGAATAGTCCTATCTTTCAGATCTTCTTTTACAATCTATTATAATATGCCTATTCATGCATTTAGTGTGTTGCTAATTGTATCATTAACTCAATAATGGGCATTGAGTTCAGCACGATGCACTACATAATAACTCTGTTACCAATAGGTGATAGTCTATTTGGAACTGAATGAAGCAGTCCAAGGATCCATCATGCTAATCTCTTTAATTTTTATTTTCCAAGGCTTGGTACTTGCTTTAGTATATCAATGGGGAAAAAATGCAAGAGGATATGTTGACATTCTCGTTCCAGCCGTTGGAAATTTGTCCTTTCAGCAGAATGACTCAGGACTTTTTTGCCTTTCTCTGAACCCCATTTTTTTTCTGTCTATAGACCTCTGTGTACTATCCTACTGCTAACCAATAGATAAATGCCTGCGCTCCTCCTTTCAACATGATGAAATTGGTTTACACCTGATTGGCATTTTGAACTTACCTATACCTTCCTGTGCAGGCTTTAACCACAAATTTGACCTGTCAAAATATTTCCATTAGACAGGCCTAAACCTTCCTTTTAAATATTTATATGACACCCCCAAGTAGGCCTTATTTCCCATAAGTTAGGGTGCATGGCATTTAAAAGTAAAAGTTTAATGTTAAACAGTAACAAAGCCTTAAAGGCTATTTTCAATGTAGTAGGATTGGCTGTCAACAGGAAATGATTGGGGTACAATATTTTTTGTTTGTTTTTTTGTAGAATTTTATATAGTGCGAACTAGACCAGAGACATCAGGTATCAGAGCACTTTACATGAGCACCAATTTCGTTACATGAGTACACATACATTTTTGTTAGGCAAGGGGAGAATAAGTGATTTGCCCAGTATCACTGGATGTTGAGTGTAGTTGCCGAGACTCGAACCCGGTTGCCCAGCTTCGAGGTCAACCGTTATAGCCGTAAGGCTACATCCTCTCCCCTTTGCTACTACCACTTTGGTACTGGTATTGGTTATAAAGCAGTAAATAGATAATGAAATAACATATCTATACAATCTAAAATTTCCGCATCTAGCTTACAGAATTTCCTTTTATCTAGAAGGACGTATCACTTCCCTTCAGTTGCACATTGCATGTACCTTTACTTTTTTAATCACGCAACTTACACGCATACAACATATTTTAAACTAAGTGACACATTAGCACTAATATCTTTTCGAACACCAAGCGCAAACTTCAATATATCATTTTGCACATATGTCTTATATTTTGATTAACAGGACAACCTTGCACAGATTAGAAATGCAGGACTACCTATTTGGAGAATCAACTCATAAATTGTGATGAGTTCATGCCCATATCCTACGCTCTCTCTGACTAGCACTTTAGTGCGTTAGTGACTTTTTACAGTTATTTAAATCGGACCACACTAAATAAAAGAATGCCTGCAGCTTCTTCTCTTCTTCTTTTACTTACCATTTTATTTCACTTCTGAGTTTGCAATATCAGTTGAGAAGTCTAGACCACATGAACTGCTGAAAAAGTTTCTCCCTGTGGCTCTTTCACGACATTTGAAAGACAACTACAGATTTCAAACAGCACATTTAAGGTGCTTATTTATACCTTATCTTCTCTTAACCAGTCATTAAGGAAGTACCGGCTACACATGACTATTTATCTTTATGTCTTAGGACTTATTTCTTGGCTACACTTTTTCGTTATATAGGCGACACAACATTGTTAGATTCTCTATGAACATTTGAGGATCGCCAACATTGTTTTTTTACCATGAATAGTACTCACTTTCAGGTGTTGTTTGCACCACATGTTGCCCTCTGAGTATATCTACCTTTCCTTACCAGATTTTGCAACACTTAAGTCCTATTTTCCCACCGGTCCTACTATCCCTATTGAGAATGATATAGTGGCCCATCCATTAATATGCACATGTCTGACTAATGCTACAGCTTTTTTGTACTCTCTCACATCACTCTGAGATTTTCTTCACTTGGGCCTTCGCCTTTACTTTCTTTGTATAAAGCGGTACTGGGTTGATTCATATGTATTTACTAAATGTCCCTTAAATCAATTGTTCATGAATGCTATTACTATTGTTGCAGCCTTGAAGAAGTTACTAATGTATTGAAACACGTGTCGGCTGTCATGACTCTATTTCACCGTGCTATACTGTTCTTCCATCAACAAGAACTGGACCTTGAAAAAAGAACTGTATAAACATGAAATGTTTTTGAAAAAATCTTTTTCTTGTATGAATATATGTACACTATGTATTAACTAAATGTCACACTGATTATTAAGTTTGAGAGAACCCCAGTACAAATCCAGATATTGTCATTTCCTGTGATTTGAGCGATCGATAGAATACATAGATCTTGTGTTTCAATAAAAAAAAATCAATTTTGTAGTAATATTGGTGAGTTCCGGGGCACATCTGTCCACACTGTGTAAAGTATTCATGCAGTACTAAAACAGAAAAAATGTAAATGAAAAACAGTAAAACTCACAAAATGAATTAGAAAAATAGGGAAAAACTGAATAAACAAAATAAAACCAAAATTATAAAAATCCAATAAGAAGATTTAGAGAAATTATTTCTATACGTATTAAGTTTAGTAAATGTTATATCCACCTACGAAACAGTTACAAATTTGATATATTTATTGCAAGCCCAAATCACTGGTTAAGTCGAAGCTTTAATACATATTTTGCAAAGATGGCTTTTAAAAAGTTAGCTTTGCCCTGCCTGAAGTGTCTTGAAGCTAAATGTGCATTTTGTTCTCTTACGTCTACTAAGCATTAATTAGCAATTCAATAGGTATGAATTAGGTGAGAACTTATTCCCAGGACAGACAGAAAAGTTCTTGGGTATGTGGAGGTATTGTTGTGCACTTCACATGACAGTCTGTGGACTGGACCAAGGACTTAATTAACTCCAAAGAGGCCTACTCTATGACATCCAGATGCACCTAACACCCAGACCTGAACCCTTCTTTTGTTCGTTCAGCAAGACCGGCCTCCATTACAATCGGCCCCATGTTGACATCACAGTGCCAGATCCTGCTGAAGTTTCAATACATGCTTGACAGGTCTGCTGGGTTTATATATTACTTTTGAGATGCACATCAGACGAGGTGTACATAATGTCAAAACAATTTGTGTGTATCAACTGTCTGGTTGCTGAAAGCTCAGCTGTGTTTTACGAGTCTATGAGTTTGTTGGGGTACTGGAACAACCTAAACCTGAATTTTTGTGTTAGATGTGAAAGGACACTAGAGTCACCATAGTTCACTCCCCACATACACCCCAACCCTCAGGACTCAAGTTTAGTGAAAATGGCCAAAGTTGGTAGGGTTAGCTCCAGGAAACTTTACCCCATTGGTTAGGGCACCCACTGGCTCATGCCAGGCATAAATGTGGCATCTCCAGGCACCCACTTCAGAACATTTTTGGACCGAAGCAAGATCAGAATAGAACCTGCTGCCTGTAACCTGAGAGGAATGCTGGAGGACTGGACCTGCTCTCTCTCTTTTGTACCAAATACAATGACATGGACTCAAAGGATCATAAAACGGACCTCCTGTTAAAGCAGCATGGACGCAACAAGCTACAAGAGGCTTTTCCCTGCAACTACCCTCCTGACCTGAGGCAATTAGACCTGAAATGAACCATCCTGTTGGTCTCTGCCTGCCACCATGTGAATCTCTAAGTGCCTCCCCAAAGGTGAACTTGGATGCTGGATTGGGACTTAAGGAACTGAAGTCAGAAGGTAAAATCTTTGCCCAGGACAAAATTGCTTAGTGTATCCAACCCACACTTAGTCGTGGCTTGCTTCAAATTGTACCTATGCCCTGTTCTACCACAAACTTGAATATCATTAGCACTTTGCTACTTTGTGCTATTTTTACTTAAACGTTTAAAAAACTCATATCTCTGGTTGTCCTTATTGAATATTTGTTATTTTGGTGTCAATTTTATAATTGCATTATACTCTACATTTCTAATTTGTTTTGGGATTTTTATTGTTTTGAATTTCAACTTTATTACTGTTTTAGTACTGCATATATAATTTACACATTGCATCTAAGTTAGACCAGCCTGCTCTGTGCCACAGCTACCAGTCGCTTGAGCTTAGGGTTATTTAGTGCCTTAAGTGAATCATCCTGTCTAGGATTGTGATCATTACTTGATGTGTGCATCAACACTCCCCAACTAATAACTCAATTTCTTGCACTTTTCAAAGACATTGTATAACAAAGAGCAAGTTTGCGAAGTGATTGTGTGATTTCTGAACCTCTTTGGAACTGACATAATGAAACGCAAAGACGCAGCATGCTATCTGATAAAAGAAAGTTTTGTTTCTGAGGAAAGTCCATACAGTAAAAAATTGGCATCCTTGGACCCTCATCTTAATAATTATAAATTCCCTAACAAACACTCTAATACAAGTTATCCCACATTTTCCCCCAGACCCCAAGGAACTCTGCCTATTCCTCACAATATGACCTCACTGTCAATGACTCTTTCTAAAATAAAGATTTCCCTTAGCAGGTATCAAGATTTGAACCTGGATAATACTGGTCCTCCTAGCCATTGCTTTACCCAACCAATAGAATCCTCCAGAGATATGTTTACTCAGTGGCTAGGGTTCTCTTCATTCTGGGCAATCATCCATCAGAAGATACCCTGGATACTGGCCACATACAAGCTGGAATATGGCAACATCTTCTATGCTGGGATCAATAAAAAAATAAATTGATGGACAGAATGATCAACAATGTCAAACACTCACCTGCAGTCAGATATGGGCCTAAATCCATTGTTTTTCCCCACCAAGTCAAATTAGTTTGAACCCAGCCATGTGCAACTCAGTGGTGACCCTGCTCCCCAAAGGAACAGTCCAGCACAAACTGCCAGGCCAGGTCCTCCCTAGGCCGGAAACAAGCATCCTAAGACCGGTTTTGGGATATCACCCCTCATCAGCCAGGATAGCTTGAATCCAATGGCATAGCAAGCATGGGACCCACGTCTAAGCATCCCGGTCCTACTTGGAGTGGCAAATCCAAAAAGCACGATTGATGGGTGGAATGCTGAACAATGTCAAACACTCAACCCCAGTCAGAGATTTGGGCCTGAATCTATTGTTTTTTTGCTCACCACGCCAAAAAAGTTTGGACCAATCCATATGCAAATCAGCCTCAACCCTGCTCCTGGGAATGGCCCAACCCAAACTGCAAGGCCACCTTGCACTAGAATCAGGCACCCTAGGGCCAGTTTTGGGGTATTATCCTTTGTTAGCCAGGATAGCTTGAATCCAGTGGCATGGTGAGCATGGGACTCACGTCTGGGAGAGTTAGCTAAAAGCTCCAAATATCCAAGAATAGGGAACAAAATGTCATGATAATCTCTTTAAAAAATAGCTAGCATCCCTTCCAAAAGAAGTCCTTATGCCCATTTCTATGTGGACCACAAGACAGTACTTGAAAAGATATGTCTATAAACGAGTTTCTCTCTGATGAAAAAAGGAAGAACTCTTACAGAACCTAGAACAATTTGCTCTGATCTTTTCTGACTCGCCAAGGGCGACCCAGCTTGCTCTGCACTTTATTCCTACTAAAGAAGGAGTAGTAGTAAAACAACAACCATATCGAAATCCAGCTGCCCGGAAGAAAGCCCTTCAGGCTGAAGTAGAGCATTTGAAATCATTCAAAGTAATTGGTCTTCTCCAATTGTATTAGTCCCCAAATCTGATGGAAGCCTTTGCCTCTGTATTGACTTCAGAACTGTTAATAATATCTCTAAATTTGATAGTTATCCATTAACCCGAATTGTTGAGGTAATTGAAAGATGAGGGGAAGCACAATATGTTACTACTTTTGACCTTACGAAAGGGCACTGGCAAATACACTTAAACCTGAGAATAAAGAGAAAACAGCTTTCCCTTTTCCAGATGGATTATATAGGTTTACAGTGCTTCGTTTTGGATTACACTGGCCCCTGACACTTTCCAAAGACTGATGAGCTCCTTACTAAGACATCATCAAACTTATACTTCTGCATATTTGGATGGTATAGTCATATTCAATAAAAAATAGGAAGATCATCTTCCTCACTTTCACTCTATATTATCAGAGTTACAAAAAGCCTGGTTGCACATAAATACAACGAAATCCTAATGTGAAGTGGAAATATCGAGGATATACATTAAGGGAAGGTTTGATTGAACCTCAATTAGAGAAAATCAAGGTAATCTTAGAGACTCCCTTTCCTCCCAATACAAAAGAAATGAGAGCTGTCCTAAGTTTACCTGGATACTATCAGAGGTTTATACCCCAATATTCAAACACAGTGGGACCATTAAGTGATCTTCTTAAGAAGAATTACAATAACTGAGAGTTTAAACAAACCACAAAACAAGTTTCCGTGGCATTTCAACAGGCTATAACCACAAACCCCGTCTTACAATCTCCAAACATTTATTCTCCAAACTGTTGCTTCAGAAATAGGTATTGGAGCAGTATTGGAGCAGTTCTATCCCAAGAAAACGAAGAAGGAGATGAAAAGACCACATTATTTATTAGCCCTAAATTATATCGAAGAGAAAGGGTAAATCCTGTAAAAGAGAAGGAGTGTCTTGCTATTAAATGGACCATAGAAACACTCCTCTATTACTTAGAGGGAAAGCCTTTTATCTTATATTCAGATAATATTCTGTTGACTTGGCTTGGTAGAAATAAAGGTAATAATTTCAGAATCCTTAGATGGTTTTTCTTCCTACAGCCCTTCCATTTTAACATCAGACAAAGGAAAAGAAAGAAGCAGAGTAATGTTGAATTATTTTCTTGGTTTCCTATTTTCCCCAGTCAGAAAAATACAAGGGAGAGGATTTGTCAAACGGAGTCTGAGACTCGTATTGAAAAGGGAAAAGATATGGTGGACTTACCTGAAACCCCGCAAACTGCCTAACCTATAGTAGACACAAAAGACAGACTTTTACTTTTACAGGGAACAGAAGATAAGCAGCATAGAGAAAGAGAAGAAAGACAATAAAATCTACAAAAGAAGACAGCAACAAAGACAAAGTACACTTGAGAATCAGCAAGTGAGGATGACGACCGAAGGTTAGCAAACCGCCCAGTGGAATGCAATGAGAAATAAAGGGTCAGGCAGATTTCCCCTCCGCCTGAAATGTGTTGGCTGCGAGAGATTACCAAAGATGGCTCTCATGGGATTACTGAAGATGAACAGAGACATCCGGCAGTAACAGGAGCACCCCTGCAGTAACATGCAATTATCCGTCATGCTCCAGGAACAGCATGTCTTTTGCAGGTACCTACGAGGGACAGGAATTGGCATGGGGGGGGGAGGAAGAGAAGGGAAGGGAACTGATCTCGCAATAAGAGGATGAAGCTTAAATACAGTAAGGACCTCATAACGCTTACAGTGAAAGGAGAAATCCAAATTTTAGTTGTGTTTTTTCCTCTCCCTGCTACACCTGAAACCAAAAAGCTACAGTATAATAAAAGGTCTCAAAGAGAAATAAAGGATAATATTATGGCCCTGTTTGTTCCTGTAATTTAGGTTCAGGAGTATTTTTTTTCCTTTGGGAGTTTATTTTATTTTATTTGGGAACTTATTAGAGAGATTGTGTCTAAAGAGAAAATTCAAGACTAGCAAGACAAAAAAGGGAGAAAATATATTCGAAGGTGCAAAAAATGCATGGACTTACGGAAAGTATATAGACAAAGGAGAGGACACTTACCTGCCTTTTCTTCTTTTCAAGGGTACCCATGGGGGCGCAATTTTGAAGCTGCACCTACAGAAGGCAAAGAAGAAGATGAATACATTAAGAACTCCAAGACAGTTACATCTAAAACCTAGGAAAACCGACAGCAGAAGGAAACATGCTGAAATAATATATCGCCACTAAGTCAAATTTTGGGAATCCAGAATTAATCAAATGAGTACAGTGAACTTAAAAGTTGTTAGGCATCCCTATTACTCTCGCTCAAACTAACAAGTTATTATCTTACTCAGAAAGTTGACAGGGAGGTAACGAGTCAAATGTATTTAACAGTCACTGTTTCTAGTTATGAGATTTTTCTTATCAATGTGCCTTTGGACTATGAAATGAATCTGATTTTTATTTTTGCCACAGCTTGCACTTGAATAGTAATTCTGTGGTAAGATTCCTTGATAATGATTGGAAATAGTGAAGTTTTTGATGTGGTGTATTTTGTAGTGTGTTCCTATTTACTTTCCTTGCCATATCACAGAGGAAGTTTGGGGTCAAATTATGGCAAATGATGTATGATTAATAGTTTTTGCAAAACATGCTCTGCTCTAAAGAAGCAACTGCCTGAGTATACTTGCATGTTTTTCCTCCAGTGCATATTTTAAAATAACCGAAGTGCAGTTGAGAAGTATACCACACTATGCTGTGAATGGAGAGGAGAATCTGCTCAGACAGGATATGGACACAAGGCTCATGTCACATCCTGAAGCAGCGAAAATGTTAGCTGTCTTCAACTTGAACTCAGTTGGAGACAAGGTCAGGACTACATCAACAAGAGCATGTACAAATCCGACCTCAGACACAACCATCAGCAAAAGAGAGCCACCAAATACTCTTCTCCCACGACCGCATCAAAAGAAGCACCAGCAGTGCCAAGGTACTCTTCGTCATAGTGAAAGGCTTCACCTCTCTGGCACCAAGCTCCAACAGCATAGCTCCCTCTCAGGGACCTCTGCACCCAGCTTTCTCTATTCTTCAACAAGATAATCAGTATCTACAACTTCAAACACCAACCTGACCCTTCCACCCTCATAGACCTCCTGCCTTCTCAACTCAGAGGACTACTCTGAATGCCTTGCCCACCATCACCACTCAGGAAACCCGAACAACCATGCAGTTCATACACTCGGGAGCACCTTCGGAACTCTGCCCTCACCATGTCATCATCAAAGAACTGGACCCCATCAGCTCAGCCCTCAACATGATCCTGAATGACTCAACTATCACAGCCACCCACCCAGACACCAGCAAAGATGCCACAGTGCCCTCTCCCTCAAGAAACCCTCAGAAGACCTCAAGACGCTAGCCAACTACCGGCCTATCTCCCTGCTACTCTATGCAGCAAAAGTTATGGAAAAGGTGATAAACAAACACCTAGCCACCGACCTCAACAACAACCACTACCTTGACACAACTCAAATCAGATTCACACCCAACCACAGTACAACCACAGTACAAAGGCAGCCCTCATTAATGCCATGGACAACATACAGATGTACATGGACAGATGTGGCCCTCATCCTACTGGACCTTTCTACAGCCTTCAACTCTGTCTTCCACCCCATTCTTATCGAAAGACTGCACAAAGACAGCATCCAAGGACACTCACTTAACTGAATTTGCTCCTTCCTGACAGGCAGCACCCATTCAGTCAGCTGGCCCCCCTTCAGTTCAGATGCTGTCAATCTCATCTGCAGAGTTTCACAAGGATCCTCACTTAGCTCTGCCCTGTTCAGTGTGTACCTGACTCCACTCGTCAGCATCATCCGAACCCACAGAATCAACATCATATCTTCTGCTGATGACACCAGCTCATACTCTCCATCTCCGCGAAGAGGCCATACAACTGTACCAATTTCCCTGCCTTTATTGACATCAAAAGGTGAGACAAGTCGAGGCCTACAACCAAGCCGGCCGGCCGCAATGTGCAAAATAATCAGGAGTCACCAGGCAAATATTACATAATCAATCAATGCAAAGCAGAGGCCGTACAATCACAGAAGGGGAAAAGAGATGCAGAAACCAAAGGGCTAAAACACAGGAGTAAATAAGGCTTAATTTTATAATATGGGGAGAAGACATATGACAGGCTCACTTTCAATACAGAGGCATCCGATATCCCAAACCAACCTCAACATTAATAAGGGGGCATGGGGGCAAAATATCGGGGGGACAACACAATGCAGTCAAGAAAATCAGGATGCGTGAGACACAATCAGCCCCTGAGCATTATCCTCGTAACATGCCCGCCACCCAAGACACTACCAAGCCAGAACAGAGGGATCGGAAAAACAATGCATCAAAACCAGCCCGTCATAATAACCTCTGGGACACAGGAAGGAAAAACAAAGGGGGGGGGGACGAAGTGGGGAAGGGGAAGAGGAAGGGAAAGGAAAATGGAGGGAAGACAAAATAAAACAATAAAAAGAAAATAAGAAAATATGAAAAACGAAAGGAAGAAGACACGCCGACACAGGCCCCCCGTGGCGGGAAGACAGGAGACAAAAGGAGTAGCGGCCCAAGTGGGGGTATGGCGATCGGGGAGAAAGACAGCCGAAACAGAGCAGGAGGATTAACGACGCCACACCCCCCACCCGAAACACACCATAGGAGGTCGGGACAGACGCGGCCTCACGAAAAAGAGATACAAAAGGGCCATAGAACCAGAAGACAAACAAAAAATGGAGCCCAACCCACCCGTCCCACCCTGCACCCCTGTAGAAGGCTATGGCCCACCCTTCAAACAGCGTGCCTGTCGCCCTAAACCAGAACCCGAAATATAGCGAGAAGTATGAAGGAAGAAAGAGACAAAAAGGCAAGAAAAGCGGAGAAAAGAAGACAGGAGGGAGGAGCAGAATAACCATAATAATCCGAACGGGCGGCCGCAGCCCTCCGCCCAACCAGACAAGCACAGTCAAAAACAGACCAGGACGACACCCCATCACGCGCCACAAAACAGTAGGAGAAGGGGACCTCCCACCTTTCTACGATTAAAAACAATTATGCTACGAAATCGTATACCGGGAATCAAACGGAAGTCGTACATTTCACCCCCAACCCTTTCGAGCGACAAACCCCACCCACCACATGGCAATGTAAAACCACATACTAAATACGAAATCAGCATATAATCGAGTGGGATGGTGATTAGCATAGTTACTTGGGGGGTAGATAGATCCACAAGGGAGCAATAGTCCAAACAGAAAGTATCGATGCATCAAATATCGCAGCACGAGTAATGAAAAACAGGAGTTCGGTTGCGCCACTGGAGCGGGCGAGGTGGCCCCAATTATAGACACAGGCAAAGTCATCGAAGCAGGCACAGGAGGCAGTCCATCAATAGTTTCAGGCAACAATGTCGAACAGGGTCGCAGTACAGCATCCAAGTCCCCGGGGTCCGAACCTTGAAAAGCAGGGCGCCCCAAAGTCACCGACACACTACACGATCTTCGATCAGTGGCGGAGACACTCAAGTCAATCGAGGGGGGCGAGGCAATGAAGTCTTCGAAACAAGAGGGCGACAAGAGGAAATGGCCGCCCAAAATGGCGGCAGATCGTGGCGTCCCCACCGAGACGCCCAGGGCCAGGGAGGCGTGTAGGGATCTCAGGGCTTCCAGGATATCTCTGACCGTCGGCTCACGTCCACCAGATCCGCTCCCCACACCAATAGGCAACACGGGCCCGCCGCCACAGGGTGATTCTCGTTTCAGAGGGTCGGCCGCCATTTCGTGAATCAGCCCAATTGCCGCTCACCAAGACCCCCGGAAAGAACAGTTCTCAAATGTAGGACTTTACAAGCTCCGGGGGTCCCAGCAAGGGCGGCCTCGATGCCAAAAGGATATCCGCCCAAGACGGGTCTCCGCCAGCACCAGCACCGGTGCCCCAATCAAGCGGAGTCCGGGCCCCGAGGACCAGGGCCGTCGGACAAAGCAGCGGCGGGGAGAGACCCCTTCACAGACTCAGGTCCCCGGGCCTCTCACCCACGTCGGCCGTGCGGCCACCCGGGCAGGCCCGGGTCAGGATTGCCGGGATCTTCGCACATCGGCTCCCAACACTGGTTCTCGCTCTCGGCCGGGGCCGAGAGCCGTCGGATCCCACCGGCCAGGTCCTGGTCCAAGTCTCGCAGAGGCCCCGATCTCTCAGAGGCCACAACTCCGGAGCCACTGCATACCGAGACCCCGGGGTCGGATGGTAAGTAAAACAAGCCGTTATGTTTCCAATGCCCCAAAAATGTGTCGTCCCCGGACAGGATAGAAGACAGGATAGGCAATCAGGACGGAGGGCTGCGGGAGCCGAGCTAAAGGGCGACCATTACGGCCGCGAGCTAGGCTCCTCCCCCAGAAGTAGTATTGTTAAGCAAAGATACCTCGCTCTGGGATCCACACCCCTCCTGGCAACATATGCAAAGAAGCTCAGAAAAGTAATTGATAACCAACTCACTATAACCGTCCAAGTCAACACAGTCTCTGTCTCCTGCTTCAACCTAATAAAGATGCTCAAGAAGATCTTCAAATGGTTCCCCAAAAACACTCACAGAACTGTCAGCCAAGCCTTCATCATCAGCAAGCTGGACTACAGCATTTCACTCTATGCTGGAATCAATGTTCAACTGACCAGAAAGCTCCAGACTATATATAACTTAGAGACCACACAATCTCTCTTCCCACACTCACCTCACTGCACAGCTACAAGAAATCCACTGGCTTCCAATTCACAAACTAGCATTTGTCAAACTACTCACACCTACATACAGAGCCTTACACAACATGTGCCCTACTTACCTCAACAATGGCATAAACTTCCACAAACCTACCAGATACCTCAGCTAGATTCCTAATCGCACACAACCCCTGCATTCACAGAACAAGATGCAGTGGTTGTGCTTTCTCCTATCTAGCTCCTAAAGCCTGGAACAACCTACCCCTGTGCATCAGACCAGACTCCTCAGTTCTTGAATTCAGCAATAGACTGAAGACCTGGAACTTCACCTAGACCCAAACCTGGCTTCTTTCTGGGACAAAATACCCTCCGGGTGAGTTGTGCGCTATACAATACACATAACATAACAATCACATTATAGCATAACTGGGAAGCCAAGTTTACCTAGCTGGCCTAGGACAGGATTGACATCGAGAAAGGAACTATCGTTAAAGCAGCGGTGCAATAAAATCAGAGCTTAGAGGTGCAAAGGGCCCGATGTAACCCAAATATAGATGCCTTTTTCTACCGATTTGGGACTATTTATCTTGACTTCTTTAGGTCCCATAGCACCATTGCTATGAGACACTCAAGAGCAACAGAATGTTACAGTTGCTCAAAAGTAGCTTGGCAGTTCTCGCCCTGCATACCTTCCCCATGCCCAGCTGCCACTATGAAACTCTAAGCATTATTGAAGGTTTGTGGGAGAATTGGCATGGGGTACTGTCTGGGCCAGTCCTAGAACTCCTGGGGCCCTGGGCGAAAGGGAAGATGTGAGGCCCCTCTAATTTGCATGTAACTTCCAGTCGCAGCCGGCATGACTCGGGGGTGGAGGGACTCGCTGGAGTTCGGGAGGAGGGGAACAGGAAGTAGGCATCCTCCCTCCCCTCCACTAAGCCAATCACAATGCTGCAATGGCAGCGTTGTGATTGATCAGGACGCCGACCAGCCAGGCGCCTATGGGGAGGCCATTTTCTTGCAGCCTACATAGAGAAAGGCCAGAGTGCGCATGACTGGTTTGGTCGAACAGTTAGCACCCTTAGCAGTTGGCAAGGCACTCCTTCCCTGCCCTAAAGCGCAACAGCCCGCCCCCAACCAAACACTTCTGCTTTCTCGCAGTGCTAGAAGTAGAAACATAAAACGGTAGTTTTAGCATTTTGTGTTTCTGCTTTTGCAAGAAAGTAGTGGGGCGACGCTCCTCCGCCCTAGTGGAGGTCCCGGCCTTGGTAACATCACAAGAAGTGACATCACAGAAGGTGACATCGCAGGACTATTGATCTTCACTGGCAAACTCTGTGGAGCGGCACTAATGTGTTATGGGTGTGAATAAAATCAATATAGCCACTTTTTGACCAACTCTGTCTTGCTTTAGTTATTTATTTACATTGTGAACCTTTTATGTTTCTCCACTTTGGAAGTGAAAAATGTCACAAAAAAGATTACCTTTCCAGCAAAAAAGTTTTTCTTTTTTGGATTCATTTCACAGGGGAACAAATAAAGAAAAGGAAAATAAAGAGGGAGTAATGGCTACAAGGCCCAGGGAAGGGGGCCCCCACACCCTGACCTTGCAGCTTGCTCTAGTGCTTCGAGGCCCAGTGAAAGCCCCCCCCCCTTCGAAGCAGCAACAAGGCATTTCTGCCCTAGTACCAGTTAATCTGGCTGCTCCCTCCTCCCCTCACCCACCTCTCCTTACCTGTGTCTGGCTGGTCCTGTAAACAAAGGGGCCTTCTGTCACCTAGCAACAAAATGCGGGAATGGCCGGTACTTAACAGAGGTGCTGCCTGCCCCTGACACTGGGAGACATAATTGCTGGCCTGGCTGCTGTGTCTTCCCCACTCTGTTCGTCCCGCCCAACCCCTGCACCCTCAGGAATGCCACCACGTGGTTGACACCAGACATCTCCCATGTGGATTGAAATTGTGTTGGGAGAGGGGCCCGTTGGAGCAGGAGGGCAATCTGTGAAACTGTTTCATTTCACAGTGAAGCAGTGGGGCCCCTTGCCTTTCACCTGAGCATGAGGCCCTGGGCAGCTTCCCATGCCTATCACCGGCCCTGGATACTGTGTCTGCACAGCATTCTTCCGTCTCTCTCAAAGAGCCTGCTGCACCACTGAGGACCTGTTTAGTGGAAAAGTCCTAGGACTTCCATCATCCAAGTGAACTATGCGCTGCATTGTGCATTTGCAAACACATCTCCAGCACACCATGTGCTGCTTCCATCACTGCTTCCCAATAACTTCTGACAACTGCACCCTGGAATCTAATAGTTTACCCTGAGAGGCTTAAGGGTGGCTATGCCTCTGTTAAATTTCCAAATGCCCCCATGACATGCTTGAGAGTTGTAACCAGGGCTGACTTTTAGTCATCAGTGCTTCGCGTCCTCAGTCAGGCCATACATAAGATTGCTCTTAAGATTCTCCATGAAACTGTCCGTGTGTTATACTAAATGTAATAAACATAATTCCAGGATGGAATTTCTAAAGCTTATATTTCTAAAGTTACATCTGCAATTTGTGTACATTTCGGACTATCTCGGAATTCTGATGAATGGTATGAGATTTACAGATTTACTCCTATCTGTAGAAGGCGTAAATCTCCAACAGTATCCAGAATGGCAATGTGCCTGCCAAAGATTGTGAAAACCCACAAACTGGCAGTATGCTAGGTATCCCTGCACTGTAATGCCCCCAGCCTGGTACTATGAGCAGTTCCACTCACAGTAAAATTCAGAATCACTGGCAAAAAAAAGGGTGGTGTGATCCAATCCATTTACAGGTGTAAGCTCATATCTGTCATTCACCAAGGTGAATTTGCACTGTTAAATTATCGTTTCATCTCCCATAGTTTCACTTTAGAGTCTCCAAAATCCTAATCAGATTTCATCACCAAACAATTTAATATTGTCTCAAAGCACCATGAAGCGTCTCCCCAGTCAAAATTAAATCATCCCCCAAATCAAGGCGAACCGTTTCTCTATGAATATCCACCATAATGTTTCTACAATTTAGTAAAATAGCCTTTGAATGAATGAGCAACAGGGTTGTGTGTTCCTTCTTCTGCTTGAGAAATTTGTCTTTAGGGCTGTGCACAGCGGAAATGTTTTCCAGCTCACAACACTGCAGTGTTTTTTTTTAAACATTTTGCAGGCTCCGTGAAGAGGGATGTGTTCTTCCTGCCGCAAAACCTCCTCACAGAGCAGAAGCGTAACCAGTATATCATGGGCCTTAGGGCAAGGAAGGAAATGCCCAACATGTCTGCTGCTTGAATTATAAAATAGGGCACTAATCAGGGTTCAGTGGGCCCCTCAGGTTCCGGTGTCACAGCACATGCTGCACCGATGGAAGTTATACCCCCAGGAAGTTGACTTTGCCAGTAAACAACCATTTCCTATCCCATCCTCTGCGCCCCACCACACCCAATGTCCCGAGTTAACTTGACTCTGTTTGGCCCAGCACAGGATGCAATAGATAAATCCCAGTCCCATGCACTGTCAATGATTTGCTCTGTCCCCATTACTGTCCCTTTCTCAGAGCATTCCCCTCACCCCCTCCTCCACGCATTCCTATTTCTTCCTATTCACATTCCTCAGCCCTCCTCCCCAACATCCTCCACGCATTCTCATTTCCCAAGCACTTCCACATATTTCCCTTCCCCATCTCATCCACACATTTCCGTGGTTCATTCCTCCTCAAATTCTCATGCCCTCATCTCCTCCATACATTCCCTTGCTCCCACCTCCTCAACACATTGCCCTACCCCCAGCTCCTCCACATATTCCCCTCTCCTACCTCCTCCACACATTCGCTTGGCCCACCTCCTTGACACATTCCCTTGCCCAGACCTCTTCCACATATTCTTATTTCCTGTCTCTTCCACACATTTCCCTTTCCTACCTCCTCCGCACATTACCTTGCTCCACCTCCTTCACACCTTCCCCTGCCCAGACCTCCTCCACATATTTCCCTGTCCCACCTCCTCCACTTATTCTCTTGCCCCCACCTCCTCCATACATTCACCTACCCCCACGTCCTTCACACATTCCCTTGCCCCAACTCCTCCACACATTCCCCTGTCCCCACCTCCTCCACACATTCCCCTGTTGCCACCTCGTCCACACATTCCCCTGCCCCACCTCCTCCAAACACTCCCCTGCCTCACCTACTTCACGCATTCCCCTGGCCCACCTCCTCCACACATTCCCCTGGCCCACTCCTCCACACATTCCCCTGCCCCACCTCCTCCACACATTCCTCTGCCCCACCTCCTCCACAAGTTCCTTTGCCTCCATCTCCTCCACACATTCCCCTGGCCCACTCCTCTACACATCCCCCTGGCTCACCTCCTCCACACATTCCCCTGTCCCCACCGCCTCCACAAATTGCCTTGCCCCACTGAAGAACCGGATTAACCCACTTACAGGGTCTCGGCAGCAGGGGAACCGCTCAAATCTCCCATACCCTTCATACGTAGTAAAAGCAGACACCAGAGCCTTCGTCTGCAGGAGGAACCCAGATTTATTTCAATAGCCCGGGCTATGGAACAGAGTCCAAAGCCAGTCAAAGACACGACAGAGGAGGCTGCTACTTAAATCCGTAGCTAACAAGCCTTTTATACATTTTATACTCCAGCCTTTTGGCTGCAAGACCATTGTTTAATCATAGCAGGGTTTATTATTGACTAGCCGGATCCAGGTGGTGTTTGCAGCTGGTGACCTGATCAAGGAAAAGCACACAGTCAAATGTTGGTTCTGCTTTGATCGGGGCTTGGTTTCCTCAGGTCTCTTTGCCCAGCCGCCTTGATCAAAAGCCTCAGGTTTTACAAGCCATTCTCCGATTGTCCTGGATGAGAATGCGGCAATCAGACCATTGTCCGGACAACCCGACCATGGTGTCAGGCTGGGAGCAGGAGCAGGAAGAATGGATCATTTACTCGGGGTGAGGGCCATGTTGCTCTTTGACGGGCTGCAGAGAACGGGGGTTGGGTGGGTGACAGTCTCTGGGCAGAAATGCAGGCCTGCAAAAATTAGTTTTTATCGTGGTGGTGGGATTTCTTTCGTATTTCAAGGGGAAACAACCAAGTGGGTCCTGCGGAAGTTTTTTGCCACAAGATGGCAAGGCAAAAATCAGATGCTTCCAGTAAAAAGGGATTGTCATTGAAAAACACATTTCCTCACCACCTCCTTCACACATTCTCCTGCCACCACCTCATCCAAACCTTCCCCTGCCCCACCTCCTCCACACATTGTCCTGCCTCACCTCCTCCACCCATTCCCCTGGCCCACCTCCTCCAAATATTTCCCTGCCTCACCTCAACACATTTCCCTGCCTCACCTTCTCCCCACATTCCCCCTGCTCCTCCACAAATTGCCCTGTCCTGCCCCCTCCTACACACATTCCCCTGCTTCACTCCCCTCCACATTCCCCTGTCTCTCTTCTTTTCCACATTCCCTACCTCGCCTCCTCCCCACATTCCCCTACCTCACCTTCTCCACACATTCCCCTACCTCACCATCTCCACACATTCCCCTACCTCACCTTCTTCACACATTCCCATGACCTCCAATTTTTCCACACATTTCGCCTCCCCACTCTTTCGCATCTTTTTCCTGGCTGCTGGGCGAAGGGTTGTAGGCTCAGGCATGATTCCCTTCTGTAGTATGTCCCTCCACCAGCACATCATCAGCACAGAATCCCGGCTGCTTCAGTGCACATTTAACGTTGTTTCAGTGAAGTAGGCAAAATTCGCCCCAACGCCTTTTAAGGTGATGTTAACCTGCCTATAGTTTGTATGCGCGTGCAAACTGAAATCGATGATCGATTCCACCAGTCAGTTCAGTCAGAAGAACAGAAGGGGGACCTCTGAAGGAAGTAGTCATATTTCCCAAAAGCCTGTCTCCTTATGGCTTAAACTTTACCTCCGGACAGAAATATTTATGATTATTATTATTATTGTTATCACTATTATGGTTAGCATTATTATTGTTATTAATAATAATAATAATACTGTTATTATTATTATTATTATTATTATTATTATTATTATTATTATTATTATTATTATTATTAATAAAAATACTATGCCTAATAATATGATTATCATCCTTGTTGTTTGTTAAGCGCACGTTCACAGCAACATCTTGGTACTAGGAGCAATAAAAGACAGAAAACAATAGTAAAAACACATGAACAAAATAATTATGAGGAGTTGAAAATCAAAAGCAGAAATTAGGCCTGAAGGATTGGTCTAACGGCCTTCTTAACCTCTTTGCCACGGGGCTAATTCCCCCGCTACACGGGGATGGGGTCCGCACGTGGCGCCGCGGTGCTCGTGACAGGCTCAGCTCGTCACGCAGCACGGTGGTGCTGTGCTGATGACCACGCCCGTTTGAATGGAACGCCCAGCACAGCAGGGGAATTATCCCCGCGTGGGCGTTCCGCGGAGGTCATGACGAGCTCAGCTCGTCATCAGCACAGCGCAACCATCCCTCATGACGAGCTGAGCTCGTCATGAGCACGCAAGAGGCTAGAAATATCAAAATGACTCATAGATCATAACTTCAAGGGTAATTTGTTCCAACTTTTAGGTCTAACTACTCGAAAAGGCTTTGCTCCAGCCCATATTTTCTTGCACAGGCCAGTCTTGAGCAAGAGGACTGTCCTGGTGAGAAGAGCCCTCCCTGGGCAATAGGGTGATGCCAATTCTGTGAGGAGAACTTTATAATAATGTTTATTTGCCAGATCCGCTAATTTCGATGTGATTATTTTGCTCAATCATACTAATCTTTCCCAGGAGGTTGAAACATGGTCCATTTTCTTTAATCTAGTCACAGCTGTAACAACAACATTTTGTAGTCTCTATAGGTTACCTAAAGCACAGTTGGGAAGTTCCATATGAACAGAATTGCAGTAATCTGTATGCGAGAGGACAAACGCAGCAAGCACTAGGCCAATCTTTGGAGGAGAAAGGGACATTTTTTCTGAGTTCAAGATGGATGGCACAGCTATTGACAATGATCTGACCTGGCTGGGCAAATTACCCTGCTCAATGAACTGTCAAAGGTGTAGTGGCAAGAAATACAAAGGCAAGACAATATTGATAATAGAGCTGCTCAAGATCACACAAGGAGTCAGGGGAAATAGTGAAGCTCTTTTACAAGGCAAAAAAGAAAATCAGGAAGAACAGGCACTCAAGAGCAGCTTTGCACTCAGAATAACCCACACTCAGCTCACGCAAGACATATAGATGACAACATTAATAGTAAAGCAGATTTAAGGTAAAGTACCCAGGAGAACCACACAGTAAAACCGAGGCTCAGTAGGTTCCTCATCTACAGTTTCTGTTATAAAAACTGACTGCAGAATACTCATGTGCAAGACAAAATGCGGAGGCAGATTCTGTGGAGCTGGTAACTTCAGTGATGCTGTAAATGCAACATCAAAACAGGGACAAGACACATGGGGCAGGAAAGAGTGCCTAATTTGTGATTGTTGCCCCAAAATCCTGGTTATCACAGAGGAATACATAAGGTAGTAACAGAAATAGTGTAAAACTAAACGCACAGCCACAATCGACAAGTACTAGAAATGAGTTATACTTATCAGGAAAGAAGGGAAAACACGAATTACACTTGGCAGAAAGCAAGCGACTTTTTCACAGTAGGAAACTGAGAGATAAAGCAGGAGAGATAGGAAGGCAGAACACTTGTAACTAAGTAAGCATGGAAGAGAAGACCACAACAATGGAAACTGGAAAGTAAGTAAGCAGGGAAAGAAAAGCAAGAACTGCGAAAAGAGAAACTCCAAAGAAGTGAAAATTCATGGACTCGAAGCACTGAACAGTGGTAGCTTAAAAACACACGGAAAATGCAGCAGAACTAGAAATATAGATGCACTATAAAAATGTGAAGGATTAAAGATAGCTCAGAAATTAGGACTCTCTTCTTGAAACAGATGGTTATCCATACAGGAACACTGCTACAATAACCATTTATTAACTGACTCAATCTCAGATTTAAAATAGTAAGCACATGCATGCTTCAAGTGTAATCAAGCAGCAGCTGCCAGCCACAGGTTTTCTGAATCCTCAATCCATCCTTGACTTGCAAGGGAGTAGACGAAGTAGTGAGCAGGGAATTCTCAAAACAGCAGTTTTGGGGCAGGAAAGGCAAAAGGGCTCTCACAGACCCCGGCATAGATCTGGAAAGCAAGTCAATTGCTGGAAGTTTTCCAGGTGGCTGGAAATTAACATTGTAATGTGCCACAAGGTCAGGACTTCTGCAAAATGTTGCCTTTGGGAGGAAGAACATTCTGGCTGTCATAAAATCTGACATGGAGTCAGAATCAAAAACAAGTTCTACATATTGTCCCAGAGGCTCGAATTCAGTCTATAGATGTCGTCTAAGACCAGGAAACTCAAGGGAATATTTACAAGCCCCTATTCCCACCACAGCGTCACTTTCAATGACGTTGTGATAGCGATAGGGGATTCGCCTCATAAACAAGCCACTTAACGTAGCGTAACGCTGCTTTGTAAATAAGGCGCCCTTTCACGCTGTATTTAGCGTGAAAGGAGTGGGCAATGTGTATTGCACTGGGCGTTCCACCGCAACACCAATTGATTTTGATGCTGCCTCCTATTTACACGGGTGGCGTAAATAGGAGGCAGTGCCAAAATGATCTTAAACAGGCGAAATGATGACAAATGCTTCATTTCTTCTCATTTTTGTTGTTTCCATGTGTGCTGCCTTGTGTAGCAGACACAGAAACAGTAAATTGCCTAGGATTGTTTATGTGCAGGAAGATCCCCCTTCCTGCAAATAAAACATAATTTAAAAAAATGCAGTTTTGCAACTTCACCATGTGCTGCATTAAGCAGAACACATAGAAATTACAAACTGGCATTTAAAGATTGTTTATGTGCAGGAAGGGGGATCTTCCCCTTAACACAAGCACCCTTGCACTATGGTGCAAGGGTGTCTGCGTTGGTGCTAGGAAGCTAAAGATAGCGCCAGTGCAAGGGGAAACGCAGGGCTGCGCCATGTTCTAGTAAATATTGTGCAGACCTGCATTTCTAAAGTGAGAAGCGTGTTGTTAGCCTTCTTGGCTTAACGACATGCTATGACAATTTAATTTAAATATTCCCCATAGTCCAGCACTCGAACGTCCACCGAGCAGGCTACCAGAGGTGCAGAAGACAAGGGAGTGAATCGTGACAGGAACAACAGATGTTTTTCCAATTACCAAACTTCTTTATAGTCAACTAGCAGCCCGTCCCGACGTTGTCCGGGTATGAATTGCTGCCAGCCAGTAGTATATTGTTTTGTAGGATTTCGTTTTGATAGCATTTCTTATCTGTGAGAGGTCTGTGAAACGCTCCGATTCACAGTGCACTGTGTAAACTCGAGTTTCCCTACTTTATTGTTCTTTGCAATATTATATAGCGCGAACTCGACAACATGGCATAAGCACAATTTACATTACAGAAGAACACATTCATTTGTGGTAGGCATGTGAGACAAAGCGATTTGCCTGGAATCACAGGATGTTGAGCTGATGCCGAGATTCAAACGTAGCTCCCCTGCTCTAAAGTTCGCAATTCTAGAACTAGTGGCGGGAGGTGGGTCTAAAAGTGTATGTCGATGCTGGCTATCAATGAGAGAGACCTGTGCATTTTTCAAATCGGTGGTGAAAAAATATGAGTATGTTGCTGGAGATGTGGGCCGCCGTGCCACCAATGTACTTACCGGGGAGGGTAAACACCGATTATTCCACAACTTTCTTTCCGCATACATCACTCCGCATACTTTCATTACGAAAGTACCATGACTCCGCAATGCCATTATAACGCATGGCATTACATTTTATATGCTTTTACCACGCGTACATTTACAACGAAATTGGTTGTAAATGCATGAATGGTAAAAGCATGTTTTTTCTTTTAATGTTTGGATAAGGTAAGTATGGGTATAGGGGTATATGTTTTGGGGTACTGAGGTATATGTTTTGGGGTGTTTGGGTATTTTAAGGGTTCAGATATAGTTTTGGGTAATGGGGTACAGGGGTAGTTTTAGGGTTTAGGGATAGGTATGGGTTTTGGGGTATAGGGGTATTTTAAGGGTTCAGGGTTTGGGTTTTGGGGTACAGGGGTATTTTAAGGGATCAGGGGAAGGTTTGGGTTTTGGGGTACAGGGGTATTTTTATGGTTCAGGGTTTGGGTTTTGGGGTACAGGGATATTTTAAGGGTTCAGGGCTAGGTTTGGGTTTTGGGTTACAGGGGTATTTTAGGGTTCAGGGGTAGGTTTGGGTTTTGGGGTACAGGGGTATTTTTAGGGTTCAGGGCTAGGTTTGGGTTTTGGGGTACAGGGGTATTTTTAGGGTTCATGGGTAGGTTTGGGTTTTGAGGTACAGGGGTATTTATAAGGTTCAGGGCTAGGTTTGGGTTTCAGGTACAGGGTATATTTATAGGGTTAAGATGGGTTAGTGCTTAAGGGTGTTGGGTTATTTTAAGGAATAAGGGTGGGTTATGATTATGGGGTACAGGGGTATTTAAAGGGAGCAGGGTGGACACCCGGAGCTATAATGTACAGAACCTGGGAAGAAAAAACAATTAAATATTGGGCACAATGCTTGCTTTTTTATTCCGTAATCCTGCGCCCGCACACGCCCACGCCCCCAGCACACGCCCACAGCACATGATATGAGACATGGCATGAAGGGCGGAACATACCACACGCCCCCAGCGTTTGTCACGCCCCCAGCACATGCCCACAGAACAACGTAGACACGCCCACAAGGGACTACTTTGCTGGCACGGTTCTTTTACCTTTTAAATGTATATGATGGGCGTCTGCATAGCCTATGTCCTTCTTCTGCAACTGCCCTTTCCAACGCTGTATTGGGTGTTGTGATTGGTTCTGTGGTTCCTGAGATTACCCGCCCCAAAGGTTTGGGCTCTCTCTTTATTATATTAGTATAGATTTTTGCATTCAAAAATATTGTGAACAAAGTACATGTGTTTCTTTAGAGTAAAACAGCTCCAGACAAGACAGCTCTGATGCTAGAACATTGGTTTTTAGAATTCAGTCAAGCACGGATGTGAGCACCAGTAGCCAAATGAAAATATGTAAGTGGAAAATGATTCACAACAACCATCAGGAGTCAATTCACCCAGAAACTCATAAATATTCACTAAGTCACAAACAGGAGAATAGCAGAATAGTCTCCCAAGGGTCCATGAAGAGGAGATCATGTTCAGGGCAGCAACATCAAAGGGAATGCTTGCTGGATTATCCCCCACTCTTCTGGGACTGTCCCTCAGAGATCTCCGCATTTTTTCTGTAACTGTCAGAATGTTGCATTAGTTAAGGATGGTGCGTCAGAAACCACAGAGGGCCAAGCGGTAGAGTGATGACCTCATGGTCTGGAAATGGTCTTCTTTCCCCATCATCCCCTCACTCACCCTTGGGAGAAGCCTGGATGAAATTTGGGAATATATTGATGCTGTGGTTCTCATTGCGCCATATTAATCATATCGTGATGGTGCTGAAAGACAGGAAAACGAGCACGTGCAGTAAGTATGTCAGACTGACATTCACTGCCGCTAAAGCCATTTGTAGTGGAATTATGTTCAGGTTTAGAATATTCACCACTATGGGTAGCAATCTAATGGGTGCATAGTTTCTTTTTCGGCCCTTATTATTGTCGCCAGCCTTTAACTATGAGGTTATTAGCAGGGCCGGACTGGCGATAGCGGGCATCGGGCATTTCCCCGTGGGCTGCTAGGGTGGGGGCCGGTTTTGGGCCCCTGGGGGGCGTTTTTGTTACCAGGGTCGGCAATATCGGCTGAAACAGGCCCTCACAAACTGCACGGCTGCACTCTCCCTCAGCTCAGGGGGTGCCTGGCTGAGCAGTGTGCCAGGGCCGGTTTCTGTTCCTTTCCAGCCCTGGTTATTAGCATGTTTGTATTTTACTATATTTTCTTCCACATGTAACAAACCTTTTCTCAGAGGGGTTGGGTGAAAAGGAGCCCATCCGTCTGCAGACCGGAGCTGACAATTAGCTGCGCTTTAACCTTTGGAAATTTGTCACTCAGGCGACTCCCAGAGCACAGCCAATCCCAATGTTTATATTTCAGCCAATCGAGTTGTCAGGGCAGGATTGTCCATTTATTCCATCAGGAATGTCTTGTCAGGCATGTCTCTGGGGTCATAGGAAGCCAGTATGTTGATGTAAAGGGTTGCTATCTCCGTCTCCAGCTCTCTAGGGCTTATCGTAGTAGACACACAGTGGCAGCCGACGCACAGCAAAAGTGGGAGGGTGGGGTGGAGGGTTGGAGTGAGGAGGCATTTGTGGGTAAAAGTGATATAAACAAAAAAGTACCTCTCACTGCTCCGACACCCACGGCCACCTCCGTGCTTCACTCCCAACTCAGTCTCGGGGAAGGCACAGGCTCCCCAGCCAATAAGGACACTGCTCTTGAGCTCAATGATTGGTCTGAGCGCCTGGTCTGCCACTCAAACACTGCCTCTGAGCTTGCAGCTTTTCTCCAACCCAGCTATGAAAACAGCTGGATTATAGAAATAGAATTGTGCATGTCTATTTGGACGGCCTAGGACGGCTGGCCAAACTTGCATTTTCTGACTTTACTGAGCCGCTTCCCCTGGAAGGGGATGAATTCCTTGAAAGGATGCCTGAAAAGACCAAGGATTATGGACTCGTAGCTAGCGGTGATGACACGGTGTACCCTCTTGCCACAGTGGAGGTACAGGTGAATGGCAAGAAGGCCATGAGGTTGCGAGAGAAGCAGGGCACTGGGTGCTTTCTGGGGAATCATTTGGTTGAACCCAGGTTTGTACCAGGCCTGAGGCCTATATTCCTGGATTTCATCAGCTGTGCTCACTAGGGCACAAACTGTAAAATCGCTTCCTAGTGAAGTGAGGACCACTCTATTGAAAGACAGACTAGAGGGGAATAGGCCAGAACAAGAACCAAGTGCTATGCAAACAATTGATGGACGGAATGCTGAATAAATCATACATTCACCCCTAGTCAAAATATCTGGATTAGCTCTATTGTTCTTTTGCTCACCATGCCACCCCAGTTTAGACCCAGCCATATGCAAATCAGTCTTGACCCTGTGCCTCATGGGAACAGTCCAGACCGAACTGCCAAGCCAGATCCTCCCTGGACCGGAAAGGCGCATACTGGGACCGGTTTCTGGGTGTTACCCTTCATCAGCCAAAGAGCAAGGGACCCTCGTCTGAGCATACCCATCCCACTTAGGGTGAAGCAAGGGACCCTCGTCTGGGCATACCCAACCCACTTAGGGTGAAAAGTGCTATGCAAACAAATGATGGACAGAATGCTGAATAAATCATACATTCACCCCCAGTCAAGACATCTGGGTTTAATCCATTGTTCTTTTGCTGATCATGCCACACCAGTTTAGACCCAGCCATATGCAAATCAGTCTTGACCCTGTGCCTCATGGGAACATTCCAGACCGAACTGCCAAGCCAGGTCCTTCCTGGACCGGAAAGAAGCATCCTGGGACCGGTTTCTGGGTGTTACCCTTCATCAGCCAGGCTAGCTTGAATCCATTGGCACAGTGAGCAAAGGACCCATGTCTCGGCATACCCATCCCACTTAGGGTGAAAAATGCTATGCAAGCAAACAAATGATGGAAGCAATGCTGAATAAATCATACATTCACCCCCAGTCAAGAGATCTGGGTTAAATCCATTGTTCATTTGCTCACCATGCCACCCCAGTTTAGACCCAGCCATATGCAAATCAGTCTTGACCCTGTGCCTCATGGGAACATTCCAGACGGAACTGCCAAGCCAGGTCCACCCTGGACCGGAAAGAAGCATCCTGGGACCGGTTTCTGGGTGTTACCCTTCATCAGCCAGGTTAGCTTGAATCCGGCGGGACATGAGCAAGGGACCCTCGTCTGAGCATACCCATCCCACTTAGGGTGAAGCAAGGGACCCTCGTCTGGGCATACCCATCCCACTTAGGGTGAAAAGTGCTACGCAAAAAAATGATGGACGGAATGCTGAATAAATCATACATTCACCCCCAGTCAAGAGATCTGGGTTAAATCCATCGTTCATTTGCTCACCATGCCACCCCAGTTTAGACCCATCCATATGCAAATCAGTCTTGACCCTGTGCCTCATGGAACAGTCCAGACCGATCTGCCAAGCCAGGTCCTTCCTGGACCGGAAAGAAGCATCCTGGGACTGGTTTCTGGATATTACCCTGCTGCAGAGTTCCTTGTGATTCCCGAGCCGGAGTGCCACGACGGAGTGAATAAGATTTCTCTTTGGACTGCGAGGGATATTGCGACCCACAGTCTATATAACGGATGATGATGCGTGCAATGTTGACTGCCCTTTCTTCCAGTTAATTAGAGCTCTGTTGAGCCTACTTTTCCTGACTGTACAGCTGAGCCAACCTACTGCAACCGGAGTGTATTTCTCAGTTTTGTCCTGATGAAGACCCACCTTGAGGACTGAACCCACCCTACTTCCCAGAGGTCGAAACGTTGACTATACATTCTCATCCCACATGCTCTGCTGACTGAATTATCATTAGTTGATGTCCTTCAGGGTTATTTGTACACATGGGAACAGTTGACCTGATTTAGGCCGGATAGGGTAAACCATGTATAATTGATGTATGTATGTTTTGTTACCTCTCCCCTGTCCACCAGCTTCACTCATTCACTTGAACCCCAAACCCACTTACTCCGTCTTCCTACACCAAGGGCACTATAAATACAACTACACCTTTAGATGTATGTGCAACTGTGTTGCCTTATGTGATCAATGCTTTGAATTATAATTGCATTAATTGCCAACCACTGTGACAATAAATTGCATGTTTGCAGTTCATGTAAACTTGGCTTCGTGAATGCAGGGTAGCTTGTTTTGGGTAACCCCATTAATACTTAATACAGCTTTCAGGAAGCAACACAAATGTCAATATAACTCTTGTGAATAATGTTGCTGCTAGAGAGAGAGAGATCAGTGTTTTCTCTAATGGCAGTTCTGACTTGCCATAAAGTAGCACTGAGGGTTAATATGCCTGCTGCAAAGAACAGATCTGTATTTTATGTGGATAGCTGATTGGATTAGTAAAGCCAGCCTAATCCAGCGCTTTAAAACAAATGAAATGTATGTGACAAAGGGGCTATGGAGAGATGAGGAGCACTTTTACGGGTGATAGTGAGGGAATCTAAGAAGGAGGTCATGGTGGTGGGGGCGCCAAAAAAGATTGTTGCACCAGGCGCCGACAGCCCTAAAGCCGGCCCTGGCTGCACTCTTTGACTGGCCTAGGCAGTCACATTTGCTGCCCTATTTAGTCCTTGGTTGCCTGCGTTCTTTTCATTCAGACAATATATTTGAAATATTGAATCTGGCGAGACATTATAGTAAAGTCCACATTTGTAAACCGCACAATCACCCGTAAGGGTCTCTAGGCGCTGGGGGCCGTCGGGAAGATTAAGCGAGCTATTGCCCAGAGTCACATGGTGCTGGGCTAACCTGCCGCCGGAGCCGGGGATCGAACCGTGGTCGCCAGATTCCAGCGTCAGTCGCCCTGGCCGCGGCGACATTGAGTAACTTTTCTGTATAGCTATAGCTTCTGCCACTTTAATCTCAATGTCCAAGTGGCAAAGGTGAAGATCTTGCCTGAGGAAATATTCTGAATCGTTTCCATTGCTGTATAGTAATTAGAGCTCTGACTTCCCGCACATGGGCGAGCACAGCCAGTGCTTTGCTATAAAATATTTTAAAGTACTGACATGTGTTTTCAGTATGCCGAATATATCCTGGTGTCATTTCTCAACACCAGGACACAATTCAGCAGGGTCCAAATGTACTAATAAGACATTGTTACTACCCAATGATACCCATTTTAGCAGCTTTAGAACATTAGATTTAGAAATAAACGTAAAGGGTCTACACCCATGCCTTGCAGTTTGCAGGCAGATCCTTGATTCCAGTTCATAGCTCACTGTGCTATATTAGAAGAACTGCAATTTATGAACAGGATCTCTGTGTCAAAAGCAATGACCCCCTTACCTATTTACATAACATACCATTCTTCATCTGCCAATGCTTTTGCATGAGACACATTAACCCTCCAAGCTACTTTATGAGTCAGATCTCTGACTAAACAAAACACACCGAAGTGCATTAACCACCAGAATTTTCTTACCATTTTTATTATTCTCTGAGTTTTACTGGGCACACAAAGCTCTCTGCAACAGGTGCATCAATCCCATGAGATATTTTAAAGTGATGCTTGTGAAACCAAATAAGGCAGAACAGATGTATTGTGACATTTCTCCTTGTTTACCCATTTCTTTGTGGCAGAGTTAAAAAAATGTACAAGTTGACTGTTAGACTGCTTTCCACCCCATCTTTTGTTGCCAGACCTTGACCCCCAATGTATGGGCTTCTGGAGTAAAGCTTTTCCGATTCCAGCTCTGATGGGAGGGTCGGCGCCGCGGTCTGTGGAACAAGGTTCATGAAGCAGCGTCGGATTGGTAACGGGGGCATTCGGGCAATGCCCGAGGGGCCGGGGTCCAAGTTCCACCTGAGGGCTGCTTTTGAGCAGCCTGGGGGCCGATTTGAGCGGTGTCTCTGTTGTTCGACTATACCGCCACCGGCCCAGTGGGTTCTGGGTGGCCTTTCTGGAGGGAGATGGGCACTCATTACCTCCCGTACAGCAGCAACAGGTAGAGGTGTCACCCCTTTTCTCTCGCTGGGCCTCCCATTAATACAGGCATACTGAGCAGGGCAGGGGGCCTGAGCAGAAGTGAAAAGAGGCCTCACTTCTTTTCAGGTGTGTTTCACTAGTGTAAACTGATGCGTGCACCCCCACCCCTCTCCCTCCCTTGTTATGTAAAATTACGCTGAAGCAGTGATTTGATGGAAGGCATTATGCTAATGTGGGCCGATTTTTTTATGCGTGCCGGGCCGATTTTTAATCCCAATCTAACCCTGTCATGAAGAGGTTATATCTGTAACATAGGGAGATCTGACTTACTCGTACCATGCAATGTCTGAGCTGTGGTGAGACTACGTCTTCCAGAATCAAAGAATGTTACGTTGTGCAAGAAGGGGCAGCCAGTAGCCATCTTTGTTTATCCCTTCTATTTCTGGGATGTCCCATAGAAAGATTCGCTGTCCGCCCTTCAACTGGGATTCTTGCCAGGCCTTTCCAAGTGATTGAACAACATTATGAGTTGACAGGTCATGCTGCTGGAGACTTTCCACTGCGCTCAGTAAAGTTACATTAGTCAGGATTGCATTTCGTAGGGTTCCAGTAAGGACTATGCTTGATCAATCAGAATGGGGTTTACACTCTAGAGTAACTCTTCTGCCACCATCTAGTTCAGGCATTTAGTCACAGGGTCCTTGCATTAAAACCCAGCATCCAGCAGAAGGTACAGTGAGCGCCCAGGCCCCTCTGTGAATCGCCAGTGTACACTGCATCCTTTACACCCAGTGGCCATGTGTGGGTTAATGTACAGAGCAGGATGCCGCTTGCATATGGAGAACCAAGACAAGATGTTACAGAATATCTCCAGTTACACAAAGGCTGCTCCAGGGTGTGCTCAGGCCACTGCCCTGCTGGGGATCCGTAGAATCTGTTTACACACCGCGCTCCCCGCGTTCCTTTCCCTTTACGTCACGCTGTCAGCTGGGATTACAAGTCGTCTATTTAGAGCCATTCTTTAGTGGCCTGCCACAATTACTGCAAGGGCAACATCGACTAGCCATAAATTGTAACCACCAACTTGCACCGGTTGTTTCATCCTCTCTTTGGTTTAAAGACACTGCTGTGTTCAAAGATAAACTGCACACAACCCGACCAGCCCTTAAATCACGCCCCATTTGCTGGAGGACACGCAGATGTGGGCTATGCTGCTCTTGAACACATAGAGGTATTGAGAGCACAGTCCTCCTTCCATGGCTGTGCAAGCAGTTACACTCTGTGGAATAGAGCTATAAAGAGGTCAGGTGGTGAGGAGCATTCCCCAGATAGTGTGCTCCCTGCAGGATGTCCCGCATCATAGAGTCTACATAGGAGTCAGGTTTCCAGCCCAGGTGGTTTGTTCCATAATTGTCCATTGGGAAAAGGTGGACCATATTTCTTTAAAGGAATAAATATTTTTGTTATTCATCCAACATTCACATTGTTGCCTCTGTAGGTCTTTCTCTTGAAGGGACGAAAAGCTGACTGCTGAGCGTAAGGAGGCTAATCGGGGGGAATTAAATAACTTACATATGTCTTGTTTGACTGAAGACCACGGGGAAGCAGGAGAAGGACGGGTAGGGGTAAAGCCGCTAGGGCTGGACTGTTGGTGACTTGTTGTCATTCCCTCGGCGAGGACAGAGTTAATGGGTGCGGTCGAAGTCATGGGAAAACTCAGGAGGGCTGGTGTGACAGGGGAAACGGTAGGAGGGGCAGTGGGGGCTGAAGCAGGTGGTGGTAGGGGGACATGCGGGGTGTGAGGCGACAGGGCAGGATACATTGGGGCATATGCAGGAGGGCTTTCTAGCATGGTATCAAGCAAAGAATCGCTCTTCTCCCCCCTCTTCATGGGCCTTTACTTTTTCCTTACGGACTGGATAACATTTCTGGACCCGGGCCCCATGCTACCTATCGGCTAATTCTACCGATTTATTCATTCTATTTTGCAAATTTTCTCTGGTGTGGTCGGCCATAGACATTCGTTCTTGTTTTCTTTCTTGCGCCTTTTGTTTCCTAGTTCTCTGTTCTACCTCTTTTCTCCAAAATCGAACAGACTCAAACATGGACGGGCGCGTTTTTAAAATTAATTGTTCCTCTAAGTTTGCAAGGACTTGGGAATCAAAGGAGCCATAAAATGGCCACTGTAACTCCGCGCTACTTTTCTTGGTGTATTTCACTCATAACGAGGAAAACATTATGACAGCAGGGCCATATTTAATATACATAGCATGGCCAGGAGTTCCTTCTGGAGGACGCGAGCAGGACTCTTCCAGCTGGGAGTCCTGGGTACACATACAACAACATAACCTCTTGAATTTACTACTGACCGGCATGCTTAAAAACAGATATCAGACACCAGCGGGTTTCTAAAACTCACCTCGCTTGCTTGTCTTTTGCAAAGGACAATTATTCATACATTTTTCATACAGAACAGACACCAGCGGGTTTTGAAAAATGTACCTAGCTTGCTTTGGTTTGGCAAAGTCAATTATTCATACATATTTCATACAGAGCAGACACCAGCGGGTTTTTAAAAATTAACCTCGCTTGCTTGGCTTTGGCAAAAGTCAATAACAAATTGGCTTTTGTGAAAGTCAATAACAGACAGACTTGGTGGATGATCAGTCCACCCTTACCATAAAGGGGTAGTTCTCTTCTGCAGACATAGGGCTGTGTCCTGTTCCAGAAATTATTTGCTAGGGGACTCCAGCGAGAAGGTGGTCAAGTGGCCCAGACCGGGTGGGGAGGAATACCGGGTGAGTCGTCGGGTCTACCGGAATATAACGAGAATCCTTGGGTAAGGCGCCTCCGTCAGAGTCTCTCCGTGTACCTCCTCACATCCACCGGGCCTGACCTCCGTACTCGTGGAGTTCCTGTTCGGGCGCCATTTGAAGAAACCGGAAAAACCCACTTACGGGGTCTCGGCAGTGGGGGAACCGCTCAAATCTCCCATACCCTTCATACGTGGTAAAAGGAGACACAGGAGCCTTGGTCTGCAGGAGGAACCCAGATTTATTTCAATAGCCCGGGCTATGGGACAGAGTCCAAAGCCAGTCAAAGGCACGACAGAGGAGGCTGCTACTTAAATCCGTAGCTAACAAGCCTTTTATACATTTCATACTCCAGCCTTTTGGCTGCAAGACTATTGTCCAATAAGAGCAGTGTTTTTTGTTGATTAGCCGGATACAGGTGGTGGTTGCAGTTGGTGACCTGGTCAAGGGAAGGTACACAGTCAAATGTTAGCTTTGCTTTGATCAGGGCTTGGTTTTCTCAGGTTTCTTTGCCCAGCTGTCTTGATCAAAAGCCCCGGCTTTACGAGCCATTCTTCGATTGTCTGGATGAAAGTTCAGCAGTCAGACCATTGTCCAGATAACCTGATCAAGGTGACGAGGATGTGTTATCAGGATGGGAGCAAGAGAGGAAGAATGATTCATTAACTCAGGGTGAGGGTCATGTGACTTTCTGATGAGCTGCAGAGAACGGAGGTTGGGTGGGCGACAGTCTCTGGGCAGAAATGCAGGCCTGCAAAAAATGAGTTTTTATCGTGGTGGTGGGATTTCTTTCGTATTTCAAGGGGAAACAACCAAGTGGGTCCTGTGGAAGTTTTTGCCACGAGATGGCAAGGCAAACATTAGTGGAGTCCAGTAAAAAGGGATTGTCATTAAAAAACACATTTCCTCACCTCTTATGTCCACCCAGTTTGCTACGCTTCCACGGGCCTTTATTGGTCAACATAGTTTTGTAGCTAGGATATAATCCTATACATTCCATATGTATAATGCATGCATAAAATTAGTTGTTACACACTCTCAGGTTTATGTTTTTTAAAACTTTTATTTTCTTCCTGAATCAGATAGTCTAAATTGTGGTTCTTTTCCTTACATTGGTTCCTATGTTTTTTTATTGATTTATTGAAATCTATAGTTAACTTAGGCCTTCATTATGATGAGACTATTAATGGGAAAATGTCCTGGTCTCCAGTTTTACTGAGCTACTGAGCCCATTAAATGTTACAAGCAACTTGTAATAGGGCCCTTAATTGTGTGTTTGAAAATCGATAATTAACCCCTGCCTACAGCGAAAAGCGAGTAAAGTTAAAGTTGAATTGACATGTAAAAACTCCCCTTTCTCCTGATTGATGGAAATATCTTTGTTGTGACTCGTGGAATACATTGTCATACTTGTTTCTTATATAGTTTTTATGCTTCTATTAAAAGTCTTCAATGCATTATGTGAGAGTACAACAGAGGGAAGGAGGTAGAGGAGAAAGAGATTGAGGCAAAAGGAAAGGTAACAAGGAAGAATGGTTGCTTGTGTAGCACTAATGCTGTAAACCACACCACAGAACCCCACTGGACCGACCACCACTGCATCCACTTCACCTTCAGGAAGCCCACCAAGCACCACTGCACTCAACAGATGCCTCTACGCTGCTGGAACAAAGTCACCGAAGACCAGCTAACCGCCACCCTCACCTAGAACCCACCCGCCGACTCCACCAATGCCGACACTGCCGCCCACAACCTCAGACAATGGATCGACGACTGCGCCAACACCCTCACTCTGCTCAAGTCACCCTCCAACAACCACACCAGCAAGAAAGCCACCTGGTTCACGGAAGACCTCCAGGCCTCCAAACAAACATGCCGAAAATTAGAGAAGAACTGGCTCTGCGACTGATCACCGGACAGCTACACAGCCCTCAAGAATGCCACCCACAGACACCATTAACTCATCAGAGCCGCCAAGAGGGCCTCCTTCAAGGACCGCCTAGAGAACAATGCACACAACAGCAAAGAGCTCTTCAACATCGTGAAGGAACTCTCCAACCCCAGCTCCAAAGCCAACGACATCCCGCCTTCGCAAGATCTGCGCGACTCACTGGCCACCTTCTTCCACCGCAAGATCGCCGACATCCACGACAGCTTCAACACCGCGACCACCCTGACAACCACCGCCCCACGACCACCACCCGCACCAACCGCCTGCTCTCCTGGACCAGCGTCAACGACGAGGACACTAGCAAGATCATGAACACCATCCACTCCAGATCACCGTTAGACCCATGCCCTCACCACATCTTTAACAAAGCCAGCACAGCAATCACACCCCATCTCCGGAGAGTAATCAACATTTCCTTCGAGACAGGAACCTTCCCGGAGGCTGGAAGCAAGCCCAGATCAACACATAGCTTCAAAATTAGCCCTGTAACAAAATCAGCCGAGCACTTTGCCAGGGCCGGTTTTTGTTCCCAGTCCGGCCCTGCTGGTCGGGCGTATTCAATCATTTATCATCCTGAAGTTCATAAACTGAACACGGTTATATGATGTGAAATGATACAAGTGTGGTGTTTCCTGCTATAACATAGATCGCTAATAACATGCAAATGTCTTCACTCAAGACGCAATTGGAGTTAGCAGGATTTTGAGAGGGGGCAATTCTCTCTTTGATAGACCCATAGAGGAATCAGGGTTCAAGGGAAAACTAGCTCCCTGAAGGATCATGCTTGATGAGAAAGACTGCTAGATTTCAAGTTGGGTCCCATGCTGTTGCATTAGAAAGGGGGTTGGAAGGCATTTTTGGGTTGTCAATTTTCATCATAGTGGCCAGAGCGTTTCCTGTTTCACTCTCAGAGTTATGAGGCACTAACAAGGAAGAAAGTTTAAAGCCCTGTTTTTATTCCTGTTCTGGCTTTTAGTTCAACTTGTGAGAATCTGAATTTAACAAACACGCCGGTGCTCAACAACCCCACCACCTTTTACGCTGTGACCAGGGACTCAAGCTCTTCGATCTGCACTGAGAGGACTTCAAGGGCAGCGCAGGTGTCAACCATTGCTCGAGGTGCATCATTGGTTGCAGGTGGAGAGCGTCATCTTCACGGCTGGACTGGGAACCAAAACTGGTCCTGGCAAACAGCTCTGCTGGCCCTGGGGCATGCAGGGGGGGGTGAATGGGGGCGCAGGGGGTGCTAGTGGAAATTTCCTCACCTGCTTTTGTTGTCCCGGGGCGGGTTTTGCAGATATGCTGCAAAACCTGCCCCTGGTAACAAAAACGCCCCCCCCCCAGGGATCCAAACCCCCCCCCCCCACCATGGCGGCCCAGAGGGGAAACACACGGTGCCCGCTATGGCCAGTCCGGCCCTGCTCATCATACATTCATAAACAGAAAGGAGAGAAAGGAGGAAGAGGAATATTTGGAAACAGTGAGGAAAGAGAAAGGATTGTTGGAAAAGAACCTGAAAAAGCGGGATAAAGAGACATGAAGTGTAGGGAGGCCAAAATAATATGTACCAGGTGGGATCAAGACTTGATATTCAGTAATCCTGCAATGCGATAGCTCCTCCAATGGGCTCCTAAGAAATACGTAAGACCCACACGCTTTTTTTTTTACAAATTAAACACTCGCGCAAATGTGAGAAACATATGTAAGGAATGGAATTAAAACTTGCAGAATTAAGAACAAAATGATATGTGCGTTTGTGCAGGTGATATTCCCAGCATGCACATCATCAGTAAATTAACCTGCATTCTAATGCAGTCAATTGAACTCGATATTATTCCTGTAGCATCCATTGCTAATGCGACTGGGGTACTGTCGCTGGGTCCCATGGTGCAAGGAACCGCAGCAGCGAATCATTGCTACCTTTCACTACATAACCAGTGGTTAATTTGAGCTGGTAGTTTCCAGCGGTCTGAGACGGCACTTAATTGCCAGAACCTACAATTATGACAACTGTCACATGGTGGTGCTGTTTGTGCAATTTAAAAATGGGCAGAAACACTGTTGTTAGTCAATTCAATATACATTTAAAACCACTAATACCTGCCACCCAAGCCATTCTTATAGCTTTGGCGGGTTGAACAGTCTTAATTGTCACACTTGTAGCATTGTGACGGTTAGCAGTTGTGTAATTGGCAATGTTTGGTGCAAACTGCGGTGGCCTCCTGACGAGGACCGCAGCACTTATTTTTTATTTTTACAAATTAAGCACTGCACGAGGGTAAGGTGGCCCAGCTCCTTGCTTCCGTCAGAGACTATAGCGCTATTCCTACACACTGCATGTTGTGGTTTTGGCTGAACCTAATAGTTCAGCCCAGAGGAAGCAGCCGCTGCCACAGCAATCTGGACACTTCCAATGTAATCAGCAGATAACAACAAAGGCGTATGCCTCAGAGCACCACCCAGGTCTATTGCACTCTGTGCTTCATTGTTGTTTAACATTCACTCATTGAGCACAGCAGGGACATCTTAAGGATTTCGAGGGCCCTGTTCAAAGTAGTTTTGAATTTCTGATCCAATTTCTGCTCTTGGGCCAGGTCACTGAGGCCTAGATGTATCAAGCCGTTTGCAATCGCAAACGGTCTATTTGCATGTTTTGGCATGCATCAAAAATTCGCAAATTAAGGAATCTAAAAAATTTGCGATTCCTTATTTTGCCATAGCATTTAAGGAATCACAATTTTGCGATTCCTTAAATGCTATGTATGTAGCATTTTTGAATTGCGATTTTTGGTTAAGAAATCGCAAATTACAACCAACTTGTAGTTGATGGTAATTTGCGAATTCTTTAAAAAATGCACAATTTGGCATTTTTGAAGGTGGCATGTGACGCACACACATGCCCATAGGGCATGTATGTGCGCCATATGCACACAGATGTACATTTCAGGGGTGCAGCAGGGTGTCCTTGAGACACCCCTGCACCCTTGAAATTATTCTCAATTTGCGATTAGTAAATTGCGAATCGCAAATTGAGATTAATTTCACAATCATTCCTATGGGCCTCCTGGCCCATAGGAATGCATGGGAATTTATTCCTTAATTGCGAATTCGCAAATTGCGAATTCGCAAACAAGGAAGATTAAGAAATCGCTAAAAATTAGCGATTTTCTACATACATTCCATTTTGTGATTTCTAAATAGCGATTCCTTAAAAATCGCTATTTAGAAATCGCAAAATTGAATGTTGATACATCTGCCCCTAAATGTGTTTACATCTAATATTCAGGGAAAGTGATCTGTGTTTTCAATATTATAATACAGCGCCAGCCAGGGCCGGACAGGCGATAGCGGGCAACAGGTCTTCCCCCGGTGGGCTGCCAAGGTGGGGCTGGTTTCGGACACCTGCGGGCCGTTTTTGTTACTTGGGCCGTTTACCAGTAGCTGCAATATCAGCCCCCTGTAACAAAAGCAGCTGTAGTGTTTTACATGTGCATTCCCCCCCTGTTCCGACCCCCCCCCCCCTGCAGCCGGCCCAACTCAATTGCCAGGGCCTGTTTGTGTTCCCAGTCGGGCTCTGGCGGCAGCCAAATAATATTAATTGCAAACAATATTTTTGACCCATCCCATTTCTCATTTGTGAGGTTCTGTTTTCATCTAAAGTATTTTTTTTAATGCATGGTTTGAAAATCAGAAGCAATTCTCTGCAAAATGTCTGTAACAGACTCCACTACATCACCACATTAAAATAAATTAAAGGAAAAAGATATTGAAAACAATCTCTTTAAGAAATATTCAAGGTCATTATATCAAGACTCTCTGCTTAACAGGGTTGATTCTATCTGGGGGCCCCTGAAAGGCCGGGGACCCTGGGCCAGAGCCCACTTTGCCCATACCTTAAAACGTCTCTGGAGCATAGCTACCTGCAGGCATATGTGGGTCTACCCATTCACCTGCGGTCCAATAAAGTTGAACTTTACTGTCTTTTGATTCTCCACACAAAGAGGTCTTCTAATTTCTGTTGCTTTTTTACAGCGGCCCTGGGAAATCCTTCAATGTGCCCCTGGCATTTCCATTAAGAGTGTCTGGAAAATGCTATCCCCTGAACAGTCAACTCACCCTCCTGCCCTAATCCTATTTTCTTACTTCTAATCCTTCATAATTTGGTATCTCTTTGAATGCTTGCCTTAGATCTCTCCTCCCTTTCTTTTCTGTCTCTCCTCCTTCCATGACCCCTTACTGTCTTACAGGTAGGTCAGGGCAGCAGGAAAGCACTTCTTCCTGTAAAGAACAGCTGCACTTTGCATTAGCAGAGATGCATTCATCCCACGGGAGTCAGTTCTTCCATGGTTCCGGATGGTGCATCCTTCCAGCCTTTTATGAGCCTTAAATCTTAACAGAAAAAAGATACTGAATCTCCAGTATATACACATACTTATACATTAACTGTAACCCACCCCTTTTCCATGCACGGCCTATACACTTCATATTACATCACTTATACCACATTAAATCATAGCACTCATAGCAACACCCATGGCATCTCAAATGACACAATTATGAGAACACTGTGCATGATAGAGTGGTGAATTATAGCTAACGTAGTCTGCCTCGAGAGTTCACAACACTGTGTAGGGAAGTCTGCGAGTAATAGCAAGTTTTGGCCGTGGCATAATGTATACCATTTATAAATTCAAGTTATAACTATAACTGCAGCATTTTTATTAATATTTGTGTAGTTTAAGTTTGCTTTGCACAGAAATAATATATTTAGTTTTTTCTAACTATAACTAATCTTTGGTCTTCGTTTTGTTCATAATATATATATATGACAAACAACGTATATTTTTCTATTTTTAATCTAATAAAGGTGGTTCTAGAAAGAACACTTTAGGGTATTTTTAAACAATTTTGCTTTATTTTGTGTGACTTTCTTTTTTTGGTGATTAAACTAAAAATAAATAAAAAATGGGGAGTCTGAATTTGGGAAGATAAAAAATAATTTCTTGCATGTAGCCTGATGGGTCTTCAGCTGGATCTTCTGAGAAGTGCCGCACTGTTCGCCAACAGATATAACCTTGACACAGTCAAGACAACACCGTGCACTATGTGGCACTATGTCTTGGAGGGCAGTGCCATATGTGAATGCGCCTTGCTCTTCTTGCCTTCTCCTTTTAGCATCAATGAACTGGCAGGAATACTATGAGCTGAGGTGCTGAGGCATCTTGGAAGCACCAAAGGTGTACTTTTCCCCATTCATCTGTTGAACTCCGTGTCACAGATTTTGCAAATCACTTTTTCACACAGACCTTCGTTGTGCTGGGTGAAATGTTTATGAACTCACAAAACTATTGATTCAGGAGGGCCTCTGCTTTCCTCCTCCACATCCATACACAGGCCCCACACCTGTTCGAACATCACAGGATGATCATGTGACTGTGGTGCTGCCATCAACATCTATGGCAGCACCTTCTCCTAGCCTAAAAAAGTATCTGTGGTCTGGTAATGTACTTTTCCAGCTGTGTGAACAATTTAAAAAAAAAAAGAAATGTAACGTGAACTTAGTGCAAGAATTTACTGCTGAGGGGTCAAACTTGGTTTTAGTCTATTGGCACAAGTTGCATGAGGAAGGGCCTAAAGTACATCAATATAAACAAAAATATTAACAAAAATAAACCAAAAAGGGCACAAAAATACAAAACAAATTCTTTATAAAACAAAACAAAAAATGTAATATCAATTTGTCTGAAGGCAAAGCCCTATGTCCCATATCCTCTGCACACAACTTGAGGTTGTGTGTAAGGGGAGTCAAGTTGGATGCTTGCATAGAACTGGGCACCAGGCTGGCCGAAGGCCAGGCCTTGCACGCAACACCACTCCGCATGACAGTAAATCATGTTCAGTGGCCTACCACCACAGGTCAGGCCCAGCACAAACCCACCTTGCGGCTAACCACAGCTGCAGGTAGCCTCGATCAAGTGCATTGTTGGTTTTCCATTGGCAAACAACCTCCTATGCAGTCAATCACCAGCTATACATGTAGTTTGCAAGTTAAACTTAATTCTGGTGTCTGATCTTATGTGCTAGTCCATCAAATGGTGCCATAATTAGGGAATAAACACTTTTGTTACCCCATATCCAGGCGTCCCTAGATGGACCTGCATGAAACTCAATAAACCAGATTTAAGTCAAATTTGGCAGGTGTCTATCAAATTATGTGCAGATCTATGAAATAGCATCAAAGCCATTAGCACATCAAAGATTTTTGATTTCCTCTTTAACTTTGCCCACCCCTTATTAGACCTCACTCCACTGTACTTAACCTGTACTTAACCTGATAACAGCCAGCATAATTTTATACAATAAATAGCACAAATGTTATCAACAACTAAACACTTATAACCGGGGCTGGACTGGGAACCAAAAGCTCAGCGAGCACACCTGAGCACTACAGTGTAGGTTTGGGCAGAATTCCATCCTGAGAAAATTTTCGAAACCATGGCAAAAATGATGCATTCTACAACACATTTTTCATTATATATTCAATTGTATTCGTTTTTTAAACATGGCAAATGACGACCTTACAGTGCACCAGGGTACCTAGTCATACCCACTAACATTCTTATGGAGAACACAAAAAATAAGATGTCAAGCAAGAAACATGAATTTAAATATAACATAAGTGCACACATTCACTGTTAAGCACATCCAAGAAGCTGAGAACACAATGAATCATTTCGAGGGATGTTAGGATCCTCCAACCCAATAAGAGGCACATCAGGGCAGCTTTAGAGCAGGTGGTGCACGGTGTGACAATATTTTGGGCGCCCTTCACATCACCTGCTCCTATACGGATTCTCTGCAACAGTGACAAAGCAGGAACAGATTATAGACATATACGAGGAGATTTAATAAGTTACAGGTAAATCACCTCAGCCAGTCAGCCAGCTTCACCAACACTCCTCAGTTCAAATCCCGACACCAGCCTTCTTAACAGATCATCCAATATTCTGAACAGTTTACATCTCCCTTCCTATGACAACAAATACTATGGTAAGACAACTTAATTACATTCAAGAACATAACATTGGTATGTTACATCACGTGATAAACTATTAATAAATTACCTTAACAAAAACAAAAAACAAACAAATTATACTGTATCTTGTCAGCATGCCACTTACCTATAAACAAAAGTCATGACAGAAAATATTCATGACAGTTTCTTCAACTGGTCATTAACCAGGCTTACTGCATATATACTCCTTCAGATGTGCTGGTTTCTTGATGCATCTTGTGCTTTTTCTCACATCAATAACTTTGGTATTTAATTTGTCAACACATCCTGCTTTCCTACCTTCTGGTCATCACACACTCATCACCAGATAACTTCACCACTCTGTTCAAATGCCAAAACTTTATCGTACTGTGGGCCTCATTTATGAAAAGTGACGCATCCCTGTGTGAAAACAGCGATGCGTCACTTTTCATTGCGCCCTCCTTGCGACATGCTGGATGCGTCATATTTACAGTATGACGCATTATGTCACAAGGAGTTACAAATACATCAGTATTTCTGACGTATCTCCAGGCGCAAAAATTAAGCATTGCTGGAGTGAGTCACAAAAGTGATGCAACTCCAGCAATGGGTCATTACACATGGGCAAGTCCCATTTGAAATGTGCTTGCGTCAGTCTTACGCCTGCTGTGAGGCAGGCGTAATATATTGACGCATTTGTATCCTAAAAGTGACGCAGTGAAATCTCATAGATTTCACTGCGTTACTTCTACAAGGCTTACTTGCATCAAAACTCCCACCCTGCATACATTATATCTGGTGCAGGTATAATGTAGCGCAGGGGTTTTCAAAGTGACTCATCTACCTAGATCCAGACCTGTCAGCAGCGCCAAGGATGGGCGTGTCAACATCTGAGATCACTTGCAACCTTTACGGGTAGACGAGGAAGTAAGTGCACTCCTGCACTTGATGATGCCAGAATCGCCACGATTTCCCCAACGCAATTAACTAACCACAGTCGCCCAGTACTACGAATTCATAATACCCACTGACGGGCGTTAGGTACTGGCTCAAACCCCCAAAATTCTTTCTGCTCACACTCTCTTGTCCTGATGACGATCTCAACTTCATGAGATCGAAACGGCATCGACCTCTCCAACAAAAACTCCATTACTATATTTAATTGATTTAGGAGTTTTGTAGATTATTCTTGTTGTTGTTTTTTCATTGCGATGTAATTTTTAATGTCAACACCACTTGCCCCACTCACGCACATCCAGGTTATGTGTGAGCACTAGAAATCTCACTGAAATATGTGATACTCTATTTATGAAGATAATAAATGAGTTGTCATTTCAAAACCTTGCGTCCTAACATATATTAAGTATACAAGTCCTTAACCGACACTTTTTGTAATGTTTTAATGTTTTCATTTGACTAACACTATTCTTAAATCATTAGTAGCCCAGGCCACCTGAGGACCCTTTTTGGCCTCCACTTGACCTTTGTTCTACAAACCGCCTTAACGACCCCTGGTCTTATCACTGGGGTACCCTTTGTTCCTTAAATATACCCTTTTTCTTTAGAACAGCAGTTAGCATTGACCTCATTCACTATCAAAGGACAGCATGCACCTGCAAGGATTAATTTTTTCCTTTGGTGCGTAGCCATGGTCTCCAGGAAAAAGCACAACAGATTTAATAATAAGCATCAAATGCAACCCTGTAATAAGGTTCAATATTGCAATTCAGAGGATTTGGTTACATCTAATGCAAATCCGAACAGCAATATAGAGCAATATTATCTGTTGCCAGTTATGGATTTTCCAATTATATGTTTTTACCTGACTATGCTTTTTGGTCATCTGCAGCAGAAAGAAGCAAACAATAATTAATCCTGTAGTTGAGAATGTAGAATTTGCACTGTTTAAAAATAATAATGTCTGCAGTAGTGAGAATCTGATCAAGCTGTGCATTGGAAGGAAAATCTAACAATCTAACGATTTGTATTTGGAATGTGTAGCTTTATGTCCCTTTCATGAGTCTATTTTCAACTCCGTGTGAAAGGCTGAGGATGCAGAGATGAAGGCCTATGAAGTCTCTGGACCTCCATCCGTACATTTGAATTAACAACCTGCTAACATTTTATTTGTGATCACTAGTCATTGATGCATTGCATACTGACTCGCAAAGGAAAGCAGGATGCCCATAACACATCCTCTTTCCTTTACGATTTTGTAAGGGGCGCAACGCTTACTTTACTAGAGGGAAAGACAATTCTGACAGGCAAAGTACATTGCGAGACACTTCATTAGAGTTGCGAAGCTTGATATTTTGTGAATTGCAGCCTTTACGACCACAAAATACTTTTATACACCTGGACTAAAATCTAAACTGCTACAATGCTTCTTCTCCCCACTAGACCTTGTTTGGGATCAGAAGCCCCATGTCTCTTTGCTACTTCTGTGCAGTTATGGCATACCTTCATATTGAAATTACACAATTAAACAAGCAAGTGGATTGTAGTCAATATGCTCATAGAAAAACTTTGGTAAGTCAGTTGTCAGACTGGTAGAAAATAGTTGGTGCAAATGGTGCACCAACATTTTGCAACCTGTCTGTCAGAGAAGGAATCAGTGGATCAAAAGAGTAGGCCTAGGAGGTCGTGGAGTTCTGCGTACCCACTGCGCTACTCTGAGTTCCGTACTGATTTTTAGTGGCAGCTGTTTTTGTCCTGTGCTGTAAAATCAGCGCAAACTGCACCAAGTGCAGCGCAAGAGGAGGCTGCTTCTTTCTGCCACTGGAGTAGATGTTCAACTCGAGCGGCAGCTTCTGCAACTCGAACAGGAGGATTCTCAGCACGAGTGGTAGCGACCATCTGCGATCGCCTCGTAGGTGACCTGAAGTAAGATTTTCCTCACTCGACAACTTAACGTTGGCGAGCACAAGCGAGGAAAAACTCCACTCAGCTCAAGGAGCAAGGAGTAGGAAAAACTATGCCAACTCCGCAATCAGAACTGAATTTCACAGCCAGGCCTACAAATGAGCTGATGGATTTGCCATGCTGTATGCTCTGATGGGTAAAAGCAAAACGTGGATGACAGTGGAACAGATCAACAGATTAAGAGGGTAATATGAAAGCAGCTATATATATTATATCTATAATTTTACTGAAATTTAGCCTAAAAAGAGAAAGAATTCTCTTGTGACTGTTCATCTACACATGTACATCCTTAGATAGACGCATTGGAGTTTGAAGGAACAATTTCAGTAACGCTATAATTTGCTGGATCTAGTGGTTCATTCCACGAGCCTGTGTTTGACCTTATAGTGACAAGTACTGATCACCACAGGTCCACTCATTCTTTCATCCTTCTGAGGTTGATAAAAATAGTACCATTAAGTTGGGTGACAATGAGTATTTGTAATTAAGGGTCAAGATGCCCCAAGAGGCGAACGTGACTTTGCACAAAATGAGTAATAACCTGACATTGGTGTTTCTGCAGAGGTAGCATCAGTTGTTTAACAGCCATAGATTACTCTTCCAGTGAAGTGGTACTTGAGCTTTGCGTTAAATATAGCCAATTCTGCCTGCAGAACATTTGACGGACTTATTTTATGATACATAATGAGCCTGGTGTATAATGAGACTGGTTGCAAATAGGTGATGCAAATGGTGCACTAACATTTTGCAAAGTGTCTGTCATTTTGCAAGTAATCTATGTGCTAATAGTTTGTGTTGCAAAATGGTAATTCTCAAGGGTCTCATAATGACTTGCTTAACAAATGTTAAACAGGCAGATCTCTATTTGCAACCCATTGCGATTGGCTACAAAAGCGGAGATAGTGACTTGTGAGGGACAGCAGTCCAATAGCTCAGAGTTCAAGTTCCTAAATCAAATGAATGCCTATATATATATATATATTACGCTCACAAAACTTTATCACTACGATAAGATAAGACAGCACTCCGGCAGTTTAGTGGACAGAGCTTTATTTACAGCAAACAAACGTTTCGGCGATAGCCTTCCTCTGTGTTTTCTTACCGGTACCATGCAGTTCAAAGATTTAAATGCACTTTTGCCAGAAGTGGTAAACAACAACAAGGGACTTGCCCTTCCTTGCACCACAGTGGGCGCCATCTTGAAATGGGTTATATGTTTCCTAAAATCGGATTTCTCAAGACAGAAGGGTCACAAAAGCGATAAAGCCGTGGATCGGCTTGTGTCCCTAACAGTATGAGTACCTACTGGCAAACAAAAATCTAGCATATAAAACTACAAAATGGTGTTCAGCATATTTCATAACATGACTATCAAAATTCATTTCTCTTTTTCTTAAATTATTAAATGTACTTATAATTACAAATTACGAAATAACCACCATGCAGCGAAGGCTGTCCTCCCATCAGTGATGTAATTTGAGATGTCATCAGTAATGTCATCAGTGATTTCACTGACCATGTCATGAATGATGTAATATGTGACATCATCAGCAGTGGATTGCGGGTGCGCGAAATATATAGTTAGTGCAACTAACTATATATGGGAAGTTCATTGGTTTTGTATGATTAAAATATTCACCTAACTATATATGGTCTCAAACCTATGGTTTTTTCATTGAATTTTCAAGGTTTTGTAAATGCAAATACCTAACTATATATGGTCTCAAACCTATGTTTTTTTCTGTGAATATATATATTACCAACAAAGATCCCAAATACCCTGTTGCGCGCCATTTCGAACAGAAACACTATTCCAACATTGCTGACCTAAATTTCTTCATATTGGAACAAGTCCCCAGACATCCCAGAGGGGGTGATAGGGTACTTAATCTGAGAAAACGTGAGTCCAAACTGATAATTGAGTTCCAAACCAGATTCCCGGGAGGTCTCAACATGGATGAGGAACTGGCAATTCATCTAAGAGAATAATGATTACCTATGATGTAATATCCAGTACATGATATCTATCTGATGCCGTGTCCCTGACCCGTTGTACCCTGTTCAGACATTCTTTTAAACTCGATGATTTATCTGCTATGATGTTTTTCATAATCATCTATGTTGTTTGTATTTGCATTTGTATTCTATTTTATTTGTATTTTTTCACTCACATTTTATTCTGTTTTCATTCCTTAGGAGGAAAGGAGGGGGCCCAACACTGGACTTCACCTACACGGGCGCACCCAACCTTTGCACTCCAGGAATCACTGTTCGAGTTTATATCACACTGTGTGACACCGCCTCCTGAGGTTCGACTTTTCTATATTCATGACATATTGACTTTTATGAACCATCAATCACTGGGTAGACTTGACTCTCTCTATCTAAAGTTGGGGTGGCAGGAAGGCAGCACGATGAGATATTTCCAAGCATGTTTGATCCATAGACACTGATAACCTCGTGATCTGACTCTTGCAATGTATTTCACCTGAGAACCATTAGTGTACCTACACATAAATTGATCACCTCACATACTGCAACTGATATATATCTGGTTGCAGTTTTGACTATTCATTGTCTTACCTGTGCTATTAGATGGCCCTACATGCTTATCCTAATGTATCGTCGTCTATCGATAGCTCTCTGCGTCTTGCCTGTAATATGTGCTGCTCACCTGTCCATCCTGGACAGTGGTACTACATCACCTCTTCTTTGTACTTCTGTACTATACGGAAATCAGAATCATGTGTTATAGTCTGTATTTTACAGTGATTCATTTATTCTTATCTTGACATGGATGTGATTCATTGAATTAACTTTGGCAATAAGTGCTGCTCATCTCCCCGAAAAGAAATGTGGTACCACGTTAGATGCCGATTGCATTTGCAGTATATGATAATGCGTAATACGTCTGTAATTCACAGAGATTTGTTTAGAAATTTAATTTCATGTATTTCTTTGAATTAACATTGGCAGAGTACATACTACAGGTCGACCGCTTCTGTATTACATGCAAATCAGTATTACGTACTATGCGTCTGTATTTTACAGCAATTTGTTTTCCTACACTTGTATATGCATATAAGTTTCAGTGAATTAACTGTGGCAACCACAATCGGTACAAAAAAACAAAAAGAGGTTGTTTTTTATGTGGCAAAATTCCTTTGACCATTCCAACATGTCTGCCATTATCATTTTTTGACTACTCTTTGTGAGTCCTACCTTGGTGTTGATGATTGTTTTGGAGTACGAAAAACTTTATTTAATCATGGTGTTCACTCTGTGATTTTACACGTGATCAAGGCTTTTTGCTGAAACGCGTTGTGTAATAAACTGCTGTATCTATATTTGGATCCCTCTTGCCTTTTTGCCTTAGAGCGCATAGACACTTATTTTTGTGGACACTTGGAATACGTTAATTCAACCGGACTGCTTCGCCGGTATCTGCGCCAATTTCCGCTGGGTTCCAGCACTCCAGAAGAAGCTGTTTGTTGTGCTTTCATATATATATATATATATATATATATATATATATATATATATATATATATATATATATATATATATATAAAATTTCTATGGCAAAATGAAACCCCTCATTTTGTTCCTTTTCAAAATAAATGTATTAAGTGTTAACACTTTATTCCAATCAAGATGACTTCAGGTGTGCCATACTTTTGTCATAAGTAAGACTGTTAGCGCTCTAGTTGTTCTTTAGAACACTCTGGGACATTCTGTCATTGGGCTATAGTTGGGCTACATCTGGCTGATATTTGGGCTACATTTAGTTTTTTTTGTCTCTGGTGGCCATCTTTGGGCTACATTGGGCTACATTGGGCTACATTTGGGCTACATTTGGGCTCTTTTGTCTCTGGTGGCCATCTTGGGAGACTGCATATCAGAATTTTTTTAATGAAATATAAGAGGATTTGAGAAATCACTCAACATTTTTCTTTCTTCAGCACTAATCATAATTTCTATGGCAAAATGAACCCCCTCATTTTGTTCCTTTGCAAATTAAATGTTTTAAGTGTTAACACTTTATTCCAATCAAGATGACTTCAGGTGTGCCATACTTTTGTCATAAGTAAGACTGTTAGCGCTCTAGTTGTTCTTTAGAACACTCTGGGACATTCTGTCATTGGGCTATAGTTGGGCTACATCTGGCTGATATTTGGGCTACATTTGTTTTTTTTTGTCTCTGGTGGCCATCTTTGGGCTACATTGGGCTACATTGGGCTACATTTGGGCTCTAACATATATATAGCCCAATGTAGTCAAATATATATTTTTTCAAAGTTAATTTTCGTAAAAACCACTGTAGCACATATCTTGTGACATAGCAAAGGCACATCGGACTACCAGTCCCTACAATTTTGACAAGTTTGGTGAAAATCCATTCAGCCGTTCGGGCTAAAAGTGAGGCCAACCGCCCTATGGAAATTAACATGTGGAAAACACGTTTTGGGACCCCCCTTTTTTCTCGGCCCCCGCTGGACGAATCCCCCCCAAACTTTCCGGGAAGGACCGGAAAGTAAATGTGCCATTTTCAGGAAAATTTCAGCCAATTCCGTCCATCAACGCCACAGTTATTCAACATAGAATTTTGAAAAATCCCATAGGAAAAAATTCTAACTATATATACCTACTGGCGACCGCCAGTAGGTAATATATATATATATATGCAACGACAATTCCCGATCTCCAAGTGCCTAGTAGCACAATCAGGACACGAACCACACGGCAAGTAGTTGTATATTGCGTGATTTATTACCACCAAACAGACATGACGCGTTTCGTCCGGTGAACCCAGACTTGATCACATGACATACCGTGACCACTCAGTGCCTATATACTGCTCATGGTTGTAACCAGCTCCGCCCTCACAGTCATAGACATGGAAAACACCAGCCTCAAATATTGGGTGATTGACGCAGTCATGAACAGTAGGAGAGGAGGGGACAGGGATGCCAAATTAAGTTGGCTCGAAACCAAGTACATCCTTTTGCTTAATACAAAGACCCCTGTAGGCCTTAACGTAACAGAATATCTGTATACATGCTTGCCATAAAAACCTAGTATATAAAGAATCTTGTTTGTTAAATGGTCTCCTCCCTGTGGTTTGCACATGTGGGAAAAACCCGGCTGGGTGAAACCACATGCGCACCATGGGAAGGCTGCGACTAGATCTATATCTAACAACAATTACTGAACTCTGCTGCTACCTATAATGAATTGTAATTTGATTTTAAAAATCACCTTTGTTGAGCACTTTACACAGATAGGGACTGTATGGAACTTTATTCCCAAGCAGTCCTCTGTGATTTAATTTTTGGGATTTTTTCAAACATTCACACAATGTATGGACTATTTAGCATGTGTTTATTTATATTGATTATGATAATATGGTAAATCATGTGGGTTGTCAAAAGATATGAGCAAACTAAAAATAACAGGTTACTAATGTGATATAAATATAACAGCTGTCTGTATATACTAGACATATATTTTACCTCAGATATATTGTTCAAATAATCAACATTTGGTATAAAGTGGGACTCTGGTTTAGGATAGGAGAGAGTAGCTTATTTTGCACATGAAGATGGGGGATATTATGCCCAACTTGCTATATTTTGCACATTTTGCGACATTTTTCACTATCATTATGTACTGTAAGCAATATTTGCACATCTTTAGGAAAGCACTTGCACTTTAAACTAATCCCTCTCCATGAGTCCATTTTCAGATATTTATTTATTTCAAACAGTATTATTGAACAGAAGACAAAATCTGCTCTTTGATTATCATACAACATTGTATAAAACCTGAAAAATCAATTTTGCTCATACTAAAAAATGTATTTGACTATGAAATTTTCTTTTTATTTTAACCCACATTTATCTATTCTTGAGATGTTATACCAGCAAACGTAATTATTTACGGTATTTTACTGAAATTAGAACGTAAATATTTTGATAAGATTGCTGTATTTCACTTATCAGATTGACGAAGTATGTCTTTTATGTCCATACCTAGGACTCGCAGGTGGTGTTAATTATGTTATAACACGTGCACTTTAAAAGGGCTGTCCTCTCAAAGTAACGTTGTCATGTGAACCAGGCTCCGTTGAGCCGAAACGTCTTTGACTTTTTTCTGCTATTAAAACTACAGCACCTAACTGGTCCGTGTCCGTGTACTGCTTGCCGGCTGGTGAGACTCCTGAGTGCTTCAGGAAGCGGAGTGAGTAATATATATATATATATATATATATATATATATATATATATATATATATATAAATATATATGTATATATATATATATATATATATATATATATATATTTCCCAAACGCTGCTCATCAGGTCGCCTGGCCCCGAGGGAGGTGGCTTGTACACCGACCGAGCGTGTCGGTAAATTTCACAAATCCAGCAGTTCAAAGTTAATTCACACGCTCTCAGAAATCCAAAGCACCACGCCAATCCAGCAAAGTCCAAGGGTGTTTATTAAACACCTACAACATGTTTCGGCTTCCACGGAGCCTTGATCACGTAAGTGATGAAAAGTGCAAACAAGTTTAAATAAAGTTACGTGCCGTTTAGTGGACAAGGAAAACGGACTCAGATGTAAATCCCAAAACAATGGCGGCCATCTTGTAATGGTTACAAACAAAAAATTCAAATTGCTCGCCAAATGAAAATACAAATAGTATCAACCGCTCACATAATGCTGGAAAACAATGTGTGCATGCACAAACGGGTTTCAAGAGGTGATAATCTCGAGGAAAACTGTGCGCACAGTTGGTCATTCTTTGTAAACGCGAACATGTTACATCACATGTCACGGGCTGCCCATACATCTCATGTTGTTATGACCCCATAATGTGGGACTGAGAAGGGAAGAAGGTCCCGGGTTGCAGTAAATGATTATAAAGTAAAGTAAATTGACCATCTGAGTGAATGGTCTACAAATAGGCAGCTGTGGTTCAGTGAAGGTTACCAGGTAAAATACCGTGGATGGAACCAAGTGAAATGTCAGAATACAGTGCCCAAGGCATGCGTTTCAGTCACAAAAGGGGAGTGGCGAAAAAATGTATAGTCCTTGGGGGTCAAATGAACCCAGTGCCCACTAAAATGTCTTGATGATCGAAGTGCTGCCCATACCGGGCGTGCTCAGGAGGTGTATACCGGAACCAGTGATAACAAGGGGCCTAGTGCACAGTGCCGTGAGGGGCCCCAGTCCCTGGTGAACTCCTGTAAGATTAAAGAAAACAAAGTTTAAAAACAGACATGATAACATGACTTGAATGCACATAATAAGGAGGGTCACACGTCCACCCCCTCATGGGGCATAGGAGAAGCTGGGTATCACTACCCTGTCCCTATATATCTTTCTTGTTTTAAAACTTCAGGACAGTGTGGGGGGGGAGTGGCTTGGACGACAAAGAAGATGGTCGTCTAGGTCCGTTAGCTACGCGAACCCTGAGGAACTAAGGCGAATTTACCCAGCCAAACACGAGGATCTAACCTCGGAAAAGTAACCAGCGACATATGAAGATTGGGGCTTCAAGGCGATAATCAAAAGGAGCTTCAAACTGGCCCGAACAAATAGAAACGAAACTCAAAAGAGCCATTGCCGAGAAGCGAGGAGAGAAGCAAGATGGCGACCGGGCAGAGATAGACGAACCGAAGACAAGACAAGTCCGACAAGGGGCTGTACTCACACCGAGCGAGCGCCAAACCAGGGAGCCACACGCTGCGAACTACTAGACGCAGTGTAAGATTGCAAGCGTAGGCAGGAGAGGACGAGCGGGAGGAAGAGAAACAGGAGATCCGAGAGGCGCAGAGGAGCTCAAACGGGAGAGTGCAGAAGGCGGAAGGAAGGGAAGCCGAGGCTGAAGCCCAAGCTGCACGGGAATATATCCGAGAAGGTACGCTCTGCACACGTACCGGAGATTATCGGTAGAAGAAACGAAACTAAAAGCGCTTGCTGGAGGCGGCCATTACAGGAGGCGGAAGCGGAAGGGCGAGGTCTAAAGGGGCAGGAAGCGGAAGCCACGATGCGGAAAGGACATGCGCAAGCGAGACAGCCCTTAGCGAGCCGCGACCAGCGCCGGAATCTGCCGGAATCTGCAAACCCCCCCCCCCCGAGTAACGCAATCGGGTGAAGGAAGGGAGAGAAGCCGCATAAACCCACGATCAGCGCCGGTGTCTGCAAACTGCCACCCGAGTAACGCGAGCGTGAGGAGGAAGGGGGAGAAGCCGCAAAAACAGCCAGTGCTCACACGCTACCACCTCCCAACCACCTCCAGAGCAAATAGATCGCAACAAGGGAGAAAGAGAAGCCGCATAAAAATTGCCAGCGCGTGAGTGGAGCAAAAGCGCACAGCAGTGCACTGTGCAAGCCAAACCACACCTTCTCCTCAGCGCCACAATTAGCAGCAGGACAAACGTGCATAGCAACGCACCGAGAACTACAACTGGTGGCAGACGACTGTAGATCGGGGTAGGCACAAAAGTGTCAGATACTGCGGAGAACCACCGGAACTAACAAACTCAGCAAACCTGGTACTGTGTGTGCTGTAACACAGGAACGCGGAAAGGGGAACAACAGCTAAGGAGAAGCCCAGCAGCGACCACGATTCCGCAGGGAGGAAGATAAAGCCGCAACCAGTCAAAGAGGATACAATACGAATACGAACGAGACAAGGCAAGCGCTGGAGGGAACAAGGATAAAAACAAAGACTCGGCACATCAGAGTACCAAACCGGTTTCGCTCTAATTTTGTAGCGCAAGCCACAGAACAAGCACAAGCCAAACAGCGAGCGGATACAAAAGAAGCAGGCAGACCGAGCAATCTGGGCAAAACACAGCTACAGAAGATGGCCGAAGGGAAGAACACAAATGACCTGAAAAAACTCAAAAAAGATACTCTGGAATCACCGGCAAAAATCAGAACAGAGACTGCAACACTAGAAACAGTGTTGAAAAGAATCAACGAAGTAAAAGATGTTGCAAGAGAAACTAAAAAGACAATAGATAACATGCAGCTAGAACTGGATGCGATCCGGGCCGACCAGCACAACACAAATACCAGACTGGAAAGGCGGAGGGAAGGATAAGTGAGGTCGAAGACGCAACAAGGAAGAACATCAAGACCACGGAGGGGCACGCAAAGATAGCCAAGGTGATACAGAAGCAGTTGGCTGAGCAAGACGACAGAGCCAGAAGGGGCAACATCAAAATCCTGGGTGTCCCAGAAGGCTTGGAGGACAAGGAGAAATCATGCGCATCAATGCTCGAAGACATGCTTCCCAAACTTACTGGCCTGAATTTTGAGAGGCAGTTTGAAGTCAACAAAGCATACAGAGTACCGGCGGGAAAACCAGCCACAGGGAAGCCTCCAAGAGCAATAATCTGCTCCCCACTAAGAGCCGATCCAACCGACGCAATATTCGCCTTCGCCAGGAAACTCACATGGGCGAGCAGCAAGATTGTGCTCACACAAGACTACTCGAAAACAACGGTAGAAGCCAGAAAAGGTTTCCTGGCCATGAGAGAAGCGCTGCGGAAAAGGAACCTTAACTACTCCTTCATTGGTCCTGCCCGTTTTAAAATCATGGACAAGTGGAGATCAATGGTCTTTGATGACCCAGAGGAACTCAGACGCTACATGAGAGGACCACCGACCGAAGATATGGATGCGGATGCAAAAGGTCAAAGCGCCCCAAAGAGAAGCGCCTCACCGAGCGATGAAGGGAAATCAGACTGAATTTTGTCTACACGGAAATAGACCCCAAGAATCTACCTCAAAATCAAGAAACTTGATCCACCTCAAGACTCCCGGCCTAAAAGCCAAGGAGACCAAAGACAAACAACACGAAACCGACAAACTACCTCATCGCTGGAACAAAGACACTCGGAAGGGACAGGCGACAACAACAAAAGCCAACTTGAACCAGGAACGCCAACCCAAAGAGCTTGCACAGAACTCAGAGACTTGGAAACGGACAATCGCTGGTCAGTGAAGGAATACGTACGGAATCAGCAACCTACCTACCTCAGGATGACGCGGAGCAAAGGAACTTTGTTGTCGCACACCCACTATGCAAGTAAGGGAGGGGAGGGGGGCAAGGGAGGGGGAGGGGGGTGCGGGGAACACACACATGGGCTGATACTACTTTCTTCTCTTTTCCTATCTTTCTACACCCTTTTTCTATTTCTAGAGAGAGTATACTGGAAACCTAAACACAGAAAAAAGACGAGTAGTCAAGGAACCAAGCAGACAGACAGCTCAAAAAGAACGGAAAATGACACATAACACGCACCACAATCTCACAACAGACATCAAGGTAGTGTCAATGAACGTTAAAGGACTTAACCACCCAGTCAAGAGGAGGAAGGTCCTAGAACACCTGGCTAAGCTTAAAAGCGATATCTATGTCCTGCAGGAGACAAGGCTAGAGGAAGAAGACATAGACCGCCTAAAGGCCAGCTGGATAGGTCACGTAATAGGATCACCAGCAAAGAACAAAAAGAACGGGGTCATCACAATACTTAGCAAAAAGTCAAAACTCACACCAGCCAAACCAAAGAAGGACACAGAGGGCAGATTACTAATCACCAGCCTGATCAGGGGGGAGGAAACTATACATGTGGCAAACATCTACGGCCCCAACACCGAGGATAAGGCATTCTGGGAACAGATAAGCAAAGAAGTGGAGACACAACCATTAGGAGAGCTCCAAATAGTAGCTGGAGACATGAATCAGGTACTGGACCCAGCCATAGACAGACAACCACAAAGACAGAGCCAGACTACACAGAGGGGCAACCCCCTACGGAACATTTGCACTAAACTAAGGCTAGCAGACCCATGGAGACTTCAAAACCCAGATGGAAGAGAGTATACCTTCTACTCAAACCCACACAACTCCTACAGCAGGATTGACTATATACTCATATCAGACACACACACACACCTCATAGAGCACACAGAGATTGGTCCAAGAACGATCTCAGACCACTCTCATATCCGCCTAACACTAACGGGCAAACACAACGAACGCCCGACACGAAGATGGAGATTCGACGACGATCTACTCAAAAACACAAACAGCAGCACTGAAATAGAACTAGCCATAAAAGACTACCTCAAACATAATCACAGCCCAGACATAGGAAGAGAGACGCTGTGGGATGCACTGAAAGCCACGGTACGGGGAACGATAATCAGTATCAAAGAAAGACAGAACAAAGAGAGAGGCAAAAAGATAACTGACCTTGAGCGCGAAATCAAAAAACTAGAATCAGGACACATAGCCAACCTTGAGGACAGGAACACCCTCACGAACCTAACAAAGAAAAAATACGAATTGAACAAGATCCTTAGCGAGAGGGCAGGGACCTGGATTAACAAATACAAAGCAATAAACTTATGCTCGGCCAATAGAGCAGGTAAAGCACTGGCATCATACCTCAAAGGCAGACAGAGACAGCACACAATAGCAGCCGTCAGGGACAGCACGAACAAATCACACACGACGAACAAAGGTATACTCGACACCTTCAGAAACTTCTACGCGCAGCTCTACAAAAAAGACGACACTCTAAGTGCAGATGGGGGGGAAGAACTCCTGAAACACATCACAACACCAGAACTGACGGAAGAGCAGAGGAAAAGGCTAGACTCAGAAATAACCAGCGAAGAGATAGAAAGAGCTGTCAAAAGTCTAAAAGATAACAAAGCGCCAGGGCCAGACGGTTTCACAGCCAAGTTCTACAAACACTACATCACCACACTTCGGCCAACGATGAAGTCAGTGCTCACAATCTGTGTTCACAAAGGGCGCATGACGCAATCGATGGCCGAAGCCAACATTATAGTTATCCCAAAGGAAGGCAAAGACACGCAACACCTGAAAAACTACAGACCGATCTCACTCATAAATGTAGATTGCAAAATCTATGCCAAGATCCTAGCGACCAGACTCAACACGTACCTACCCTCCCTCATACACTGCGCACAAGTGGGGTACCTGAAGAAAAGGATGTCCCACGACAACACAAGATTACTCTGCCACGTAATCAACCACGCGACCAAAAGTAACAACGCGGAGGTCATGATTGCCCTTGATGCAGAAAAAGCATTTGACAGAGTGTCATGGCCGTACCTAGACCAATGCATGAAAACATTCGGCTTAGGCCACAACTACAGGAAGATGGTAATGGCCCTATACAACGAACCCAAAGCCCGGGTCGTAGTAAACGGAGGCACGTCATATCTGCTAGACCTTAAACGCGGAACGAGACAGGGCTGCCCGCTATCGCCGGCCCTCTTTCTACTGACAATAGAACCCCTACGCAACATGATACTATCCAACCCAGATATTAGGGGTATACCTGTAGAGGGAGAATCTTTCAAGCTAGCAGCATACGCGGACGACGTTCTCATTGTAACAGAAGACCCAGAGAGATCCATAAACGCTCTGATGGACACTATAGATCAATATGCACAGGTGTCTGGATACAAACTCAACATAGAGAAGTCTGAGTGTAAACCACTGAACATCCACACCAACAAGACAGCACTGGGGTCCTCTGGTCTGACCTGGCAGAGGAAAGCCATCAAATACCTAGGCATCCTCTTCGAAAGAGACCTGCGCACCACACTAGACCAGAACGAACAAGCAATCGTAAACAAAATCAAGGAGAAGCTTGAGGGATGGTCACCCAAATTCACTACATGGTGGGGGAGGGTAGAGTCTATCAAAATGATGGTCACCCCTATGGTTAACTACATGCTCGACATGCTACCACTAACCAACACACCAGATTTTCACAAAAAGTTGGACAAAATACTGAACACATTCCTATGGAGAGGAAAGAAACCCAGAATCAGCCTTCAGAAACTCAGACTCCCCAAGGCTCTAGGAGGTCTTAACATAACAAATTTCAAAACCTTTCAAACAGCCTGCATAGCAAAACAAGGCCTGTACTGGCTAACTCCAAAGAGTGTCTACACCCCGGCCTGGCTCTCCTTAGAGCGAAGACTGCTAGGGGGAATGGAACCCGCGGCACTGCTCACGGCGATGAAACACCCTGCAATCAAACAAAACGCAATCCTAAGGAACACAAGACTGGCCCTACTAAGAATAGATAAGCTACTAGACACCAGCATCAGACAAACCCAACTAGAGTCCCTCTGGCACAACCCTAGAATAAAGTACAGGAACAGCACACTAGACATGCACACATGGTACCGACACGGCATAACAACTTGAGCCAGCTACAGAACAAAGGAACTCAAACATCCTTCGACACACTCAAAGAGCAATACAAGTTTGACAGCGCGGAGCTCTATAACTTCCTTAAAATAAGGGTGGCAATCGCCAAAGCAGGCATAAACAAGCTCACTCCCTCAATACTACAATATGCCACCTGCCTAAACACAATAGGACACCAAGTAGCGCACATATACAGAGCCCTGTGCCCCAAAACCTCTAAACTAAATAACAAAATCATAACCCATTGGGAAGCAGTGGCGAGGAGGGAGCTCAGTGAGAAGGAAAGGGCTGACCTCTGGTCCTCCACATCGAGAAGGAAGGTGACAACAACACTAGATCAGACAAAATTCTGGCTAATACACAAGGCCTACTGGACCCCAGCCTGCCTAGCCTCCATGGGTATCAGAGAAAACGACTCCTGCTGGAACTGCAACAAGCAGAAAGGGGATCTAGCACATCTCCTCTTCCAATGCACCAAAATCAGGAAATTCTGGAACTCAATAAACACTCTAATCAACGACGTAACAGGCACCACACTAACACTTGACTTTCACTATCTGGCACTGGGGTACACTGACCCCTCCATAACATCAGAAAATGACAGGGACCTGATTGACCTCCTGCTCACAGCGGCGGTCAAGACGGTGTTGAACAACTGGAAAGACACAGCGAAGGCCACTTTTAAAGCCTGGTTCAAATGGGTCATATTCCTGCGAGGAGCCGACACCATAACAACCAACAACCTACCGAACTCAGGGAAGAAAAACGAGATGTGGCTATCGCTAGACAACTACCTGTCCTCACATAAACCACCCTGAACGTCCAAACTAGGCAACACCACATAAACGGCATGCATCACCTACTCTGCGACACAATGTGCTTCCTCTCTCTCTTTACTCTCTATATCTCTACATCTCTCTCTCTCCACGCCACCAGGGGAGCGAAAAGACAATCGGACAGTCTGTAAGGGGTATGGGGGAAACCGGAAGGATTGACGAGAAGAAGAAGAAGCAAGCATGGGAACATGGACAAACAGCCGCGAGCCAATAGAGACAATGCTTGACCCCCCCTGCCCCCCGGGGAGTCTTTTCCCGGTCTTTTCTCATCTCCCATGTGTTTACTCTGCACCATGTAAATATACTTTTTTTTTTCAATAAAAAAATTACTGAAATAAATAAAAAAAAGAACTTCAGGACAGTGGACTAAGTCCTTGAGTCCTGTATTGACTGTCAGCAAACTTTTTTTCAGGTTGGTGGCAGCCAATCAGAGAGCTTGCTCCCGTGGGAGTCCAACTCCCGTAGGAGTGAAATGGGCCAAGGGAAATAAAGCTCCCCTGGCCATTCAAAATGTGCTATTTTTAAATTAGCACTCCTGCAAGAGTCTTCGAGACTCTGACGAACCCAACCGTCCAAGTATCTATATTTGTATGACTGATAATATTTATGAAAATACAGAACTGATTTACACCAAATCCCAAAAAGGCAAGAATCTACCTTCCTGTCGAATTTGGTGTAATTCCATTCAGCAGTTTTTGCTATAGCCTTGTCTAAATAAGCCTATGAAAACTGCATGGGAATTTTGCTTTTTGAGATCCCTCCTTTTTTTTTGGGCCCGTGCTTGATGGATCACCCCAAAACTTCACAAGGAGCTCAGGAGGATGAGCTTTTTGGGGGAAAGTTTTGGGAAGATTTGTCAAATGGCTCCAAAGTTATTAACATAGAAAAAAATGTTCTGTCTATGGACAAGCAGGCCTAAGTGGCGACCGCAACTATATATATATATATATGTATATATATATATATCAAAACAAAACCCTTTCAGGCATAGAGTGACGCATAAATTATGCAAACAAGAAGGAGAGAACTCTGGGTAGTTCTCAAGTTTAGGCGGAAAGCAGCCCCTGTAAGAGCACTCTCAACACCAGTGACACTCTAGATCTGCTCACCTCAAATGTCTGTTTTTCTATCAAAGTTCTTAAGCATAGGATTAGCACAGTGCTATCCACGCCGAGATAGAAAATGACAAAGTCTTTTGCAATTTATACAGCAAAGTCTTTAAGCATAGGACTAGTACAGTGCTGTCCTTGCCGAGCTGTAAAATTACAAGAGCCATTTATCACTCCAGGCACAATATTACAACTATATATATGCACACACACACACACACACATATATATATATATATATATATATATATATATATATATATATGTACCTACTCCCTCACGAGATTGCCTGATTCAAAAGCAAAAGAAACAGCTTCCCCTTATTGAATAAATCACCACCTCAATTCAGGTTTCTTTAACTTTTCATTGGTTTGCCACTGCAACTGCACTCACAATCAATTGATACTGCAGTTTGCCGTTATGAAGGTAAATTCCTTTCACACCCACCCCTATTTGAGATTCGGTATGAGTCGCAAACAATTTTATGATTAGGAAAGGCCTTTCCGAATCGCAAAAACGGCTTAGTACATATCAAAGAACAATTTTGCCCCAGCAAACCCTGTAATTTTGCAAATTACAAGGTCTTCAAACTGCAAAATGTCTTTGTACACCAATTTATTTATTTATTTATTTATTTTCAACATTTATAAAGCGCACTGTTACCAGATGGTGTCCTGGCGCTAATTGACCACTCCAAAGCTAGCCAGCTTATTGCGTAAATAACCATGTTTTCAAGACCTTCCGAAAGGACATCAGGTCTGGTATCTGTCTAATGTATGCTGGCAAGGCGTTCCAGGCTTTCGCTGCTCTCAAGGAGAAGCTTCTGCCTCCCCAGCGGGCTTTCTTGATTCTTGGAATCACTATCAGCCCCTGATTGGTTGATCTCAGTGATCTTACAGGTTTGTACCACTGAAAGTACTGGGTCATGCACTGTGGACCCAGCCCTTTCAGAGCTTTAAAGACTAGACATAATGCTTTAAATGCAATCCGCTTGCGCACAGGCAGCCAGTGTAATTTCACCAGCTCGTGGGCGACCGAAGCGAATTTGGGAATGCCCGTAATCAAACGAGCTGCTGCGTTTTGCAGCGTTTGTAATTTATTTAGGAGCCCCTGTTGAGCATTAAGCAGTAGTCCGTTGCAGTAAGCCAGCCGAGACAGGATCAATCCAGATACTGCAGTTTTCCTGAGCTCGTCTTGAAGAAAGGGTAAGATCTTGCGAAGGGTCTTAAGAACAAAAAACGTAGCTGTGGAGATTGCATTTACTTGAGGCCTAGAGGACAGTTCTTCATCCACTAGGACCCCGAGGTTCTTAACCTTGGCAGCAGGTGCGGGAAGAGTGCCCAGTTCTTCCAGCCACCATCTCGGGGACCAGAAGTTCTCTTTAGCCCCAATAAATCTGCTGGCCGTGGTTTCCTCACCTCCTGGTAGCAGCGACACCACAATCTGTGTGTCGTCAGCGTAGGAAGTTAAACTAAAACCAAAAGCTCTGATCACGGGTGCTAGGGTGGAAACATAAATGTTAAAAAGCGTTGGGCTCAATGAAGAGCCCTGGGGCACCCCGCAAGGAAGTATGAACGGACTAGATTCTTGGTCATCCAATGTCACCACCTGAGTTCTGTTGGAAAGGAAGGCTTCCAAGATCTTAAGTGCCTTGCCCTGAATCCCCGCGGCCCTTAACCGGTCCACCAATATCTCATGGTGGACCGTATCAAAGGCCGCAGACAAGTCCAAAAGAATCAGCGCGGCTCTTCCTCCAGCGTCCATCACTTTCCTGATGTCTTCTACCGATTTGATTAAAGCTGACTCCATGCTGTGACCCGCCCTGAATCCATGCTGAGATGGGTCCAGAGCCTGGGCAGCAGCCAGATATGAGCTTAATTGAGAGTTCATTATTCCCTCTATAATCTTGGCCGGTAGTGGCAGCCTGGCAATGGGTCGATAGCTGTTCAAATCGTCAATATCCAGGTTTGATTTTTTTAAAAGAGGGAGGATAGATGCCTGTTTCCAGCGTGATGGAAATTCCCCACTTTCCAGCATTTTATTAAATAGTGATGTGAGCACAGAGGCTATTGGTGTTACAGCTAGCTTTGCTATAGTAGGTGGACAGGGATCATGAGGAGAGCCTGATTTAAGCCTCAGCATCCGCTTCCTTACCTCCTCCTCATTAACAGGGGCGAAGTGCAGAAGTTTGCCTTCCTGGGATTTGTTCTTTATTTGTTCAGGATTGTCCTCTAAGGGTTTGCTCTTTGTTTGACCATCCAGAGAATTGAAGATAGTCTCCACTTTGTTTTGGAAAAATGTTGCCAGGGCTTCACAGAGTTCCTGACTAGGGAGCACAGCCACTGATTTGGGGGCTGCCAGGGGAATGGTTTGGTAGAGTTCTTTTGGGGAGTTTCTTGCCTCCCTGATAGGATTAGAGAAAAAGATCCTCTTTGCTTTACCTATAAGGTCTTTATAGACGGCTAGTTCCGATTTGTATCTTTTTTTGTCGGCCTCACAATAGTTTTTCCTCCATATCCGTTCTAGTTTTTTACAAATAATTTTATGCTCCCTGATCTCCTCCGAGAACCAAGGGGCCGATGGAGACGTGCGAGTAGAGTTGCAGAGTTTGGCAGGTGCTAGCTGCCTACAGGCCGTATCCACCCAGTTAGTATATGTGGCAGCAGCCTCATCTGCATCGCCTATGAGGGGTACCATTGTAGATGTCAGATGCTCGTCTAATGATTTGCCTTCTATGTTTTTCCATTTCCTGATAGCCCTGGCAGGTTTTTTGGCCTGTCTCAAACTCAGGGGTGTGGCTAGAACAATATTAAAACAGATAGCGGCATGATGGGACCACGGGACCTGGCGCGTGGCTATAACACCTAGATCGGGGTGATTAGAAAATACTCCATCCAAGGTGTGTCCGCCCTATGGGTAGGCCCCACCACCATTTGCTTTAGATCTATACCATCCATTAGCTCCATCAGTTCCCGAGTATCTGGGTCTGAGCTGCAGTCCAGATGGAAATTAAAATCCCCTAGAATTGTGAATGTCTTGGCACAGGCTGCTTCCTCTAGAAGGCTTCCAAGTGCTGCTAAAAATGGGGCTTTAATCCCAGGGGGTTTATAAAGTAGACAACCTTTAAGGGATTGATGATGGGACAGTGAGAAATTAAAAACCAAGTGCCTCGCCCGAGGTAACCGTCACTTGCTGAAAATTGGCTTTTACCGAATCGTGGTAGACGATCGCCAAGCCGCCCCCTCTCTTTCCCGGTCTGTTCTGAACATGACAGCCGTAGTTGGGTGGGGTGGCTTTTGGCTTTGACAATGTCAGGGCCAGAGGCGTCATCAGTCCATGATTCAGTGATAAATGCTATTTTGACACCCATTTCCTGTATCAGGTCCGCCAGTTCGATACTATGTTTGACAAGGGATCTAGCATTCAACAACATACATTTAACATCAGCACGCTCGCCCTTCCCCTCCCCACTAATAATATTAGTGGTGGCATTGATAGGCAGCCAGGAGACCATGGGGAGGATTGTATGACAGCTCGGGCAGCAGGGTTGTGCCAGCTGCGGATCATTTCGAAGTTCCAAATGTACACAGCCTGGCGTTCTGGTTTCGGCTCCTAATGCCCACAGTGTATACCAAGTCCAACCTATTGTGAATAAGGACATTGTGATTGCAAGAGACCTCCTATGAGTGGACTCCCTGAAACTCACTTTTTAGCAACTTTGGAGCTTATTTACAAGTCCCTTACTCCGCCAGTACGTCACTTTGCCCATATTAACAGTGGCGCACCTGCAGCGCAAGGGGATTGTAAATAAGCTCCTTTGGGTTTTATGAGCATGTCAAAACTTTCTTTTAGACATTCAGCAATGGCATTCAACTGTACTGTCACTCAGTTCATACTAAAAGTATTATGGAACTCTTTCAAGGGATTTGGGCTGTATGTCCAGTGAGCGTGGGCAGACAGCTATATTTATGTCCATTTTCCCTTCATCTTCTTGTGACACAGCTTTCCATTGAAGGAAAAAAGCCAACATTGAAGACAAATCCCACCTTCTGCTGGACTGCGTGGGCTCACGGTGTGAATTGCCCCAGGAGACCTCCTGAGTTTCAGCAAAGGAACATAAATTCTACTGGAAATATATACAGAGCAGAAAATCTCGCTGCTTCCCATAATCCATTACGGATGGTGCCTTATTAGGTGGCCTGTTGGGGAAACAGTGGAAGGCGCAAATATAAATATACATTCAGCTAAGAATAGATTTATTATCTGATGAAAAGTGAAATTAATGTTAGTGGGAGAAAAGTACATTGACAGCAGTTATTTCTTTCTCCATCAAGTCTTGCTTGTCTTTCCACGTGCGTTCTTTCCAGTAAAACCGCCAATGTCACTACCTGACAAATTCAATTAATGCCTGGTGAGTTGCCCTACCGTGGGGATGGCAAGGGTTCCCTGTCTCAATGCAACATTGGGATTCTGGACCCTGAGTCATAACCATCAGCCATGCCCTGAAGAAGCCAAAGTGATTGAAAGGGGGGTTGAAGCCACGTGTCAAAAACGCGTTTGATATTGTTCATTTTTGTCTATTTGGAAAATAGATGCCTGCAAAACTAGTTAATAATTTCTGAGTCTATGATTGCAGAGGCATTTGCTTGCGAAGCTAATTTCGTATATGCTGATATAGTTGTTCCTTTCAATGAAAAGCAAGCAACTGGTGTAGGCTCAGAAGCAGCACTCTCCTTTTCACACATTCCTCCCTGGTGTGCCATGAAAGCCCTAGAAGTGGGCGACTGAGGCTCGGATATATTGTTAAACCCAGATCTGTTGACTGGGTGTGAGTGTTTGATTGGTTCAGATGCTCCGTCCATCACCACCCCCTTTTGTACCACTTTGTTCGCCATAAGTTGGCAGGGTATGCTCAAACGTGAGTCCCTTGCTCACTTTGCCACTGGATTCAAGCAAGCCAGGCTGAAGACGGCTGAAATGCCAGAAACAGGTCCTCGGAAGCTTGTTTCTGGTCCAGGTACGGCATGGCTTGGTAGTTTGGGCTGGACTGTTCCCATGAGGCACAGGGTCAGAATGATTTGCATATGGCCATGTCTGAACTGGGGTGGCAGAGTGGGCTAAAGGACGGTGATGGATTAAACCCAGATCTGTTGACTGGGTGTGAGTGTTTGATTGGTTCAGATGCTCCGTCCATCACCTCCCCCTTTTGTACCACTTTGTTCGCCATAAGTTGGCAGGGTATGCTCAGACGTGAGTCCCTTGCTCACTTTGCCACCGGATTCAAGCAAGCCGGGCTGAAGACGGCTGAAATGCCAGAAACCGGTCCTCGGAAGCTTGTTTCCGGTCCAGGGAAGGCATGGCTAGGCAGTTCGGGCTGGACTGTTCTCATGAGGCACAGGGTCAGACTGATTTGCATATGGCCATGTCTGAACTGGGGTGGCAGAGTGGGCTAAAGAACGGTGATGGATTAAACCCAGATCTGTTGACTGGGTGTGAGTGTTTGATTGGTTCAGATGCTCCGTCCATCACCACCCCCTTTTGTACCACACGGATATATTGTTTAGCATGCTAAAGGCCTTGTATGTGAAACCCACACTCTTTATGAATAGGATCATTAATGTAATATACCTCCCAATATCTTCTCCCTAGAATGAAAAATGTTAAGGTCGCACTGCAGCAGGGCTGTCGCGTACATGGCCCAATTACCTGAATTATTTTTAGGCCTGGCTTGACAGACAGCAATCTGCAAGAACTCTTGTTATCAATTCAAAAATAGATAGATTGGGCTTTAGATTCGGCCGCAGGAGTATTTTATATATATCCTGTTATTGGCTGCTTGGTGAATCATTCCACTCTCTAAAGTTTCTTGCAGACCTTCCAGGATTTTGCGATTTGCAAAAAAAACGAGAAATGTGCCATTTTTTGAAAAGGCTGCGCTTTTTACAAAAGTGCCTGCAAAATGTGGCAAAACTGGGCGGAATGCTACTCACATTCCAGCTAGTGCCATAGACAATGTGAAGGTCACACCGAGCATTGGCAACCAAACAAACCCCTCATTAGATAAGCACTTTCAACAAGCCCGGCCCGCCTTTCACTAACAGGCTTGAAGTCCAGCTCACGGCTCAGGTGTGCCTGCTTCCCCCTTCGAGTGACGTTATTTAAAATTTTTAAAAAGCATTTAAAGCTGAGAATTGAAAGCCACATGGGACTCTGGGGCATATTATCAAGGGATTTATCTCCGCTTTTTTGGCTTTAAAAGCCAAGAAAACGGAGATAAAATGATCTCCCTTTCAGCAACAGGGTGCTAACACGCAAATTCGCATGTTAGCACCCTTTTTCTCAACGCTTCCCCTTGCATCTCTAATGAGATGCAAAGGGGGCATTCCAGAGAAAAATAATAGGAGAAATGTTGTTAAGCGACATTTCTCCTATTATCAAGGATTTCGCTAACCCTGTTAGTGATAAAAAAGCAGCGCTAACCGCGGTTAGCGCTGCTTTTTTGACATTGACACCTGGTATTTTCCTGACTTACCCATGATATCCTATGGAAGGTGGATATCATGGCTAAATTTGTGAGCCCCTATCATCAAGCTAACACCAAACTTCGAGAGATTATCGTTGGTTTTCCAGAGATAATCTCTCATTTGGCAGTTAGCACAAAGATTTTTATCACTTCTGAGATGAACCTTGCTAATAGCAAGTTATCTCTGCAATAATTTCCGACGATGCTTAGCGTTAAAAAATGTGTTGCTAAGCCTCGTTAGCGATAAATATTGCTAATCGTTGGTAATATGCCCCTCTGTTCTTCTTCTCTTTCAGTGACAGAATTTTACTTTTATGGACAAGGAACGGTGTGAGGTGGAGGGGAGGGCGAACGGGGGTCCGGGGGTGTCAACGAAGATGGGCGTGGGAGAATAATACATACTTTTCTGCTTGTTTGTCAGTCTTTACAGTGCAAGTAAAGTGCCTTCTACACCATCAAAACAATTTATCTTGATTGTTTGTTTGTCGGACCATTTGCAAACGTTGCCCTGTAACATGTTTTGTACGGACAAATATTCACAATATTCATGGTTCTTAACCTGCCCAAATACCCCCTCTGCCCTCCATCCCACCTCCCCAGCTCCTGACTTGAGTTATGATATTTTTAGGTTCAGTAAAAGCTACAATAGTAATGAACCAAGCAGGACACAGTGTTAGTATCCCCAAACCATAAAGGAGGAGTCTTCAAACTGGGGGGGTTCGCCCCCCTAGGGAGGCCTCAAGTGATTGGGGGAGGGTGAGAGCACCAGGCTCTGGCCAAAAAAAGCATTATGCTGATAACAGTGCTTTGTTTTTTTGGGGGGTGCATCTTTTCTAATTTATATTCTGGCAGGGAGAAGGTGTAAAAAAGAAAGGGACTCCAAATATTCTTCAAACCCCCACCCCAATTTCTAATAATCACACTGTGGATACCTTTCAGACCCTCCAGGATTTCCCAATTTGCAAAAACAAATCGCAACTTTTGTAAAAAGGCAGCACTTTTGTAAAAGTGCCTGCGAAATCTGGCAACACCTTCAGCAGGCCCAGCCCGCTCTATGGCTCCCCCTTCGCTGACATGCAGTGGTGCCATCCGGGGATGGAAGGGAGATGCCATCCTGTGAGCTGTCATTCTAATTTTCCCGCTGGGGATGCGGAGGAGGTGAATGAGCTGCTGGCTCTGGGGGGTAAATAGGACAAGGGACGTGCCCCCCCTCCAGGCGGTAGACTAGGGCTGAGCAAGAAAGAGGGGAGCAAGAGATCGAGGGGGGTGCTGGAGGAACGAGAGCCATCATCACTGGACCCTTCCATAGACACCTGTGCCCCTTACTTGGGTGTTTGGGGGGCAGGAGAGTGGTGAACAGTGAGGTGTCTTTTGTCATAGGCAATGATTCAGTGGTGGGGGGGGTCAAGCACCCTTTAATTACAAGTGCCACCTTCAGATGGGTCTCCTCCTGTTCAGCAAAGAAAAACTTTCCATAAATCAGACATTTGCAGTTACCTGCCTAAAACCCTCTAACACCTTGTGTGCTGCGCTGCTCGCATAGATGTAGGAAAATAAAGTGTAGCTTATCTCTTTGACCTGTGGGGGGAGGATTACTTTCGATTTCCGGGTGGTTTTTTTTCGGATACAGCTGCTCAGGACTGGCAGTGGTGAAATCAGGTAATTGTATTCTGCCAAAATCCTCAAAGTCTATAAGGATTTGAAGTTTTAATTCATAAATCAGAGGCGGTATAATAATACATTAAGACTCATCTTTGTCAGAGCTACATAGCCGTAAAGTGCCAGAGGCAGAGCAGCATCAGGGCAGGCAGCCCATTAGCAGATGGCATCGCTCACAGTCTGTTCGCCTGGTACCCGAGACAGTAGCTCATTACTGCAATTATTGGCCTCACCCCCTTCTCTGCACCAGCAAAAACAGCTTGATCACAAACAGAACAGGGCGAACATGGCAGGGGGGAGTCAGTGATGGGGTAACAACTCTGCACCCTGTTGAAATAAGAGCCCACCAATACACCCCAGTATTCCATTTTCACCCCAGGCAAAATGTTGAAATGATCCCCTTTGCAGCCTAGTACTTCAATAACCACAGCACACACACCAATAATCCATCCACCTCATGCACCCCAAATATCTGCGACACCCAATATTGTACTTGCTCCTTGCAGTGTAATAATCAAATTATGACCATGAATCCCTACCTTTGGGAGATGGGGAACATGTGGCTCAAGCAGATTGTGATTTTCACAAATATCACAAACATTGTTTACACAGTGAAGCTAAGATTACATTTAGGTCTGATAGTTCCTGAGTATGTTGAAGGAGTTCTCTGTTCCAGATTCGCTCTATGACCTGAGTCAATGGAACTTTTTCTCAGCATGAAAGTGTGAGGGGGAGAGAAATCGTTAGCAGATCAATCATTTCAGTTCCAATTTACTATGGCTCTAAAAGATCACAAACTACCAAATAAAATTAGTTGATTTATTACTGAGCCAAGAATAACTGGACATACAGGCACCACAAAGTGAGGGTGTAGAAATACATTGGAACTAATACAAAACCAGATGAAGTTTAGTTGCTGCAACATCCACAAGATGATTAGTTAGAGGATCCGGAGACAAAAGATTATGGAACAGACGTCCAGGCTCCCCTTCATCTAAAATATGTGGGTGTAAAGCATTAATCTGTCCCTACACTACCACTAATCCCTACTTAGCATTTCACAGGCAAGATCAGTTAAGGTGTTAGTGTGTGAAGCCTTCCAAAAAAGTCTCCCCACATTAGTTGGGTCAAGCAGCATAAAGTTACTGAGCTCGTTCTGAGGTTACGTAGTTTTTGGCCTCGCTTTGCTACAGCCGCCATTTTGCGTTTAGTCGCCATTTTATGTTGCCTCACTCAGGCAGCATGGCTAACGCGGAGAAAATGGTCTTTTCTGCCACTGTCAGCTGCTCGATGTTTTTCTCGTCAAGGAGCAACCTTTGTCCTTGTGTGCGATACTGATGTCAGGGTCCGGCCGAGTTCGCAAAGCCATGTCTAGACTGATTAATCCATGACTTACTCCACTGTTTGGGTCCCACCATTCTTCTCTTCCTTATCTTATTTAACTGGCCTTCACTATTCTCTTCATGCGTTCTCTTGTTACATAGCTTTTCTTTTGAAGCATTCTACACATGTTTTGCCACCTGCAAATTGAATTACGGGCACTAGTGTTGATTAACCTGATGGGAGGAGAGCACACGGGGTCTGAAAGGAGGGTGTGTTTTAGACATCTGATAGCTTGTTTTCGAACTATTCCTATTTGTCAGTTTTGTGTGTATTGGGAGTTGTCATTGTAAACTTGTGTTGTATAATAGACTGTGCGCCACAGATTGAAGTGGCAGTCTCTTAAGAACCTACCTGTGTGGTACTTCTTAGATAACTGTGCTTAGTTGCAGCTAATAAAACTACTTTTCTACGCCAAACAGAGTGTCCTGTGTCTCTGTCGGTCGAGGCAGGTGAACTCGGAGATCTTAGGCGTGCCCTGTGCCGCTCGGCCAATAAGGCCGGGTTCTCCAATTGGTGGCCCAACGTGTGGGCGAGTTCAGCGGTAGTAGTTTTGCCCGAGAGTCGTGAGGAGCTTCGCAAGAAAATTCCAGAGGGATTCGCGAACCACGTGAGCGACTCCTGCATGTCGAAATGGACCGAAGGTCTTTTGAAGCGTGGCTACTCCTTCCCGACAGCTGCTGACGACTGCTGCCCTGACTGTCGCCCTGCCTTGGCCCCTTGGTGATGATTGATATCGCGAGACGATAGACGGACATCTGTTGGCGTGAGAAAAGCATTTAGTTAAGTATTTGTGGGTAGCGCCCACTCTCTTTGTTTTGTATTTTGTTATTCGATTAGCGCGCTAACCGAAGCCAAGGGGTAAGTACGTTTGTGCTGTGACACTATTGTCCGAAAATCCCTTGACGTTTGTAAGGAAGTCCAGTTTGTTACGAAAAGCCTGGATTTAGTAAGTTTAAGAAATTTTGTTGTTGTGGTTGTTTTGCGGATTCCCGACTGGAGGATTCCTGTCCAATTCCTCCAGTTGGAACTCCTACTTACGAACTTTACTCAAAGCACGGTGTGGGTCCTATAGTTTTTAGTGAAACATGGACCCGTTACACTAAAAAGGACGGTGTTCTGCAATGGCCACAACATGGGTCTTTTGAGTCAGATATATTAGACAATTTGGAAGCGATTTTGTTCAAGAGAAAAGCCCGGCCGGCAATGTTTGACTCCTTTCGCCTATGGCGCAAGGAAGCCAAACAGAAAGAAATTAAGCAAATGAAGAAAGATAAGAAAGAACAGAGTATGTCGATTCTACAAGCTGCCAAACAATTTAAAAATGACGAAGCTGATCAATCGATTGAGGTTTCAGAAAGACAACATCGCATGGCAATAGATAGATGTTATCCTGTATTACCTACCGTAACAAAGAGTAAAAATCCTGATGACGATTCTTTTATGTCCCATTTGTTGACATTACCTCCGCCTTATGTGTTAGGAGCTAATGCACCGCCATTACAGCCCGCTGCCAATGCAGCTGCTGTACTTCCTGCACAGTTGCCTGTCCCTGTGATTCCGCCTCAACCCCCTTTGCCAGCAATATCGGTACCCCAATCTCCTGTGCCTCCGTCTTCTCCATCTGTGGTTTCTTTTGCCACAGATTCTTCTTCTGTCTTGCAGAATGCATTGTCCCCTGTTTTAGTGTCAGATTCCCCTGCAGCTCGACGGCGTTTAGTCGACACTGTCTCAGGTCTTTTGTCACCTTTTCTTGGACCTCTTTTCTTCTCTCCCGCCTCGTCTAGGAGGCAATCTCATAGTCAATTTCCAGATTTGGAAGAGCGGATTAAATTAGACTCCCTTGCCTATAATTGGATTATGAGTCGTGTACAGTATACTACACGTGATATCTTAGATACTTTCCTTCAATGGAACGCGCCCACACACAGATACGTATTTAATGTCATGTGTAATACTCTGATTAAGGAATGGGGAGACGTAGATCTAGACTCGCCTCCTCCGGATTTATTCAACATACAGGATCAATTTGATAAGGGACTTATTGTGGGTCCTGATGTAGAGCATGCTGTTCAGAAACTTGTTGCTTTTCGATCTACCCTTTTCTCTCAAAATTCTCTTGAGCCTGATCCCGCGGGTCGTCGTAAAACGGCACAATATCCTATGCGAGAGGTTCCTCCGATATGGAGAGATGAGGTTCCTCAAGCAGGTGCTAATCCAGGTATTCCTGCTCATTTTCAGCGTATATGGGTACACGATCCTTGGAAACGGTCAGAAGTATTGGCACTCAAACAGTCTTTACCGGACCCTCGTAAGAATCCTGCGGGATATTATAAAGAGCTGTCTCAGACTGTTGACGCTTGTATTATGAATTTGGCAGATATTGACTTACTCATGGGGAATGTTGTCCCACAAGCAATATGGACCAAGATTCGTAGGCAGGATCATGCGGTAGCTCTAGGTGGTGATTGGGCTGCCATTACAGCTGCGGATGCAGGTCAAGTAGGTGGGGCCAAACCGGATGCCCTGATCACAGAATTGCCTGGAAAAATAATAGATTTGATGAAAACTTTAATGCCTGCGATGCGTGTTAATTGGGATAAGCTAGCGGCGTGTAAGCAAAAGACGGATGAAAGTGTCTCTGACTTCTTTACTCGGTTTGAGGAGACTTTCATCGACCATAGTGGACAGGATATGAGTACTGAAGGTGGACAACGATTGTTTGTAGACAAATTTTTTTTAATTTACTTCCAGAATTATCTAATAAATTAAAGCAATCGGAGAGTTCTTGGGCTGTCTCTTCCACTGCTCAGATATTGGCTACTGCTCAATATTATGAGAATAGGGATAAGGAGGACAAGGAGAAAGCGGAGAGAAAGACTAAAGACTTGAAAACAAAAGTCCTTCTGCAACAGGCTTATCCCCCTCGTTCTGCTCAGCCCTCATTTTCGCAGCCCCCGCAGTTTCAGAAGTTGTTGCAGAAGCCAGTTCCCTCAGTTCCACGAGCTCCATTGGTCCCCAACCAGTGTGCTTATTGTAAAGAAGATGGTCATTTTAAGAATACTTGTCCAATTCTATTGCAAGGGTATGGTGGATCATTGGCGCCACAGGGTCGTGGTGATTCTCGATCCCTATCCAGAGGTAGGGGTCATGGTGCGCCACCTCAGGAACGACGTCCCTCTCCCTCTCAGGACTCTACGAATTATTTTGATCGGCAGAATTCTCAATCTGCACAATATTACAATGATGATTATTGTTTCGATAATGAGGACGTTGCTTTCCATACTAGCTAGGACAGCCGTAGGCAAAGTAAGGGTGTCTTATCAGTTCCAGTAGATCAGGAAGGACCTTATGTTAACGTTATGGCATTAGGTGTTACTGAACCATTTCTCTTGGATACTGGTGCTATGAGAAGTTCTATAATGCATTCTAAACTCCCTGGGGCACCTTTGTCTGGCTTAACAAATGTTTCTGTAGGATTCTCTGGCGCCCCAGTTTCAAATCCTATCTCTTGTCCTTTGCCCATTTCTATTGGTCCCTACGATTTGGAAGCTCCACTCCTTTTAACGGCAGGATGCGGAGAAAATTTGTTGGGTTTGGACCTACTGAAACGTCTACATGCTACACTGTATTGTTCACCCTCTGGTGTGTACCTTACTTTGGGTGATAAGTTGACTTCTCCAATGTATGTATCTAAAGAACAGCTACCACCCGAGTTGCGTTCACTTCCCGCTACGCTTTGGGCTGTGGGTCCAAATGATGTTGGCTTGTTGCAAATTCCACCATATGTAATTACTGTTAAAGACAATGTTAAGATGCCACGTGTTCCCCAATATAAAATATCCAGTGATGGTGAGAGAGCCTTGTTGGCCATTGTTCATGATTTGGTTCAAAAGGGTGTGGTTGAAGAGACTAGAGGAAACGTTTGCAATAGTCCTGTTTTGCCTATTCTTAAACGTACTGATCCCTCTCAACCACCTGTGTATCATTTTGTAATTAATCTTCGAGAGGTCAACAAAATTGTTGTCCGTCAATTTCCTGTTGTGCCAGATATCACAGCTTTGCTTACCATGATTCCTGCTTCAACAGTTTGGTTCTCAGTGATCGATCTTAAAAATGATTTCTTTAGCATTCCCATTGCTGAAGAAAGTAGGGATCTCTTTGGCTTCTCTCTCGGAGGTCGAAGCTTCCGGTTTAATCGCGCACCCCCAAGGCTATTGTGAAAGTCCTTCAATATACAGTCAAGCTTTGAAATCTCAACTTGATACCTTTTCTTTGCCCTCAGGTGCCACACTTATCCAATATGTGGATGATTTGTTGATCGCTGCTGATTCTGAAAATGTTTGTAAAGCAGCAACTGTATCGCTCTTACAGCATTTGTCTGATTCACATCATAAAGTATCGTCTTCCAAGTTACAATATTGCCGACAAGAGTTTACCTATTTAGGTCATCTCTTGTCGAAGGAGGGAAGGCGATTGACTCCAGAACGTATTCATGCAATTGCACAAATGCCTGTACCGCCACGCAAAGAGAAGTATGTGCTTTCTTAGGCATTACCTCTTACTGTAGACAGTGGATTCCAAATTTTTCCCTTCTTGCTAAACCTCTGTTGGCACTTACACTTAAAGATATGCCCCAGCCTTTGCCTTGGACTGATGAATGCCAGAAGAGTTTTACAGATTTACGTACTGCCTTGTGTTCTGCTCCTGTGTTGGGTACCCCAGATTACAGTAAACCTTTCACACTCTATGTGCATGAAAGGGAAGGTTGCGCATTATCAGTGTTGACGCAACGATTTGGCGACAAACAAAGGCCGTGTGCCTATTTTTCTGCAACATTAGATCCAGTAGCCAAGGCATTACCTAGTTGCCTTAGAGTGGCAGCGGCAATTTCTATTCGTCAATCCGCTGGACTAGTGCTAGATCATACTCTTAATGTTATGGTGCCACATGCAGTAGACACTCTTCTTAACAGGACGAAAACTCAACATTTAACGAGTGCTCGCTTGTCCGGATACGAGATGACACTTCTGGCTAGTCACATACACATAAAAAGATGTAATGTCCTGAATCCAGCAACATTGTTGCCTGCTTTGGATGCTAGCGATGTACAAGATCAGCATGATTGTTTTCTTCGCACTGAAGAAGAAACGAAGGGTCGAATAGACCTTAAGGACACACCACTTGTGGATCCGGATGGGATCATATGGGTAGATGGGTCATGTTTCAAGCTTCCTAATGGTGAAACCACAGCTGCTTATGCAGTAACGACTTTGTATACAGTGGTAGAAACTGCACGCATTCCGCATAATTCAGCGCAAGCTGCAGAATTGATTGCGTTGACAAGAGCCTGTGTGTTGGCGAAAGAGAAAAGAGTGACTGTCTATACCGACAGCCAATATGCATTTGGCGTCGCCCATAGTTTTGGTCATTTGTGGAGGGAAAGAGGATTCTTTACCTCCCACGGCACCAAGATACAGCATGGTCAGTTGGTATCTGACCTTCTCGAATCACTTGCCCTGCCTACTCAAATAGCGATTGTGAAGACATCGCGGACTTCATCAGCCCACACGCCCTCCCTTCCGAGGACTACATTCTACTAGGAGACCTCAACTTCCACCTGGAAAAGGATAACGACAACAATACCACCACCATCCTGGACAACCTCGCAAATCTTGAACTCAAACAACTGGTAAACACCCCCACCCACTGTGCCGGACACACGCTAGACCCAATCTTCACATCCAGCAAACACATTTCCTTCAATCATACCTCAGCTCTCCATTGGACAGACCACAGCTGTGTGCACTTCAACTACAAAAAGGCCACGACCCACAACCAACCACAACCTATTCCACGCAGAAACTGGAACAAAATCACCACCGACCAGCTTTTCTCATCACTACACCAATACCCTCCTGCCTACTCATCAGACCCAAACCAAGCAGCCACCAACCTTGCACAATGGATCAACTGCAGCGCCGACGAATTAGCGCCCTTGAAAAACAATCCCACCAAGCAAGGTCACAAAAAAGCCCCCTGGTTCAATGATGAACTTAAGAAATCGAAGAAGACGTGCCGCACCCTCGAGAAAGCATGGAGAAAAAACCCAACCACAGAAAACCTTACCACTTTCAAGAACGCCACCCATAAACACCATCAACTGATCCGATCCACCAAGAAAACAGCATTCAAGGATCGACTCGACGAAAACGCCCACAGCAGCAAGGAACTGTTCAACATCGTAAAAGAATCCACCAACCCCTCAGCAGGCACCAACGACATCTCTCCCTCCCAAAACCTCTGCGACTCCCTAGCCTCATTCTTCCACAACAAAATCGCCGACATACACAACAGCTTCGTCATCCAGTCCGGAGACCAGTCCTCCCCACCCACCTCTGAACCAAACCCCCCTCCCAACATCCTCTACACCTGGAACCCAGTCGCCACTGAAGACACCATCCGCCTGATGAACTCCATCCACTCAGGATCACCAACGGACCCATGTCCCCACCACATCTTCAACAAAGCAGACTCCATCATCGCCCCCCACCTTCGAGACGTCATCAACTGCTCCTTCAACTCCGCCACCTTCCCGGAAAGCTGGAAACACGCCGAACTCAGCGCCCTCCTGAAGAAAACCACAGCAGACCCCACTGAACTTAAGAACTACTGCCCTATCTCGCTCCTCCCATTCCCTGCCAAAGTCATTGAGAAACCGTCAACAGTCAACTCGCCGCATTCCTCGAATCCAACAAATCCCTCGACCCCTCACAGTCTGGCTTCCGAGCCAAACACAGCACAGAGACCGCCCTCATCGCAGCAATAGACGACATTCGAAAACTATTGAACAATGGTGACACAGTTGCTCTCATCCTACTTGACCTCTCCGCAGCTTTCGACACTGTCTCTCATAGCGCCCTTATACAACGACTCAGCAACATCGGAATTCAAGGATCAGCACTGAACTGGATCATCTCGTTACTCGCCGGAAGAACGCAAAGAGTCCGCCTCCCCCCTTTCAAATCAGAGGCCACCGAACTCATCTGCGGCGTACCTCAAGGATCATCACTCAGTCCTACCCTCTTCAACGTATACATGAGCCCCCTCACGACCATCGCACGACAACACAACCTCAATATCATCTCCTACGCAGATGACACCCAGCTAATCCTTTCTCTCACCAAAGACCCAAACACCGCCAAAACAAACCTACATGAAGGGATGAAAGAAGTGGCAGAATGGATGAGGAACAGCCGACTAAAACTGAATTCGGACAAAACGGAAGTCCTCATTTTAGGATCATCCCCCTCCGCCTGGGATAACTCATGGTGGCCACCGGCGCTAGGAAATGCCCCCACTCCTACGGACCACGCACGCAATCTGGGCTTCATCCTAGACTCTTCCCTATCGATGACCAGACAAGTCAACGCCGTCTCCTCCTCTTGCTTCAACATACTACGTATGCTCAAAAAGATCTTCCGCTGGATCCCCACCGAAACTAGAAAGACAGTCACCCACGCTCTGGTCACTAGCCGACTGGATTACGGAAACACCCTCTATGCCGGTACCACCGCCAAACTACAGAAAAAAACTCCAACGTATCCAAAACGCCTCAGCCAGACTCATCCTAGATGTCCCTCGCAGAGCTCACATTTCCAGTCACTTGATAGACCTCCACTGGCTGCCCGTCAGCAAGAGAATCACATTCCGACTCCTTACCCACGCACACAAAGCCCTATACGATATAGGACCCGAATGCCTCAACACGCGCCTTAACTTTTACACCCCCACCCGCAATCTTCGATCATCCAATCAAGCCCTTGCCGCGATCCCACGCATCCACAGGTCCACCATGGGGGAAAGATCCTTCTCCTACTTAACGGCCAAAACCTGGAACTCCCTCCCCTTCCACCTCCGACTCACTCAGAATCACCTCTCCTTCAGAAAACAACTCAAGACCTGGTTATTTGACTACTAACTTCCCCCCTCCCTCAAGCGCCTTGAGACCCTATGGGTGAGTAGTGCGCTATATAAATGCCAAACTTGAACTTGAACTTGAAGTGCAGTGCGCATAAAAAGATTACTGATGATGTGGGTCAAGGAAATGCGTTTGCAGATGAGATAGCGAAGGAAACAGCGAGGAATGTTGGAAGTCGCATGTATGTTGCAGGGCCTGCTAAATGGGTTGCAGAAGCTGGTATGTGTGAGGACACAGTGGAAAGTGTGAAAGCAATCCAGAAGGAGGTCACTGAGAAGGAGTTAAGTACGTGGAGAGAAAGTACGGGAATGTTGGATGGAATTGTCAGATGGTTGTTACCTGATGCATATGTACTGCCTGTAGTTACTATGGCCCATGGACCAGCCCATATTAACGCACGGGGTATATGTAAGCTTTTAGCTCCAGTATGGCAGAATGCTGGTATTCCTAAATGTGCAGAAAACGTGGTGAAACATTGCATTGTTTGTTTGATGCACAATCCAGGAAAGGGAACTCCAACGCCAGCAGGTCACTTTGCACCCCCTACGTACCCATTCGAGGTACTGCAAATAGACTACATCCATATGGAGCGTTTCAATAATCTCAAGTATGTCCTGGTGGTGGTTTGTGCCTTTTCCAGATGGATAGAGGCCTACCCCCTAAAGGACAACACTGCCTTGTCCACTTCAAAAATACTCCTGAAAGAATTCTTCCCGAGGTTTGGTTTGCCGCGCATTGTCTGGAGTGACAATGGAAGTGAATTTGTAGGTGAAATTATGCAAAAGGTGTGTGTAGGTCTAGGCATTAGACAGAAATTCCATGCGGCAAACCATCCTCAGTCAGCAGGTTTGGTAGAGTGCTACAATGGCACTCTCAAACTTAAGCTAGCAAAGATTCAGGCCAGCACGGGCCTTTCTTGGCCTGAGGCTTTGCCTTTGGCACTCCTTTCTACTAGAACAACTGTTCATTCTCGTTTGGGGCTTAGCCCATACGAAATTGTGTTTGGACGCCCAGCTAACGTCTGGGGAGTCCCCAGACCCAAAAAGTACTCAGATATCCCCTACCCACTGTTGGTTGACTATTTGCATGATCTCACCACTAAATTGCATGTTATTCGTCAACAGGTCCAAAACGCTTTACCAGAGGCCTCTTCAGATCCCGGACACACCATCCAATCTGGGGATTGGGTGTGCCTGAAGAATTTCCAGAGAAAAAAGAACTTGGAACCTCGCTGGGGGCCTCCAAGACAAGTTCTGCTTACAACTCGTACAGCTGTCAAGGTCCTGGGGAAGAAACACTGGATCCACGGTGTGCACTGCAAAAGGGTACCATTGCCTTTGCCGTATGACCAGTGGGTCCGAGAAGGTATTGGTGACAGTGAGTTTGAGCAGGTACCCAGTTTCGTGCCATTCAGCAGTGCACACCTGGATTGGACTAGCTCGGAGAAAGAGGACGATGATGTTCTACAGGAAGCTGTACCCGTTCATCTAAGACTCGATACAACAGATCCCGAACATTTATTCCAGGACCAGACAACGCCTGGAAAGAGACGATATAATTTGAGGAAAAGATCCCCTAAGGACGATTAATTTTGACTTTCCTTTCTAAATTCTGTTAATAAAGAAAAGTTTTTCCTTCCCTTATCCATCAAGTTGCAGGGTCACGGAAGGAGTCTTGAGCCGTGACCTGAATAGTGACTAGGTAAACAGGACTTGCAGTGTCATAGGACTGCTAACAATCACAGCCAAGTGATTAAGGAAGATTATCGTGAGCGACGCCTTCAGAGTAATGGATAGTGCAGGGAAAGGAAGTGATATTAAAATATCGAAGAGAGCTCATTATAAGATATCATTATTTGGTCGTTGTGGCGTAACCCTATGTGTTTTAGTAGGTTTAAGTAGTTTATTAGCATGCATAGGATGGGTTATTCATGTCCTGCAGTCAGTACCTGTTCCCGTTTCTGTCCCTCTAACTCCCTCTACTACTGTTTCACCGCATAGGTTTTACTCACTCCCAGATCACGAGCAAATGAGAAGAATGGAATATATTAACAATTCATTTATTCAACTGTTACACCAGCACCAATTGATAGTAAATGTTACTGATTGTTGGGTATGTGGTCTCATACCACATAATACACAAAGAGGAATGCCGTATCTAGTCCTCCCCTTTTCATATGAAGGTTCTGCTTGGGCCTATCTGGCTACGTTTTCCAATGCATACCAGAATTTGCTTTGATACCCTTCTGGTGGATCCTATAATGGTGGAGTGGATTTCAGTCACAGTTCTTTGATAAAGGGCATTGTAACGATGGCAAAGATTGCTGATATCATCAAGATTCCCAAAGACGAAAAGAGAGCGTATGATGGGTGGAATATAACTCGCTATACTCTTAGCCTTACTGACAAGCTCAAGCAACAGAGTTCTGCACCGATTTGGGTACTACCCCAAAGAGGTTGTTTGTGCTTGCAAATAAACGGCCAGAATACCAAAACTAAGCAAGAGAGAAGCAACTGTTCCTACACTTATGTCTATACTCCTTCTACACCCGCACCATTAGTGGCTTCACAAGGTACATATTTCATCTGTCATGATAAAGCTTATACATGGCTTCCCACACACTTGTCGGGAACATGTTATGTAGCTTTTCTCCTCCCTTCTACATACACCGCTCCTGCTGATTATCATAGGAAGAGAGTTGCTAGAGGAGTAGTAGATTCAGAAGATACAGCAGGACAAGAAGGAGGGGATTTTCTGAAAGGGTTTCTTCCCTTTTGGGGTCCGATGGCCAATAGCAAAAATATCAGACAGTTGATCCGTGTGGTTGATGCCACAATCAATGTAACTTCTGGAGCATTGAAAAATTTGACTGCTGAGCTTCAGGTGGATCGACTTATGACCTTACAGAATAGAATGGTTTTAGACATAATACTTGCAGATAAAGGAGGAGTTTGCAAATTGATTGGGTCCAGTTGTTGCATTTATATTCCTGACAACGCCCCTACAGTATACCAAGCCATCTCTAAGCTACGTGTCATCTCTGAGTCTATCCACCAAGATACTGGGGATTGGTCTGTGATGGGGTGGTTTTGGGGACTACTCTCCACTTGGGGATGGAAAGTGCTAACTTTCCTTGGAATGATTTTAGCACTCATCTTTTCGTGTTGTCTTTGTCCATAGTGTGGTCCAGCTATTTGTGGACTCTGTGCCACAATCTGTGTCTCCAAACCAGTAGCACAACAGACTGAACACATTAAGATGATGGTGCAACAACATCTTAGTGACCTCATGACCATTGATATCGACTCAGATTGAAATGGGTTCCTTTGTGCTTTGCCTGAGTATGGCAAAAGGAGGGTCTGAGGTTTCGTAGTTTTTGGCCTCGCTTTGCTACAGCCGCCATTTTGCGTTTAGTCGCCATTTTATGTAGCCTCACTCAGGCAGCACGGCTAACGCGGAGAAAATGGTCTTTTCTGCCACTGTCAGCTGCTCGATGTTTTTCTCGTCAAGGAGCAACCTTTGTCCTTGTGTGCGATACTGATGTCAGGGTCCGGCCGAGTTCGCAAAGCCATGTCTAGACTGATTAATCCATGACTTACTCCACTGTTTGGGTCCCACCATTCTTCTTTTCCTTATCTTATTTAACTGGCCTTCACTATTCTCTTCGTGTGTTCTCTTGTTACATAGCTTTTCTTTTGAAGCATTCTACACATGTTTTGCCACCTGCAAATTGAATTACGGGCACTAGTGTTGATTAACCTGATGGGAGGAGAGCACACGGGGTCTGAAAGGAGGGTGTGTTTTAGACATCTGATAGCTTGTTTTCGAACTATTCCTATTTGTCAGTTTTGTGTGTATTGGGAGTTGTCATTGTAAACTTGTGTTGTATAATAGACTGTGCGCCACAGATTGAAGTGGCAGTCACTTGTGAACCTACCTCTGTGGTACTTCTTAGATAACTGTGCTTAGCTGCAGCTAATAAAACTACTTTTCTACGCCAAACAGAGTGTCCTGTGTCTCTGTCGGTCGAGGCAGGTGAACTCGGAGATCTTAGGCGTGCCCTGCGCCGCTCGGCCCATAAGGCCGGGTTCTCCAGTTCTAAGATGCTCTATCTCTCAAAGCTAGGCAGAAGTCCCCAGACACTTTCCCTAGTTAAGATACATCAGTAGTATAGGTAGTATCCCAGGGTCCTTTCCAGATCACGCCATCCAGTCCGCTCACCTACTTTTTAAAGGTCTATCAGGCACATGCATCAAGGTAGGATTTTGCGTGTCCTTAATTGCGATAATTAAGGATTTGCAATTAAGGACTCGCAAAAGCCTATGCATGTAGGAATCGCTATAAAAATTGCGATTCCTACACATTCCATATTTACGACTCGCAATTTGCGAGTCGCAAATAAGGAATGGCTTCCCATTAATTCCCCATGGGCCTACAGGCCCATAGGAATGAATGGGAAATTGCATGCGTAATTTGCGAGTACCGATAGGTCCTCGCAAATTGCGCATGCAATTTCAGGGTGCAAGGGTGTCAAAAGGACACCCTCTTGCACCATTGAAATTGATATGTGCACATATGTTGCGCACACACATGCCCTAGGGGCATGAGTGTGCGCAACATGAAACTTTGAAAAATGCAGAAAAGTGCATTTTTCAAAGTTTTTGCAAATTACCAGGAAGTTCAACTTAATGGTAATTTGCGCCCTCTATTAGCAAAATCGCTATTCTCAAATGGTTCTTGCATTGCATTTAAGGAATCGCAATTTGCGATTCCTTAAATGCAATCACAATTTGAGAAATCGCAAATCATTTCGATTTCTTAAATGCGAGTGGCAAGTTGTTTCATGCATTGCAAAACCTATTTTTGTGATCACAAACGGCCAGTTTTTGCGATTCGCACCGTTTGTGATCGCAAAAAGCTTTGATGCATGTGCCTGTATGATTAGAAAGTACAACAGTTCTCCACAATCAGTATCAATGCTCAATGTATCCTCTACTCTATATGCCTAACTCCTAAAACAAAGACATTAATCTAACTAACAAGGATGCTTTTTCCATCTGTAAAAGAAACGTGAGAAAGAACAAATCCAACAGGCACATGAAACTCAACTATTAAATATAATGCAAGAGATTCCAGGAAAAATGCATTTCTGGCCTACAGAATTCGGCCAACATAAGAAAATAGCACACAGGCCTTACAAAATTACATATAACATGAACACACTTTACTGAGCACTTCTAAATTAGCACGTTACATAAGCACATCAAATGCACGAATAATTTTCAGCGGTATGCACAAATTCTGCACTTTAATGTTTTCAGCTAGTTATATCTGGTTTCAACATTGATTTCTTCACGTTTACATTGAAATGTAATACACCACGATTCATTTTATTACAGTTCACGTTCTGAATCCTCATGTTAGTATAACAAAGGAACATATGCGGGTGCAAAGTACTCGTGATTATAAAGCACCCCTACAAATTAAAAATTAACCTTGCGCTAAATCAATGTTGGTTAGCCAATGGGCAACATCAGTGACACTTTTAATACAGTAGATAACAGCTTCTACGTTCTTCCATTATTCCACATCTAGTTTAATGGATCACAGTCTAGTAGCTTGCATATTATTCTTGATGCCTCATTCCAAAGGGTGACTGCACACGGCATCAGATCAAACATTCTGGAGACTTCATTGCCCGAGCCCTGTCTTTCCAGATGTTATTTAAACCTTCTTTGCTTCTCCCACACGCCCTTGTTTCTACCCCTTGGAAGACACAGGCCAACAGAAGGAGAGTCTGCTGATTACCAAACTGCTGATGAATTGGATTAGAATGAAGGGGAAATGTTTTTAAATCCGGTAAGCCACCAGATCATCACCCCTTTCATCACATACAATTCTCTATCTCTTTATACTCATTCCACACAGAGCTCAATCATTTTTCTGTTGCTGTTTTCCCAAGCATTTGGCAAAGACAGCAGGTCTGACTTTAAGGTTGCAATCAGCATTTATTGTATCCAATGCATGCAAACATCATTGGTGATTATCTGGATTTACATTTGGTAGCACATTAAAACTACACCAGTTGCCTGTGTTTAATAGAATGGCAGGGTCATTAAGATCATGAGCTTGGTTCCCTTGGGAAGACCGCCCATCATAATTACAGATCCCTGCCCTCGTGGTCAGGATCTCTAAGGCCTTCAGGAAACTTCTGGCGTAGTGGTTGCTCTGAAGCTGATGAGTTTGCTGAGTGAGCACCATCTTTGTTGCTCCCACACAACTCACAAGTTTGTGTTCAATGAATAAGCCTTGAAAGTGGGAGTGTGTGCTTGAAAAACAAAATACAAAGGCCCTGATACAAAGGGAGTTTTCTACCTGCATATGGGGGGTCTGTTGAGTGATTTAATTGCAACCATCCTGGGAAGGGAAATCTACTTGACGTGACTCTGCCAGAGGCAGCCAGGCATGTCAAGGGTTTCTGAAGGAAGAACCAGGTGATCTCGACTGTCGGAAATGCTGTCAGATTCCCCACCTCTACATGGCATGACCCTGACAGTCTAGCAGCCCTACTACATTATGGCAGTTCACCAGCTCTGCCAAATTCTAAATGACCTGCTCAGGACTGGTTTATGAAACAGATCCTTCATGACATAGATCATGACATAGTGAGTTGTTTTATCGCATCCTTCTTCATTAGAGTTTATTACCTCTAAATATCATACTGAACCCATTGTATTAAGAGCAGTAAACATACATTCAAAAGGAACACACCAGTGTCACCACTATTGTATAGGTCAGTGGGGGCATCCAGCCAAAGACATTTGGGTTTTAGTTGAAAAAGTTTCACGTTCAAACTATTACATGGTGCCTTCCTACTCACCTACCTAAATGGAATCTGTTTTCTGAATAAAAAGTGTCAATGAGGCTTTTTCTGGCTTTCACTGTGTGTGTGCATCTGTGGATTTGCATTAACCTTGTCTGTTGTACTCATTAATTTTCCCTTTGCCACACCTATTTTGAATAGATAGTCCACATTTGTGGTGCCACTCCTTGAAAACTCCCAATTTTAAACTTCATAGTAAGATTTCAAGAGCATAATATTATATGTTTTGGGATATTACATATAAAGAATAGTTTTACCATTGTGCAAAAGTTTCAGAATGCATTTTATTTTTGGTGTATGTAGTGATCATATGCCTATCATGCCTATCATGACATTTCAAATGTGTAAAAGTAGCTTTGTGTAATAAGCCAAGTTTGTTTACTTTTGTAGGGAACTTTCATCTGACACTATTAATATAATTGTCTCTAGCTGCAGGCACTCTCTGATAATTCCTGACATTTTTCGAGAATGGCTTTGTAAATCAGTTGTTTACATACCTGGATGTGCTCCTTACGCAACACACTTAGGACCTGATTATGAGTTTGACAGTCCTCCTGCAGCACCACCACCACTGCGCCCTCAGGAGGACCACCAAGTCTGTGGTGCAAACAACCGCCAGATTACGCATGCACCCAAGAGGTAGCAGGGAGACCTGTTAGGACCCTCTTATTTGCATCTCGCCATCCTTTCATGGCGGGCTTTCCACCATGAAATGGGCAGTGGAAAGGAAACTCAGACTATGCTCAGCGATGCAGCAGCGGCACCACCAGCATATTGCTGCTGCTTTCCGCTGCACCACCGACATTGGATTGTTGATCCCGGCAGCGGTCCTGTGGCAGTCCAACCGGTACACTCGAAATACTGTGGGCAGACCTGCAGTGGTGGTGTTACCGCCACTGTGAGTACAGCGGTCCTGAGGACATTAGAAAAAATGGCGACAGACCTCACTGTAATTTCAATGAACCTCCCCTGCCTTTGATCTGAAAAATGGTTTTTGGTCCACATTTTATCTAACTTCATTCTATTCCAAAAAACATTTTCCGAATCTCATTTCAAGACACACACCTTTGAGTTATTTTAACCCACAAGCGAAAAATAGGTGATTATCATATGCATAAGGAAAACAGAAATTAACCCTATCACAATTATTTTTTTTTGCGAGATTATGCTCACACAAAAAACATGCAGACTTTTTTATTAATACATTCCTAAAGAAAAATAAGGTTTTGGACAGAGAAGTCTATCACATCATTCAATTGCCTCAGAAGAAGTAGATGCCCTTTTGTTTGATTCGTTTGAGTATCTGCTTTTCAAGGTTGTCGTCACCTCTTCCTCCTTCTTTGTTTTTCAGTAACCTACCACACACCCAAAATGTAGGTCACCACCTTCCCATCTGACTTCCTTAAATTTGTTCTATATATTATTTCTCTCTGTAAATATGCATGTATAGTAGATGATCTGAACATCTGGACCTTTGACACTTCTAATTCATGAAACAAATATATATATGAAGAAACGGACGTGTAATCCCTCAATTGGCAATACATTGTATTGTATTGTAATACAAGAATGCACTCAGGACTTTTACCTCAATTCACTAGTCTCCCTGATTCAGTCCCGGTCATCCTAGTCTGACTGTAGTCTAATTAACCTCCACATTATATGGGAACTTAGAAACACCTAAATAACACTCTAATTTGGGACTCCACGCCTACCGGATACATTTGAATGAAAGGCAACCTAAGCAGTTTAACCAACTTCTTAAAGTAGCAGAACCCCAATAAAAGAGTCCTGATGGCATACTTTCACATTTAGAAAACAGAGGGACATATTTACGAGCCCCTATCACCACAGAAACATCACTTTTACTGACATTCCAGTGGCGATATGGTCTTCGCCTTCTTTGCAATGCAGCATTAAGCCACATACCTTGGCTTAACACTGCCCTGTAAATTAGGCCCCCTTTCACCCTGTACTTAGCGTGAAAGGGATGGGCAATGGGTGTTACGGTGGGCGTTCCACCGCACACCCACTGATATTGATGTTGCCCCATATTTACAAGGGCGACGTAAATATGAGACAGTGCCAACATTAAGACCAGGGAAAACCTGGTCTTAAACATGCGCAACAAAGAGAAATGTTTCGTTTCTCCTCGGATTTGCTGTTTCCATGTGTGCTGCATTGTGCAGCACACATAGAAACAGCAAAAGGCCATGGATTGTTTATGTGCAGGAAGGCGTCCCTTCCTGCACACAAACAATCAATTAAAAAAAATTACGTTTTGCAACTACTATGTGTGCTGTATTAAGCAGCACACATAGAAGTTTCAAAACACCATTCAAAGAATGTTTATGTGCAGCAAGGTTCCCATTCCTGCACATAAACAATCTTCCCCTCAGAGCAGAAACCTTTGCACTATGGTGCAAGGGTGCCTGCATTGGGTCTAGGCGGCTAAGATTAGCGACAGAGCAGGGTGAAACACGGAGTGGAACCGCATTGTTGTAAATATGGTTCAGCCCTGCATTTCAGAAGTGGCGGAGCGAGGCGTTAAGCCAAGGAGGCTAACGCCATGCTCTGACACTTCTCTAGTAAATATGCCCCAGAGTTTCCTATGCACCAGGTGGGTGGACCACTTTCCACCCACCGCACACACCCACAGACGATAAATAAATGATTCATGTATAACTTCGGTTGACTGAAAAGTCAAGGCAAACAGCATGAAATGTACTGAAATAAAACAGTTACTATCTGATCTTATCTCTTGTAAAATGCAGTCCAGAGTTTATAAATTAGCTTGTGCCAGAAACAAAGCAGAATATGTCCTGACCTGCATTACCAAAGCAAACAAGATGATCAACGTCATCTTTAAGGAGATACTTACCACAGTCTTAGCTTCATATCTCGATTCCTCCAATCGATCTATACAAGGACCTCCTTTCTTTTTTCACTAACAAAACTGCTACCTTTAAAGAGAACATCTCTCGATTACTGCAAATTCAATATGAAGACCTTTCCAAAACGCCGTCTCTGTCTTGGGATATTAGTAAAGACAAAAGGGTTGCTTTACTGCTTCGTTACCTCTCATCTCCAGACTCATCAATATCTCTCTCTATGCCACATTCATCATGATCCCTTCAAACATATTATCATTTCCCCATCCTAAAGAAACCTTCAATCAACCCTGAGGGTCTTTACAACTATTAGCCTATCGTTTAGGCACTTGAAACTTTTACCATTCACTAACTTTGCTCACAGTTGGAATCAAATTAACTTCTTAGTGACTTTCATTCATTTCAACAATGCATCACAATTACAAACAACATATGACACTTTACATCCCACAAACAAATTAGTAACATAAATTAATAACCCCACCCTGGACGTCTCTCTCCACCTCAAGTACTTGTTCCTCTTTTCTTTAGAAGGTGTGTTGCATGCATTTAAAGCTATGGTAGACTATGTGATTTTTTATTATTTAAAAACTAATTTTTAAAATTACATTAAATTAAATCAGACATAAAATCATGAAATGTAATGTCATAGACATTCAAAAAATCGTATTGTTCTTTTCTTTTTTTATATGTGTGGTGTAAGTGGTATTCCTTTCCTCAATTGATTTCAATGAGAGTGTGTTACAGTGCCAGTGATTGCCCATGTGCAGTGTTTGACTTAGTACAAGGCCTGGCTGGAGTAGGTGTGATTCAGTTTTGTCAGCAGTACCTTTGGGGTAGATTTAGATTTAACTTTTGTGAATAGTAATTGTCTTACTTTTGTCAGCTGTGTTGTATCATTTGCATGTCCTCCCTACACCCCTTTTTCAATTTCTCAAAAAAACATACACTTAGGGCCCGATTCTGATGCTGTTAAGAAAACTTCTAGATCAAATCGGTTTGGAAATGGTTTCTGAACGACTCGGATCAGGAGAGTATGATGCATCCGGATGCTTCCAGATACGATTTGGTTGGACTCCCGTTGACTTCTATGGGAGCCTATGTTCCTAACTGCATCGTAATTTGGCCCTGGGTTGGTAAGATACGTTCCCGATCTCATTTGGAAGGAGCAAATGCTGTTGGGAGATCTTCCTAACTGCATCATCATCGGGTCCTAGGTGAGAATACTTTCCTAACTGCATCAGAAATATTGCCCTTTTTCCAGCAACTCTTTGTCCAGTTTTATTGCACGACCAGAGTCCTCCATCTGTGAATAACTCTGCACTCATGCTAAGATGTCGGCACAGATGAAGAAGCATATGCAATGCATTGGGTCTCGCAGTTATTGCTTTTGGGGTTACCTAAGTGTTTTGGTTTGGAGTGTAGTGGATGCATGAATAGAGGCACAGCTGAAGCACTGCCTAGAGGACTTCCAATGAGGAATTACTGACAGGACCAGAGAAGCAGCTGCAGTACTGGCTAGAGGACTAAGAATGAGCAATTACCGATGAGACTAGAGAAGCAGCTAGCAGCACTGAATAGAGAACTTAGAATTTGGAATTAGTACTTTATACAATACTTCAAATTAAAACCTCATCACAAAATGTTACATAACCTCTAAGAAAAGTTTTACAACACATTCACCACCAGAAGAAACTGCCTTTCACACCGCATGACATAAAGAAATGGAAAGGAACAATTACAATTTTGCATCAAGCTAACCACCTGTAGTTATTTTATAGAATTATTTTCCTGCAACAGTAGCGTTCTCCTTTTAGCTGCTATATTTTAGAGATTTTCCCCAGTGCAACATGGCCAGACCTTTGGGCAGGTAAGTGCAGTTTAAAAAACATGGTATAACCCCGAAGATCATCATTCCTCATTAATAAGAAAAGTACTTCAACTACCTTTTTCCCACTACATCACCAGACAGAATGAGTCCCAAAATCATACAACTTTTTAAGGCAAGCCTGACCTGCCTAATAAAAAAAAACAGGGCACACTCTCAGCACTGTACTCCTATTGCCTCTGACAACAAGCAGCCATCTACTGCAATTCAGTGCCACCAGTCATAAAAAAGCAACAGCATTTTGCTCAGAATTATCTTGTAAAAAAATGTCGAATTGTGATCCCTGAGAAGGGCACGGTGACATGGACAGGTCAACAACTACAGAAGAATGAAAGGAATTGAGTGTGGTCAGGGTTAGGCCTTGGAGATCATGTGAAGAGAATAAAGTGAAAGGACTGCAACTCCCATCACTGCTTAGTAGTTCAAGTTCAAGTTCAGGAATTTGTATAGCGCACTACTCACCCAGAGGGTCTCAAGGCGCTTGAGGTAGGGTGAGTGCATTATTTATCGAATAGCCAGGTTTTTAGCTGTTTTCTGAAGGAGAGGTGGTTCTGTGTGAGGCGGAGGTGAGAGGGGAGAGAGTTCCATGTTTTGGCCGCTAAGTAGGAGAAGGATCTTCCTCCCATGGTGGATCTATGGATGCGCGGTATAACGGCGAGGGCTTGATTGGATGATCGTAGTTGGCGGTTGGGAGTGTAGAAGGATAGTCGTGTGTTGAGGCATTCGGGTCCTATGTTGTAGAGGGCCTTGTGTGCGTGGGTGAGGAGACGGAACGTTATTCTCTTGTTGACTGGGAGTCAGTGGAGGTTTTTCAGGTGGCCAGAGATGTGAGCTTGACGGGGGATGTCCAATATGAGTCTGGCTGAGGCGTTTTGGATGCGTTGGAGTTTTTTCTGTAGTTTGGCTGTGGTTCCGGCATAGAGGGTGTTTCCATAGTCCATACTGCTGGTGACCAGTGTGTGGGTGACTGTCTTTCTTGTTTCGGTGTGGATCCAACGGAAGATTTTTTTGAGCATGCGAAGGACGTTGAAGCATGAGGATGAGACAGCGTTGACTTGTTTGTTCATCGAGAGGGAGGAGTCTAGGATGAAGCCCAGGTTACGTGCGTGGTCTGTGGGTATGGGTGCTGGACCCAGGGCCGGTGGCCACCATGAGTCGTCCCAGGCAGATGGGGATGATCCTAAGATGAGGACTTCCGTTTTGTCCGAGTTTAGTTTTAAACGGCTGTTCTTCATCCATTCGGCTACTTCTTTCATTCCTTCGTGTAAATTGGTTTTGGCGGTGTTTGGGTCTTTGGTGAGGGAGAGGATCAGCTGGGTGCCGTCTGCGTAGGAGATGATGTTGATGTTGTGTTGTCGCGCGATGGATGCGAGGGGACTCATGTAAACGTTGAAGAGGGTGGGACTGAGTGATGATCCTTGTGGTACGCCGCAGATGACTTCGGTGGCCTCTGATCTAAAAGGGGGAGGCGGACTCTTTGTGTTCTTCCGGCGAGGAACGAGATGATCCAGTCCAAAGCTTTTCCTCGTATACCGGCGTTGCTGAGGCGTTGTATGAGGGTGTTATGACAGACTGTGTCGAAGGCGGCGGAGAGGTCAACTGTTTCTCCGTTGTCCAGTAGCGTTCGGATGTCGTCTGTAGCTGCGATGAGGGCCGTTTCGGTGCTGTGTTTGGCTCGGAAGCCGGACTGTGACGGGTCGAGGGAATTGTTGGATTCAAGGAAGGCGGCGAGCTGACTGTTGACGGCTTTCTCAATGACTTTGGCAGGAAATGGGAGGAGTGAGATGGGGCGGTAATTCTTAAGTTCAGAGGGGTCTGCTGTGGGTTTCTTCAGAAGGGCGCTGAGTTCGGCATGTTTCCAGTTATCAGAGAAGGTAGCGGAGTTGAAGGAGCAGTTGATGACATCGCGGAGATGGGGTGCGATGATGGAGTCTGCTTTGTTGAAAATGTGGTGGGTACATGGGTCGGTTGGCGATCCTGAGTGGATGGAGTTCATCAGGCGGATGGTTTCTTCGGTAGTGATTGGGTTCCAGTCGCAGAGTTTGTGAGAGTGCTGTTTTGGTTCGGAGGTGGGTGGAGTGGACTGTTTTTAAAGCTGTTATGTATGTCAGCGATTTTGTTGTAGAAGAAAGAGGATAAAGAGTCGCAGAGGTTTTGAGAGGGAGTGATGTCGTTTGTGCCGGCGGCGGGGTTGGTAAATTCTTTGACGATGTTGAATAGTTCCTTACTGTTGTGGGTGTTGTTGTCGAGTCGGTCTTTGAATGCTGATTTCTTGGTGGATCGGATCAATTGGTGGTGTTTGCGGGTGGCGTTCTTGAAGGTGGTCAGGTTGTCAGTGGTTGGGTTTTTTGTCCACGTTTTCTCGAGGGTTAGACATAACTTCTTGGATTTCTTAAGGTCATCGTTGAACCAGGGGGCCTTTTTGTTACCTTGTTTGATCTGGTGGTTTTTCAAGGGTGCTAATTCGTCAGCGCTGTGGGTGATCCATTGTGTGAGTTTGGTGGCTGCAAGGTTTGGGTCCGATGATAAGGCAGGAGGGTTTTGGTTAAGCGATGTGAAGAGTTGGTCGGTGGTGATTTTGTTCCAGTTTCTTCGAGGAATAGGTGGTGGGGGGTTGTGGGTCGAGGTCTTTTTGTAGCTGAAGTGAACGCAGCTGTGGTCCGTCCAATGGAGGGCTGTGGTGTGATCAAAGGAGATGTGTTTGCTGGAGGTGAAGATAGGGTCAAACGTGTGCCCGGAAGAGTGGGTGGGGGTGTCAACAAGGTGTTTGAGTCCGAGATTGGCCAGGTTGTCCAGAAGGGTGGTGGTGTTGCTGTCGTTTTTTTCTTTTCCAGGTGGAAGTTGAGGTCTCCCAGTAGAATGTAGTTCTCGGATTTGAGGGCATGTGGGCTGATAAAGTCTGTGATGTCTTCGTTGAATTGTGTGCGGGTTCCTGGTGGTCTGTAGATGAGGGTGCCTCTAAGTGTGGTCCTGGGGTCGGTTTGGATCTGGAAGTGAAGGTGTTCGGCGGTAGTGAGGTTGTCGTCGGAGCTGGTCGTGATGCGGATGGTGTTTTTATGGACGATGGCGATGCCTCCTCCTGATTGGTTAGTGCGGTCTTTTCGGATGATCTTGTAAGCGTCCGGAATGGCTATAGCGATGTCGGGCGCTGAAGAGGTGTTCATCCATGTTTCTGTAAGGAAGGCGACGTCCGGTGATGCAGTGTCCAGTAGGTCCCAGAATTCAGTGGCATGTCTGTGGACCGAGCGGGTGTTCAGCAGGATGCACTTCAGGTGGTTAGAGTCGGAGCTGTGTTTGGAGTTAGTGGAATTGGTGTGGGTCGTGATGCAGGCAAATTTGCAGAGTGGCAGGCGAAGGGTCCATGGGTGCGTCCCGGGGCAGCCTCGCAGCAATGTGGTGCGCGTCCAGGGTTAAGGGCAAAGAGGGTGGCGGCGTCGTACGTTATACGGGTGGGGAGCGTTTTGCGAGGAGCAGGGGGTCTGGCGCTGGGCACGGTCCAGGCGCGGACGGGCGTAGATGGGCTTACCTTTGGCGCACCTTCGGCGCGCATAGGGCGCGACCGCTGCGCGTTACCGCTGCGCGCAATAGCATCTCTCATATGTGGATAGTGGGAGGGGGAGGGGCGCGGGAGGAGCACCTGGGAGGCGGTAGCGGGGTGGAGGTCCGGGCAGGGAGGGAAAACAACAACAACAAGATGGCTGCAGGCCAAAAGCGAAACTGGATTGGGTTTTAGCAGTTAAAAATAAACGCGATGCACAAAACAGAATACAACCTACTGTAAACGCTATGCACAAAGGCAATTATGTAGCTTAAGGCAGACAGTCAACCACAAACAATGTTGATGGAATCGCGCTAATGAAATATAGTAGTCCAGAAGCGCTTGCTGCGGCTGCTTGCATGATGGAGTATTTGGAGGTAAGTTGTTTAGTTACCGAAAAGAAAGGCTCTGCTACTCCTTATATTTAAACACATAGCCAGCAAGACAGCAAAAAATAGTAAACTTTTAAAGCAGTCCAAAGAGAGAGAGCTAGAAAATGCTCAAATGACAGTATTAAGGAAAGCGTATAAGGTTACAAGAGATCAAAGGAAGAAAGCAATCAAGGAGAAGGCGTGGCAAGATTTATTGGAGGCAGCGGAAAGTAGAGACCCTAAGCAATTTTGGCAGGTAGTTAACTCACCATTTATTAATAACAAGGCGACAGTTAAAATAGGTATAGCTATTGATGAAAATGCATGGGTAGAGTTTTTCTCTAATTTGTATTGTGACCCGCTAACCGAGCCACAATCACCAAGTAAATATCACCCGATTCCACTAGAGTTCGAATTAGAGGAGGTCAAGGTTGCGATTAAATCATCTCAAAACAATAAAGCCCCGGGCCCTGATGGAATCCCAAGTGATCTCTACAAAATGAACACAGATCTCTGGGCACCTGTATGTTTACGTGTAATGGGGGCATGTTGTGATATTGGTTTCATTAAAACCTGGGCAGAATCACTGATTATCCCTATATACAAAAAGGGGGATAGGGAAAATCCATCAAATTATAGACCAATATCACTACTGGACACAATAGTAAAAATTGCAGGAAGAGTAATCCTGACTAGGCTCCAGGACTGGGCTGAAGATCAAAATATCTTGACTCCAGTACAATATGGTTTCCGACTAGGGATGGGCACTGTGGAACAAGTATTAAACTTTGTTCTATTGCAGGGGAAATATACTAGTGCAAAAGAGGGGTCTTTCTACGCAATCTTCGTCGACCTTTCGTCGGCGTTTGATTGTGTCATACATGATAAACTGTGGTCGACATTAGAAGAAATGAAAGTGGACCCTTCGATAGTCCTCTTCCTAAGACAATTATATTCGAATGCCTCTGCCAGAGTAAGGTATGGGCTGGGGGGGGAATGCACAGGGTCTTTTCGCATACAGAAGGGGGTGAGGCAAGGGTGTGTGCTGGCCCCATTCCTTTTCTCTCTTTACACTAACAGCTTGGAGAGGGAATTGGGTGCCAGCAACATTGACTCTCCTAAGGCCGGGAATACGCAGATCAGCTCCCTTTTGTATGCGGATGACGCTGTGTTGATGGCAAGAACAAAGGTTGGCGCGCAAAAAGTATTGCATAGATATATAACATACATGGAAGAGAGGGGCCTCAACCTGAATGCAAAAAAGTCTTTTGTGATGGCTTCTGGCAAAGGAGGAGCCAGATGTAAACAACTTAAGGCGGCAGGCACCCTACTACAAGCCACAAAAACATTTCCGTATTTAGGGGTCACAATCGAGGCAACAGGGGGATGGGGCCCCGAGGTAAAAAACAGAGCGCTAGCATTTAAACGCTCAGTTGCGGCGATAAAGCATTTTGCCAGTAAATTGGGTAGAAAACAACCTGGTATAATGCTTAACATATATGTGGCCAAATGTAGAAGCATCGCCCTGTATGGGGCAGGGATATGGGGATATCATGATGTGACGATGCTCCAGATTATTGAAAACTATTTTTTTCGCTACCTTTTGTCCCTTCCGAAAAGTATGTCAAATTATAATTGTCATGTAGAAATAGGTATGGACTATTTGACGGACCTGATTAAAATCCAGCCAATCCTACTCTGGAGGAGAATTTGGGCAACGCAAGAACTGGCTCTCAATCGAAAAATTATTCGGGATGTTAAGAATTTAACCAATGCAAAAAGAATCAAATGGCTTGAGTATGTGAGGAAAGCCCTGACGGACATTGACAAGCCAGAATGGTATGATAAACCTGAATTAATTGCGAAAATTCCCAAACAAATCTTAAAAAACCTGTGCATGGAACATTTTAACACCTTAAGGCTTGGGAATGAAGTTAGTAAAAGAACTGTTCTTGAACATCAGCCACTGTTGATTACCCTCAAAATGCAACCCTACCTAACTCTGACCACCTTGGGATTTGAGCGTTTTGTCCTAATTAGATTCAGGTTCAATATATTTCACCGCCTGGTCTCATATCCGGAGAAAAATGACTGGAATAGAACTCTGGCCCCATGCCCATGCGATAACATATCTATCCAGTCTACCTTCCATTTGGTACTTTTTTGCAAACTGTACAAAAAAGAACGGGCGAGATGGTTGAAATCTTATCTTAGAGATGGGGCTTGGAGGCAATGTAGGCCAGCTTATTTACACCTCCAACAATTAGGAAACCCCCTTTGTATTAGCACTATGTCGATGTTTTTAAAAAGCGTCGTAAAATTACGGAATTTATTATGAATTTATTAATTATCGATTTACCACCATACTTGGATTTAATGCTGTTTTTATAACTATTTATTGTGTGTATCTATAATGTGTAATTTGTTTACTATGTACTGCTTTTATGATTTTTTACTTGGTGAAAATCGAATAAAGTATTAGAAATTGAATTGACAGGTCTGAAAAAGATGGCCTAGAAGGACGAGGAAGAGGACCAGTCAGCCCCTGGGCAAGGCTAAACATGGCCTGCAGGACAGACAAGTAAAACACTAGGAGCAGCAGAGCAAGCAGTTCACACTGTATAAAACAAAAACTGCAAACACAATTATGCACAATTCTGAACCAAGCACAGAATGTCTGAAAGGGAAAATGAGGAGGCTTTGCTCCCCACCACGCACCGGGGCCACACAAACACAGGAGGTGGGGGCTGAGGGGAGAGATGAAAAATGGATACTTTATTGCAGCGGGGGAAAAAAATGATTAATTTATTAATAAGTGCCATAATGTTTACATTTACATGATAAATTGTGTAATTTGCAAGGCACGCTTCCTTTAATTAGAAGTCGTCCAGGCCGGGCCCGAGAGCTGTGAATAAAGCACATCATTTATGATTACAAATTGAAGCGGGAGAGTGTCAGGCAGGGACGGGAGAGGATAGGCAAAAGGAAGGAGAATACAGAAACGAGGGGGACGCATAGGCAGGCATCCCAGGTTTCACTGCTTACAGGAGTGGAGTGCTCTTTCACAAAATGACCGCCTCGTTTTCACCTCCACCTGTGCATACCACAGGGAGAGGGGGAATCATGACTGTACGAGGCCTCTAGATTGAAGACGAAGTTTCCGGGAAAGCCAGGGCTTGCGCCAGCCTGCTTATGCCATGTGTGGGGGGACATATAATGTCAGCCAAAAACAGAGTGAAAATAAGGGAAACACCACTGACATGCCAAGTGTGACAGTCCATATTAACGCGAAAGGGCCTGTGACTGCTAACGTGGCTGATTTCCACCATCTTTGACTGCTAGACAGCTGTTTTTTGTTTTGCAACATACCAGTAGCGAAGAAACAAGGGGGGAGAAGGGCAGCCACTTTAGAAGAGGATTCGTAGCAATTGTTTGCCTACGTTTATTTAAAAAAATAAAAATAATAATAAAGCTCTGTGCTGATAAAGCAACAAAGATTTAATGAAAACAAAACTAAACTAAAAAAATCCCATGAAGCTCACACCCTTGAGTTTCCCCAACAGAAACTTAAAAGAAACAAACCAATCCCTCCTAATCCACCAGAAACTCTTGTTGATTTCAGAGGCAGATAACCGCGTCCTACCCACTTTGGCACTGCTGGTGATAGTGTTGCAGCCTGCAACCCGGAATCGAACCTGTGAAGAAGACGAATGCTGAGGGAAAGCTTAAAGAGATGTGATACCTACAATACTGTTCAGTGCACACCAGTTCTACAAGTAACAACGCATCCTCTTTTAAGCTAAAAGTATGTACACGAGTCAAATGTGCACTTTTCTGTCCCATGTTGTAGAGAAGAGGGGAGTCATGGCACCAACACTGGGCCCCACAGCAGGAGGAAAAGGCTGTTCCTCCTACGCCTCCTGCGCATGTGTGCTAAGTAGAAAAAAATTATTGAAAGATCGTGCGTGGTCCAGGACGGTGTAGACTAAAAGTCATTTGAGCATTATTGCTTGGCTTTTCTTTTATTGAGGAAGCCACCGCTCTGCTTAGCACTTTCCATGACCCCTACATCTGAAATGTGCCTGATCAACTACTGAGGCATCAGGGCATATGATAAGTTTTCAGCCCGTGTGAAATAAAAGTTATTGGCAACATCGAAGAAGCCCTGCACTTTCCTGGTTCCACTAACGGAAGGATGGCGGCACATTACTAACCTGCACTCTCCTGTCCCATGTTGCAGAGAACAGGCCCGCCTCCTGCTTATGTGTGCTAAGATGAAAAAAAAGGACACGTACTGTTTAACAACCAAGTAAAGGGGCCAGTAGCCATGGGAGTATACAAATGACGATATGGCCATACTAAGGAGGGACTAACAAGCCTATTAACGAATCAAACACCAGCATTTACGAAGGAAAAAGACACAAGCCAATGAAAAATATGGGCGGGGCTTCTCCTCTGTACTCTACCTACAACAGATCGCCCTCAGGCTCGACCTAAAAAGGAGAAGTGGAACCATAAATCTCTGGCAGAGATTCATGAAATGGGTGAGTACAGGAAGTAGCACTAATGGATTACTACTTTCTGTACTCAAAAATGCGTCAGTAAATAGTCCTCTATGTATTTGTCTTGTTCCTCTTTTAAATATTCTACTTTGTGCTTCCACATTGGAACCATGTTAATTTCATGGAATTATGTTCATCTATATCATGGGTTACACGTCTACTTTTTGCATTTAATCATGTGCTCAAAGCTAGCTCAGACAGGAACTAGAGCTCATTCGTACCTGACAAATTCCTATGTTGAATGTATCCTATTACTTTCTTTTTTTTGTTGTTCAATAATTTTATTAGTTTTGCAAGAAGCATATAAAAAGTTAAATACAATAAGAAAGTGATACAATGAATCAAAAAAGAAATACAAGAGGGCAGCTAAAAAATACAAATACGTCACATATAGTTCATTCAAGTATTTCATCTATGTATTGTAAAAGAAAGAGAGAAGAATGGCAGCCAGGAATCATAATAAAAGTCAAAGGTATCACTTTGATAAATACAATTGATTAGAGGGAGAAAGAAAAGGGAAAAAGAGAAAGAGAGAAAGCTAATAACAGAAAGAAAGAGAAAAAGAAGAAAGAGAAGGGGGAAGGAAGGAAGAAAGGAAGGATCTCCTGTAGCACCACAAAAAGAAGGACACAACAATAATCATATACTCACATAGACGTAACAAAAGGATATTGCTCCACCAACCCTTTTGATGCCAAATCCATATATTCATCTAGGTATCCTATTACTTTCTAAAGAAGCCCCTGCACCCAAGAAGAAGTGGTAATAATAGTTACCAGGTGCCAGAATTATACGTTTTGGGTTTCCGCCATTATGTCCTGTCACGTAATGGCATCATGTTCGCCACAAAATTATAGAGCGGGAACAATGCCATTTATGGTACTTTTCTTGCTGTCTTTTAGGGCTAAATGTGTCCTTGCATTAACAATGGACAAGAGTAAGCATGTCACTTGGAAATAGGGCACTAAATGGCATATTTGGATTTTGCATAGATTAATTTTTCCAAAAGTCTCGTAATTACGATAAATTACACAAATTTCACACACCCTTAGTCATAATCCAGCAACCATTAACGGTGGCTGGTTCTGAGAGGTGGGCACTGTTCTAGAGACAAGAGATGATACACAACATCTGTGGTATATCTAGTGAACACAGGTAGTAGTGCGCCAACTTAGACACCCTGCCATCATGTAGCAGTGTGTTTTGGACTAGTGCAAAGAACTCTTGGAATGTAATGCTACGGGCCCCATGTTTCCCACTCGCCCAGACACTACTTGATGCACCACTTTCGATTCCAGAACAAACAAAAATCTGCCTCGAGCCGCAGGATCTGAAAACATTTCTATATTCCATTCCATTTCTTTTCCCAAACTCGCCAGGAGAATGCTATTAAAGTGGTACAAGAAACTCAGCTACATCCTTAAATCTGCCTGCACTCCTCCTGAAAGCCTAAACCAGTGATGTGGTACAGACAAGCCCGATAATGCTAAACTCAGCCTCCTGGAGAATTTCCCGCCAGCTCGCACCATGCTGCAAGCAAAGTTTAAGTGCCTTAGCAGAACCCTCACTTTTTGCGTGCCAAGATCGATTCCAACAGCTAGATCGTTACTCTCTTCCTCACCTCGTGCAGTTTGACTTCTATTTTATTAGAATCATTTTCAGTGGCTACCAATGACATGACTGTTAGAACTGTGAGCCTTAGAGTGGTCTTCCCACAAACATTTTGCCTTCAGTTCTCCTATTTTTGCTGATCTTGTTTTTGTTGACTTTAGGACTCTGTGCTCAATACCACTGTTAAACAGTGCTAAAGTGTTTGCAATCTCTCCCCTAAACATGGTAGACCCAATTGCCACATTTAATTTACTTGTAAGTGCAAGTAAAGTAGTACCCCATGTACTCAGGGCATGTAAATTAAAGGCTACTAGTAGCCCTGCAGTGCTAATTGTGCTGCCCACTTGAGTAACATTTTTAAATATGTCTCAGGCCTACCACTGAAAACTGTTGGCAGTTTTAATCTGCCTTTTTGATCTGGCAAAATAAACATTTGCCAGGCCAAACCTTACTTTTTATAGTCTGGCTTGACAGTGCAGCTGTCGCCAGACAATTATGTGAGCATAACTAGAGAGTGAAATTAGCTTCGTCCCCATATTAGGAACCAGGAGTACATGCAGTGATTTGGAAAAGGTTGTGTGCTTCCACAAAAGTTCTTGCCCTCCACACAGCTGTGATCATTTTGTTTATATTTATTCAGCTGATAAGGTTGCCCTATAACATGTATCAGGCCTGACATTGCAGCCTGTGTGTGCAGTTTTACACTGCCATTTCCACTTGGTAAAATAAACCTTTTGCCAGGCCCAAAGGGTCCTTTTCAATATACATACGTCACCCTCAGGGTAGACCCTGAACAGCCCAGAGAGCAGGGCACAGTGTATTTAAAAAGTTAAACTTTTCCTTATTTAGTTTTACATGTCCTGGCCCATTTCTCTCATAGGATAACATTGGGTTTCCTTATTGCATTCAATAAGTGATAACTTTTAATTGGGAGCTGTGAGACAGTCAAGTTTGTTGTCTAAAGAATTGTAATTAAAAGTCCTCTTTTTAAGGGTAAAGTATGATTTTAAGTCACAATTCTGAAAATGCCACTTTTAGAAAGTTGGCAATTTCTTTTCTTAACTATTTGGTGCCTGCACCTGTCCCTGGGTCACGTGACTAGGTGTAGCTGGCAACTGGTCTTTGTGTATTGCTCCCAGAAAGTGAGATAAATGCCTTAAGTGTTGGCAGGATGGGCCACTCTGACTTAACAAGGGGGCAGAGCTGTCACCTACCACACTTGTACATCACAAAGACCCTGCTGAACACACTCAAGAAGGGTTTGTCACTGTTCTTTTGTGTCCACAGATAAGCTGGGGCTACGGCAGGAAGGAAGGGCATACCTAACACCTCAGGGGGTGAAAACTAGGCCTGGGCAGAGCTCCAACCCATGGTATTCCTCAAAGTTGCTGAAAACTCCACCAAAATTTACAGAGTTCAATGAGCAGATGGAGTATAGATACACCGCACCTAATGAAGTCACATTGGATGATGTGGGTTGTTGAGGGCCAAGAACCTCTCCTGTTACCACCAGTAAGACCCACACAGCAGGATTTCTGAGAGCTCTTCAGAAGCCCGCCCTCTTTCTCCACCAGTTTTCAAATGCACCTTCCACCACACTACTCATTGGGAGTTGAATTCCCCTTGGATGTTGAGGGTCGTTGGGGGCCAAGAACCCCTCCTTGAACCACCAGTAAGTCCAACACAGCGGGATTGCTGAGAGCTCATTGGCGAACCCACCCCCTTTTATAACCACTCTGCAAACGGGACTCCGGATACATTACTGGTTGGGGGATGAAGTCCCTTGGCTGCTGAGGGTTGCTGGGGGCCAAGATACCCTATTGTTACCACCAGTAAGTCCCACATGGTGGGATGGCTGAGAGCTAGTCTGAGGCCCCTCCAGTATCTTCTCTTACTTAAAAGTGGGCACAAGCTTTAAATATTGGACCCTCAAACTAAACTCTCCAGTGCCAATCTGGACCTGAGGAAGACTCAGAATAAGGACTGTTGTGGTACTTTGTTGTAAGAACTTCCACCCTGCTGCCCACATGCCTGAGTAAGTAAAGGACTGGACCTAGAATTTGGATCCAGGACTACTGGAGTGACTCCAAGGGCAAGTTGGATGGTCTCCTGATCAGAGCTTCATGGACAGAACAGGTACCCTGAACCCAGCACCTGGACTCTGCCAGCTGTGAGTCCTGCCCCCCCAAGTGCTGCCACTCAGTTCCTGGACCCTTGGAAGTGGGCCTGAAGGTACTCTGCCAGCCCAGCTGCAGCCCCCCAGTAGAACTTATGCAGCGCAACACATCCCCTTGTACGTTTCCACATCCTAACCACTGTGCGATGCATCCCTGTTGCAGGATTTCACATTGCAGCCCTGCTTCTCATCGAAACTGCTTCTGCTTGACGAATCTCAATGCAAGGACCTCTCATTGCCTACCAGCTCTGCTGAACTGCAGCTGTGCAATGCATCGCCATGCAACAACCTCTGATGGCTGACCACAGCTCCACAGAACCACTGATGCATGGTACATCTCCACACAGGGACCTATCATCGCCCATCGCAGCTTCCCAGAACCACAGCTGCAAGGCGCATCTCTATACAAGGACCTCACATGGCCTCTTCTGCACGATACACCCTCAACGCAGGACTATAAATCGCTACGCATCCAGGATTTAAGTTATTTCGTCGGCTGGCCTAAATGAGTCTGTGTAGCCTGCCTGTGCTCCCTCTTGGTTGGCCTGAAAATGTGACTTCGTTCCAGACTAGTTTGTTCAGATAACCACACTTGATGCTTTGTGCTTTTTAGCGCTATTTTCACTTAAATCTTTAAAATTGCATATACTCGTTTCTACTGAATGGATTTTTGTTGTGTTGGTCTTGAATGATTTATTGAATGTTACTCTACTTTAATAATGGTGTGGGACTTTCCTTGTGTTGTGATTCACTTCATTACTGTTTGAGGTGTTGCATAAATACTTGCCACATTGCCTCTAGGGTAATCCTGACTGCCCTGTACCAAGCTACCAGAGCGTTGAGCACATGTTAATTTGGAGTTTGCATGTGACTTCATCCTAACAAGGATTGTGGTTGCTGCTTGAGTAGGATTTCACTCCACCCATCCAGTAACCCAGTTGCTTACAAAAAAACTTATTGGACCAACCATCTTTTCCTCTTCCAGTGGAACACGTACATGGTCTATCAACCTCCAACAAGCACCCAGCATGTGCGCACACTGTGATGACCTGCTGCTCTCACAAAGAAAAACTCATCCAGATAGTGTGTGTCACCAACTTGTAACCTGTCTAAAACATGAACATCCATTGAAGAAAGGAACCAAATCACAAAAAATGTGCACATGCACTGAACACCCCTTAGACAATGCTTTGTCCACAAACCCCATTGCCCTGGAACTATATCACCAGCAGTCTGCAAGGTGCACGGGCAGAAGCAGAAATGCAGACCTAATATTGCTGTTTGTCATGCAAGCTCCCGTTCCAACCTCCTTCACTAATGCCATTGCGACATCAACTGGTGACTACGTCACGTACATGTCTGAAATGAAATCAGTTATGGAAGAAACTTTTGGCCACAACAAGTGTTGCATCAAGCTAAACTGACCCTTTTCTTTCTAGGGGACCACACAAATGGGCAGCAAAATCAGTTTGGTCATAGGCTAATCCTTAAATGGACCTGCTGAATCTCCTTCTGCAATCTATTCTTCACCACATCTGGATGTTATTTGGTGGACTTCAAATCTCCGTCCACTACCATACCCTTGGTCCCTGATAAGCCAACCAAAGCCTTCTTGAAAACGCTACAGCAGAGAGTCTATTTCTTGCTTATCCCTGTACCATTGTATCCAGTAAGCAAGCCTGCACTCTTCAACCAGTGTATGCCCTTTTCCCCTGGGCCCCTGTGCTACTCTGCCTTGCCCTCGATATGCTTGCAGTTTCCTAGATCACCGTGTCTGTTCCTGACTATAATCTGTGGCAGCTCCACATTGTGTGAGTGGGTGTTTTGCTGCGCATCTTGAGCATTCATGGCAAAATGTGCAGAATTCTCTTTTGCAAAACCCACTGATAAATGCACAATAGGTCCCACCCAACCCTGCTGTCCTGTTCCCATCGATCCCTCGCCTCCGTGGGTGGGAGGACCCTGAAAGGGCCAATACACCACATTCAAGCCGCTAGCTGTAAAAACTGTTGCCGCCGGTCTAGTGGTCCTGGTTTGAAGCCATAAAACATTATCTAGCTCCCACCATTTGCTGTCCGCCTCCTCTGCCAATCTAGCCCCGAACTTATCATCAGACCTCACCCAAGTGAAGAAGCAGGCTGAGCGCATCAGTGTGTGCACTGACTTCTTCCTTGCTGGCTAGCAAGTATGCATGGATATAGACAAATACATTTCGTTTGTTCCTGAGCAAACTGCTGTATTGTGTGTTTCTTTCATTGATCCTGGGAGTGTGCAAAATTATTTATTTTCCTAACATCCTTCCCATCTTATTCCCCCACTCCCTCTCCTGTGGACACCATGTCTGACCTTACGCCGGCAACAAGCCGCTTATCTGCCCTCAATGTTGGGGACCGCACCTCAGCCTGCCATTCTGCCAGTGGCCCTTCCTTCAGTACTTTAGCCTTCACCATCTCCAATGACTTTCCCCTCTCTGATTCCTATAAAACACCAAGCTCTACCACCATATTGCCCCTGTGACCCCACTGCTATGCCACATCCTCTGTCCACCATCTATTTCCAACTCACTTTCTCCCTGCTCATCATCCTTCATCTCACCTTCTTCCCAATCATCCTCTTCCTCATAATCCAGTGTCCACTCATTGCCCGTCCTGCCTGCACCCACACCACTCATTCATGTCAGTGCCACAGGCCCAAAACTATTTGTATATATATATATATATGTATATAGAGATAACTCTAATCACTAGTATATGCTGTAGACCATTATACTCTCTACCATTCCTATGTGACGCTTAGAGTTTAGCCATTTGTATTGCTTCCTTGAGTGACTCTCTTCCTTGTGTGACTTTACAACTTGTACATTTGCAATTTTTTCTGCTTGTATCTTTTATGTAACGTACGTAATCCTAAGTCCTTATGTATTGAAACTGGTTTGTATGTAAAGCGCTCTGACACCTTCGGGTAATGTTCGCGCTAGATAAAATCGCATTAAATAAAAAATAAATAAAATAAAATAAACTCCACCAGCATTCAGTAGAATTTGAGATGTTCTGTGATGAAAGGCCATTCTATCATCCTGCACCCTTACACCCAAACAGTCCTGAAGGGCAGACCTTCCAAACAGCTTCCTTCCTCCAAACCCCCCTTCCATGTGCCAGAGTATTTCGGTCACACAGAGAATGCCTCATCTCTCTGCACGCACAATGCTAATGGTGCCAGACGTGCTGGGTTATCAGACCTTTGCACACATAGGGCCAGCCCAGGCCTTAAGACGCTATGCAAGTATTTATATTGATGCTTTTAAGCACCATACAGCATCCCTCCCGCATCGAGGTGTGCAGAACCCTTACATTCGACATGTTTATCAAGTGAAAGGTATTCCTATTTCATTAAGTAATGAGACAATGCACACACTCAGTAAAAGAAAATAATTCACAACGATACATAAACAAAGCCAACGAGAAAAAAAAAAACTTCTCTTAGAAGCCCCTCTCAGCGCGGTGAAAGGGGAAATGAGCAGGGGAAAAGGTAAACAATTTGAACGTGTCAGGCTTTTATTGAAAGACCACGGCGGAGTAGCGGTCTCAGTTATGTATATGATATGTTGTCCTAGAAAATAAACATTTTAAGAGACTTTCTGACTGCGAGTTGTTGATTCTTGGGGATTGCTGTAAGGAGAACCGTACCAGTGCTGTTGGTCAGTAACCTTTGACATTTGTGGCGACCTGATTCACTCATGCAAAATAATGTGTTTTACACATGCGTTTTAGATGAAATAAAGCAACTAATGTATGTTCATTACAGTAGTAATTTTCTGTATCTAGAATGTATGTGTACAGGAGTGGTTATTTTTAAGTGTGAAACATAGGAGAAATGCCTAGATTACTTAGCAGTGATTTCATTACTCTGAGTCCCTCTCCTGCTTATATTCCTAACAACGTGAGGCGCCCGTGCTTCTCTCAACCCTTTCTCAAACATAAAAGCTCCTCTCCCCTCCATACTTCCTGTTTCGTCAACAAGCCCTGAACACACACCTGGCCCGGACACACGGCTGGGAGGGAGGTAGGAATCTAAGTGAGAGAAGGACTCAGAGTAATGCAATTACCAGTAAGAAATTAAAGCATTGGTCACCAATCAGCCCTCAGCGGCACCACCCAGGATCCTGATCCATTGGCATACATCATGGTACACCTGCCGCCATTCTCACACGCCCAGTTACCATCCCAGCATTAAAGACCGATAGGCTGACACAGCCGATAAGCACACGACAGCTCCCCGCTGCACTGCTGAAAGCGGCCCAAGCAGATTCATTGCATTCTCCCCATCAGGACTCCCAGGAGAACGCCAGAGATGACTAGACCACTGATCTGGTCAGTGCGACTGCTTTCCCCCACTCAGCTCCACCATTAAGTGCTGCCATCTGGTCCCGGAGTTCTCCACTGTGGTAAGTGTTCGAGGCCCTCCTCCACCCGTAGGCTTCTGCCTGCACCTCATCCCTGGTAGTCCAGTGGGAGCGCACTCTGCTCTTCTGCCTCTCTTGGCTTTTTCTGTGCCCTGTTTTCTCTTTTTGCTCTCTCTGCTCTCTTTTTGCTCTCTTTTCCCTCTTTTTCTCTTTCTGTTTGCCCTCTTCTCTCTCTTTACCCTCTTGCACTCCCCGCCGATGCTGCACCCGCAACCCCCCCGTATGTCCATCCCGCTTCCGCCTCACAGCTAACTGCCCTCCCCTTGACCCCTACTTAATGGCGGCTGCTGCGCTGCAAGAATAGCTAGACCACTGTCCTGCTCAGTGCGACTGCTTTCCCCACACGCAGCTCCACCATTAAATGCTGCCCTCTGAACCCTGAGCTCTCTGTTGTGGTAAGTGTTCGAGGCCCTCCTCCACCCTCAGGCTCCTGACTGCACCTCATCCCTGGTGGTCCAGTGGGAGAGCACTTTGCTCTTCTGCTGTTCCGCCACTTTTGGCTTTTTCTGTGCCCTGTTTTCTCTTTTTGCTCTCTCTGCTCTCTTTTTGCTCCCTTTTCCCTCTTTTTCTCTTTCTGGTTGCCCTCTTCTCTCTCTTTACCCTCTTGCACTCCCCGACGATGCTGCACCCGCAACCCCCCAGCATGTCCATCCCGCTTCCGCCTCCCAGCTAACTGCCCTCCCCTTTACCCCTACTTAATGGCGGCCGCTGCACTGCAAAAAGACCTAGAACACTGTCCTGCTCAGTTGCAACTTCTGTCTTCCTTCCCACCATTAAGTGCTGCCCTCTGAGCCCTGATCTCTCCGCTGTGGTAAGTGTTCCAGACCCTCCTCCACCCGCAGGCTCCTGCCTGTGCACCATCCCTGGTGGCCCAGTGGGAGAGCACTCTGCTCCTTTGCTGTTTACCAGCTCTCTCTGCTTTTTCTGTGCCCTGTTTTTACTTTTTGCTCTCTATCCTCTCTTTTTGCTCTCTTCCCTCTTTTTCTCTTTCTTTTTGCCCTTTTCTCTATCTTCACCCTCTCTCTCTCCATGCTGCACCCGCAGCACCTCCTCCTTTCAGCATGTCCATCCCGCTCCCGTCTCCCAGCTGACTGACTTCCCTCTGACCCCTGCTTAATGGCGGCTGCTGTGCGGCTGCGCAGCAGGACAAATGCAAGCCCGTCTGCGCCCATCTGCACCCATCCATGACCCCACATCGACCAGAGCCAGGGACCCTGGTCCTCCGACCCGCCTCCACTATGACTCCAGAATCCTGAATGCACTTAACCTCGATGCAGCAGCAACTGCCAGCTTTTGACACCGAGCAACACCCAAGGGCCGATCTCCTGTCGACACTGCCGCTGCACCTCCACCCACATTCAGACCCTAGCAATAGCTCCCAGCCTACTGGACATAACCACTCAGCTGCATCCTCCTCACCGTGCGCTCCCTACAGAAGCACACCATAGAAATCTGGGACAACCTCGACACCCATGTGTCTGATGTCGCCTTCCACACAAAAACCTGGACCAGCACCAACTCTGCGCCTGACATTGCCACACCATTCTGGATGGATACAAGAACCTGCAAAAAGACAGCCCCATCTGCCGAGGAGGAGGCATCACCATCGTCCACAAAAGCACCCTCCGCATGAACACCATCGGCCTGGATGACATGACGACCCTTATGGAGCATCTACACTTCCAGGTCCAGACCAACCCTAAATTGACTCTCTGTGGAACCCTCATCTACAGGCTGCCCAGACCCCACATTCCTTTCCCCAACACCATCGCCAACCTCATCACACCCCATGCCCTTGCTTCCACAGACTACATCCTACTCAGAGACGTAAATCTCCATCTGGACAAACACGATGACCCCAACACCACTGCCCTCCTGGAGAACCTTGCAAACATGACACAAAAATCACCCCGTCTTCGCAAAAGGAAACAACAACTCCTACAGCCATACCACAGAACTCCTTTGGACAGACCACCACTGCACCCACTTCTCCTTCAGAAAACACACTGTACACAAGCACGCCCCCTTTAGAAACTGGAACAAAGTAACCAAAGGCAAGCTCACCTCTGCCTTCATCAGCAGCCAACTGCCACGACGCCAGATGCTAACGCCACGGCACGCAACCCCCACGGCTGGATCACGAACTGCACTGACACACTCATTCCGCTCAAGAAAACCACTAGACGACACATCAAGAAACCAAGCTGGTTTACCCCTGCATTCCAAAATCCAAGCGCTCCTGTCAACGACTCGAAAAACATGGAGGAACAACAAAACCCCAGAAACATGCACCGCCTACAGAGCAGCCACCACAGCACACCACCAACTCATCAAATCCACAAAGAAGATAATCCTCCAACACAGAATCCTCACCAATGCCCACAACTCCAAAAAACTCTTCTCCAACATCAAGGAATTTGCCAAACCATGCAGTGAAACAACAGACGCCCCACCCTCACAAGACCTGTGCAATAGACTCAGCACCTTCTTTCACCTCAAGATCAGGATGATCCACTAGAACTTCGACAACTAAGACCTCTGCACTGCGCCAGCTCCCCCCCAGCGACTCCACCCAACAGGCCCTGCTCACATGGACTCCACTCACGACAGAAGACACCTTAAAGAGCATGAACAGCATCCACTTTGGAGCACCCTCAGACCCCTGCCACCCCACATCTTCCACAGAGCCGCCACAGCCATCACACCCCACCACGCAGGACGATCAACTGCTCCCTCAAAACCACCACATTCCCTGACAACTGGAAACACGCCAAAGTCAGCCCCCTCCTGAAGAAACCCTACACAGACAAGACGGACCTCAAGAACTTCAGACCCATCTCCCTGCTTCCTTTCACAGACAAAGTCATCGAAAAGGCCATCAACGCCCAGCTACCAAACTTCATCAAAGCCAACAAAGTCCTGGACATCTCACAATCTAGATTCCGCAGCAACCACAGCACTGAGACCGCCCTACTCACTGTCACCGACAACATCCACTCCCTCCTTCACCAGGGCCAAAAAGCAGTTCTCATCCTCCTGGACCTTTCTGCTGCCTTCAACACTGTCTCCCACCATACACTAGCCACCAGACTCCACGACACCGGCTTCCGCGGAAAGGCCCTTGACTGAATATGCTCATTTCTCACAGGCAGAATCCAGCGAGTCAGACTCCTGCCCTACCTCTCGGAACCAACGGAGACCAGATTTGGAGTGCCCCAGGGATCCTTCCTCAGCCCCACCCTCTTCAACATCTACATGGCCCCCCTCGCAGCCCTCGCTAGAAAACATGGGCTTAACATAGTCTCCTATGCTGACGACACCTAGCTCATCCTCTCTCTCACCAAAGAATCCAACATCACCAAGCACAACTTCCAAGAAGGAATGAAAGCTGTTGCCACCTGGATGAAGAGGAGCTGTCTGAAGCTCAACTCAGAGAAATCAGAAGTCCTCATCCTTGGCTCCACCCCATCTGCATGGGACAACACAGGGTGGCCCTCTGTCATCTGATACCCCCTACCACGACAGACCACGCACTAACCCTCTGCATAGTACTAGACTCAGTGCTCATAATGAACCACCAGATCAACACCCTCCACACACTCCGAAAAATGTTCAGATGGATCCCCTCCGAATCCAGAAAAACTGTCACTCATGCCCTCATCAGTAGCAGACTTAACTACGACAACGCTCTGTATGCCGGAATCAAACAACTACTCAAACTCCAGACCGTCCGAAAGCCACAGCCAGACTGATCCTTGACATCCCCCATCACAACCACATCACCCCACACCTCCCAGATCTCCACTGGCTCCCCATCGAAAGAAAACTAACCTTCAAGCTTCTCACCCATGCATACAAGGCCCTCCACAACATTGGACCAGCATACCTAAACAACGGCCTCTCCTTCCACACACCCAAGAGACACCTCCGATCTGCTGACCACTCTCTGGCCACCATCTCCTGCATCTACAAGACCAGCAAGTGAAGAAAGTCCCTCTCCTACCCCTCAGCCATGACCTGGAATGACCTCCCCATCTGCCTCTGGCAAATCCATACACTGCTCCAGTTCAGGAAGGACCTCAAGACAAGGCTCTTCTAATGACCACAGCACTCAACAGAGCCGTCCCCCCTCCCTGCCAGCGCCTTGAGACCCTTGTGGGTGAGTAGCTGCGCTTTACCAACCCTAATTCATTGAATGATTGAATGATTGACCCAGAGAAGCACAGCACTCCCTGCAACCCAGAAATGCTCAAAAGTACTAGTGCCGCAAACACCTCTGGTGTTAGAGACCAGGTAAAATGTCACCCCCATCCCCTGCTGGAGTGCCGCAATCCCAGCAACCTCTTGTGATAGATGTCCACCGCTGGTCCAGAGGTTCACTGGGTCCCGCAGATGCATAGTCTCCCCCTCTTAGGTGCAGGAACCATGCTTGTACAAAACACTGGAGCAAGGGCACCTCACCCACCCAAATAGGAGATAACAAAGAGAAATAGGAAGTATGGATGAGTGAAGAGCTTTTATAGTTGGGAAAGTGTCAGAAGGACACAGAGGCCTCATGCTGTTAGTAATCTAAGCGAGAGGGATGAGGGGGTAATTGAGTGTTAGAGTTGGTATGTAACAAAGCTTCCTCTACAGCCCCTGCAACGGAGGCGAAGCCTCACCCTTCAAAAGGTACCCTAAACAGCTGGAAAGGCGGGATTTTCCTTCTAGAGTTTGTTTAGCATTCTCCAGAATCCCGTCACAGGTCGACTGGAACTTTTTATCTGTCATAGAATGAATTAGGCAATCTAGGCACCAATAACAAATCACTTTCAATGATTTCCCAGATGTTTCCCCAAAGAACCACCAACTAAGGATTAAGTTTAAAGGATTTATTACAAAGCCAAGAATAACTGCAGATAAATACACCTCAGCAAGAGGTTCAGAAGGTAAACAGGCACTAATACAAACATAATCCTATGGAAGAGTCTCAGACGGCTCAAGAATATTACAAGAATCAATTCGAGAATCATCAGGCTAACAAGGATTGCTATAACCTGAGTTTTAGTAGGCATTTAAATCAATAATCAGGATTAATCTGTCCCTACACTATACTAAATGACATCCCTATTTTACCAAAGCCCGCCCTAATAAAAGGTGTCAGCTGTGGTGACTTCCAAAGAAGTTCACTCACTTCGTTCTATTAATTCAAAGTCTTCTCAATCATAGCTACGCTCTCTGCCTACAAACCGCTTCCTCACGCCTCCAAAACCATCTGCTCTGCCTCCACCCTCGGGGTGCTGTCCCTAATAAGAAACCCCACAATTCAGACGACACGCCCTCAGGTACGCCCCTCTAGAAGGTGTTGGCTTTCAGAATTTTCCACCATGGCATATCTCGATCCTTGTCTGTTCAGACGTCCTTGGGTCCCAGACTCTTCTTCGCTTCAAGTTGCTTTCTTGAATTCCTGGGCTACTCCTCCATGTCTGGGTCTAGCATCCTAACTCTCATACACAATGGGCCCTTCTACTCTACTGTCTACTTGATACTGCACCTGCAAAGAAATACATGCAAATCGGCACACACATTCTTAAATGTTGCAATGGTTAACTAAAGGCAGCTTTCTTCATGAAATAATTCCACGATTTAATGCTAAGCAAATAATTCTTTTCCAGGCCTACACGATTTCCACAAACTGGGCCTCTGCTTGACTTATAGGCCCAACATTCTAACATGAACCATCTTTTCGTTCTTTAGGCCTCCAACTTAAAAGCAAAATACATTTCCCTACTTCAAGCAAGTTTATCACGTATAAAAAGATGCAACTATGAATTTTAATAAAGCAGACCTAAACATACAATGGTAATCTATTAAAACGATATCAGTAGTGTTTCAAAACCCTTAACATTAGTTCTGCATGTAGTTCTAACATCAAATACTTCAGTTCTCAACCCTACATTGCATTTGAACATGATTAGTAAACCCTTTATATATGCGGGTGCTGACTACTTGTACATATGATGCACCCCTACAATTTTCTCTTCAAATTGGCGCTCTCTCAGTTCCCCCCTTTGATGACCTGTGTCATCACCGCCATCATACTATTTCAGAGGGTAAGAACTGAGTTAAACAGAGCTTGTAGCCCCTTGAATATATGTGCAACATTCTTGGACCTTCAAAAGTTTACAGACTCCTCCCTCTTTCGCTAGAAGGACGTCTAAAGCAAGACGGTTCTGTAAAACCATTGTCCTTATCGACAACATCTCACCCTCAACCAACACTAATGACTTTGCTGTATTCATTGACAGTTCATCCACTACAGTTTCCAAACGCCGTATCTTCACATCGTTTAAAATGACCCCCAGCATGGGTATCACTGCTCCAAACACATCGCCAACTATTGCACCAGCGCTTTCCCCTCGCTTCACCCTCCTCTGAAGTCCTCCCTCTAGGAGAGCAAAATCCTCAGTATGGTAAATCTTGGGAAAAATAATCGCTAGATAACACGTTCCATACCATTTCTCTGGCAATCTCACATACGCACTCCTTCCACAGACAAAATACACAGTAGGAATCACTTGCACCACACTCTGTAAGAAATCTTTCGTGTACTACTCCAGTGTGAAGGTGTGTTCACATGTAGTATGACCCACATACACGTTTTCATAATACGTCTGTGGCCTGTGAATGCACAACTTCCCTTTCTGCTCTTCATCTAGCGCTATCGGGCCACAACTCCCCCTTGACTTGTGCTGCTTCTATTCATCGGTCCAATCCACTATACCTTGCCCTGACTCTTGCAACTGCTTCTGTCTTTTGTACCTGTCCTCCAACTGTTCTATGAACTTTTTCTCTGTCTCTGATAGCAAACATGTCAAATTGTGTCGATGAGCATACGAGGTGTCTAATTCTTGTGTTGGAATGAAAAAATATCCAAGTCTGTCCTCTGACTTATAATAATCAAACTTGTTCAAATGTTTATAAGCAGGGACTTCTGGAAGCACAGCATCATAATTCGAAAAGAAATACTCAAAATGATTTCGGCCGTAAAATATGCTAAGCAGCAAACTACATGAAATTCCATATGTCAATGGAAGGTGATGGTATCTAATACCCTCATCCACTGAAGCTGGCAATTGCATACACACATAGCAATCTTTCGCATCCATCGCATCAATGTATTCATACAACAACTTAGCATATGCATTCTGTCCAAAATTGCCTTTAGACAGATCGGTATGTAATCTACGACTTTCTTCTGCTAGCAAAGCTTTCTCTACTCCTACTTTAACCTCTTTCTTGCTAGGAGTGGTAGGTGTCGGTGTTCCCTCAACCTTCACTGCCTGCTCGTGTGGTACTAAATAGGAAACTGCAACTACTAGAAATATGAGGAGTACAACTCCTCCTAAAAGGGTGCCTACAATGCACTTAGCTCTATGAGTCGGGTTTCCAGCCTCCATGGTCTCAAGACAATGTAGTTCGTTTTGGCAACAGTCCAAAGTCTCTTTCTTTGTTATTTGAGTCTCTCGAACCACACCTCTGAAAGCAGAAATCCCCGTTTTAGTTCTTCAATTGCATCAGCATCGGACAGCCCTAACCCTTCTCCGTCCTCTGTGGAAAGTCCCTAACTTTCTTCTTCTTCCACTTGGCTCTAGGTTAGTTTCAACAGCTATTTACAAAAGTCTTTAATAATCAATGATCACACTTGCTCCGATTGCCTGTAACACATAGTCCAAAAGTTCCATGCGGAGCACAACTGCTTCGTAAGATGGTATTTCCGGACTAAATGTAGGAAAAATCAGTCTATCCAGGATTAAATCACGTATCTTGCTTAGGTAAGGGGGATTAGGAATGGTGAGTGTCAGTAGGCCTTCGATCTCCAATCCAGGTACCAACAACATCACCTCCGACTTAACATTAGGGATCGTGCTGGTCACCGCCACAGACCTCACCCTCCCTGATCTCAGTACACCGGGCATTTGTCAGAGGGTAGATCCACTCAGGAGTGGCGTATCTTCAACAAGGTACTCTCACCCTCCTTGACCTCCTCGGGCCTCTTTGCTCAGTCTCTCGCTCTCCCTCTTCCTGGTCTGATTCTTCGGATACAGGGGCAAGGTTTCTCTCGGAAGTCAACCTCACATTCAATCGCCTCCGTCTCTCAGGCCAATGAGCTTCTGCGCTTCTCACTCTTCTGCTTCTCCTTTGCACACCCTGCTCATCACTGCTTTCAGCTTGCTCTGTGCTCAAATCACCTTCACAGCAACTTTCCCATTCGGAGGCAGACTCAGTGTCACTGTTGTCGTGATTTTCTTCAGCTAGATCAGATGAGTTTCCGACTTCTTCTGACACCCCCACAGCTTGGCTTGTCCCCTCACGTGGACCTTCATCCACGTCCGGATTTTCATCAACGAGAGGAGCTGTTCCTCCAAGGGTGCTGGAACTCGTCGGGTGTGAGAAGCATGGACCCAATTTGGCAATCCACCGCACTTCACAGCAGTGTTCGTCACCAGGATAACTTGAAACGGTCCTCTCCAGCGCACATCCAAGCAGCGTTTTCTCACCTGCTTCCGTACCAGGATCCAGTCACCCGGGCACAGGTCGTGACAAAGGTCTCTAGAAGCCGGAATCTCAGCAGCCTGCACCTGAAGGGACACAGAACGGATGACATCAGACAGTCCTTTGCAATATTCAAGAATCAGATCATCTGTGATATTTATCAAGGCTGTTGAAGGGATAGACTGTAGCCTCATAGCCCTCCCCATCAAATCTTCGTGAGGTGAGAGTCCTGTCCTCCTGTCTGGCGTACTACGCATGCTCATTAACACCAGTGGCAGTGCGTCTGGCCACTTCAGGGACGTGGACGAGCACACTTTCGCCATTCGGGCCATTGAGGGTCCCATTTATCTGCTCCACTATGCCAGAAGCCTCTGGGCGGTAACTACAATGCAGTCTCTGGTCAATGTTCAGTGCAGAGCAGAGCATTTTCACAATTTCGCTGTTAAAATGTGTTCCTCTGTCTGATTCCAGAGAGGTCGGAACCCCGAAACGTGGCACCAGTTCCCTCAACAATATCTTTGCTACTGTGAGTGTATCGCACCTACGAGTTGGGGATGCCTCAACCCACCTGGAAAACACACACACGATCACCAAGACATACCTCAGGCGATTGCACCCCGGCATTTCGATGAAATCCAGTTGCATCCTATAGAAAGGTTCACCGGACCTCCCAATGTGACCCAATGTGACTGGTGTTCTTTTCCCAACGTTCAATTGTTGACATGTAACACACCTCTGACATACTGCTTCCGCAGCCGCTCTGAATTTTGGATTGTACCAAGTTTGCCTGAGCACTCGCATCATCGCATCTCTTCCTAGATGTACAGGACCATGTATCAGTCGTGCCATCGGACTCACCAATTCATTCGGCAACACCGCTCTTCCATCAGCTGAAATCCACATATCCAACTCTCCTTTGACACAACCAGCTGTCTCCCACACCCTCTTCTCATAATCTGACGCCTGCTCCTGCATCCTCTTCAACTCCTCCCAGGTATCTGCTACCTCAAACATCATGTTGAACTCAGTTCTTTCCTGTGCCCCTTCGACAGCTTGTTCAGTAAACGAATATCCCTGCTCGGCACAGTAACGTGCGACTTCATCAGCATAACGATTACCCAGGGACACAAAGTCATTGTTTCTGCTATGTGCGGTACACTTTACAACAGCTATCTCTGCCGGGCCCTGCAAAGCCTCCAGCAGTAATCTGATGAATTCTCCATTCCTGATAGGGGAACCCGATGATGTCATGTAACCCCTTTGAGACCACAACTGACCGAAGTCATGAACCACACCAAACCCATATTGGCTGTCTGTATATATGGTGATCCGTGTCTTGTTGGATGCCAAACAGGCACGCGTCAATGCAACTATCTCAGCCACCTGAGCGGAGTGTACTCCTTTCAGGCAGGCTGCTTCAACTATTCCAGAAATAGTACATACAGCAAAGGCTGCTCTCAACTGACCAGTATTGTCCCTTACACATGAGCCATCAACAAAGAAAATTTCATCTGGGTCTACCAGTGGCTCATCAACAATATCTGGTCTGGGTTTGGTGCACAGTTCAGTCACATCAAGGCAGTCATGGTCTTCCCATTCATCGTCTAAAGCATTTGGTAATGGCATCAAAGTAGCAGGATTCAAGACCGAGCACCTTTCGAGGGTCACATTCTCCGCAGCAAGTATAACCTGCTCGTAGTGTGTGAGCCTGCTGTTGGTCAAGTGCTGTGTCTTGGTCCTGGTCATCAACAATTCCACTGAATGAGGAACATGTACCGTCAGTGGATAACCCATCACAATGCTTTCACACCTTTCAATGCTGACACCTGTTGCGGCAATGGATTTGAGACATCCGGGCAACGCTGCGGCTACTGGGTCGAATGTAGCCAAAAAATAAGCATCTGGTCTACGGACTCCTCCATGGTCTTGTGCTAAGACTGCCAAAGCACATCCTTCCCTCTCACAACAGAACAGTGAAAATGGTTTGGTGTAATCAGGCATTCCCAGAGCTGGAGCACGACACAAGTCCTCTCGCAACTCAAGGAAAGCCATCATACAATCTTTGTTCTTCCTTGTGCGTCAGTTTCTGCAATGGTTTCGCTTTCAGGGAAAAATTTGCAATCCACTGGAGATAGTAGCCAACCATCCCCAGGAACATCCTAACCTCTCTCTGGGTCGAAGGCACCATCATTTTCATGATTTCCTCGATCCTGTCAGGCGACACCTTCCTCTTTCCCTTCTCTATTCTGTGACCCAGGTACTGCACTTCAGACAAACAGTACTGTAACTTATTGGGGGATACCTTGTGTCCATTTTCTGCCAGGTGGTTCAACAAAGCAATGGTGTCAATCCTACACACATCTTCGTTCTCTGACGCTACAAGGAGATCGTCTATGTACTGCACGAGAACTGAGTTCTGCGGTTGTACCAGACCCTCGAGATTCTTCTTTAGCAGCTGATTAAAGATCGATGGGCTCTCAGTATACCCTTGAGGGATACGACGCCATGTTAGAACGCGACTCTCCAGCTTAAAAGCAAAAAGAAATTGGCTCTCCTCATGCAATGGAATCGAAAAGAAAGCCTGGCACAGATCAATCACAGAAAACCATTCAGCATGGAACGGTATCTGAAACAATATCACTGATGGATTCGGTACCACTGGACAGCATGGAACAACTATGTTGTTTACCTTTCGCAAATCCTGCACAATCCTGAACTTCCCGCTAAGCTTCTGTAAACCCATGATCGGGGAATTGCATGGACTGCCCATTATTTCCTTCAATATTCCCTGTCTAATCATGGATTCGATCACAGGTTGTATTCCCTCAATCGTTTCTGGAGTCAACTTGTATTGGGGTGTTCTTGGGAACTCAACGTTCGGTCTCACTTGAATCTTAACTGGCTCTACTCCTTTAATCAATCAATCAATCAATCAATCATAACATTTGTATCTCGCGCTACTCACCCGGAAGGGTCTCAAGGCGCTTTGGGGAGGGGTCCGCTACTGCTCGAACAGCCAGGTCTTGAGTTGTTTCTTGAAGGCGAGATGGTCCTGTGTCCGCCGGAGGTGGGTGGGGAGGGAGTTCCATGTCTTGACTGCCAGGTAGGAGAAGGATCTTCCTCCGGCGGTGGCCCTTCGGATGCGTGGTACGGCGGCGAGGGCGAGGCTTGTAGAACGTAGGTGACGGGTGGGCGTGTAGAAGGTCAGGCGGTCGTTGAGGTACTTGGGGCCCAGGTCGTGGAGAGACTTGTGTGCGTGGGTGAGGAGCCTGAACGGGATCCTTTTGCTGACGGGGAGCCAGTGCAGGTCCCTCAGGTGGCCGGAGATGTGGCTGTGTCGGGGGATGTCCAGGATGAGTCGGGCGGAGGTGTTCTGTATGCGCTGGAGTCTTTTCTGTAGTTTGTCTGTGGTTCCCGTGTAGAGGGTGTTCCCGTAGTCCAGTCGGCTGGTGACGAGGGCCTGGGTGACCATCTTTCTGGTTTCGGTCGGGATCCATCGGAAGATCTTTCGGAGCATGCGCAGGGTGTTGAAGCACGATGAGGAGACGGCGTTGACTTGTCTGGTCATCGAGAGGGAAGAGTCCAGGATGAAGCCCAGGTTGCGTGCGTGGTCGGTTGGCTTGGAAGCGGTGCCCAGGGCGGGGGGGCACCAGGAGTCGTCCCAGGCGGAGGGCGCTGGTCCCAGGATGAGGACTTCCGTCTTGTCTGAGTTCAGTTTCAGGCGGCTGTTCTTCATCCATTCGGCGACGTTTTCCATCCCTTCGTGCAGGCTCTTTCTGGCGGTGGCAGTGTCTCTGGTGAGGGAGAGGATCAGTTGGGTGTCGTCGGCGTAGGCGATGATGTTGAGGTTGTGCTGGCGTGCGATGGTTGCGAGAGGTCTCATGTAGACGTTGAAGAGGGTGGGGCTGAGTGAAGATCCTAGTGGTACTCCGCAGATGACTTTGGTGGCCTCGGATCGGAACGGGGGAGGCGGACTCTCTGTGTTCTTCCGGCGAGGAACGAGATGATCCACTCCAGTGCCTTCTCTTGGATCCCGATGTTGCTGAGGCGTTGGACTAGAGTGCGGTGGCAGACGGTGTCGAACGCTGCAGAGAGGTCCAGGAGGATGAGGGTTGCTGTTTCCCCGTTGTCAAGCAGGGCTTGGATGTCATCGGTGGCTGCGATGAGGGCGGTCTCGGTGCTGTGGTTGGCTCGGAAACCGGACTGCGAGGGGTCGAGGGATCCGTTCATCTCAAGGAAGGCTGCAAGCTGTCTGTTGACGGTCTTCTCGATGACTTTGGCAGGAAAAGGGAGGAGCGAGATGGGGCGGAGGTTCTTGAGGTCGGTGGGGTCCGCTGTTGGTTTCTTCAGTAGGGCGTTGAGCTCGCCATGCTTCCAGCTCTCCGGGAAGGTGGCGGTGTTGAAGGAGGTGTTGATGACGTCCCGGAGTTGGGGTGCGATGATGGAGTCGGCCTTGTTGAAGATGTGGTGGGGGCAGGGGTCGGTTGGAGATCCGGAGTGGACGGTGTTCATCGTGCGGGCTGTGTCTTCGGTGGTCACCGTGGTCCAGGTGCGGAGGGTGGCGGTGGGGGGCGTTGGTTCGACAGTTGGGTGCGTGGGTGGTGCGTCAAAGCTGTTGTGGGTGTCGGCGATCTTTCGGTGGAAGAACAGGGCGAGAGAGTCGCAGAGATCCTGTGAAGGGGTGATGTCGTTGTTGCCGGTGCTGGGGTTGGAGAACTCCTTGACGATGCTGAAGAGCTCCTTGCTGTCGTGGGCGTTGTTGTCCAGTCGTTCTTTCAGTGATTTCTTCTTGGTGGTGCGGATGAGCTGGTGGTGCTAGCGGGTGGCGTCTTTGAGGGTGGTCATGTTGTCTGTGGTCTGGTCGAGGAGCCAGGCTTTCTCGAGGGTGCGGCAGTTCTTCTTGGAGTCCTTGAGTTCTTCGGTGAACCAGGAGGCCTTCTTGCTTCTGGGTCTGCTAGGAGGGTTCTTCAGTGGTGCGAGGTTGTCGGCGCAGGCGGTCAGCCACTGCGTGAAGTTGCGGGCTGCTTCGTTGGGGTCCGTTGTGCTGGCGGGTGGGTTCTGGCTGAGGCAGGTGGTGAGCTGGTCGGTGGTGATCTTGCTCCAGCTCCTATGAGGAACCTGTTGCGGGTGGCGGTGGGTCGTGGTTCTTCTGAAGCTGAAGTGGACGCAGCTGTGGTCGGTCCAGTGAAGTCCAGTGGAGTGGCTGAAGGTGATGTGCTTGCTGGATGAGAAGATGGGGTCGAGCGTGTGGTCGGCGTACTGGGTGGGGGTGTTGACCAGTTGCTTGAGTCCGAGGTTGGCGAGGTTGTCCAGCAGGGCAGCGGTGTTGCGGTCCCTGTTGTTCTCCAGGTGGAAGTTGAGGTCCCCTAGGAGGATGGAGTCAGCGGAGCGGAGGGCGTGCGGGCTGATGAAGTCCGTGATGTCGTCGCTGAATTGTGTACGTGGTCCGGGGGGCCTGTAGACGAGGGTGCCTCTGGGGGTTGTCTTTGGGTCGGTGTGTATCTGGAAGTGGAGATACTCGGCGGCGGTGAAGGTGTCGTCGTAGTCGGTCGTCATGCGGATGGTGTTCTTGTGTACGATGGCGATGCCTCCTCCAGTCTGGTTGACGCGGTCTCTCCGGATGATCTTGTATCCGTCTGGGATGGCGATGGCGATGTCGGGCGCTGAGGAGGCGTTCATCCAGGTTTCCGTGAAGAAGGCGACGTCTGGTGAGGTTGTGTCGAGCAGGTTTCAAAGTTCGATGGCGTGTCTGTGGATGGAGCGGGTGTTGAGCAGGATGCACTTGAGGTGGCTGATGTTGGTGCTCGGCTCGGTGGCTGCGTTGCAGGTCCGGAGGCAGGTGAACTTGCAGGCTTGACAGGTGAAGGGTCCTAGGGTGCGTCTCGGGGTCGCTCGGTGGCAGGCTCTTGGTCGGTTGGGTTTGAGTGCGATGAGGGTGGCGGTGTCGTAGGTCCGTCGGGGGCCAGAGGTCCTGGCACTGGGCGCGGTCCAGGCACGGACGGGCGCAGACGGGCTTGCCTTTGGTGCGCCTTCGGCGCACAATCAGCGCGCCCGCTGCGTGTGCGTGGGGGCGTCATAAGAAGGGAGCCAGGAGGGAGGGTCCGCTGGGTGGCAGGAGTGTGGGAGCCAATCGGCTGTCGGGGGACCTGGGCCGCAGGGAGGCAGCGGCGGGAAAATCGAGTGCGGGCTGGCGGCGGCTTGGCGGTGGCTGGGGCGCCTGTAGGAGATGCGTCGGCGTGGAGAAGCGGCAAAAACCAGGTAGCAGGGGCAAGAGGAGCGTGGGGGCGACCAGACCAATCTCCTCTCCTGTAAAATCCCACACCTCATGTCTGACGGTATCCCTCAAATCAAGAGGGAGTTCCTCCACAGTTAAAGCAGGATACAACTCAATGCACACATGCGTATTTGCAACCTTAAAGGCGGCATCATCATCGTTTGTCTGCAACTCTACTCCCCGGGGGGTACAATAGATGGTACAATTGAGTTTACACAGGAGGTCTCTCCCCAACAGACACACAGGACTGGAATCACACACTACAAATTGGTGTTTGTCCCTGAAACTTCCGATTTTCACTGGGACTGGCTCAGTCAGTGGCTTTGTCATCCTTCGATTTGCAACGCCTACAACTTGAATGGTCTGTCCTGAAAGGGGTAAATTAGGAACTACTGCAGACCGTACAGTAGAACGGGTAGCACCAGTGTCCACCAAGAAGGTGGTTGGATGTCCGGCCACATCAGCCTCAACGAATGGTCCCCTCTGGTCCACCTCCAGAACTGCCCTGAGGGTACAGTCCTCCTCTCCACTCAGGCAACGTCCTGTCACTGGGTCAAAGTAATAGTATTCCTCCCCCTCTATCATGAAAGGCATCTGCTTGTAAACCTTGTTCCCTGTCGGTTTCTTTGGTGGCTGGGGAACCGGAGCCCTAGGGGCTGAAGTCCCCCCTTTCGTCGTCTTGAACTTCGCTACTGTTACTTTCTGTACTGGAGGGGCTTGGACCTCCTCCTCTTCTTCTTCCTGTACTTGGTTTTCAGGGTTATGGGGACACTCGCGTCTCCAATGTCCGACCTCATGACACTGATGGCACTTGGTCATCTTTTTCAGAGTCGCCAGATCTATCCTTGGTCTTGGGCCTTCCTCATTGTCCCTCTTCTGTCCCCCTTGCTTGCGTCCCAATGTCCCATTTCCTGACTGACCCTGTCCTCCCATCTGGACTAACATCAGTTTATCCTTAAGCTTCTTTGTCTTGGAGTCTATCTCATCACTGCAATACCTCGCATACCTCAAGATATCGTCTAGAGGCTTGTTCTGCCAATAAATCAAATGTTGTTGTATCATGAGACAGATATCAGACCTCAGTCCCAGATCAAACTTAGACACAAACTGCTCCATGTCTTTTGGATCCATCACATCCAATCCACTGTACTGCTTAAAGATCTGCAATAACCACTCATAGTACTCGTGTACTGTCTCCTTAGGTTCCTGCCAAGTCCGATCTATCTTCACCCAGTCAATGTCCTGTGGTGGTACCTTACTCTTCAACCACGTGATCACCTGCTCATACTTTATCATCACCTTGGGTGAGGGTCCATTTGTTGCAGCATCTCGATCTGGCTCCACTGTGGGCCATTCGACGCTGACTTTACATGCTATCCACAGGTCTCCTGCGACCACAATGTCAAACAGTGTGTTCAAATCAATCCATAGTACTTTTGAGATCTTAACGAACCTCTCTACCTGTTTGTACCACTCTACTGGACTCTCACGCAACTTTGGAAAGGAGTTCGTAAAGGCAGCCAAGTCTCCCCTACTCCAGGGTACATGTACATATCCCCTGTGGGCCACTTCCCGCAAGGGGTACGCTTCCACATTCATCAACCCTCCTCCCGGGAATGTCTCAATAGCACTTTGCCTAACACTCTTTTTCTTAGACCACCTTTCCTCCCATTTGTCCAATTGGTTCCATGTTCGGATTCCCACAACCAGTTCCCTGATGTGAGTTTTTAATCCGATCAGCCTCTTCTCGTCCAGATCTTGGTCAGAGTACTGCAACCTATGGCCACCCTGTAATGCTTTAGTCTTTGTCAAATCCACAGCATACTTATTCGCTAATTCAGACAATTTCTCATGCGCCGTCCTAGCCCTTCGTGTAACATCCTTTGCCACGAACAACAGTTCATCTGGCTCATAAAGTTCGATTCTTTCTAGTGGCAAAGTGCCCTCCACTATTTCCTCCACTTCCGATTTAAGTCTCAACACATCGATCCTTCTTGCCTTTATCGCCGCCCTCAATGTACCTTGGCTAGAATTTCCATTAGAGGCCCTCCCGCCACAATCCAGACTCTCTCGTCTGTCTTCTTCAGGTGTGTTAGGGGGGACCCTCCTCTTTTCCCAACCTTCCTGCTCCCACTCCTGTCTATGATCGCTGGAGGGGTGCTGCGACGCCCCCCTACTTCCCACACTTCCGCAGTTCCATTCCTGCCTGCCTTCGCTAGGCACACAGTGAGACACCCCTCTATTCTCCTGGTTTCCGTTCTCAAAATCATTCCTTGACCGGTTGCTCTGGGTATCCACTATCGTATCCCAAGTTCTCAGATCAGGCCTTAATTCTCTAATTGACCTTGGCCGTGGACCTCTCAAGTCCATCGGTCCTCTCAGACTCCCCTGTTCTCCAGAGGAGTCTGCCGATGCTGCCAAAGGGGTGCTCCTTTCTACAGGCCTTGGAAATTGGCTCCATCCGTCCACCACATTACTCCTTCCTTCACTGACACTTCTCTCTCTCTCATGTTGTGGCGGACCCTTGCTCTGTGTCTGTTCTGGATTGTATACTGATACTATGGGACCTATAGTAACAGGTACCGTAAGAGCGTCTGGCAGTTTCCGAGACTCGACACCCTCTTCTACTTGTACCTTTTGCACTGTAAACCTTCCCACTACTCTCGTTGTCAGAGAAGGTTGAGGTGCCTTTTCTCCCTCTATCGAGCCGAACTTGTCCCCTAAGGAGCTCAAGCCGCTCTCCCTCGGGACGCCACCGTCCGTGACAGAGGCTTCCCTGCTCATCGTTGGTGCTGACCCTCCCTCCATCTCAGGATTATATGGAGGTGGTCTCTCCGACAGCAGTCTCTCTATCAAGCTGTCGCCTGTCTCACTGTCCTCGTCCTCTGTACTTCTTCTCTGCGCATCCCCTGTATTGACCAACAACGGAAACAACCGATCTCCTTCAATGGTCTGCACTCTCCACCTCTTGGCCATGGCATCCCATCTTGCATCCTGTACCGCCCTAACTGATCTCTTCACTCTTTCTTGTCTCCTATCCCTGTTCCTTTCATGGGCAGCCCTGATCAACGCATTTAGCGCTTCAAACTGTGTTGGTCTGGGCAGATGCCGCAACGCAGTCATAATCGCTTTTAACTGATACAACACCTCCAATCTAAACGTTCCATATCTAGGAAAAGTCAGTTCCTCGTTCCCATCTGTCATCTTACACCAATTCTCCAACCACAATATGGTGTGCAACCCAACATTCGTAACCATGTAATGTGCTGGGGTATCCTCGGGTGGAGCCTCTTCCCCACCCAGAGGTTCCAATTTCTTTTCACCCCTGAAACAATCTCGCAACACTTTTAAACATTTCATGATGAAAACCACAACGTTTCTTTGTTTACAGCGCTCTTTTACTTCTCGATGGCAATCTACCAATCACAGCATGGCTCCACACTAACCGGCCTATCCCAGCGCGGCTCCACGCTAACCGACCAATCCCAGCGCGGCTCTTTCTGACGTCACTCGCCTCCGTTTCGCAGCAGTTCCCCTCCTTTCTCCTCTCGTCTGGCGGTCACGCATGCGTCCCAATCATACACTGGAAATGATCACTTCCAAGCAACCACTTCCTTGACTGTACGTCCACAGTCTAACTGTAAATGTCACCGAACTGGCAAATGTCTGTCCACAAAACGACCGGACAATCGCCTCACTGATAGGTTACAAACACACGGCAACTTCCGACCAGCGTCCGTTACCCACGCACTCACACATTCGTTCCCCCTATCTCGGTCCTGCGGGCGGTCAATGGTACCTCATGACCCCCTTTACAATGGTCGACAATTACTATGGGTGTTCGATACACCCGAACTACTAAGACTCCCCTTGAGCCTAAGATTTTCACCGGTTGCGCGCGCTCACAACCTGTTCCTCTTTCACGCTACAAAAATTCAACTCCGCTAGACAATACAACACACAATACAAACATAACACCGCAATCTAACAACGCATTACCCTTTTCATACTCACTCTCTTACGACCTGCTGCTTTCTGCCGCACCGTCACTCTCCGTCAGTTTCCATGGAACGCCATCCTCCATCCACGACTCTCCGGACTCTCATCATGGGTTCTCTATGGGCCTCGGGGAAATCTCAACCTACTCTAGATTACCCTCACTCCAGAAGATAAACCATCCTACTCTGCTACCAACTGGAAAGGCGGGATTTTCCTTCTAGAGTTTGTTTAGCATTTTCCAGAATCCCGTCACAGGTCGACTGGAACTTTTTATCTGTCATAGAATGAATTAGGCAATCTAGGCACCAATAACAAATCACTTTCAATGATTTCCCAGATGTTTCCCCAAAGAACCACCAACTACGGATTAAGTTTAAAGGATTTATTACAAAGCCAAGAATAACTGCAGATAAATACACCTCAGCAAGAGGTTCAGACGGTAAACAGGAACTAATACAAACATAATCCTACGGAAGAGTCTCAGACGGCTCAAGAATATTACAAGAATCAATTCGAGAATCATCAGGCTAACAAGGATTGCTATAACCTGAGTTTTAGTAGGCATTTAAATCAATAATCAGGATTAATCTGTCCCTACACTATACAAAATGACATCCCTACCAAAGCCCGCCCTAATAAAAGGTGTCAGCCGTGGAGACTTCCAAAGAAGTTCACTCACTTCGTTCTATTAATTCAAAGTCTTCTCAATCATAGCTACACTCTCTGCCTACCAACCGCTTCCTCACGCCTCCAAAACCATCTGCTCTGCCTCCACCCTCGGGGTGCTGTCCCTAATACGAAACCCCACAATTCGGACGACACGCTCTCAGGTACGCCCCTCTAGAAGGTGTTGGCTTTCAGAATTTTCCACCATGGCATCTCTCCATCCTTGACCGGTCAGACGTCCTTGGGTCCCAGACTCTTCTTCGCTTCAAGTTGCTTTCTTGAATTCCTGGGCTACTCCTCCATGTCTGGGTCTAGCATCCTAACTCTCATACACAATGGGCCCTTCTACTGTACTGTCTACTTGATACTGCACCTGCAAAGAAATACATGCAAATCGGCACACACATTCTTAAATGTTGCAATAGTTAACTAAAGGCAGCTTTCTTCATGAAATAATTCCACGATTTAATGCTAAGCAAATAATTCTTTTCCAGGCCTACACGATTTCCACAAACTGGGCCTCTGCTTGACTTATAGGCCCAACATTCTAACATGAACTATCTTTTCGTTCTTTAGGCCTCCAACTTAAAAGCAAAATACATTTCCCTACATCAAGCAAGTTTATCACGTATAAAAAGATGCAACTATGAATTTTAATAAAGCAGACCTAAACATACAATGGTAATCTATTAAAACGATATCAGTAGTGTTTCAAAACCCTTAACATTAGTTATGCATGTAGTTCTAACATCAAATACTTCAGTTCTCAACCCTACATTGCATTTGAACATGATTAGTAAACCCTTTATATATGCGGTGCTGACTACTTGTACATATGATGCACCCCTACAATTTTCTCTTCAAATTGGCGCTCTCTCACAGCCTAAGGTCTATGCATGGTTGTGAGATATGGGAGTGTCAGGGACCACTCGACACATTCTAAAGGAAGACCCCCAACATTTTGAGCTATCAGCTATGCCATTGCTTGAAAGTATTGCTCAAAGATATCAAATGAAAATGTTGTGACTTCCCACAAAGCCGAGGATGTAGGGACATTCACAAAAGATCTGGGACGCTCTTGCAACAATTATGGAAGTGGTTACATAGGGCCTCAGCAGAAATGGGCTGGAAAGTTCCAAAGCTCAGCAAAACCTCTATTTATGCAAGGGCCGGAATCATGGGTTGACCTGACTTTAAAACTCCTCGTAATTACCAGGTAATCGTGAATGTATCTTGGTCAGAAAGATGGAAGGGGTGTGACCTTCCGATATTCCATCACTCACTCTTTCATATCCAGTTAAACTACATGAATTGGATCATGGCGGGACTTAAGGGGCAGAGTAAAAGCGTAGGATTGTGGATTATTAGGGGCAGAAACCACAAGTTTTTGTAAAACATCCAAAATTCTCGAAAGACTTCAAAACTGAAAGGGGAAGGGAATAGTAATAAAATGTCTGTTTAATCTGTATATTTGAAAATTCAGGTGAAATATGACATAAGCCTCAAAATACCTAACTGGGAGCACCTTTACCCAACTATTTACTTCATAATACATTGATTAGTGGGGTAACAACTCTCTTAAAGCCACGCCCCTATAATTGTGATGTGATAAAGACTGTACTATTTTTGTAGTTCAAACGTAATGGAAGTTAAAGAGGGGTGAAGGGGTGAGAGAGGTGTGGTAATTACAATGACAGATGGTTTGTGCTGTTAGATTTTATCGAGTTTGAGTTTAAGTTTAAAATATTTCTTAAGCGCACGTACACCTGGCGGTTTCATGGCGCTGGGTAGTATTGAAAACCCCTGGGGAGCAAAAAAAAAAAAAAAAACAAGAGCAAGGAGAGGGGGTTTAAGGAGAGAAAGCTTGTGTGAAAAGAAAAGTTTTCAATGCCTTGCGAAAGAGGGTGTACTGGGGGCAGGATTTCAGGTGAGCTGGAAGGGAGTTCCAAAAAGCAGGGGCAAGCGTGGAAAATTTGGAACCTCCCCACTTTTTACGTTTGAAACGAGGGACTACGAGCAATTGTTGGTTGGAAGAACGCAGCTCCCTGGGAGGAACGTAAGAATGGATTTCGGAAATGATAAAGGCAGGGGCTGAGCCGGACCGCGCGTTGAAAATGATGCATCCTAATTTAAACTGGGCTCGTTCACAAATGGGGAGCCAGTATAAGGTCTTAAGGAGGGGAGTGACGTGGTGTGACTTGGACAAATTAAAAACCAGGCGGGTGAGGTAACTACTGTAAGGGGCACTCGCAATCAGAGCTCTAGTGTTACCTAGGTAAAAATGTAGAAAGCAGTCAGAAATTCAAGCATTATATGTACCTTGAATAATTTAATCATTTATATAGCATGCCTGGACAGGTTGTTATGAGGGCGTTTTTTTGCAACAACTTTAACACGTCGGGATTAAACCGAGATGGGCAGAGGGTTTTCTAACCCAATGCAGTGTGAAAATTATGTAGGGGTGTAGTTTAGGAAGTGAACACAACTCACCTTTCTTTGAGAATACTAAATATTTCTTTATATATTTTGCGCCTCATGGCTAGGTCATGTAGAAACTGAAATGCTTGGGAATTGGATAAAAGTCGGAATTTACTCTTATGAGTCAGGTGCCAAAATCTCAGCATGTGCATAATTTATAAGCTCTCCTGCTCCCAAATCAAAGCCCATGGGAGGAAATGTAAGGACATTTCTGGGTATGGAGAGATGGCGCTGCCTACGACAGAACAGCTGGATGTTTTCTGCTGGCAGCTGGAAGTGCTGGTGCTTCTGCGGCCCCATAAATAGAAGCCTGGGATCATGCTGTTTACTGTAGCCGACAGATTGTTTAGTCAAAGGCCTCTCTGTCCTTGGAATGTTTGGGATCTGTGCAGGAATATGATTAAGTGGCCAGCTTGATTTCGGAAGAACTTGTTATTATGAAGTCTGCGCTGCGTAGTGTCCATGGAACGCTGCTACCCCTCACAGATAGGGAGTAAGCATCACTTTACGAAATCAATCCCATAATCTCTCATGCAAACATTTCAAATTCAGACTCCACTCACGGGAGACCACAGAAAGCTATCCGAAGGACGAGGGACAAAAGTTGCATATTTATGTAGGGGCTTGGAAAAGCATTTGATTTGGGGATGTGGAAGGACATGGAAAAAGGGTTGTGGCAGTACAGGACAAACTAGGGGGAGATCAAATAATATTTCTTAGTAGCCATGTTTAATATAGTTGATTCTGTAATTTATCTGTAAAGTGCTGCATAAAGGCTGCTTTTTAGGACCATAGGAGGCAAGGTATTCACCAAGAGAAATTGGATGGAAAACAGGAGGATGGGGAGATAAAAGGGGAAATCGGGGGGAGGTGAAAGCAAGGGTGTAGACAGAAGGCCAAATAATCGTGGACAGCAATAGAGGGATATTAGGAGGAGTTATATCCAGGGGTTGTCAACAATCAACCATTTTCTGAAAAGGTACATTTTTAGAATCTTTTTCAATGAGCTCCAATCTAGAATTAGTCTTCCATAGTTCCATAGCTGTTTTTGGACTCATTTATCTTAACCTAATATAGACTTACAGTTGTTTACCTTACATCTATGTACCATATCTATCTATCTATCTATCTATCTATCTCTCTCTCTCTCTCTCTCTCTCTCTCTCTCTCTCTCTCTCTCTCACTCTCTCTCTCTCTCTCTCTCTCTCTATATATATATATATATATATATATATATATCCGTCACAGTGTAGCCCTCTTTGACGCCGGCGCACTTGATTTTGATGTGCGGTGCGTTCCTCTCCGGCAGAGCCAAGCCGGTATCAATTGAAGTAGTTTAAAGTCAAAGACTTTAAGTTTTAAAGCAACACTCACTCGTGTATTTCTGGAAGTTAAAGCGGCTTTATTTCATAAGCTGCCGTTCCCAACGCATTTCACCTGTCCAGCATGCTTGATCACGGGAGACACAACAATAGAGAAAAGACTATATTTATACTCAAGTCTACACAGTTACTTCCTGTTTTTAGCAATGCATTGTGGTATGTGTAGTTTTACAAAATAATTACAAAAATGTAAACTCCATCTTTTTGTAAGTTCTAATGCTCTGTGCTCAAAGTGTGTGTTAAAAAACAGTTTTCAGTCTTTTACGTGTTTGCCATCACACGTATTGCAGTATTATTCACAATTTTTTACAAATTTTGTTGCTCTTTATTTATTTCAAGCTCTCTGGTGAGCAAATTTCTTATTCTGTTTTCTTCTTCTTGATGTCATTTCAGACTAATTGTTTTTTACTTTTCAGCGACCATTCTCACTTCAATTAGGCTCTCTAGTGAGTAATTGAGTCTATGATTCATATTTTGAAAGCATAATTATATAAATTTTTCTTTTAAAGATGGACGTACAATTCTTCATTTTGATTCAACCCTCTCGGGTCCGGGATCCTGAAAGTCACGATGTGTCTAGTTTCTTTCTGTCGGAGGATTCTTCTGCGATCCCCTCCTCTATCCATAACTGGGATTTGGTCAAGTACACAGTATTTCAAAGTTTCCCAATTGCTCTCATGGAAAATTTCCATGTGTTTGGCAATGATGTTGGTTTTGTCTTTGTGAGTGATTGTGCGGGTATGTCCCAGGATCCGTTTTTTTACCTTAAAAATGGTGCTTCCGATACATCATTTTTGGCAGGGACATTCAACCTAGTAGACAACGAATGAGCTTTTACAAGTTAAATGCTGTTTTATTTTCCACTTTGTTCCTTTGTTGATTCGAATTTCTTTTTGCTGACTGGTAAGTCAGAGTCAGTTACCACCAGTACCAGTCAGCAAAAAGTTTGGGGCACAGGATAACTTTGAAACAAGGCCTCTTTCTGCACCTCTGTAGGTTCTTTCTTCATATCTACTGCGTCTTCATGCACCTTTCTTTGTCTTTCTGGACTTCTGTTGCCTCTTTCTGCATTTCTCTTGCTTCTTTCTGCGCCTTTCTTCCTCTTTCTGCACATGTCCTACCTCTGTAGCCACAGTTCCAAATCAGCATTTAAAAAAACTTTTGAAATTCACTGAAAAAAAACATAGGTTTCAGGGACATTATAGTTAGAAAGTAGCATTGAAAAAACCTTTGCAATTCACAGAAAAAAACATAGATTTCAGGGACATTATAGTTAGAAATCAGAATTTAAAAAACCTTTGAAAGTCACTGAAAAACCCATAGGTTTCAGGGATGTTATAGTTAGAAGTGAGCATTTAAACAACCTTAGAAATTCACTGAAAAAAACATAGGTTTCAGGAACGTTATAGTTAGTTGTATTGCGACTTATATAGCGCACGTATCACCCGAAGGTATCAAGGCGCTTGCTTAGGGAACCCGTCCTGGTATTCCCCTGTGAGATACCCCGGCAGGGTATCCACAAGGTGAAAGCCAGGCATCCCGCCGCGAGGGGCCGTAGTGGAGATTAAGCAAGCTATTGCCCAGAGTCGCAGAGTGTGACCCCGTGAGTTGAGTAGGCACCGGAGCGAGAATTGTCGAGTCCGTGGAATTTTTGGGCCCGAAACCCGCCGAGGCAGGGAATCGAACCCTGGTCCACGGCTGATCTCAGCTTCCGGGTCTGCCGCCTCTAACCACTGAGCCACGCTTCTCCACTTCTCCACTTCTCTCTCTAGTTGGACATTTCACTCGTACAAAACCAGAGAAATTCAGCCATTATAGTTACTTGAGGTAATTATAACTCGCTCTCCCGCAATGCACTGCTGATGACGTCACATATTACATCACTCATGGCATACATATATATATATGATCGGCGAAAGTTTGGATTCACACAGCTATAAAAAGAACTCTAATATGGCAAAACAACATCTGATTGTTACAAATAAGAAGTATCCTAAAATAATGGATTTTAAAGACATTAATTAATCTGGACATCTTGTGTATTTTGGAATAAAATTATGTTTTGGTGCAATGAGATAAAAAGAATTGAGCATTAAAGTTTGGGCAGGATGGCATGAAGTAATGCTTAACACAATTTTTGAAAATGAAGAAGAAGACAACATTTGAGAGTCTTTGTTTCATTTAATTGCTTCAACCAGAAAGTATAATGCAAATGGAAGTTGTAAAACATTGCAAATGTAAATATGTCCAGACTTTCTATGATTTTAATAGAAAAGGTGTCTTAGATAAAATTATAAAAACTTTATTAGATGTTGTGAATTGCCATAAATTATAGAGTCTGTTGTCTATGTCCATGAATACAATGACCATGTGACCCATGCTCTGGTATAAAGACATTGTAAATCTTAAATGGCTGCCCATGTGAACAAGGCAGGTGTGCCGAAACGCGTCATGCTATTAAAATAAAAATAACCCTGAATGGCTGATAACCTAATCTGCTCCTGTGTCGATGTTCAGTTTTGAGGAGAAAATCAGGTGTGGTTGGAGTTTGTTGCTGCGTTGCTGGAATAGCGGCAAAACTGACGCGACCTTGCTAAGGTGCATCCTCGATATTTCTAGCGAAGTTTGATCTTGTGTTCTACAGAATACTACGAGGAAGCCCCCGCGCGCCGTGTGGAGATTTGGACTGTGTACTGAGTTACGGGGGCTGTACGTATGAAGCTGCGAAAGCAGGGAGCCGCGGTGTGTCTCCGAGACTGAAGGTGAGGTCCCGTAGATGGAGGGCAGCGGGGAGAGGTGTCTGGGGTAACCAAAAAACCCAGCGGAGCAGAGCAGGAAGCCTAAATAAGAGTTACTGGCAGAATTTTGATGTGGTAGCAGCCAATCCTGCATAAAGTAAATATATTGAAATGGATACCTTGGTAAAGAGCAGGGAGGCGGGGGTGAACGCTGTCTTTGCCGAGGAGAGCGATGAGAGGACGGATCAAAAACCTGGAGTGGATCAGAGTGTGAGTGAATCAGGAAACAAAACGCAAATAATTAAAAAGAAATTGGAGAAACTACTTCGAAACGAAATTTACACGTGGTGGGAAATTAAGTCATTGGGCAAATATCTCGATGATGGAAGAATCCCGAGGGGGCTGAGAGTTTTAACAGCTCCTACATATGAAGATCCCGACCCCGAGATGCTCAGGGAATGGGCAGGAAATAACGCCAACGCATCGGAAAACATGCTTAAAATCTTGATAAAATATGTCACAAAAGATCGGGAAAAAATCTTAATAGAAATAGTGATGTTGAAATGGAAAAGTTCAATGGTGATCTTAAAGGGAGATTGGTTAAACATGAACAAACAATCACTGAAAGTAAAACAACTCAGTTTCAAAGAGACCTGCAAGATTACTTGTGTTGGCAAATCTATACCTTCGCACGCAGATTTGATGGAATAAGAAAACAAAGGTTATCTAAAGCAGCTGGTCCTCGAGCAAGAAAAACAGGGGCACAGGCAAAGGAAGGAGAATCATCAGAGGCAAGCTCAATAGCAATCTCAGATGTAGAAACAGAACTGGAAGATGGATCAAATCAAGCGAGAGATGTACTAAACCCACCATCTATAATCGAGGAGTTTGGTTTTTTACTACAGGGCCGGACTCAGAGTATAAGAATGAACTTTCCAAGTCACAAAAAAGAAAATGCAGGAAACGAAAAAACAGACGGGGCGGGCATGGAACTAAGGTCAGGAAGGCAGAAGAAGGAATTCTACCAAAGGCGGGGGTTGAAGAAATAAGCACCGACTCCAGTGTAATAAACTTGACGGACATGGTTCTGAGTGAGGAAGAAAATAGGATCCTATCATTGGGATTGACATTCTGCAAACGCACAAATTTTAATTATGTGCAAACACGAATAGATTTTTTAAAATTTATTCGAAAATTAAAATTGAAAAAATTCTTTAGCTACAAAGGGGAAGGCAATGAAGAAAATTGAGCAACAACATGCGATGATCCTGTTAATCTTGAAGTAGGTGACATGAATTGTTATTTGGTTGTCAACAATTGTATAGAGAAGGTGAGGGGGGGAGACGGAATGGGAACTTTGAGCCAGGCGGATAATCTGTTTTGCATGGATGTATTTGACAGGCCTGTCTCTGATTTTAAACAGAAGTCGACATTCACCCCCAATACCCCAAAAGATGCAATAGACATGTTTTCTGATGCAGTGATAAGGGATTTGAAAAGGCTATCAGAAACATCCTCTAAGGAGTTCTTGACAAAGGAATCAAATTTTGAAAAGAAGTATAATGATGCTATTCAAAAAATACAGGCGAGGCAAGATATAGTTGTAAGGCCGGCAGATAAAGGGGGGAACCTGGTTCTGTGGCCTTTAGAAGCATACAAAAAAGAGGCAATGTTACAACTAGGAGATAAGGAATGCTACCAGAAAGTACCTCAAAGTAACATGGAGGAAATAAAACATAAATATGTAAAAGACCTATTCAGATGGAGAGGCTTGGGGTTACTTAATCAATCAGAGTATGCCTTCCTTAAAGTAGAGAAACCGGTATTGCCCATCCTGTATTTGATACAGAAAATACATAAGAGCAGTGAGACACCCCCAGGACGGCCAATTATTTCCGCTATAGGGAGTTTATTTATATTGAAATCTATATTCTTGGATTCTTTTTTACAGCCATTTGTCAAAGAATTGCCAGCCTACAAACAGGATTCAAGAGATTTTAAGAATAGAATTGTGAATGTGAAATGGGAGGCGTCCTATCTGTGAATCACTTTAGATGCCGTCAGCTTATACACAAGCATTGACCACACAGATGGAATGAGAGCAATGAGACATTTCCTAACAGAAGGCCTATTAATCTGTATCAGCACACTAATATGCTGATGGAGACGTGTAGGGTATGCCTGACTAATAATCTTTTTATGTTTGGAGGAGAGACATATAAACAGATGAAAGGGACGGCAATGGGCACCTGCTTCGCCCCCAGCTATGCTAATTTGCATATGGGCTGGTGGGAAGAGCAGGTGCTCAAAGTCGAACATGGCAGAGACTGGCAAACAAAGTGATAAAATGGATCAGGTTCATAGATGACCTGTTTATCATATGAAAAGGATCGAGAGAGTCAGCACAAGAGTTTATAAATAATCTAAATGAGAATACTTTGAATTTGAGATTCACGGAAAGTATAAGTGCTGTTGAAGTGACATATCTCGATTTAGAAGTCTATATATCTGGCGGAGAAATCCACACACGAGCCTACAGGAAACCGACCGCAGGCAATACAGTGCTGTATGCAGCAAGTTTCCACCCTCCTAGATTAAAAATGAGTATTCCCTATGCATAGAATTTGAGGATGAAAAGAAACTGCAGTAATGCAGTCTCTTTAAATCAAGCTATGAATGATATGACAGACAGATTCCTACAGAGGGGCTACAAGATAGAAACTCTTAATCAGGCAAAAGAGAAAGTAATGGGAATCCCAAGAGAAGACTTATTGAAGCCAAGGAAAGACAAGGTTGCGTTAAAACAGAAAGATTCTAAATGCCAAATAAGAATGATCACGGGCTATAATGCATACCAAAAACAAGTAAAAGACAGTTGATGCAGACATTGGTATCTCGTGAAACAAGACCCAGTCCTACAAGAATAATTACCAAAACGACCTATGATTACATATAATAGAGCAAAATCCATGAGGGATGATCTATTTAAAACAGATCCAGAAGTCAAAAAGAAAAGTGGATGGCTAAATGTCAGTACGGGGTTCCATAAATGCTACAAGTGTAAAGCTTGTCAGCATGGGAGAAATGAGAAATCAGTAATTTCCCCTTTATTGAATAGCCCGTGGAACATAAGACTGCCTCTAAACTGCAAAAGTGAATTTGTAGTTTATGTTTTAAGATGTTCATGCCCTAAAATGTACATAGGGAGCACAATTCATATGGTACATGTTTGTGTTCTGCAGCTTTTACGAGCATTGAAAAATAATGACAAGAACTATGTAGTGGCGAGACATATCAATGAGATACATAAAGGCAATTGCAACGAGTTGGTGTATTTTGCAATAGATCAGGTCCCGAAAGATCAGAGAGGAGGGGATCGTGAGAAAAAGCTGAGAAAGTTAGAATCAAAATACATACTCCTGTTCAACATAAAGAGTCCCCATGGTTTGAATATAGAAGAGGATCTGCATGTTCATTTATTGTAGAGTATAATCCATTTCAATATGAGTTTTAAGTGTTTTTAATTACAATACCAGAGAGAATCCAAAAACAGACATGTTGAGAGCCATTTATACACATTTGAAGATTCAAAATAAGGTGGTGACTTTATATAGCTGGGAAAGAAAGAAATATATATATGTCAAGAAAATTGGTAAAAAAATGTGATAGTTATAATATGTGAAGCACTAGCACTTTATGAAATTAATGCAAATTTTTGCACAATGAGAGAAAAAGTACTGTAGCACTAGCACTTTCATTGAAAAATTATGCGTATTTTTGCACATAAATGTATTGTTGTTACTGTAATAGATTAGCACTTTATATGCCTAAAGCACTTTTTGATCCAAATCCATTTTTGCACTGTAAATTCTATTGATTTTTACTCGTGTATATATTTTAGAAAGGTTTTTTAGAAAGTTTTCTAGTTAAATAAAGTACATATATGTAACACAGCTAGCATATAAAAATACTTCATGTATATATTAATAATTGGTTCCCTATGAACATATCTTTTGACAGGTTGGCGAGTGAAGTATGATTGAATATTTCCTAAGTGATAAACATTAGGGCACTTGCCCAGTATTCCCTGATCGGCGAAAGTTTGGATTCACACAGCTTTAAAAAGAACTCAAATATGGCAAAACAACATCTGATTGTTACAAATAAGAAGTATCCTAAACTAATGGATTTTAAATACATTACTTAATCTGGACATTTTGTGTATTTTGGAATAAAATAATGTTTTGGTGCAATGAGATAAAAAGAATTGAGCATTAAAGGTTGGGCAGGATGGCATGAAGTAATGCTTTACACAATTTTAGAAAATGAATAAGAAGACAAAATTTGAGAGTCTTTGGTTCATTTAATTGCTTCAACCAGAAAGTATAGTGCAAATGGAAGTTGTAAAACATTGCAAATGTAAATATGTCCAGACTTTCTATGATTTTAATAGAAAGGGTGTCTTAGATAAAATTATAAAAACTTTATTAGATGTTGTGAATTACCATACATTAAAGAGTCTGTTGTCCATGTCCATGAATACAATGAAAATGTGACCCATGCTCTGGTATAAAGACATTGTAAATCTTAAATGGCTGCCCATGTGAACAAGGCAGGTGTGCCGAAACGCGTCATGTTATTAAAATAAACATAACCCTGAATGGCTGATAACCTAATCTGCTCCTGTGTCGGTGTTCAGTTTTGAAGAGAAAATCGGGTGTGGTTGGAGTTTGTTGCCTCGTTGCTGGAATAGCAGCGAAACTGACGCGACCTTGCTAAGGTGCATCCTCGATATTTCTAGCGTAGTTTGATCTCGTGTTCTACAGAACACTACGAGGAAGCCCCCCCGCGCCGTGTGGAGATTTGGACTGTGTACCGAGTTACGGGGGCTGTACGCGTGAAGCTGCGAAAGCAGGGTGCCGCGGTGTGTCTCCGAGACTGAAGGTGAGGTACCGTAGATGGAGGGCAGCGGGGAGAGGTGTCTGGGGTACCCAAAAAACCCAGCGGAGCAGAGCCGGAAGCCTAAATAGGAGTTACTGGCAGAATTTTGAAGTGGTAGCAGCCAATCCTGCATAAAGTAAATATATTGAAATGGATACCTTGGTAAAGAGCAGGGAGGCGGGGGTGAACGCTGTCTTTGCCGAGGAGAGCGATGAGAGGACGGATCCAAAACCTGTAGTGGATCGGAGTGTGAGTGAATCAGGAAACAAAATGCAAATAATTAAAAAGAAATTGGAGAAACTACTTTGAAACGAAATTTCCAAGTGGTGGGAAATTAAGTCATTGGGGAAATATCTCGATGTTGGAAGAATCCCGAGGGGGCTGAGAGTTTTAACAGCTCCTACATATGTAGATGCCGACCCCGAGATGCTCAGGGAATGGGCAGAAAATAATGCCAACGCATCGGAAAACATGCTTAAAATCTTGATAAAATATCCCACAAAATATCGGGAAAAAATCTTAATAGAAATAGATGCAATAGGGGATGAGCTGCGCGCAATCCTGGATGATGTTGAAATGGAAAAGTTCAATGGTGATCTTAAAGGGAGATTGGTTAAACATGAACAAACAATCACTGAAAGAAAAACAACTAAGTTTCAAAGTTACCTGCAAGATTACTTGTGTTGGCAAATCTATACCTTCGCACGCAGATTTGATGGAATAAGAAAACAAAGGTTATCTAAAGCAGCTGGTCCTCGAGCAAGAAAAACAGGGGCACAGGCAAAGGAAGGAGAATCATCAGAGGCAAGCTCAATAGCAATCTCAGATGTAGAAACAGAACTGGAAGATGGATCAAATCAAGCGAGAGATGTACTAAACCCACCATCTATAATCGAGGAGTTTGGTTTTTTACTACAGGACCGGACTCAGAGCATTAGAATGAACTTTCCAAGTCACAAAAAAGAAAATGCAGGAAACGAAAAAACAGACGGGGCGGGCATGGAACTAAGGTCAGGAAGGCAGAAGAAGGAATTCTACCAAAGGCAGGGGTGGAAGAAATAAGCACCGACTCCAGTGTAATAAACTTGACGGACATGGTTCTGAGTGAGGAAGGAAATAGGATCCTATCATTGGGATTGACATTCTGCAAACGCACAAATTTTAATTATGCGCAAACACGAATAGATTTTTTTTTAATTTATTCGAAAATTAAAATTGAAAAAATTCTTTAGCTACAAAGGGGAAGGCAATGAAGAAAAAGGAGCAACAACATGCGATGATCCTGTTAATCTTGAAGTAGGTGACATGGAATTGTTATTTGGTTGTCAACAATTGTATAGAGAAGGTGAGGGGGAGACGGAATGGGCACTTTGAGCAAGGCAGATAATCTGTTTTGCATGGATGTATTTGACAGGCCTGTCTCTGATTTTAAACAGAATTTGACATTCACCCCCAATACCCCAAAAGATGCAATAGACATGTTTTCTGATGCAGTGATAAGGGATTTGAAAAGGCTATCAGAAACATCGTCTAAGGAGTTCTTGACAAAGGAATCACATTTTGAAAAGAAGTATAATGATGCTATTCAAAAAATACAGGCGAGGCAAGATATAGTTGTAAGGCAGGCAGATAAAGGGGGGAACCTGGTTCTGTGTCCTTTAGAAGCATACAAAAAAGAGGCAATGTTACAACTAGGAGATAAGGAATGATACCAGAAAGTACCTCAAAGTAACATGGAGGAAATAAAACATAAATATGTAAAAGACCTATCCAGATGGAGAGGCTTGGGGTTACTTAGTCAATCAGAGTATGCCTTCCTTAAAGTAGAGAAACCGGTATTGCCCATCCTGTATTTGATACAGAAAATACATAAGAGCAGTGAGACACCCCCAGGACGGCCAATTATTTCCGCTATAGGGAGCTTATTTGAATTGACATCTAGATACTTGGATTCTTTTTTTACAGCCATTTGTCAACGAATTGCCAGCCTACAAACAGGATTCAAGAGATTTTAAGAATAAAATTGCGAATGTGAAATGGGAGGCGTCCTATCTGTTAATCACTTTAGATGTCGTCAGCTTATACACAAGCATTGACCACAGAGATGGAATGAGAGGAATGAGACATTTCCTAAACAGAAGGCATATTAATCTGTATCAGCATACTAATATGCTGATGGAGATGTGTAGGCTATGCCTGACTAATAATCTTTTTATCTTTGGAGGAGAGACATATAAACAGAAGAAAGGGACGGCTATGGGCACCTGCTTCGCCCCCAGCTATGCTAATTTGCATATTGGCTGGTGGGAAGAGCCGGTGCTCAAAGTCGAACATGGCAGAGACTGGCAAACAAAGTGATAAAATGGATCAGGTTCATAGATGACCTGTTTATCATATGGAAAGGATCGAGAGAGTCAGCACAAGAGTTTATCAATAATCTAAATGAGAATACTTTAAATTTGAGATTCACGAAAAGTATAAGTGCTGTTGAAGTGACATATCTAGATTTAGAATTCTATATATCTGGCTGAGAAATCCACACATGAGCCTACAGGAAACCGACCGCCGGCAATACAGTGCTGCATGCGGCAAGTTTCCACCCTCCTAGAATAAAAATGAGTATTCCCTATGCAGAGAATTTGAGGATGAAAAGAAACTGCAGTGATGCAGTCTCTTTAAATCAAGCTATGAATGATATGACAGACAGATTCCTACAGAGGGGCTACAAGATAGAAACTCTAAATCAGGCAAAAGAGAAAGTAATGGGAATCCCAAGAGAAGACTTATTGAAGCCAAGGAAAGACAAGGTTGCGTTAAAACAGAGACATTCTAAATGCCAAATAAGAATGATCACGGGCTATAATGCATACCAAAAACAAGTAAGAGACAGTTTATGCAGACATTGGTATCTCGTGAAACAAGACCCAGTCCTACAAGAACAATTACCAAAACGACCTATGATTACATATAATAGAGCAAAATCCATGAGGGATGATCTATTTAAAACAGATCCAGAAGTAAAGAAGAAAAGTGGATGGCTAAAAGTCAGTACGGGGTTCCATAAATGCTACAAATGTAAAGCTTGTCAGCATGGGAGAAATGAGAAATCAGTCATTTCCCCTTTATTGAATAGCCCGTGGAACATAAGACTGCCTCTAAACTGCAAAAGTGAATATGTAGTTTATGTTTTAAGATGTTCATGCCCTAAAATGTACATAGGGAGCACAATTCATATGGTACATGTTCGTGTTCTGCAGCTTTTACGAGCAGTGAAAAATAATGACAAGATATATGTAGTGGCGAGACATATCAATGAGATACATAAAGGCAATTGCAACGAGTTGGTGTATTTTGCAATAGATCAGGTCCCGAAAGATCAGAGAGGAGGGGATTGTGAGAAAAGGTGAGAAAGTTAGAATCAAAATACATACTCCTGTTCAACACAAAGAGTCCCCATGGTTTGAATATAGAAGAGGATCTGCATGTTCATTTATTGTAGAGTATAATCCATTTCAATATGAGTTTTAAGTGTTTTTAATTACAATACCAGAGAGAATCCAAAAACAGACATGTTGAGAGCCATTTATACATATTTAAAGATTCAAAATAAGGTGGTGACTTTATATAGCTGTGAAAGAAAGAAATACATATATGTCAAGAAAATTGGTAAAAAAATGTGATAGGTATAATATGTGAAGCACTAGCACTTTATGAAATTAATGCAAATTTTTGCACAATGAGAGAAAAAGTACTGTAGCACTAGCACTTTCATTGAAAAAATATGCGTAGTTTTGCACATAAATGTATTGTTGTTACTGTAATAGATTAGCACTTTATATGCCTAAAGCACTTTTTGATCCAAATGCATTTTTGCACGGTAAATTCTATTGTTTTTACTCGTGTATATATTTTAGAAAGGTTTTTTAGAAAGTTTTCTAGTTAAATAAAGTAAACATATGTAACACAGCTAGCATATAAAAATACTTCATGTATATATTACTAATTGGTTCCCTATGAACATATCTTTTGACAGGTTGGCGAGTGAAGTATGATTGAATATTTCCTAAGTGATAAAAATTAGGGCACTTGCCCAGTATTCCCTGATCGGCGAAAGTTTGGATTCACACAGCTTTAAAAAGAACTCAAATATGCAAAACAACATCTGATTGTTACAAATAAGAAGTATCCTAAAATAATGGATTTTAAAGACATTACTTAATCTGGACATCTTGTGTATTTTGGAATAAAATAATGTTTTGGTGCAATGAGATAAAAAGAATTGAGCATTAAAGGTTGGGCAGGATGGCATGAAGTAATGCTTAACACAATTTTAGAAAATGAATAAGAAGTCAAAATTTGAGAGTCTTTGTTTCATTTAATTGCTTCAACCAGAAAGTATAATGCAAATGGAAGCTGTAAAACATTGCAAATGTAAATATGTCCAGACTTTCTATGATTTTAATAGAAAAGGTGTCTTAGATAAAAATACAAAAACTTTATTAGATGTTGTGAATTGCCATAAATCCATAAATTAAAGAGTCTGTTGTCCATGTCCATGAATACAATGACCATGTGACCCATGCTCTGGTATAAAGACGTTGTAAATTTTAAATGGCTTCCCATGTGAACAAGGCAGGTGTGCCGAAACGCATCATGCTATTAAAATAAAAATAACCCTGAATGGCTGATAACCTAATCTGCTCCTGTGTCGGTGTCCAGTTTGGAGGAGCAAAGCGGGTGTGGTTGGAGTTTGTTGCCGCGTTGCTGGAATAGCAGCGAAACTGACGCGACCTTGCTAAGGTGCATCCTCGATATTTCTAGCGAAGTTTGATCTCGTGTTCTACAGAACACTACGAGGAAGCCCCCCCCCCGCGCCGTGTGGAGATTTGGACTGTGTACCGAGTTACGGGGGCCGTACGCGTGAAGCTGCGAAAGCAGGGAGCCACGGTGTGTCTCCGAGACAGAAGGTGAGGTCCCATAGACGGAGGGCAGCGGGGAGAGGTGTCTGGGGTAACCAAAACCCAGCGGAGCAAAGCAGGAAGCCTAAATAAGAGTTACTGGCAGGATTTTGATGTGGTAGCAGCCAATCCTGCATAAAGTAAATATTTTGAAATGGATACCTTGGTAAAGAGCAGGGAGGCGGCGGCGAACACTGTCTTTGCCGAGGAGAGCGATGAGAGGACGGATCCAAAACCTGGAGTGGATCGGAGTGTGAGTGAATCAGGAAACAAAACGCAAAGAATTAAAAAGAAATTGGAGAGACAACTTCGAAACGAAATTTCCAAGTGGTGGGAAATTAAGTCATTGGGGAAATATCTCGATGTTGGAAGAATCCCGAAGGGGCTGAGAGTTTTAACAGCTCCTACATATGAAGATCCCGACCCCGAGATGCTCAGGGAATAGGCAGAAAATAACGCCAACGCATCGGAAAACATTCTTAAAATCTTGATAAAATATGCCGCAAAAGATCAGGAAAAAATCTTAATAGAAATAGATGCAATGGAGGATGAGCTGCGCGCAATCCTGGGTGATGTTGAAATGTAAAATTTCAATGGTGATCTTAAAGGGAGATTCGTTAAACATGAACAAACAATCACTGAAAGAAAAACAACTAAGTTTCAAAGAGACCGGCAAGATTACATGTGTGGGCAAATCTATACCTTCGCACGCAGATTTGATGGAATAAGAAAACAAAGGTTATCTAAAGCAGCTGGCCCTCGAGCAAGAAAAACAGGGGCACAGGCAAAGTAAGGAGAAACATCAGAGGCAAGCTCAATAGCAAGCTCAGATGTAGAAACAGAACCGGAAGATGGATCAAATCAAGCGAGAGATGTACTAAACCCATCATCTATAATCGAGGAGTTTGTTTTTTTACTACAGGACTGGACTCAGAGCATATGAATGAACTTTCCAAATTACAAAAAAGAAAATGCAGGAAACGAAAAAACAGACGGGACCAAGGTCAGGAAGGCAGAAGAAGGAATTCTACAAAGGCGGGGGTGGAAGAAATAAGCACAGACTCCAGTGTAATAAACTTGACGGACATGGTTCTGAGTGAGGAAGAAAATAGGATCCTATCATCGGGATTGACATTCTGCAAACGCACGAATTTTAATAATGCGCAAACAAGAATAGATTTTTTTTAATTTATTCAAAAATTTAAATTAAAAAAATTCATTAGCAACAAAGGGGAAGGCAATAAAGAAAAAGGAGCAACAACATGCGATGATCCTGTTAATCCTGAAGTAGGTGACATGGAATTGTTATTTGATTGTCAACAATTGTATAGAGAAGGTGAGGGGGGAGACGGAATGGGAACTTTGAGCCAGGCGCATAATCTGTTTTGCATGGATGTATTTGACAGGCCTGTCTCTGATTTTAAACAGAAGTCGACATTCACCCCCAATACCCCAAAAGATCCAATAGACATGTTTTCTGATGCAGTGATAAGGGATTTGAAAAGGCTCTCAGAAACATCCTCTAAGGAGTTCTTGACAAAGGAATCACATTTTGAAAAGAAGTATATGATGCTATTCAAAAAAATACAGGCGAGGCAAGATATAGTTGTAAGGCAGGCAGATAAAGGGGGGATCCTGGTTCTGTGGCCTTTAGAAGCGTACAAAAAAGAGGCAATGTTACAACTAGGAGATAAGTAATGCTACCAGAAAGTACCTCAAAGTAACATGGAGGAAATAAAACATAAATATGTAAAAGACCTATACAGAAGGAGAGGCTTGGGGTTACTTAGTCAATCATAGTATGCCTTCCTTAAAGTAGAGAAACCGGTATTGCCCATCCTGTATTTGATACAGAAAATACATAAGAACAGTGAGACACCCCCAGGCTGGCCAATTATTTCCGCTATAGGGAGTTTATTTGAATTGACATCTAGATACTTGGATTCTTTTTTTACAGCCATTTGTCAAAGAATTGCCAGCCTACAAACAGGATTCAAGAGATTTTTAGAATAAAATTGCGAATGTTAAATGGGAGGCGTCCTATCTGTTAATCACTTTAGATGTCGTCAGCTTATACACAAGCATTGACCACAGAGATGGAATGAGAGCAATGAGACATTTCCTAAACAGAAGGCCTATTAATCTGTATCAGTAATCTGTATATGCTGATGGAGATGTGTAGGCTATGCCTGACTAATAATCTTTTTATCTTTGGAGGAGAGACATATAAACAGATGAAAGGGACGGCGATGGGCACCTGCTTCGCCCCCAGCTATGCTAATTTGCATATGGGCTGGTGGGAAGAGCAGGTGCTCAAAGTCGAACATGGCAGAGACTTGCAAACAAAGTGATAAAATGGATCAGGTTCATAGATGACCTGTTTATCATATGGAAAGGATCGAGAGAGTCAGCACAAGAGTTTATCAATAATCTAAATGAGAATACTTTGAATTTGAGATTCACGGAAAGTATAAGTGCTGTTGAAGTGACATATCTCAATTTAGAAGTCTATATATCTGGCGGAGAAATCCACACACGAGCCTACAGGAAACCGACCGCCGGCAATACAGTGCTGCATGCGGCAAGTTTCCACCCTCCTAGATTAAAAATGAGTATTCCCTATGCAGAGAATTTGAGGATGAAAAGAAACTGCAGTGATGCGGTCTCTTTAAATCAAGCTATGAATGATATGACAGACAGATTCCTACAGAGAAGCTACAAGATAGAAACTCTTAATCAGGCAAAAGAGAAAGTAATGGGAATCCCAAGAGAAGACTTATTGAAGCCAAAGAAAGACATGGTTGTGTTAAAACAGAAAGATTCTAAATGCCACATAAGAATGATCACAGGCTATAATGCATACCAAAAACAAGTAAGAGACAGTTTAAGCAGACATTGGTATCTCGTGAAACAAGACCCAGTCCTACAAGAACAATCACCAAAACGACCTATGATTACATGTAATAGAGCAAAATCCATGAGGGATGATCTATTTAAAACAGATCCAGAAGTAAAGAAGAAAAGTGGATAGCTAAAAGTCAGTATGGGGTTCCATAAATGCTACAAGTGTAAAGCTTGTCAGCATGGGAGAAATGAGAAATCAGTAATTTCCCCTTTATTGAATAGCCCGTGGAACATAAGACTGCCTCTAAACTGCAAAAGTGAATTTATAGTTTATGTTTTAAGATGTTCAAGCCGTAAAATATACATAGGGAGCACAATTCATATGGTACATGTTCGTGTTCTGCAGCTTTTACCAGCAGTGAAAAATAATGACAAGAACTATGTAGTGGCGAGACATATCAATGAGATACATAAAGGCAATTGCAACGAGTTGGTGTATTTTGCAATAGATCAGGTCCCGAAAGATCAGAGAGGAGAGGATCATGAGAAAAAGCTGAGAAAGTTAGAATCAAAATACATACTCCTGTTCAACACAAAGAGTCCCCATGGTTTGAATATAGAAGAGGATCTGCATGTTCATTTATTTGCAGAGTATAATCCATTTCAATATGACTTTTAAGTGTTTTTAATTACAATACCAGAGAGAATCCAAAAACAGACATGTTGAGAGCAATTTATACATATTTGAAGATTAAAAATAAGGTGGTGACTTTATATAGCTGTGAAAGAAAGAAATATATATGTGTCAAGAAAATTGGTAAAAAATGTGATAGGTATAATATGTGAAGCACTAGCACTTTATGAAATTAATGCAAATTTTTGCACAATGAGATAAAAAGTACTGTAGTACTAGCACTTTCATTGAAAAAGTATGCATATTTTTGCACATAAATGTATTGATGTTACAGTAATAGATTAGCACTTTATATGCCTAAAGCACTTATTGATCCAAATGCATTTTTGCACAGTAAATTCTATTGTTTTTACTCGTGTATATATTTTAGAAAGGTTTTTTAGAAAGTTTTCTAGTTAAATAAAGTAAATATATGTAACACAGCGAGCATATAAAAATACTTCATGTATATATTAATAATTGGTTCCCTATGAACATATCTTTTGACAGGTTGGCGAGTGAAGTATGATTGAATATTTCCTAAGTGATAAACATTAGGGCACTTGCCCAGTATTCCCTGATCGGCGAAAGTTTGGATTCACACAGCTATAAAAATAACTCAAATATTGCAAAACAACATCTGATTGTTACAAATAAGAAGTATCCTAAAATAATGGATTTTAAAGACATTAATTAGTCTGGACATCTTGTGTATTTTGGAATAAAATAATGTTTTGGTGCAATGAGATAAAAAGAATTGAGCATTGAAGGTTGGGCAGGATGGCATGAAGTAATGCTTAACACAATTTTAGAAAATGAATAAGAAGACAACATTTCAGTCTTTGTTTCATTTAATTGCTTCAACCAGAAAGTATAATGCAAATGGAAGTTGTAAAACATTGCAAATGTAAATATGTCCAGACTTTCTATGATTTTAATAGAAAAGGTGTCTTAGATAAAATTACAAAAACTTTATTAGATGTTGTGAATTGCCATAAAGTAAAGAGTCTGTTGTCCATGTTCATGAGTACAATGACAATGTAACCCATGCTCTGGTATAAAGACTTTGTAAATTTTAAATGGCTGCCCATGTGAACAAGGCAGGTGTGCCGAAACGTGTCATGCTAATAAAATAAAAATAACCCTGAATGGCTGATAACCTAGTCTGCTCCTGTGTCGGTGTCCGGTTTTTGAGGAGAAAATCGGGTGTGGTTGGAATATATATATTCTATCAGTTTTTTACCCCCCACACTACCGGCCCAGCAGCATGATCATGTTGCATGCTGGGAGTTGGAGTTTACTTATTCTCACGTGATCTCCAACAGGTGAGTTAACTCTACTAGGGGAGGAGTCCAGTGTCGCCCGCAGTATTCAGCGAAGCAGGATTGAGGAAACCATTGCGAGACTTTCTGTTGGTGCAGGGCACTGAAGAAGGCAACAGACAAGCCAAAGTGCATTTGCCGCCATCAACTTGAGCATCTGTGTAATAAAGAGCTTCCAAAGGATTCCCCTCTGGCCTCCGCTCTTTCTTTTCGAGGGAAGTGGTTCTTTCATATTTTCCGCGCCAAGCCAGGAGCGCGGTACGGATGGCCCTGCTGACAAAGTGACCCAGACAAGACTGGCAAACGCACTGCCTGCAGTGAACATTTTGCTCGAGGGATTGAGAAATCTGGAGTCCGCCAAAGTGACAGGGGAAGTAGTGCGGTGGGTGGTATTTTACCCCCGTCAGGACGTTGTGTGGCTACACGGCTGTCCCCGCACATAAGATTTCCCGTCTACTTGACCCAGCAGCCCGAGGTGACCCGAGGAGGCACTTTGTGACTTGGGTGCATCAAAAGAAGTCGAACCATTTCAATCTGCAAAGGACACTGGAGAAGATTCTATCAGTTTTTTCCCCCCACACCACCGGCCCAGCAGCATGATCATGTTGCATGCTGAGAGTTGGAGTTTACTTATTCTCACGTGATCTCCAACAGGTGAGTTAACTCTACTAGGGGAGGAGTCCAGTGTCGCCCGCAGTATTCAGCGAAGCAGGATTGAGGAAACCATTGCGAGACTTTCTGTTGGTGCAGGGCACTGAAGAAGGCAACAGACAAGCCAAAGTGCATTTGCCGCCATCAACTTGAGCATCTGTGTAATAAAGAGCTTCCAAAGGATTCCCCTCTGGCCTCCGCTCTTTCTTTTCGAGGGAAGTGGTTCTTTCATATTTTCCGCGCCAAGCCAGGAGCGCGGTACGGATGGCCCTGCTGACAAAGTGACCCAGACAAGACTGGCAAACGCACTGCCTGCAGTGAACCTTTTGCTCGAGGGATTGAGAAATCTGGAGTCCACCAAAGTGACAGGGGAAGTAGTGCGGTGGGTGGTATTTTACCCCCGTCAGGACGTTGTGTGGCTACACGGCTGTCCCCGCACATAAGATTTCCCGTCTACTTGACCCAGCAGCCCGAGGTGACCCGAGGAGGCACTTTGTGACTTGGGTGCATCAAAAGAAGTCGAACCATTTCAATCTGCAAAGGACACTGGAGAAGATTCTATCAGTTTTTTCCCCCCACACCACCGGCCCAGCAGCATGATCATGTTGCATGCTGGGAGTTGGAGTTTACTTATTCTCACGTGATCTCCCACAGGTGAGTTAAATCTACTAGGGGAGGAGTCCAGTGTCGCCCGCAGTATTCAGCGAAGCAGGATTGAGGACACCATTGCGAGACTTTCTGTTGGTGAAGGGCACTGAAGAAGGCAGCAGACAAGTCGAAATGCATTTGCCACCATCAACTTGAGCATCTGTGTAATAAAGAGCTTCCAAAGGATTCCCCTCTGGCCTCCGCTCTTTCTTTTGCGATGGAAGTGGTTCTTTCGTATATATATATATATATATATATATATATATATATATATATATATATATATATATATATATATATATATTTATATATATATTCCATGAGTGATGTAATATGTGATGTCATCAGCAGTGTATTGCGGGAGAGCGAGTATGTATATATATACATATATATATTGCACTCTGGGTTTGTGGATTTGCTTGAGTGCTTCCTGATCATCAGTGGTGCACGGTGGAGGCGATACCACAAACGCCTCTTTGAAATGCAAAACATCCCTCTCTCCATTTAGAGAAAGCCTGCACTCGAGTTTCTGGGATAATTAAAAGGCAGGTCTTTATAAAAAATTGGAACACGTCTCGACTGTTACCACGGCCTTTGTCTACCATAAAGTGCACTTTATGGTTGACAAAGGCTGTGCAGGCAGTGCTATCTATTTACAAAAAAGAAATTTGATTCCTCTTAATTTAAAATCTTTTAGAATTAAAGATCAATCTATCAGGTTCTGAATCTAGGCCAAACCATACTTTTTATCATCTTCTGTGCTAAAGGAAACGTGAGTTCTGAATCCGAAGCATTATAATTGCTAAATTGCAGTGTCTGAATTTGGGATATTTTAAAGGGTCAGGAGCTGACTCAGTCTTCATACATTCTTTCCTTTGGCACACACTTTGCACAGCTGGTATCTTTGCTTCAACATTAGCAGTAGAGAAGGGCTCTGGCAGAGTCTGTGTGTCACATGGGCCACAGTTCGTTAGCTTGGAGAAGAAAAGTCTGGACATGAGATGAATAAACTGGGCATGTGATGTTCTGCCTTTTTCAGCTTGAGTCTCTCAGCTTGGGGGGAGGCGGAGGTTAGTCATATAATCTCAGAATTGGTGCGATCAAGTGCAGGTGGAAAGGCTCTCGAGCCTTGTAATGATGTTGCCACTCAGTTGGTCTTGGTCTGGGGGTGATCACTAGCGGACAGGGAGCCCCATGCCCCTCCTGCGATGTTTGACCTTCATTGTCCTTGATCTGTGGTGCTAGAAGACAGGTGCGTGGGTCTCACAGGAAGAGCCAGAGCTTGTGATGATGCAGTGTATAGGAATCAGTGGTGAAGTACACACAGCGTACAGCTGTTCTAGCAACAATGGCAAACTCTTGTGGGGGAGTGTACATCACTGAGATGTGCTGAGTGAAAAGTGGCCAACCCCAAGGGCTTCTCATCTTTCTACAGATCCTCGTCACAACACCGCAGTATAAATCTTGGGATGGGCTGGGCAGCAGTCTCAGCTCTCTCATCTGTGCAGTCTCTAACACAAAAGGCTTCTCACAGCAGAAAATTAATTATCTGGACTCGGGCTCTGAGCTAAATTATAGCCGTTCTCTGCATGCAAACCCTCCTTCTCTCGCTAGGTTTCAGAAGCAGCAAATTACTCTCCTCATTCCTGGAGTACATATCCTTCTTCTTAAGGGGAGACTGTCAAAGTTTCCTGTCCCTGGGATTAGGCCTTTTCTGAATACAGAGCTCTTTAAAGTCAAAGGAGAACAGTGAATAATCCTAAATAGCTTATGATTTATAAGGTTTTGCACTGCAATGTGTCATAATAGAACAGTAGAAGTACATAGCATAGTAGGTGAACGTTGATGAACATTGAACCAGGATGAGAGTACAAGACGACTGAAATTAGCGCTAATTGAGGAAGTGAGCTGCGAATAGAAACTGACACATGAATGTAAAACGACAAAAATGTTCACAAAATACATAACAAATACAGATGGGCCTATACACAAAAAAGCATAACTACAGAAGCTTGCATACTTACAATAGGTACAGGCTGGGAGAGGTTGCAGTCAACCCTGGCCTGCTAGTGCAAGAAGATAAAACCTTGGAAAGAAGGAAATGGCCTTAAAGGTAGACGCAAGTGTGTTCTAACTAGCAAAGTAGGCTGAAGGACTAGAATTCATGGGAAACGGCCATTAAAACGAAGCCTTTACAACGAAATCGTTAACCACGCATGCAGTGCAACGCATGCGTGGTTAACACGAAAGCCTTTACCACGCATACCTTTACTACGAGGTTTGTAGTAAAGGTATATGTGGTAAAGGTAAAAAGTAAAAAAGGGGGGGCTTGGGGGGGTCTCCCCCCAAAAAAGAAACTCACCTGAAGTCACGTCGGGTATCAGCGTCGTTTAAGAGAAAACCGAAAATAAACTTCCGCTTTCTCTTAACGACGTATGACGTCACCACGCTAGTAATTGTGGTAAATGTTATGCGTGGTAAACGAATTCCGTTGTAACGCATGCGTGGTAAAGGCATGCGTTGCAACGGAATTCGTTGTAACGTCATATATTCGAATCCATATGTAGCACAAGGTGATTTGGATGAAGAAGGACTTTGGTTGGCAGGTAAGGTCGTAGGTAGGGTTATTGTAGGCCAAAGTGGTAGAAAAGTGGTCACCTGCTAAGACATGTGTAACTTTGAATACAAGAGTTAGTAGGTTGTATGTTTCTGTAGGTTTTGAACATGCTGTCGTGGGGCATTCATGAAGGTATGACTCTATAACTAATGTCCTGAATCCTGATACATCATGAATGCCACACTTGTGGCTAAAAGTTGAGTTGCCACAAGAGGCAGTCAATGGATATCAATTTGTGGGATGATACAGGATGATGTAATTGCCTCACACATCATTACAGGGCGGGAAAATCCAGTGATGGATAGGGCAGGGCTACCGCGACTGTGGCCCGGCGGTCCTTTGGCAGATGCTGAAAGGTTTATGCTGGCAGATTCAGGAGAAGCTCCTCCAGCGGATCCCCGTGGTTCTCCAACCTCTAAATGGGGCACGGCAACCACAAGTTTGGCAGACGGGGCATCGCGATTTTTAAGCAGCTAGCCAGAATCCTCTGGAAAAACTAGCTCTGTTCTTTCAATCACAATGATATAAGTGAAACCTAACGCTAGTTACTTTAAAACCTGAGATTTTAAACAAAGCCTTTCACTGAAAAAGTGAGGAGCATTTAATCTACTAGAGCAAAAGCTTTCGATAGCATTTGAAAGAGTGGAACACTGTGAACCAGTGACTCTTTCACATTCGTACTTGTTTCTACAAATTTAGCAAAGTTTGTCAAGTTCACATATCTTGCTATGTTTAAAAACAGCATGTGAAAAACATCTATAATTTGCACAATTTGGGTTTGAAACATACATCAGAATATACATTTGGCAATGTGTTTTTTTTATTTATGACTGTCAAACATACACATATGGAAATGATGTTTCTCTGCCAGTGATGTGCTCAAAACGTGCAACTTGGAGAGTCAAAGTTTTGCACTTCATCCAATTTTACAAGCACAATTGTAACTCCCCCACCACTCCACAATGAGAACGGGCATTGGCAATGCCAATAGGTATGGTTTTAAAGGAATATTGTATATAGTTTGAAGCATTACAAGTAAATATCATGGTAATAGTATGTTTTTGTGTGGAAGCAAAGAACTGTAGAATCATACTGGTTAAGATTAAAAGGTCAGGTGACAGTAGAACTTGCAAGCAAGACTTAAACATCTATCTATGTAGGTTAATAACTGCCCAACTCCCATCTATGCTGCTCCCAGAGAAAACACCATACATTTTCTAGTTATCAAAAACACTTTATGGCTCTTCAGTGTCATGTGTATGACCCTAAACGTTTAATCTCAGGCAGCTGAATAAATAAACAAAATGATCACAGCTGCGTGTAGGGCAACACTTTTTTGAGTAAGCACACAACTTCTGCCCAATCAAAACATGTACTCCTGACTCCCAATAGGTGGGCCCAGCCAAAGACCTTCTTTTGTGATCCTCACATAATTGTCTGGCGTCAGCTGAGTTATCAAGCAAGACCCTAAAAGTGACCCATTAAAGGAGTCACGTCAGCTGCCTAACAAAAGAAAAGTGGATTTTTAATATTAAAAAGTTTTGTTCATAAATTTCTACAAGTTATCAACGGATTTGTGAGGGATGCAACGTGATAACATTTTGCAGTTGCACACAACGCTGAACAACGCAATGTTACGCTGCTTGTGGACCTGTACAATGTACAGTAAACAGACGCTACCTTTTATATCGCATCTCGCGTGAGGACCTTAGTACCCCCGTGACTTCCCCTCTGGTGCGCATCACTGACACCGGGCTGGAAGTCGTCACACAGTCGGCAGGCGCGCGGTCAGTCGATGAGCAACGCACTGTTTAGAAGAGGCCATTACAGAGCAGACGAGGAATGTTGGAAGAACAAAGATATACACGCGAGTACAATCCTTCTGTTTGTATAAAATCTTCTGTTTGCTGCCGTGTGTGGAGAGGGTCATGCTGCATTTCCCCTGGTGATGGCAGAGTCCCTGTCAGAGAGTGTGAGTGGTTCCGCTCAACCCGCACGAGGACGGCAGCTCGGCCGGGCCTGGTTAGCAGTCACACTGAAGCTGTTAAAACGGGCTCCGTAGGAAGCAGGCGGCCATAAAACAGACTTTCAGCCTGGAATGGAAGACTCTGGCAGCCGAGAAGTCAAAATGTTCATTTTCTGCACATAAAAAAGTGACCTTCCACTCATTGGATTGACCTCGGGATTAATTAGGAAGTCATAACCACCAGGAGTGAGTCATGGAAAACTACAACCGTGGGCTTCCCCCACGGATCTTTAACATTTGGGTTTCATTACCTCAGTCAGCTTTAATTGCTTCAGCTCCCCCGCCAGCCTCCTCCACAGGGGACACAAAGGGCTTGACAGCGACCACCAGACTGAACAGTAACACGAAAGTAATCTCCAGGGCGACCCCAGCCTGCAAAGTTCATGCGTGTGCACCAATGGTGTACCAGTTCGAGGGAGGTGGGGATTGGATATGTTCAAAGCAAATAAATAGGGCAGTTGCATTGTTCTGGAGCGAGATCAGTTTTGGCACAGTTGAAGGCCCCACCGCGACAACTTCAGCATGCGTGTGTCTGTGTGAGTGTGTGAGAGAGAGGGAGAAAGAGACAGAAAGGTTTCATTCACAGACGCCAGTGTATATTTTTGTACGTATTTATTATATTTTTTAGGTCTGTTTTGACAGCACATATGACAATTACAAATTCTTTAAAATATGCATAGGGGTCGCTTATGCTCTGTCTGGAGGATGTTTTTTCTCACATCATGCTAATGTCTGCTGCATCTCTCCACTCCCTATGGAATTCTTGCATTACAGAGCAGGACGGAAACTTTACATCTCAGAAGTGAACTAAATAATCTCATATCAAATCTCATATCAAATTCTTTATCTCATCGATGTATAATCTACAGAAAGCAATTGTTTTTTGTTTTGTATTCTCACTTTAACAGTTGTGTACAATGGTTTAAGCAAGCCGGGCTGAAGACGGCTGGAATGCCAGAAACCGGTCTTCGGAAGCTTGTTTCCGGTCCAGGGAAGACGTGGCTTGGCAGTTCGGGCTGGACTGTTCCCATGAGGCAGAGGGCAGACTGATTTGCAAATAGCCATGTCTGAACTGGGGTGACAGAGTGGGCTAAAGAACGGTGATGGATTAAACCCAGATCTTTTGACTGGGTGTGAGTGTTTGATTGATTCAGATGCTCCGTCGATCACCACCCCCTTTTGTACCGCTTTTGGCCACCATAAGTGTGGCAGGGTATGCTCAGACGTGAGTCCCTTGCTCACTTTACCACTGGATTCAAGCAAGCGGGGCTGAAGACGGCTGGAATGCCAGAAACCGGTCCTCGGAAGCTTGTTTCCGGTCCAGGGAAGACATGGCTTGGCAGTTCGGGCTGGACTGTTCCCATGAGGCACAGGGTCAGACTGATTTGCAAATAGCCATGTCTGAACTGGGGTGGCAGAGTGGGCTAAAGAACGGTGATGGATTAAACCCAGATCATTTGACTGGGTGTGAGTATTTGATTGATTCAGATGCTCCGTCCATCACCACCCCCTTTTGTACCATGTACAATGGTTTAGTCAAGACTGAAGATGCAAACTGCACCTATTGTTTTTGCCAATGCAAATTTATAGTGGTAGCATATTGTGTGGGTACCAGTTCACGATAATGGGCCGACTGAACGACGCACTGTGATGAAAAGAAAGTATGTGGTTACCTACTCTTATTGGCCGTTACTTCTTCACTGCCAAAAGGTGTGTCTGTGTGGGTAGGAAAGATTCATAGAAGTGTACAGGTCAATCTCCTCTGTTAGTGGGTGGGAGGTCGGAGGTTGGTTGTTGCCTTTGAAATGTCTAACATTGGCGTGAACGAGCACGGGCATCCTGTGTAAAACGTGTAGACCACTTGATCCACAGAAAACTTTAGATCACCAAGAGCAACGTTCTGGATTACAGCAAGTGATCCCAAAGTTCAGGTCGTGCGGGTTGCCAAGTAAAATCTGAAGCCATAACCTTGTTTTGCATCACCAGTTAATTACAACCTATTCTGCAACACGATGAATGATGGTGCGAGAGCTCAATGGAACAACCACTCATTCTCAGCGGAATTTTACTACGAAACAACTTACTTAAAATGAAAGTATGCCATCAGAAAGCAAGTGTCTGCCCTGCATTCAGATTGTTACTTTGGGTTCTGTGTTAACGACACCTTTGGCAGACATCCTAATAACACGGATAATCTCATGTATCTCTGCAGACAAATAACAGTATGAATATTACAAGTACCTTAACTATTAGGGAAACTGCTCAACTTAATTTTCCTCCCCACACTCAGTGTTTTCTACTTGACAACACCCCAGAATGTTACAGTGCATAGTAAATTAGAACACAAATACAATCAATGCCATCATTGATGACATCACTAATTACATCACCATTTAGTAGACCGATAAGTGGCTGAATGTGCAAAGAATCCATACAGTTGCATGCAAGTAGACATATATTGCTAATGAAGAAGCAAACAGGTCCTACTGGGCAAATGTGAAAGCAGCTTCCAAAGGTTTATTCACCGGCCATTGTGTCAGAGAAATAATGGCGGGTGTTAAGAACTACTTAGGTCTACCTCGGTAGCTGCCGAATAAAACACCATGTACTGCGCCAACTCACCAGCGACCAGTCATGCAATATGGTGCTCACACCCTGGACAGCTACTACTTAATAACGTGAGAATGTGCCCCCTATAGTGCAGTCTCATATGCACAGTCCCTCAATTGGGCAGGTATCTGAAAATAATCCATATATGATCCTCCAATCCCAGACTGCATTAAAAGGACAGCAGGATGAAAGAGAGGCCACAGTACCAGAATGCAAGTTATAATTCAATGGGTCGTGAATAATGGCCAAAAGATTACATAACAATTTCATATAAAGAGTCATGTCTGCATCGAATACTGACTTCCTGTGAGCTATGAAAGTGTAACAAATCGAAAAATGCAAGTAGTGCGGTTGCACGACTGTCGGTCAGTGATCCATCATGTAATCACGGATTTCTTCAATGACATTGTTGTCCATGTCGTACCTCATGCCATAATTGACATCATCAACAATGTGCTATGTGAAGGCGAGGCAGTGAAGTGACTGAGTCTGACTCAGCCTTAGAGGTCTTTCAGACAGAATGATCATGTAATAGACCCACCTCGGGCCTTCTGGCCTATCGGAGGAGAGGTTAATGTGGAGCAGGTAGGATGTGGCTGACAAGTGACTGACTGTGCCCCAGCCCTACATGAACCTCAGATGCAAGCCTCACATGTGATGATACCTGCCCTATCTATCTGACCTTTCAGATTCTTGCCTTTTCGTTGCTTCTTAGACCTCACTGCCTCTCATGCAAGCACTTTGGGTGTTTTACCACAGCCACACTGACAAATGTAAGTAACCTGAAACAGAACGTTCTCCTCGGTTTTTACGAGGTTGCATTTTTCCATTTGCTATTGTTAAAGACTTGAAGGATTACCTCATGGGTATGGATCAGTGTAATAAAATATAACAACCATGAGGGAAGAGAAAAGTCATCAAATGTATAAATAATGTGAAGCTGAACTTGCTCTCACCGTCTGAGAAGCAGACGCCAGACTCCCCACCTTGACACGCAGGTGCGTGTTTGAGCCATGACATCATGTAGGTTGTTGCTGGGTAGAACATAACCTGGTTACTTTGAAACTTTTTCTGGCAGGGTACAAGATAGTGCAGACATTACGTCAGCTGACTTCAGCAGAAAAGACAAAGGGTCTGATAAACTGCTGGTTTTACACTCACACACAGCTGAAACTGTAGTAACAATGTGATAAGATTATTTTTTTGAAAATTCCTAAAACTCCTCTTATGAGTGTTTCATTAACAAACTGGTTCACACACAGCGCTTGCATGCCCATTAAAATATTCTAGGCGATGCATGATGATCATAACAAAGGGGATTGGGCATCCTAGGTTATTCCCCATTCTAGCAAGTGAAATGAATATATATCTACCTACCGGCTGATCTGCTCTTGCTAAGTCTGCAGATTCTTAGAGTTGATCAATCTTCATGTGCTGTGTGTAGGTTTCAGAATCCCACACAGAAGAACTCAGAGTTCATTGATAATGGAAAGTCCTCTGTTTTCTCTAGAGAGGGCTACATCCTTAGAGGAAACCCCACAACTATAATTTCTGCCCTCAAAGGATTAGTATGTTAAAAATAAAAATCAGTGGTGTGTTCTCCTTGCTCCACAATATCAGGATTTTACAATCACCTCTAAATCAAATTGTAACACAACAACCTCGCAGCAAGCAAAGCCGAGATAGATCTTGCCTGTGACAACGTTGGAAAATGTGGAGTCATAGGAAAGGAGGCTGCAACTTCACTTTTCTGATAATTCTCTGCTCTTGGAGTGTAGAACTTTCCTACTTCCTCTTGCCACCATCATCCCAATCCACTCCAGTTCCTGTTGCCTTTCCTTCCTATGACCCCCCAGAGCCCTAACCTTTTCCGAGCACCAACTCTGGCATACTTAGTTTCCTTCTTTTTCTGGTCCCACCATCTTCAGACTTCCAACTCCCAGCTTCTCCTCTGAGACACCTTTTATTCGTGTATCCTTAGCTGTTTTTGGCTGGCTAGCCTTCTCCATGGCTCAGTAAGCAAAAGCAGCTCTCCACCAGCTGAATCCTGAGGTGTCAAGTACTATGTGGCAAGGGTGGTACTAGGTCCCTCATGCCCCTCCTCATGTCAATAGCTGCTGCTTCCACAAAGGGGGACATAAGCCATTGTTCCAGATACTACTGGAAAGCCAAAGTGCCAGTATAACTCACTATACTGGCAGGTAAACATAATTCTTGGGGAGTGAATGTGTGTGTTTGTGATAGTGTGTATGCATGTGTGTGAGAGAGAGAGAGCGAGAGGGAGTGTGTGTGTGTTTGTGCGTGTGTAGCATGTGAAGGTGTGTATGTGCACATGCATATTTATGTGGTATGGGGTGAGAGGGGCTCACCCATGCCAATGCCATAGGGAATCGAATCTCATCTTCGGGTTATCACCCTGTGATTCATGGCAATTCACGTAACCTCCCGATACATAAAAATAAAATAAAAGATGTGTCTGATGTAAGGCTCCTAGGTAAAATGCCTTGTTCTCTCGTAAACACCCTTATTCCCTTGCGACAGCAGTTTGTGCTATCTGAAACTGTCAAAAAATCAAAGGCCAAGTATTGAATGGACTTGCAAACTACATTGTATTGTTACCTGAATATGATCACTCCAAAGAGGACAAGCAGTGTATGGGCAAGGGGAGGGAAGTTTCCTCTCATTGAAGAGCGAATGGAAGAAAACACTCCAGCAGTTTCTGTAGCTCAAATGTGAATTTGTATTCCGGGGGGCTTACAAATTATAGGCCTGGCTGAGAATTTGTTTGGTGGCCACACTCCCGGTATGACTGGGGGAATTTACACCCAGGCCAGCAGGGTGGGGTGACATCCATCATATTCAGGTTTTTAGGAATGACTGTTCTGCCAACACCTCATATGAAGAGCCCTGCAGCCTTCACTCTTCCACCCCATCTCATACTATGTGTTTGCTTTAGTTTAAGGAAGCATTCATCAACTTACCACCATTTTAGCTAACATAATGTTTGTTCTATGGTCACATATAGCTCACTATATCATAAATTATAAATACATGTGCTGCTTAGATGTCTAAAACTATTCAATATGCAATTTTCACTTCTCTAATGATGTGTTGAGACGCGCCTATCCAAAATGATGTGTTGACGCTCCTATCTGCAATACATTCTGGTTCTTTTTCTAATCCATTCTTTATACAGCACTCCGTGCCCATCTGCTATTGCAATGCACTCCTTGCACACTCTTCCTGTTCTTGGAGCTTGCACTTGAGCACAAGAGAGGAGATGTGGCCTAGTGGGTACCGCTATCGACCTTGGAGCCTGAAGAGGGGAGATCCAGGCTCGAATACCAGCCTCATTGCTAGATTCAGCATTGGGCAGTTTCGGGCCGATCATTTAATTTCCTTCTGCCTAAAAATATAATGTATGAAATATATTTGTGTAATCCCACTTGATGTACACGTTCTGAGATCGCCTCCCAATGCCCCCATATAACTTAGAGTGCCCTATTTTTTCCTAGTTAGGTTCACACTATATAAATAAGAAGACATACCTAAGTGAAAATAATTGAATATGGGCCTATGCCTTTACTTAGAAAAAAAGAGTTTAGGGAGGTCTAAAACTATCTATACTAATATAATAAAGAGAGAGCCCAAACCTTTGAGGCGGGTAATCTCAGGAACCACAGCACCAATCACAACACCCAAAACAGCGTTGGAAAGGGCAGTTGCAGCAGAAGGACAAAGGCTATGCAGACGCCCACCATATACATTTAAAGGGTAAAAGAACTGTGCCAGCAAAGTAGTCCCTTGTGGGCGTGTCTGCGTTGTGCTAGGGGCGTGTGCTGGGGGCGTGACAAACGCTGGGGCCGTGTGGTACGTTCCGCCCTTCATGCCATGTCTCATATCGTGTGCTGTGGGCGTGTGCTGGTGGCGTTGGCGTGTGCGGGGCGCTGGATTACGGGGAAAAAAAGCGAGCGTTGTGCCCAATTTTTCATTGCTTTTTCTTCCCAGGTTGTGTACATTTTAGCTCCGGGTGTCCACCCTGCTCCCTTTAAATACCCCTGCACCCCATAATCATAACCCACACTTACTCCTTAAAATACCCCAACACCCTTAAACACTAACCCATCTTAACCCTATAAATATACCCTGTACCCCAAAACCCAAACCTATCCCTAAACCCTAAAAATACCCCTGTACCCCAAAACCCAAACTTAGCCCTGAGCCCTATAAATACCCCTGTACCTCAAAACCCAAACTTACCCCTGAACCCTAAAAATACCCCTGTACCCCAAAAACCAAACCTAGCCCTGAACCCTAAAAATACCCCTGTACCCCAAAGCCCAAACCTAGCCCTGAACCATAAAAATAACCCTGTACCCCAAAACCCAAACATAGCCCTGAACCCTAAAAATACCACTGTACCCCAAAACCCAAACCTAGCCCTAAACCCTTAAAATACCCCTGTACCCCAAAACCCAAACCTACCCCTGAACCCTAAAAATACCCCTATACCCCAAAACCCAAACCTAGCCCTGAACCCTAAAAATACCCCTGTACCCCAAAACCCATACCTATCCCTAAACCCTAAAACAACCCCTGTACCCCATAACCCAAAACTATATCTGAACCCTTAAAATACCCAAACACCCCAAAACATATACCTTAGTACCCCAAAACATATACCCCTATACCCATACTTACCTTATCCAAACATTAAAAAAAAAACGTGCTTTTACCGTTCATGCATTTACAACGAATTTCATTGTAAATGTATGCGTGGTAAAAGCATATAAAATGTAATGCCATGCGTTATAACGGCATTGCGGAGTCATGGTACTTTCATAATGAAAGTATGCGGAGTGATGGTATGCGGAAAGAAAGTTGCAGAATAATGGGTGTTTACCCTCCCCCGGTAAGTACATCGGTGACACGGCGGCCCACATCTCCAGCAACATACTCATATTTTTTCACCACCGATTTGAAAAATGCACAGGTCTCTCTCATTGATGGCCAGCACCGACATACACTTTTAGACACACCTCCCGCCATAAGTTCTAGAATTGCGAACTTTAGAGCGGGGGAGCTACGTTCGAATCTCGGCAACAGCTCAACATCCTGTGATTCCAGGCAAATCGCTTTGTCTCCCCGTGCCTACCACAAATGAATGTGTTCTTCTGTAAGGTAAATTGTGCTCATGCCATGTTGTCGAGTTCGCGCTATATAATATTGCAAGGAAAAATAAAGTAGGGAAACTCGAGGTCACACACTACTGAACGCGCACTCTTAAGTGCATCAGCAGTGCAATGTGAATCGGAGCGTTTCACAGGCCTGTCACAGATAAGAAATGCTATCAAAACGAAATCATACAAAACAATATACTACTGGCCGGCAGCAATTCATACCCGGACAACGTCGGGCCGGGCTGCTAGTCTCTTTATATAGAAAGAAGTGTTTTTTGGGGGTAGGCAAATAAAATGTAAATCCGTATTTGTAAAGCGTGAACTACTCACCCTTACGGATCTCAAAGGTGCTGGGGGACGTTGTGGAAATTAAGTGAGCTATTGCTCAGAGTCACATGGTGCTGAGCTGCCGCCAGAGATCGAACCGTGAGCATTGTGCTCCAAAGCGAGTCTTGTGCTCCGAAGTCAGCTGCCCTGGCCACTGCACCACACCTCTCCAGAGGCAGACAGGAATATTTCCGTATTAAGATACATTGTGTTCGATTCACAAAGGTAAACCTACACATTTCTGTGAGTTTACTCTTCTTTGGTATTCACAAAATGACATTTCAATGGATAGTTTAAGAGTGCGGAGACACTACAGTCTGGGCAGGGGCGGCTCTAGGCTCATGTCGGCCCCTGGCAGGGAGCATAGGTAGGGGGCCCTGGAAGAGGAGGCTCCGGAAGAGGCGCGGAGGCCAGTGAAGAGGGGGTGTGGGGGTCAGGATGTTTGGAAGTGGAACAGAGCCGGAGGCTGCCAAATCCATGCCACTGGGGCCGCCACGCAAGTATGTATCCATCCTCAGAGGATTATTATATTAAGGATATATATTGGCGTGGCTGCCTCTGGGGTTTGGCGGCTCTATGCAGGTGCACAGCTTGCACATGCCTAAGGCTGGCCCTGGTCTGGGTGAAGAACTCCGCACATAAAAAAAGACAGGACAGGCCTTTCTTTTTATGTGTGGAGTTCCCCACCCTGACTGTGGAGTCGCTGCACCCGTAAACTTACTATTGAATGCAGTTTTATGAATACCGAAAAAGTGTAAACTTACACAGGCATATAAGTGTATCTTTGTGGATCAGACCCCCAGTATTTAATGAATGCTACAGTTCCCCCATAAGAATTGCAAAGAGAAGCCCAGCTCCAAAGCATTAGGATCTTTACCGCATCGAAATTGACTGCAGCACTCATCTATGAACTGCGGCATGATGTACAGTCTCATGTCACAGTCAATACATGCCAAACCCACATCAGACAAATTCTCATGCCATGTGTGCTCAGTCGAACATCTAGATAATGAGATGTAATTGTATTCCCACTGTTTGTTGTTTTGTTTAATTTCATTCACCTGTTTCCTTGCGTAAACGCATCCATCTCTCGAACCAGTTCGCCGTCCATCTGTCAGTCTATGTTTGTCTGTTTTCTTGGACTGGGACGTGCGACTGCATGTGCTTTGCCATTGACTGTATCTGTGTATTTGTGTATTTTATTTGCCAATGATTGCCTATACCTTCATTGCCTCTTGTCTGTCTACCATGGAATGCCTGTTGGTCTGTATGTATAGTGTCTGGTTCTGTTCGTTTTCTTTGCTATTTATCTTTCCACCTTCATTACTTTTTTGAAATCAGTGTATGTATTTTTCGCCACACTTTTTCTTTTTGCAGTCATAAAAGGCCATTATAATATCAATTCGGATAGACAAGTTCCTCTGTTCGAGGGCTCTGAAATATTACAGTAAATTTGCAGGTCTGTACATGTTTTGTTTGTTTGCCAAAAGAGTGACATCAGTTCAGTTTGATAGCCACAGAGGGAAAGCAAATACGAGTGTGTGACTTATTGTGAAACCAATATTTTATCCCAGGAAATAGCATGCTGCTAGCTTGTTAACACAAGTTCTTCACTAATTAATGACAGACTCGCATTTGGTGCGATTTTAAGTTTCTGTACATGTATTGATCATATGATTTATTATTGTTTTGTGTCTGAGAACTGTTTAATTGTTTAATTTCATTTTACCCCACAGACAGTATTTTGTTTGACTGAATATATATGTTTATACTGTAAGCGCCTTGAAACTAACCTTTTTCTGGCAGCTGATGATCTCTTTCCCTAAGAAGCTGGATCACTGACAGTCTATCAACATTCTTTACATCTCCAAGTCACTAAACTGACGGCTAAATTGTGCAAAAAGTAGTGTTTCCAAATTAGACAAACAAAATAAAGACTTCTCAACAACAAGAATGATTTGTCAGCTCCTTCAGAACAGATGTGTGAGTGTGCAGATTTCAAATTCCCACTTGGCAAAAGATGATTGACTGGTCGCTCCGACCCTTCATTCCTCTGTAATATTAGCACAGACCCAACCCTGGCTCCCTTTGCTTAAGGCATATCTGAATTGTTCACACAATCTGTAATAAACATGTTTTAAAGTTTATAAACCACTGCTCCTGCAATGTCCCCCAAGTTCTGCCTAGAGCATACTTTCCTGGAAAGCCAACAGTGTTTTGGCTGGGCTGTTCTCTGACTTTAGTCTTCAAGCAGGGGGTATTATAACATCTGTGCTCCAGTTCCGTTCTGTCGGTGGTCTCCTGGGCTTTGCATGCATTGAGGTCTTGTCTGCCTCCATGGCGGTTCCACTTAATCCGCAAGATTTTCCACTGATCTCTTCCCAGTTCAGACATCCTCTACCCCCAGCGTGCGTAAATTATATTGGAAGGAGGCTACTGATAGACAGGTGGATAATGGAGCAGCTTTCAGCACAGGGAACCACATGTGTTTATCAATCTAACTCACTGAAAAGCCACATGGAACATTCAGGCTCTCCATTAAGCTCCTGATCATCTCCTTCCTACCCCCCCCCCCCCCCTCCCCCGAAGACCAGGCAATGTTTTCCACCTTTGTGTTTCTTCTAAAACCCATACCCTTATTGCTATGGCAACCGATAAACATGAAACCTTTGAAATACTATATCTCTCAGTTGTCTTTGGCAAAGTCAGTTGCACCTTGGAAGACTTCTCCCACCATCAAAGCTTTGCCAGCTGTCAAGACATGAATCTTTGTAGTGGGGAGAATGGGGGCTCTGGGCTGGATTCTGCTGAATGGATTTCTGCATAGTACAGAAAAATAAATAGCCTGGGCCAGACCCCGTGGTCAGTCATGGCACGCTAGCACAAAATAATACCAGACTATTTTAAAAGGTAAACCTCAATGAGTCAATGGCACATGTATTACTGAAGCAGTGAATCCTTTGATAGCTTGCTCAGCTGTGCCAAGATCTTCCCAGAGTTTGGATTCTTGTTCTGCTTCTGTTTTAAACTTTGGGTTTGGCATAGATTGTCCTTGCTGTTATCACAAAGTGTTCAAGTCATGTGAGGGAAGGTAGAATGGATTCTTCACATTAGACCGGCCGCATCTTCTTTAGGGTCTGGGTAGGTTTTCAGATGATAGTGATAGCTCCTTAATATTCATCCACACGCACTTCACCTAGGTCTTTAATTTGATTACACTGATTTTCTTGATGCCCTCTCACTGTGATGAATTCTAGTTTAGGGAAAATACTTCTCCTTTCTCCTCACCAATAAAGTTGGTGTTTCTGTGTGTTAGACGAATAATTCTTTTTCGATTGTTGTGTTTTTCCTTTGAGCATAAGCCTAAAATATTTCCCCAGATACAATCTTCATTTTATGACTTCTAACTAGTCTGTCATCTGGCTGATTGGTGCCGCTTCCACTTCCTACTGTTGCTCGTCTACTCTGTTGTAATGTGCTGTGCCAAACTTATTTGATTACAAATGCAGGCATGTTTCCTAGTTGGTTTCCTTGATCATGTCACCATTTTTACTGCACTCTACAGGAAAGCAAAGTCATAATAACTCCTCATACCATTCATGCAGCTTCCTCACTAGGAATGGGCCGATTACTGCAGCCTGGACTCTTAATGTAAATTGTAATGTAATGTAAATTGATACTTGTATAGCGCACTACTCACCCGCAAGGGTCTCCGCTGTGGAACCCATCCTGGCTTTCCCTGTGAGGTGTCCACTCCTGGGCACCCCCAAGGCATCCTTAGTGTTGTGGGGGCCGTTGTGGAGATTAAGCAAGCTATTGCCCAAAGTTGCAGAGTGGGACTCCATGATTGGAATAGACACTGAGGCGAGAATTATCAGGTCCGTGGAATTTTTGAGCTCAAGACCCGCCGAGGCGGGGAATTGAACCCTGGTCCCGGGCTAGACCTCTGCATCAGGGTCTGCTACTCTAACCATTGAGCCACACTTCTCCGATGAAAGGTTAGAGCGGATTAGTCCACATTGACCCTCTGATGTCAACGGTCTTCAGCAAGCAGCTTATAATGTGATACTTTATGACTGCTCCCAGTAACACATTAACAAGGCACGTTTATTTAATCATATGTCACACATAGATAATAATGGTAGAAAATTAAATGTCTCAAAACTTCCTTTAGGAAATGAACAATTGAGGAAGATCATTGTGTCTAGGTAGGCTCAGCGTGCAAGTAAACCTAAATGAATCATCAAATGTTTATATAAAATCCATGATCTAAGTACAGCACGAATGTAGCAAAAGGCAGTGGAGCACTGTATACGTTGTTATGCAAGGTTACAGTCAACAAGTAATGTAAGAGGTAACAGGTTTGTGGACTGGCATCTTCAATTATTTCCTGAATTGAGCACGTTTGGAGCAGTCCTGGTAGATACAGGGTTGTTGTTACAGATCCTGGGTGTGTATATGGAAAAGGTTTGAGGACTTAGTTTGCTTTTTTACAGTTCCTTGTCTCCAGTCTGATGGTGTCATGTCGGAAGGTGTGCTGAGACCCACCAGAGATGGTGAGCTGGCCAGTCAAGCGCCCAGGGTTGCAGGTGATAATGATTTTGTAAATGAAAGTACCACCATATTCACACTAAGGATTCAGAGGCTCAACCAGAGACTTATTACACACTACAAATCATTAAACTAACAAAAGAAGTACACCTGGTATATACATTATAGAAAACAGGAAAAGACAACATGCAAGTGTAAGTGTCTCAAAGGAAGAGTTCTTTTTAAAGGAAGAGAACTATCACTCACTCATCCGGATGTGACATGCTACATCATTGGGTTCCCTCCTCACACCATGACCGCAAGGTACCTGGGGCCTCATTTATGAGGCCGTGCGTCACTTTTACGCCACCGGTGCATCACTTTTTGTGAAGCACCAGCAGCGTAAATAATGTGCCTTGTTGCACCATATTTACAAAGTGACGCATCTAGGTAGATGCGTCACTTTGTAAACCCCTGCGCCACATTATACCTGCGCCAGGTATAATGTATGCAAGGGGGGGCGTATTGACGCAAGGAAGGGTCGTAGAAGTGATGCAGTGAAATCTATGAGATTTCACTGCGTCACTTTTAGGACGCCGTTGCATCAAAATCTTGCGCCTGCCTCACAGCAGGTGTAAGACTGACGCAGGTCCTTTCACATGGGGCTTGCCCCATGTGAAAGGGCGCATTGCTGGAGTTGCGTCATTTTTGTGACACACTCCAGTAATGCGTCACTTTTGGCTTACAGATACGTCAGAAATATTGACGTATCTGTAACTCCTTGCGTCATGATGCGTCATACATTAAATATGACGCATCATTGGTGTCGCAAGGAGTGCGCAGTGAAAAGTGACGCATCGCTGTTTTCACGCAGCGATGCTTTACTTTTCATAAATGAGGCCCCTGGTGTGGGCTACAACTTCCTATGGGGAGGAGCTGAGGTGTTTTAAAAATGAGGGGCACATATTAGCATGAGGTGTGAGGGGCAAGCTGCAGAGAAAACATTGAAGAAGGATAGAACTGTCTTGTGGGGGCTAAATAGGCTTTATTCGAGTGCCCTCTAGGAGAGGGTTGAAAATATGAGAGGACTAGGGGATTTCACTATATATATCCTCCCTGAATGGTCAACATTTTTCTGTCCTTTGTCCACCCCAACAGGGATTCTGAGGCATTTGTCAGGACGTGGATAGTGAGTAACTCTGCTAGTAACGAAGAATTAGAAATGAAAATAACTGCCTCGAAAGGTAAGCCTGGGAGGAATAGGGATGGCCTGAATGTACCCTGGTTGACCAGCTTTCTGAAAAAACAAAGATAAAAACTAAATTAATGTGAAGTGCTGTACATGAAGATGCCACCTTCAGGTGAGTGAAGGTGCTCGTCCTTTAAAAAGCGCTCTTCCTTTGGGACACTTGCACATTATCTTTTCCCTTTTTCTTTAATGTATGTACCAGACGTATTTCTATGTGAGTTTTTTAAATGGTAGAGCAGCCAATTGGATTCAGCTGCTGCTCGTTATTTTACAAAATCAGCATCATTCTATCTTTGCAGCTGTTGTAGAATAACAAAGAACCAGTGACTCGGTCAACTCAATAGTTGTAGTGAGCAAAGTTCTTAAGATTTCTCTCTGCAACCTTATGACTATTATCTAAAAAAAAATAAAAGCAATGATTTTATGAAAGTTGTGAATAGTTTATTTGCAGTATCAAAAATCCTGAAAAGTTAGATTTTGCATGGAAACAATCTTTGTAAACCTGATTTGAGTTGGATAATTATCTAGCAAAAAAAATATTTTTGTGAAAATTGTCAGTTTTTTTGCAAGAATTTTAACCTGTATGTTGAGTTTTGAGTAATCGGCAAACTTTTCAATGCTTGGTGAGAAATTACGATTTACACATCACTTCACTAACTAGACAAGATGTCTCCAACCTTTTCTGTAGTGAGAGCTACTTCTGCTCAAGGAATGCCCTCCTGAGTTACTTGAAAATGTTATCACTGTAATATAGTGATCACGTATGTTAGCATACATTATGAACACCCTAAGAAGATTATCAGTAAGGGCCAAGCAAGCAATTGAGGTGAGGATCCGAGCAGAAACACTGGGAATTTTTTTTTTCAATATTAAATGCTTCCACTTTAATGTCAAAGCATCCCATGACGTTCGGCACAAAGGACATAACAGCAAAATTACTCCTCAACTCAGCTTGAATTAGCACTCAACTATCAATTTCAAAAGTTTGGAATTGCAACATTCTATCATTATCAACATATCAATTTCTGAAAACAGATATATTTCTATCAAATACCACTTTCTATTTTCTACAAACAAACTCAGTAGTCCAAAAGAAACACCTTTTCTGTAAATAAAAAAAAAAATTGCCTTCAAAATATCAGTTTTAATTTTTAGGTATACACAGTCCCCAATTATCATATTATCATTTTCATTGAGTACTTACGTGTGCAAATGCCTCTCATAGAAAAATTCTGCTTCAAATGCCCAGGTATTACAATGATAGACTCCCACTTGAGGCCACCATTATGCCAAGGCTGGACACCATTATGGCCAAGATGCCTAGCATATATCAGACATGGCCATTATTATATGAGGGGTTGCCACTATTTTGTCAAGGATGGCTAAACGTAGGCCAGTCATGCTCTTAATATGTTAATTATGGCTGTCAGTATACTGCAATTAGACCAAGAATGCCCACAAAATGTCAAGGATCAACATTGTTACACCAGTGGCACTGTTTTGACATGAACATACACAACTGTGCCAGAGATGAACTCCTTATGATGGGAGAAAACACATACTTTTGGTGGTCTTGACACCAGACGTACCTTCCAGGGAGTGACACTGTTTATAAGGGAGGGACACAGTGTCACACATGGCAACACTTACATAAATATGCTTACGTGCATACACACCCACAAATGGGGCTCTTAATGGTCTATTCTCTGTATCGATTCCTGCTGCCCTCAGCTTTTGGACTGATCATGCAGCCAAATAACACCTTTTCACTCTGGCTCTGTTGTAACTAATAATACAACATAAGTCTTCAAGATAGAAATATGAAGAAGTTTATTTGAGATATTAAATAACAAACCCACTAGAAGGAAAGATCCAGATGCGATGTAGTCAAGTCCGATGTTCAAATCATAAAGCCTGACTACAACGCATCTGGAATAGAACACAGAATGTAGAATACATAAAACTGAATACACAAGCTACCACTTAAAGGTTTATATACAAATATAAACAGATACAACATCTCCTTCCTATAAACAAAAACAAAAAATAAACAATAAAATTAATATAAAAAATAATAATTGAATTTTGCCGGCAAAACAATATTTCTTTTACCACTAATCAAATTAGAATTGCATCTTGAACTCGAAGTGATGTTTTCGTTATAAATTTCATCAAAACAATTTGCAGTATTATTTGAAACACACTGTAGATTATGTTCATTACCATCAATTTCCTCATTTCCATTTTGAACAATTTGATCTGAAATATCTGAAATATTACTATGTAAATTCAAAGATTCTTTATGTTCTACACATGGATTTTCCTCATAACACAAAAATGACGAAGCTTCCGATTTTCCTTTTTCATGAATTTTTTTCATCATAATGTCTTTTTGAAATGGTTCAACTTTATGACAGCACTCTTGTTCCACCAACCTTTATTTTTAATCATCACAGATGAATTAGTAACTCTTACAATCTGTTGTGATAAACTATATTAGGATTCTCCCTTTTTTACTTTTTTGGGTTTTTTAATATTTACCCAATCTCCTGTCATATATTTTTCCTTCTTCTTTACAGGTATCTTAGATCTTTATTTGTATCTTTTTTCAAAACATTTTCTTACACAGTCATCAATGGATCTCTCAACATTACATTTTTCAATCTTCCTCAATGAAGGCATACTATTATCAAATACTGGTTTAACTACATGTTTTGCATCTCTACCTTTTAATAAGAAAAAAGGTGTAAATCCTGTGATGGAGTGTGGAGTATTTAAATAACTCCATACTTTCTCCTGAAAATGTTTTTTTACATCTAAACCAGATGATAATGCTGTCTGTATGCCTTCTTTGAAAAATGTATTTGCTCTTTTCACCAAACCATTTGCTGATGGAAAATGCATTGTAGTCTTCTCATGTTTAATGTCATATTTTGCAAGAAAATCAACCATTTTTTTAAACAAATTGTGTGCCATTATCTGACACTAATTTCTTTGGAAACCCTTCAACATTAAACATTTTCTCTAAAAACTCAATTACAACATCGGTTGTTGGAAAACTAACAAAATCTTACACAATCCATTTTGAATAATAATCTGTCAAAACAATTAGATATTTCATTTCTCCACTCAAAATATTATACGGCCCTGAACAATCTATTGCTAATTTTTCCAAAGGTTGATTAGGTAATACATTAGTAGGTGTTTCATTTTTTGTATTCTACCAATGTTTATCTGATAATAAACATTCTGCACATTTGCCCATAAATTGATCCACATACGAATCCATACTTGGCCACCAGTAACATTTTCTCAACAGCTTTTTAGTTCCAGACATGCCTGGCTGACCTATATGTGCTTTTTTAACCAACCCATCAATAAGTTTTTTAGGCGGCACAAAAAGTCCACCTCTTGTTATAATGTCATTCTCCACCGTTAATTCAGAAGACACTTGTTGGAAAGGAACCACATTTTTTCCTAGATTTCTTAATGGTGGCCATCCTTTAGTAATATACTTTTTAACTTTAATAAGTATGTCATCATTCTTGTAACCATCCATCCAATCTTTTTCAGAAAACACTCCCATTGATTTTTCTGAAGCATCTATGGCTGACACAACAACACATTCCTCATCGTCTTGACATTCTGACTTATCAATTGTAATGTCAATAGGTAGTCTTGAAAAACAATCTGCTCTAAAGTTCGCACCACCAGATATGTGCTTTACTTCAAAATCATATTCCTGTAATTTAGAAATGATTCTTACTAATCTCGAGGATGCTAACCCAGTAACATTACCATTCATTAAAAATATTAATGGTTTATGGTCTGTCAACAGATCAATATGACTGCCCCACAAATAACTTTTAAACTTCTCAACAGCCCTTGAGCAGGTTAATGCTTCCCTCTCTATAGTACTATAGCTTGATTCTGCCTTCCTTAATGTTCTTGAAATAAATTCTATTGTGTTTTCTTTCCCTTTCAAATTTTGTGTTAGAACTCCTCCAAGACCTATTGAACTTGCACCACAGTGACTGTACATTTTACTCCGCAAGTATATGGTTGTAAAGCTGGTGCATTCTTAATCATTTCTTTAGTTTTTTAAATGCTTCGTCATGTTCAGGCTTCAACTCAAATTTCTCATTCTTCCTTGTCAGACATCTAAGTGGCTCTACAATAAATGCATAACCATGCACAAAACGCGCATAGTACTCACTGAGTCCTAAAAATGACCTCAGTGAGTCCTTATCAACCGGTGCAGGAGCATTCATAATGGAATCAATGAGATTCTGTTTTGGCTTCATTCCTTTTTTTGTGATAGAATGACCTAAATATTCCAGTTCATTCACTAGAAACTGACACTTATCTTTTGACACTGTCATACCTCTTTTATTCAAAATACCAAGTACTTTATCAAGAATTTCATTATGTTCTTTAATGCCTTTTCCAAAGATGAGTATGTCATCTTGGAATGCTTGTACCCCTTTGATGTCTCCAAAGAATGAGTCCATTAGCTTCTGAAAAACACTAGCTGCAGAACCTAATCCAAATGGAGGCCTCATGTATTTGAAGTGGTACAAAAGGGGGTGGTGATGGACGGAGCATGTGAACCAATCAAACACTCACACCGAGTAAACAGATCTGGGTTTAATCTATCACTGTTCTTTAGCCCACTCTGCCAACCCAGTTCAGACATGGCCATATGCAAATCAGTCTGACCCTGTGCCTCATGGTAACAGTCCAGCCCGAACTGCCAAGCCATGCCTTCCCTGGACCAGAAACAAGCTTCCGATGACCGTTCTTTAGCCCACTCTGCCACCCCAGTTCAGACATGGCCATATGCAAATCATTCTGACCCTGTGCCTCATGGGAACAGTCCAGCCCGAACTGCCAAGCCATGCCTTCCCTGGACCGGAAACAAGCTTCTGAGGACCGGTTTCTGGCATTTCAGCTGTCTTCAGCCCGGCTTGCCTGAATCCAGTGGCAAAGTGAGCAAGGGACTCACGTCTGAGCATACCCTGCCAACTTATGGCGAACAAAGTGGTACAAAAGGGGGTGGTGATGGACGGAGCATCTGAACCAATCAAACACTCATACCCAGTCAACAGATCTGGGTTTAATCCATCACCGTTCTTGGCAGTTCAGGCTTGACTGTTCCCATGAGGCACAGGGTCAGACTGATTTGCATATGGCCATGACTGAACTGTGGTGTCAGAGTGGACTAAAGAGCAGTGATGGGTTAAACCCAGATCTTTTGACTGGGTGTGAGTGTTTGATTGGTTCAGATGCTCCGTCCATCACCAGCCCCTTTGGTACCGCTTTGTTCGCCATAAGTTTGGCAGGGTATGCTCAGACGTGAGTCCCTTGCTCACTTTGCCACTGGATTCAAGCAAGACTGGCTGAAGACGGCTGGAATACCAGAAACCGGTCCTAGGAAGCTTGTTTCCGGTCCTGGGAGTCCTGGCAGTTCGGGCTGGACTGTTCCCATGAGGCACAGGGTCAGACTGATTTGCATATGGCCATGTCTGAACTGGGGTGGCAGAGTGGGATAAAGAACGGTGATGGGTTAAACCCAGATCTTTTGACTGGGTGTGAGTGTTTGATTGGTTCAGATGCTCCGTCCATCATCACCCCCTTTTGTACCGTCATGTATTTGAAGGCACCAAAGGGTGTAACAAATGTAGTTAAATCCTGAGATTTTTCTGAAAGAACAACCTGATGGTTGGCTGACTTTAAGTCTATAAGTGAAAAATGTGTAGAATCCCCTATTGCCATCAACATCTCTTGGATTAGAGGTAACGGGTGGCAGTCCACCAAGATGTTCTTATTTAATGAGCGTAAATCGGCACACATGCGCAATTTTAAATGTTTTCTTTTAGCCAAAACAACAGCCGAAACCCACTCAGCCGAGTCTGTGGGTTTGATAATCCCATCTTTACATACATTTTCTAGATGTTCCTTCAATTCTTGTCTGATGCTAAGAGGAACACTTCTGACCTTGTGCTTGACAGGTAACACTCCATCTTTAAGTTTGATTTCATGCACCACACCCTTCCCACATCCAATCGTATCCTCAAAGACTTCTTTATGCCTATCAAAAATCACTTCTAAATCACATGAAACATTCTTATCAGTGCACAATTCAACAGATGAAATTGGAATATCTCCCAGAATTATTGGAGTGTCACTATCTGGCTTTAGCATAATACCCATTCTTCCTAGATCATGCCAACCAATTATATCTCTTCCTTTCTTTGCTACATACATTTTCGTCATTATTGACCTACCTAAAAGTTCTACTTTAACATTAAAATATCCTACCATGTTAATTTCTTGTCCACCAAACGCTTTCGTTTTGAAAATTTTATCACTGAATTTCTTTTTATAATAGGTAGTGTCATCTAAAATTGTTATCGGGGATCCCAAATCAGCCATTACCTCCAACTCCACGTTATCAATAGTGGCCACACCTAGAGGTGCTTTGAATGAAACATCAGAATCAATTAAATTCACATTTACAATAAGGTTATTGATATCATCTTGCAAGTCTTCTATTGCATTCACACTTGTTTGCGAAACATTCCTGTTTTTTAAAATGGTCTTGCACAAACTTTCAAAATGTCCAATTTTTTTACACTTTGCACACCTTTTCCCATGTGCTGAACAAACTGGATTATTACCGATATGATTCTTTGATCCACACCGATAGCATATCAAATTTTTCTTACTATTGAAATTTCCTTTTGTTTTGCTATTTTCTTGTGCTTTTGACTTACTAGTAAATATACAAATAGATTCAGAATTAGTCTCAGATCCGGAAATTACTTTTGACGATACTGATGACCTTTCTATTCCGATGGCAATGTCTATCACTTCATTTAATGTGGGGTTCCTACAAGCTAATATACGTTCTTGAACCTTTTTTAAGAAACAGTGAAAGACTAGCTGTTCTCGTAGATATATATCAAGCATGTCTCCAAATTCACATTTAGATGCCAAAATGCGTAAATTTGATACATAATCTTCAATACTTTCATCAGCCAATGCTTCCATTTGTTAAATCTGTGTTTTTCTACCATTATATTAGGCTGTTCATAAAACCTCTTTTCCAATCTTTTCACTGCTTCTGTATAAACATCCCAAGGTGTAAATTGTCCAAGAGGCAGATCACATTCAGTTATATTGTCAAAAATCTCTCTTCCTGCATCTCCTAACAAACCATAAAGTACTGCTTTCTTCCTGTCATTTGAATATTCTTTTCCATCAATAGCAATAATATAACTTTGAAAAGATTTGTACCACTGTTGCCATCTTACTGGAGGCTTTCCTGCATTTTGCAAAAAAGGATTAATCTGATACAGCTGAATCTGATAAGCCACATTAAAATATTTAAATAAATGCCAATAGTTTTCTCAACAATATATTTTCTTATTTTTATTTCTCCTTAGAATTCCCCCCCAAAAAATTGACTTATACTTCCTTTAAATTCTTTATATTCACATAAATATATATATTCTTTAAAAAAAATAAGTATTATCCTTGATTATACCACACCTTAATGCATTGATTTTTAGCAGTTCAGCTTCTTAGATTTCATTTCCTTCGATGTATCGGTGTTTGTTTCCATTTATCGTGTTGGTTGCTATGGAGTTGCTATACTAATGAAAAATCAAAGATGGCCGCCGCGTAGGGTCTCTTTTTCTTGACCTTGCGTGATGACGAGACAACTTCTCGCACTATTCCTTATGCGCGCACACTTCCTCAAGCGCTTCACAGAAATGACAAGCACGCACACTCGCTTGAGCGCTTCACAGTAATGACGAGCCTGTCGCGCACATCTCCTCTCGTGCCTCTGTTGCTCTTTCAAACAACGCGGAGCAACCGTCAACCTTGCAGTCCACTGAAATTAAATTAAGGTAATACAATCCTACTTTGAATTTCTGTTCTACAAGATTTTCTTTAGTGGCCTCGTTGTTTTGATTTTGCCTTGTTTTTGTATTCAATTTCAGTTCATCACGTTCTTGAATAAAATATGTATAAAATCAGGTCTTAATCCTCGGTGGGTTATCTTCTTAAAAATCCCAATCCTCCGTTGCCATATTTATGTTGTAACTAATAATACAACATAAGTCTTCAAGATAGAAATATGAAGAAGTTTATTTGAGATATTAAATATCAAACCCACAAGAAGGAAAGATCCAGATGCGATGTAGTCAAGTCCAATGTTCAAATCATAAAGCCTGACTACAACGCATCTGGAATAGAACACAGATTGTAGAATACATAACACTGAATACAAGAGCTACCACTTAAAGGTGTATATACAAATATAAACAGACACAACAGGCTCCTGTAGTCCTACACTTTGGTGGGTCAACACTAGTTACTGCTCACACAACTACTGGCAATCTTCTTTCATGGCCCCTTGTTCACACACATTGTGTAACTGAGCAGAGTCTACAACATGTCCAATCTCCATGTGACATAGCTAGATTAAGAGTAGAGACAGAGAGTAATGATTCATACCCCACAGGCCGTCAAAGTGCATGTTTGATTTTTATCATGAGGGTGCGTCGTTGGTTTTGCTGGCTGTCATTCTAAGGGTCTTTAGATGAGCAGTGCTGCCTTTTTTTAATATTTACAACAAGGGGTGTTGATGGACAGAGTCTCTGAATTAAGCAGAATACTCTCACCCAGTCAAGAGATCAGGGCTAGATCCAACACCGTTTTTTAGCTCATTGCACCATCCCAGTTTCAGAACCTGGCTGTATGCAAATTAGTCTGTCCCTGGCCCAGTGCATCATGGGAACAGGGCAGACCAGACTACAAAAGCCAATTCTTACACTGGGAAGGAAACAAGCTTCCGGTGTAAGAATTGGCTTTTGTAGTCTGGTCTGCCCTGTTCCCATGATGCACTGGGCCAGGGACAGACTAATTTGCATACAGCCGGATCTGAAACTGGGATGGTGCAATGAGCTAAAAAACGGTGTTGGATCTAGCCCTGATCTTTTGACTGGGTGAGAGTAAATATGCCTTTTTTTAATATGCAGAGAATCCCTGAATGAGGTGCTGGGCTTGGCTACAATGCTGAAAGATACTTTGAGGAAGATGGTGAGCTACCAGTAGCTCCTGAGTTACTCATTGGAGACCCCTGCACTAGAGAATCTGGTGAAAAAACAGAGAATGGGTAGTGGCATGGTCAAATAGTAACACAGCTACAAATACTGATGCAAAGTCTCTATTCTAATTTGATTCTCTAAATTGTATTTCCTCATGGTCTTTGCATTTATTCTAGTTTTGTATATTTTCAAGCTCTTTAGATTGTTATCTTGTTAATGGAGTAAACCTCTTGATGCCTCATGTGCCCAGCCCAGGACTGGCCGTAGCGGGTACTGTGCATTTAGTGTGCACACAACAAATCAGAAACCATTGCTGTGGGTTGGGTTTATACATTTTCTATTCTGACCTCAGACGTCCCTTTAATAATTAGGGTTTAGTTAAATGCACACCGCAGCGTCACGTCGTTAAGCCGGTATCATCCACGCAGAAATTTCTGAGGTCGGAATAGAAAATTTATAAACCCAACCCATAACAACGGTTTCTATTTGGAAGAACCGCCACACCAATCTGGCCGGTGATAAATGCACACATGATTTAGACAAGTACCAGGAACACAATCTAAACCTACGAAGGGTGCTAAAAAGATACATCCTACACCCTCTATCTGGATTTGAGTTAGGAACATGGAGGTATTTGCCCCAGACACTCATGGTTACTCCATGTCTCTGGACTCCCGGGTGGCCTTCCTAATCAGTAAGAGATGTTTTTAATGGTTTCAGTGTAAATCTGTTTGTTTTTGAAAGTCACAATTCTAGTCTTGATAAAGATGGTGTTATAAGACTTCCATCGAAATGCGTCGATGCCCTTTAAGTGAAGAGACTGGGACTACTGAGTACTTATCAAACATTATAGTACCGGGTTTCAGCCCGAAAAATCAAGTAATCACGGATGTGTGCTATTTTAATGACATATTGTTTTGTCTGTTATATGTACTCTCTCTTTTTAACCTGTTATGTGTTTTCATGTGCCTGTAAAGTTTACAGGCACATGAAAACACATAACAGGTCCCACATTTTTTGTACGCTTTACAGAATTCCTTCGATCCAGTACCCCCCTCATACTTCAACGAGATTGAATCTTTGCAGCGCCGCCTTCTCTGGGAGGGGAAACCACGGATTGCGCTCTTTAAGTTGATGCTACCCTGGTACGACGGAGGGATTGGTTTGCCTAATGTTAGGAAATATTACTGGGCTTCCCAACTAGCTCCTATTAACCATGCAATTTACGGCTCGCCGGTTGACCCGGGTTTTGCTATGGACCGCGGCTAGTTACCGGGGGGGTGAGTACACTAGGGTTTTGTATGCTAGACGTGGCAGGTTTCCTCTGGTGGGTCCGACGTCGGTGGCGACGCGAGTGTGGCATGAGGCCAATCGTGCTCTTAAATGGGAGGGTAGAATAACAATGGCCACGCCTTTGTGGAACTCGGAGGGACTAGGTGGTTTGTGGAAATCGAAGGGTTTCGATCACTAGGATCTAATCGGAATTTCGCAGGTGCGAGATTTGTGGGGCAAGGATGGGATTGTAACATTCGAGGAACTGCAGGTCAGGCACCAGTTACATGAGAGCGAGCGGTATCATTACCTACAGATTAAGCATGCACTGGTGGCGGCTATTCCTCGTGATGTGAAGCCGCCGGTGGCCTCCCCACTGGAGGACCGACTGTTGGATGGGTACCTCCCTACCAAGGCGATTCCCCTGGTCTATAGGAAGCTGGTCAACCATACTGAGGATCCCCTGGTGAAACTTAGGGAACAATGGGCTGATGGGTTGGTCCTGGATGAAGAAGATTGAGGGGAGGCTGTGTCTTCCCCTCGAGTAGTAGCGGTCCCTATGAGACTTTGACTGGTGCAGCTTAGGATTCTTCATCGATCCTACACCACGGGCCCCGGGTTGTTGCGGATGGGGCTGGCTACGAATGCATATTGTCGCAGAGGGTGTGGGATGACTGGAACATTTATGCATATCTTGTGGGAGGGCACGGAGGTCTGTGACTATTGGATTCAGATACATGAGAAAATGAGTGAGGTGTGGGGTGTACAGATTGCATTGGAAGCACGCCGTTGCCTGCTCAATGTTTGGGAACCTTCTGACCTCTCGAGCCACGGTAAACAGTGGGTCACTCTTGCATGTATGATTGCCAAGCGCAATATCGCCCAACTATGGGGCGCTGGTCGAGCTCCTCAGCTTGGGAAATGGATGGAGGACCTTGACTGGTGCATGTTCCGGAAGAGGTCTGTGTATGTGGCCAGAGGGAGACCCCATAAGTGGGGGAAGATCTGGGATGTTTGGAATGCTTACCGTGGGGACATCTGTGCACCACCGGCTTTAGATCCCGTATGTGAGGAATTGGATGTCGCTTGAGCCCTCTATACGTACTCCTCTATATTTTCTGTAATAATGGAAATCTATATTCTCCGCATATGGTTTGCAGCTACCCATGACACACTGGTCACTTTTTCAGTTTGTGTATTATTGTTTTTGTGTTCAATAAAAAGATTTTAAAAAAAACAAAACACATAACAGGTTGAGAAAGTGTTTTTGATGTCTGAATCAATTACAGATGTTAGTGGAAAAACAGTGTTATTGACTATTCCCACACTTTTGGTATTGTGGAAAATTAGTACGGTTTGGTAAACATTATCTGCGCCATCTTGCCTTTTTCCCCTGATGCCACACTTTTTGTCGTGCGCGCCCGCCATTTTAGGTGCCTCGATCAGGACCATCCCTTTTGCATGCCACTGGCCCCCCCAGCATAGCCCTTCGCCCTCACCAAGCCTGCACGCTGACCAACCCCCTCGCTCGCACATGCTTTGGGTCATAAACCCCTCTCCAACGCAGCTCTGCCTCAGAACCCCATCCTGTTCCCAGCGCGACACCTCCCTTCATTCCTTTCATGGCCCCAGGCCCTTTTGATGCAAACCCCCTTTTCCTGTGTGCCCGTTTGTCTTCCTCGTTCCCAGGCCGACACCTAGCTCTGCCAATACTGTTTATTGCCCCTCCCCGTACAGTAGAAAGCTTCCCTCATCAAAGGACCCTCGAGTTGATCAAAGCCCCCACCCTATGAGATCCGATCGAACCCCCACATTCCGTGAATCGGCGGAATGTCCAGCTGCGCGATAATCATCACCTGTTGTGACCAGGGTGGGACTTCAACTGTAAATGTGTGTGGGAACGGGCTTGGAGCGGGGATTCCGAGAATGTCTTTCCGTACATCAAAGCATTGCCATGAATATGTAATATGTAATAAAGTAATAAACCTGGATATAAGAGGCCAGGCCTCAGGGATGCGGTTAGAGCACCTCATGACGATACCTGCTGTCTGAATTGTTGTGTTCTCCTCCGGAGAGAATAAACCTTGTTTCCTGCCTTCCCGTCTCCAGCGCCTGCCTTTTCATTGATTAATAATTTGTGGGTTAAAGAGGCGATACCGCCGGGCAAATATCGATTGTCCCCGACCTTAGTTTCAACAGTATTGTGTATTTTATGAGTTTTTAATCAATAAATAGATTTATACTTTTTTTAATAAAAAAACGTTGTCCAGATTGTCAGCCTGGGGTATATGGCTATACTTCCTGTGTACGTATGATGTGAAGTTGAATGAGTGAGACCTTGATGTAATCTAGTATACAGCCAATATCTTTCCTATTCCTTACAATAGTCCAAAGGAAACTTCTTTTGTGATACAACTGTATAGTACCCTATTGCTTTGGTGTAAAGGGGCTCCTCCTATATTTTTACAAATACAGTGGAGTGGTACAGAGTAGAGTTCCTTGTTGTAGAGTGTAGTTGCATAGCGTGCAGTGTTGCAGAGTAGAGTGGCATAGAGCGCAGCGGTGCATATTAGAGTAGTGTGGGTTAGAGTGCATTAGCATAGAGTAGAGTGGTGTAGAGTAGAGAACCATCAAGTAAAACAGCAAAGAATAGAGTAGCAGAATGGGGTAGCGTGAAGTGGAGTGGCGTAGTGTGGAGTGTTGCAGAGTGGAGTGGCATAGAGTGAGATATACATGGTGTAGTAGCACACTGCCATTGCAGTTTACAAATCTTCAATTGAAAGGACCATTATATTTGCAAAGACATACAGTTTCACTGATTAAAGTATATAGCACACAAACAATAATATGTGGAAATGTCATCACCCAGTTTATTGATAATATTAAGATATTTGCTTCCACCACACTTCAGAATCACCCAAAAATGTGCTTCATTTGTGCGTTTCTAATTCTGATACATTCTGAAATATCATCACAGTTCATTTACAGACATTTATATTTTGTTGTGTGCTAGAAAAAAATAACAACATTGTACAGCCTTCCTAAAGCACTTCTCCGCTAGACAGTATGATTGTTCCATAAATCCTCTCACTTTGAAGTCAGAGAAAGAAAAGTAAACACCAAACACCCAGGAAGACAGAACCTGACATTTGACCTCTGTCTTTGGATGCATAGCAAATGTGACAAGATAAGAACACGATTGAAAGGGCTGTTTAAGGGGAATCCAGTACTGGGGGAACAATACAGTAAAAAGGGTTTGGGCAAGGGAAGGGACGAACTCAAGCTGGACAGCCTAAAACAAATACAGCTAACAAATAGAAAGCAAGGAAATGTGGTTGCACATCACAAAGTCGATGATAAGCAATAGGCGGAATGCATTCCAGCGAATCTTTTCAAATGTTCCAATGATGTTGCTAGCAAATCAGACACCTGCGCAGTCTGAAAGGCTTCAACCTTAAATGATTCCATTCAAATTTCAAGATGATCACTGCATTCTTCGTGTTGCTATGTCAGAGTAACACATTTCACTGACCACTTTGGGGCAAGCAGGCAGGGCTATAGCAGTGCTGGCCTGTGTAGAGGTCTTTGGATCGGATAGGATTCGAGAAACCCCTTCTCCTCCCCCAGATTGTAGCTAAGATTTCATCCTTTGCACCAAATAGAGCAGGACTGCTGAGCAGGGGGTTGGGGAAAGGAGATGATGGGGGGACGATGTTTAGCGCTGCACGAACGTAGCAGGAAGTTGAGAAAGGAATCTGAAAACAATATTCATAATTAGAGTACTCACATTGAAATTCGTCCGACTTAAAAGGGAATTACATATTTTCCCGCACAGCCTAGCACTTTAAACGGAACTGTTTTTTCAGGCAAATCTGAATATTGTGCACAAGCAAAATACCATCGCTCAGGTTGAAGACACACCAAATGTTGGAGTGGACTGACCCACTGGCCTTGTTGAGGAGGAAGCAAAGGGTGACTGAGGCTACAACAGACCAATGAATGAAGAGGGGTGACTGTAAGCCCCTCTACGTATGTATCTATTATGTATTTTTTAAAGATGTTTTAGAAAAACAAAAGGTCTCGGCTATCGCCAGACCTACAAATACACCAGGGCCAGAGTTCTTGGATTCATGGACCAATATGGAATACTTCTCCATTGCTAAAGGGACAGATTTACAACAACACTAGCTGTCACCAACCAGAGCCTGGGTCCAATTAGCATGATGATAAACACCAATCATCAAATGATTACTTTTATGAAACTTCAAAAACAGACGCTTTAGCCAGCACCAGCTTTGCACTGTCACAACAACACGACACATCTGGTCCCTGTCTCCATTCACTGCTCAGTGAGATGAATGTTCCAAATTGCTGTCCACAGCTCCAAGGGCAGATGCTCTAGTTGGAACCCTAAGCTTGTGAATTAATGATGTGATTACCTCTGTCAGGAGCAAAATTAATGTTCAGATTGAGCTACAGCTGCCTGCGTTCTCATGGCTCGTCGTGAGTCATCTAAACTGGGAGCCCAGTGTCAAGAAGCCCAGCAGCAGGCAGAAACAAACCCACTTCCTGCCTGGTTTCCAGTGTCACCCAATGAAGTCATTGGCTACAGCATATGAAAGCTGTACAGACACCAACATAAACAACACTGTAGAGTGATCCTAATCTAGGCAAGACGCAGCCACAATTCACTAAAAACAACACTGTTGTCTAGCAGTGTGTAAACAGAGAGTAGGGTAGGTATAGAGATTAGGCATGGTAATATCATGATCCATTTCTATTGTATATTGTATTATTATTTTATGTACTTATTATTGCGTGAACTTAGCCCCAATGTGCAGCAGAGTGATTGACAGAGAGTAGCATTTATTTACTTATTTTTGGAGCAGGAGCATCATGCAGGAGAGGTGCTGTACATGGTCTCGTGTATGAGGAGTCTGATCTAAGCAAAGGGACGTCTGCAAATTCAGCCACAGTTGGTAAATCTCTTCCTCTACAAAAGCATGCAACGTTTTTCTACTTTACCTGACTTTTCTAAAGCAGAGAGTAATCCACCCAGGGCTGGCCGACTGGGCTGATCTCAAGGTGCACGATGATGCACCCCAAAGTGCAGGACATCCTGCAGGCGAAAACAAACCACGTAAAATATGGCTGGGTATGGTGCAATGGATTAGGAATGGACTGTGGGGGTCTTGAGCTCTGGGAACAGTGCAGGTGGAGGATGGAGTCAGACAAAGTGACTTTTCTGCTGAGGGTGTGAGGGATCACAATACACTGGACAGTGCTGGGGGCAGAGTGGGGTGCGGACTCTATGGGAAGTTGTTTGTATGGTGGGCCTCTGATCATGGACAACGGGTGAAATTTAGCAGTCTACCTACTAGCCCTCTCAAACCCCATCATTGTCATACAACCTGTTTCTCACTGCTTTAAAGGGTTCTTAAAAGGTGCCATTTTGAAAAACATTCAAGCTCTCCACTTTGCAAAGCTGATGAAGGCAATGCAAATATGTGAAGTTCTGAGTTGTCAGACTTTCCAACTTTGCACACCATAAGACAAAACTCAATCATAGAAACTAGGATGTTTTAGGGGCGAGGGGTGAGAATATTTAAGACAATACAGTGTACATTTTTTTCTTGTCAGCTACATGATACCTATTTACAATTTGAAGGCTCAGAGAGTTTTGTGATTTGCCAACAAACATATAATACAGCAAGGATCTTGCCTCTTTAAATCAGTAACAAAGCCACTAGAAAGACTGTCTGAATTAAAGCTGGTCAGAAAAACTTCCATCTGCCATTGCGGCACGATTTCCCACTCCCAACAATCTAGAAGAGAATTCCGCCATACTTAGATATGGGATCCGAGGCGGCAGAGGGTTCAATCCTTAAGCGGATGCATTTTTCATAGACAGCCACTGTAGTTTGGGAGGCTTCTGGTGAAAATTCTGTCAGTGTTGTGTCAAATGATGTGTCCTACCAAACTCTTGATTAAAGCCGGCCCCTATTTCATTGTACACCTTGCACTCTCAAAAGGCTGGTGGACCAACTATCTCTTTTTGGCGGAGTTTGTCCTGCACATTGGTAGAATGTCTAGTCTAACTACTCTACATGGCATGGTTTTGCCGCCAGTGAGGTGTATTATGAATCTTCTATTTTTTGGCAGATTTTCCATGTTCCCCACCTCTAAATTAAACCTCGAAGGTTCTCTATGTATGCTATAGCTTCTATGGCATTGGCACTCATAGCCCAGAGTCTAGGTGGTAGTTCTGCAAACGAGTACAAAACAAGCACTGGCAATGCCAATAGGTCTGGTTATGAAAGCACTGTCAAGCTAGACCTAAAAACCAATACAGGTTAATGACTGCCTCCTCTTATCTGTGCTGCTGCTAGAGACAAACACTATCAATTATCTAGTTGTCTAAGACACTTCAGTAGCATTACAATGGCATGTGTGTACCCCTTAAAGTTCAAGCTCTGGCAGATGCATAAATAAACAAAATAATCACAGCTGTGTGGATGGTAAGCACTTTTTTTGTGGAAGCACACAACCTCTGCCCTATCAAAAGATGTACTCCTGCCTCCCCACATGTGGGCCGAGCGAAAGCCCGTTTCCTAGTGGTTCTCACATAAATGTCAACCGCAGTGAGGTCAAGCAAAGCAGTATAACGTACCCATATATTAATAAACCCAACAGGTTAGCCTCAGCTGGTTAGGCTCCCATCGCCTCTCACCCCCATGCCTCAAGTTTCTTTCTCTCCACCTCACTTAACTGACTTTAACTTAGAAGTTAACCCTCCCCACCTCTTCATTTCCTCGGTGTGCCATTAGCCTTTTCCATTTCCCCTTGCTAAGTCTCATTCTGCCTCTAAATAATGCTGACCTCGGGGGTCGTCTTGGCCTGCGTGGGGCAGACGCTGCCATTACTGTGAAAGCCTTGTCTGGAAAATACTTCGCTCAGTCTCATTAACTTCCTGATGGGACAATGGCCTGCACTGTACGAGAAAGCACATTCATTTGGCAGTGGGGATTTTTTTTCCACAACTGCTGACGAAGGTCGCCCCCATAATCCTCTACTCCTTCTCCCCGCCCCACAAAATGTGGTTGGAGGGTCTCTCTGCTTCGCGGTTAAAAGGCAATGTCAACAGGAGCTGAAATGAATTGCTTTATTCATAAAACGTCACTGACTTCCCCAAATACGGAAACTATCGGTTTAGAGGGCAACAAAGAAAAATGCATAATACAAAAAAGAACATAATAGAAAAAAAGAGAAAAGGAAGGAAAGAGAATAAAAGAGAGCAATAAAGAAATAGCTTAACGTAGTAAAGAAGTAAGCTTGCTGAAGGGAGAAAGAACATAATAAAGCAGAATACAGAGAGAGTAAGTGGGAGATGGAGCAGAAAAGCGAAGGGAGGAGATGGTAAGGAGAGAATGAAGGAAAGAAGGAAGAATGGGAGCAGAAGAAGAAAGAGTGGTGCACGAGAAGAGGAGGGAAAGGGAGAGGTGGGAAGATGAGAAGAGGGGAGAAGCCTCAATATTAAAACAAGCATTCTGAAGGCCAACAACTCTCGACTATGCAAGACCAATTGGCTTTTCCAATGTATTTTAGCAATGTTTTACACCAGCGTGGAACATAGATAAGTGGCGTAGAGTGGAGTAGCGAAGAGTGAAGTAGAGTGTTGTACAGCAGAGGTGTGTGGAGTAGAATGGTTTAGGGTGCAGTAGAGTAGAGTAGAGTTGTGTAAATTAGAGGGCCATACAGTAGAGGGGTGTAGAGTGGAGGGGCATAAAGTGGAGTAGAGTGACATAGAGTGGAGTGGTGTAGAGTGGAATAGAGTGGCATAGTGTGGAGTGGCACTGAGTGTTGTAGAGCGGAGTGGCATATAGTAGCATACAGTGGTGTAAAGTGGAGTAGTGGAGCAGAGTGGAGTAGTGTGTTGTAGAGTAGAGGGGAGTGGTGTAGAGTAGAGTAAAATGGTGTAGAGGGAGTTGTTGTAGAGTGTCATAGAGTGGAGTGGCACAAAGAGGAGTAGAGTGTGATCAAGTATCAGAATGAAGTAGAGTGCCTTTGAGTAGAGTGGCATACAGTGGAGTATAGTGTCGGAGAATGGAGGGTTGTATAGTGAAGTTGCATAGAGAGACGTGACGTAGAGTGAAGTAAGGCACAGCGGCCTTTAGGAGACAGTTAGGGATCCTCTGCTCTGAGGAATCCCCAGACACTCTAGGGCCATTTTATGAAGGCAGAAACATGTCCAAGCTTTTAAGCTGGTGTAAGTCATTGCTTCTCAGCTGCCATCCCAACCGTTTTTAACCTTACCTGTGGTTCCCATTTAATAAAGGCTACTTGTCAGGGATCTGTAAGGTATTTTTAGTTCACGAATCTGGATCCAGCTTTGATCCAGTAGTGTTTTATCTAAGAACTCCCACCTGTGCCAAGTCCAACAGGAGATCGAGACTGTCTTTATGGCACTGTCCTACCAGAGTGGGGAGAGATTGTCAATGATGAAGCATGACACAGTTATGTGTGTGAGGGATCCTCTTCCATATGGATGACCTTTTCTCCAGTTTGGCACAGGAATTCTGTAGGCATCCAAGTTGGAAATTCATCTATCCTGTTTTGGCGAGGGAATATAGCATGAGGAATTCCCCCTTGAGATGCCGCACCTATTTGTGTTACTTGTATTTTCTGAGGAGGATGTGCAGTAGCTTAACTCCTTCACTCCCTTACGTGTTATGAGAGTGAAGTGTGGCAGGGTTACATAAAGTGGAGCAAAGTGTTGCAGAGTAGAGATAAGGGGCGTAAAGTGGAGTGGTGTGGCATAGAGTAGAGTAGAGTGATGTGGAGTGATGTAGAGAATAGCGTCATCCAGTGGAGGTTGTAGAGTGGAGTAAAGTTTTGTGGAGTGGAGTTCCAAAGAGTGTCATAGAGTGGTGTGGCATAGAGTGGGATACAGAGGAGTGGTGTAGAGTGCAATTGTGGGGTAGAGCGGAGTAAAGTGGTGTGAAGTGGCATAGAGGAAATTGTGTGGCGTGGAGAATAGTGTTGTGAAATGGCATAAAGTGTTGTAGAGTGCACAGAGTAGTATAGACCTGAGTACAGTTCGTTAAATGGAGTTGCATACTGTGTTGGAGAATGGAGTGGCATAAAGTGGAGTGATGTAGAGTGGAGTACAGTGGAGTGGCATAGAAGGCTGTAGAGTGTTGTCGAATGGAGCCTCACAAAGTTGAGTGTCATAAGGTGGATTGGCGTTGAATGGAGGGCCATAGAGTGGAATACAGTGTTGTAAAGTGGAGTGGCATAGAGTGTCGTAGAGTAGCATGGTGGACAGTGCAGTGGTTTAGAGTGGAGCAGTGGAGTACAGTGTTATAGAGTGGGGTATTGTAGAGTGGAGTAGAGTGAAGTGACATAGAGTAGAGTGTTGTGGAGTGTCCTAGAGTGGAGTGGCATAGAGTGGAATAGAGTGGAATGGAAGAAATTGAGTAGAGTGGAGTTGAGTGTCTTAGAGTTGAGTGGTGTAGAGTGAAGTAGAGTGGCATAGAGTGGAATAGAGTATCATGGAGTAGCATGTCATAGAGTGAAGGTTTGTAGAGTAGAGGTGCATCGGGTGGAGGGACGAAGAGTGAAGGGATGTACAGTGATGTTGAGTTGAGTGGAGAGAGTAAAGTGTCATTAAATCGAGTGGAGTGGTGAGGAGTAGAGTGTTTTAGAGTGGGGAAGAGTGGAAGGGCATAGAGGTCTAGAGTGGGGGGTAGAGTTTAGTAGAGTGCGATAGAGTGGAGTGGCTTAGAAAGGAGCAGAGTGGCATAGAGTGTCATTGAGTGGAGTAGCATGTAGTGGTGTATAGTCGAGCAGAGTAGAGTAGTGTGTCGTTGAGTAGAGGGGAGTGGCATACAGTGAAGTAAAGTGGTGTAGAAGGAGTTGTAGAGTGGAGTGGCGTAAAGTACAGTAGATTGTGGTCACGTGTCAGAGTGAAGTAGAATGTCATAGAGTGGAGTTTCATATAGTGGAGTAGAGTGTCAAAGGAGTGAAGTAGAGTGAAGTGGCGTAGAGTGAAGTGGCATAGAGTGAAGTGGCATGGTGTAGCACAAAGTGGAGTGAAGTGTTGTAAAGTAGAATGGAGAGGCACAGAGTGTCATGGAGTGACGTAAAGTGGAGTAAAGTGGCGTGGAGGGGTGTAGAGTGGAGGAGCAAAAGGTGGATGGGCATTGATAGGAGTAGAGTGTCGTAGAGTGGAGTGGAATAGATGTCCCGTCCATCCCAGCTACCACACATTTACACCATCACTTACAAATAATACACAAGTCTATCATATAGCACTAACCCATGGATTCATCACTAATACAACCCAATTACACACAATACTTAACTATATCCCATCCAGGCACACACTCCCTGCTCTAATTACTCCAAGTAGACCCCTTTTTGTCACTAACAAACCAATGCTCCTCCTTCCATCTTTTGAGCCACCAACACCCTCCTTTTCTTTCTTCCACAATAACACAACCACTCAACACTTACACTACACTGCACCACACACACTACCTCTTTCAACAATCAAATGTAACATAAACACTCTTAACTCTTGTTCATACCCTCTCACACACCACGTACACTATTTTCCAAAACACATCACCACCCCTGTTACTGTGCAGCTTCCATTTCCCAACAATACTTTACATACAAATCCTTCTCAGAAAACAAATACATTAGCATCTCCTTTCACTGCTCCTAAAAAACAAAACATAACACAATCCAGCACAACAATATCTCTCATGCCCAGCACCTCATAATACTTTCCTCACAAACATACACCCGCTCCCACCTTCCAGACTACACAAATGATACACACCATGAACAAACTACAATGCCAAGCTTTCTCTCCCCACACACCTAACACATATACAGCAACACAGCAAATCTCTTTTCACCGCCCCTCATACACTGGACAATTTAGAACCTTACTACATGACCCACATGCTGCACCACCACCCCTAACTCATGCACCTTCCGCTCTAAATGGGATGCACACAAAATAAGCAACATGTCACCCCTCACAACTTCGCTTCTCCATGTCTACTGTACAACAAGGTTACACTACAAAAACAACACAGTTAAACAACTCTTTCTCTTTTAAAAAAAAGATTTTTATTGGTATTTACACATTATAGAATTACGATTTGACATGTAACATGTATCAAGTTTCGCGGGCGTTAACATTAGGGCATGCTTCTTGGAGCGATGGCTGTGTTCGTTTGTTGGAGTGTAGACGAGCGGTTGGTTTTTTGGTGATTGCTTGCCTGCCCTACAGGCTTGCGCACACATAACATAGAACATGTGGTTAGATTGCGATAGGTCGCATGTCTAGTTGGTACGTATTACTTAACACAAAACAGATATGTGTTTGGCTGTTATTTTAGGTGACAGACTGCCGGCCTATCGTGGGGATGTTTACTGCTAGTGTAGCGTCTTTCAGTTCTTTATGGGGGTTTGTATTGGTTTAGGAATTTATCTAGTGTTGACCATATCTCTCTGTTGGGCTTTCTCCAAGGTGTGTGTCGTAGTGCAGTGTTGTCAGCCCCTCTGAGATACGTCACCCAGTTCAGCCACCCCTTGAATGTGGCTTTGGTGGTGTCTTTCCATTTGGCTAGTACTGTTTTGACTGCTGTCATCAGGAGGAAGTCTAGGAGGTTTCTGTTATGTTGTGAGGCTAGGTCTGCTGTGATGTGATTTGTGGTAATAGTTGCAAATTCCTGTTTTAGAGTGCAGCCTAGGGCTTTGTTAATGAAGTCGAACACATTCGTCCAGAATTTGCTGACCTTGTTACAGTGGAAGATGAGGTGTGCAAGGTCCCCCTTTTCCTGAGCTACAGTTCCAACAGCTGTCGTTGTCTCTCAGGCCTAATGATGCTAGGCGCGCTGGTGTCCAGTATGCTTGGTGTAATAGCCAGAATTTTGTCTGTGATAGTACTGGGGATATCATAATATTTGATGGGGCCGCCCAGAACGTTTGTAGGTCTTTCTCGGTGAGTCTGGAGCCTAGCTGAGTTTCCCAAAACTAAGCTGGTATTCTTGGCATTAAGCTTGGAGGAGACAGGGCGGAGGAGTTTGTATAAGTGTGAGACCTGTTGTCCTGTTTTGTTTATGTTTTCCATATACTGAAAGATTGAGGGTTTATGTTTGGTTATTTTTGATTTTGTTAAGGCTGTTCTAATTGCTGGGAAGTTGTATAGTTCTATCTCTGGGAGGTCGGGTTGTGTTTTCAGGCTGTTGAATGTGCAGGGCAACCCTCCGTCTTCCAGCTGAGCTGGATAAGAGAGTCCTAGTTTTCTCCAAGATTCTATGACCAGGGGCTTCCCTTTATATTTAATCTTGGGGTTTGCCCAGAGTGTTTCCCAGTGCGAGTTTTTGATGCTGTACTCGAGCTTCTGGTCTACTCTGAGCAGTTCATGCCTAGTGATCTTAAAAATCGGGTTGTTCTTTTGTGCCTGCTTGTTGGCAGTGAGGAGAGTTAAAGGGTCTGTGTTGTTTAGTATGGCCTTCTCCACTGAAAGCCAGGTTGGAATGTATTGCTGGTTCGGTAGTACCCAGTGCATTCCTTGTCTGGCTATGAAGACTGTCTGGAAAGTTCTGAGGTCTGCTACGTTTAGTCCTCCTAGCTTTTTCTCTAATCTTAGTTTTGGGAGGCTTATTCTCGTTTTTTTGTCACGCCATATGAATTTGTTTAACATTTGGTCTATCTTTCTGTGGAATTCGTCCGTGAAAGCCAGTGGGAGCATTCCTGCTAGGTAGTTTACTATAGGGGTAATCATCATCTTTACAGTGTCAATGTTTCCCCACCATGTGATGTACTTGGGCAACCAGGTTTCTAGTAGCCCTTTAATCTTTTCTAGGGTAATTTTCTTGTTCTGTTCTCAACCTTCATCTCCACCACCTACTCACACAGACCCATTAAAATGCCTTCTTAGCCTGCTGGATGAGGAAAACGATACAGAACAGCTACCCAATTGGTGTCCTCTTACAGATATTACCAACACTAAGGACACACTGGATACAAGCCCACAAACTGCTGCTCACTCTTCTACAAAACAAAATCACACTGTCACCAAAGCGCATTCTCTAAACTGTCTACCAATCAATCAATCCATTAATTTTTTATTCAGATACAAAAATATCCATAAAAGTACAAAATAAAACCAGCACAATGCATACGTAATTAGGAGGTTAAAAATCAATAAGTGCAATAGACATATTAATGTGAATACACAAAATTTTATACATAGTGCAAGAGTCAATTGGGTAAATTAATCATTGGCCCTCAATTTAATTATTAATTCAGAGATAATACCAATGTAGTATTTAAAATGTAGCAGCATAAAATAATAAAATGTGGACACTTTGACACATGATAAAAACAATAAAATTATTATGCGGCCCATATATAAATTGAGTCAAATGCCGGGCATGCAACCAAAACTATCTATACTGCATTCATGGAGGCACGGGAGAGAACTGCCAATCTCAAGAAGGTACTAACACGAAGAGTTACATTTTCCCCTTTGAGCGTAACAATCTCCTCCCTATATGCTTCCCTAAAATCAGTAGTGTTGTGAGCCTTAAAGCAAGGGATCAGCAGCTGCTTGCTATATATTTGATTAAAATCTCAGAAAAACTAAAAAGTGTAACATAGATTGGCTGCCATGATTTTCAATTGCTCTCTAAAAACAAACATCACATCTACGACCTTCTCACTGACACAAAACCTGACATACTCTTCATAACTGAATCATGGTTGGGACTGGGAGTTGATATGGCTCCAGGCTTTCATGAAGCAGTTCCTCTAAACTATCATAATATCATGCAAAATCATACAGGCAAATGAGGAAGTGGCCTAGCTGCTGTGTTCAGTCAAACATCTCATATTACTAAAGCTGACAACGACTCTATTCATTGTTGTGAGGCCCTTTTCAATCAATCAATCAATCAATCAATCGGGCTTTTAAAGTGTGCTACTCACCCGTGAGAGTCTCAAGGCGCTGGGGTGGGGGGAGCAGCTCCCGATCAGCCGAAAAGCCAGGTCTTGAGTCTCTTCCTGAAGGTGTGCAGGGTAGGGGAGCATCTGATGTTGACTGGGAGCTTGTTCCAGGCCTTGACCATGACGTAGGAGAAGGCTCTTCTGCCTGCTCTAGTTCTGCGGATGCATGGGGTCTCTGCTAGGGCGAGGTCTGCAGAGCAGAGGTTACTTTTGGGTAAATGGAATGAAACATTTCCGTTAAGGTATTTGGGTCCGATGCTGTGGAGAGATTTGTATACGTGGGTGAGTAGCTTGAAAGTAACTCTCTTCTTGATGGAGAGCCAGTGGAGGTCTCGCAGGTGCTGGGTCATGGTCTCATGTTGTGGGGTTCCGAGGACGAGTCTGGGTGCGATGTTCTGGGTGGTCTGGAGTTTGTGTAGCAGGGATTTGTTGATTCGGGTGTAAAGGGCATTCCCGTAGTCCAGTCTGCTGGTTATGAGTGTGTGGGTTTTGGTCTTTCTGACTTTGGGGTATCCATTTCAAGGTCTTGTGGAGCATGTGGAGGGAGTTGAAGCAGGTGGAGGTGACGGCGTTGATCTGGCGAGTCATGGTGAGGGAGAAGTGTAGAATGATGCAGAGGTTCTGGTTGTGGTCAATTGGGGTGGGTGGGTTTCCGAGAGCGGGGGGCCACCAGGTTTTGTCCCAGGCGGTGGAAGAGAGTCCGAGGACGAGGACCTCTGTCTTCTCCGAGTTGAGCTTTAGGCAACTGTTGCTCATCCAGGCTGCAACGTCTTTCATTCCTTCCTGGAAGCTGAGTCTGGTGTCTTCGGTGTTCTTCATGAGGGAGAGGATGACCTGGGTGTCGTTGGCAAATGATACTATACTGAGCCCATGCTGTCTGACGATAGTGGTAAGGGGGGTCATGTAGATGTTGAAGAGCGTGGAGCTGAGTGAAGATCCTTGAGGTACTCTGCAGTTGATCTCTGTGGGTTCGGAGTGGAAGGGTGGGAGTCTGATCTCTTGGGTTCTACCAGTGAGAAAGGAGCGAATCCAGTTGAGGGCGGTTCCCCATATGCCGGCATTGTGCAGCCCGTCTGCAAGAGTGTGGTGGGAGATGGAGTCGAAGGCTGCAGAGAGGTCTAGCAGGATGTGGGCCGTGGTGTGGCCCTGGTTGAGTAGCACGTGGATGTCGTCGGTGGCAGCAAGGAGGGAGGTCTCGGTGCTGTGGTAACTGTGGAACCCAGATCCGGAGGAGTCGAGGGTGGCGTTATCTTCAATGAAGGTGGTCAGAATTGCATTGACAAATTTTTCTGAGGTGTGCAAGGTCCCCCTTTTCTGAGCTACAGTTCCAGCAGCTGTCGTTGTCTCTCAGGCCTAATGATGCTAGGCGCGCTGGTGTCCAGTATGCTTGGTGTAATAGCCAGAATTTTGTCTGTGATAGTACTGGGGATATCATAATATTTGATGGGGCCGCCCAGAACGTTTGTAGGTCTTTCTCGGTGAGTCTGGAGCCTAGCTGAGTTTCCCAAAACTAAGCTGGTATTCTTGGCATTACGTTTGGAGGAGACAGAGCGGAGGAGTTTGTATAAGTGTGAGACCTGTTGTCCTGTCTTGTTTATGTTTTCCATATACTGAAAGATTGAGGGTTTATGTTTGGTTATTTTTGATTTTGTTAAGGCTGTTAATTGCTAGGAAGTTGTATAGTTCTATCTCTGGGAGGTCGGGTTGTGTTTTCAGGCTGTTGAATGTGCAGGGCAACCCTCCGTCTTCCAGCTGAGCTGGATAAGAGAGTCCTAGTTTTCTCCAAGATTCTATGTCCAGGGGCTTCCCTTTAAATTTAATCTTGGGGTTTGCCCAGTGTGAGTTTTTGATGCTGTACTCGAGCTTCTGGTCTACTCTGAGCAGCGCATGCCTAGTGATCTTAAAAATCGGGTTGTTCTTTTGTGCCTGCTTGTTGGCAGTGAGGAGCGTTAAAGTGTCTGTGTTGTTTAGTATGGCCTTCTCCACTGAAAGCCAGGTTGGAATGTATTGCTGGTTCGGTAGTACCCAGTGCATTCCTTGTCTAGCTATGAAGGCTGTCTGGAAAGTTCTCAGGTCTGCTACGTTTAGTCCGCCTAGCTTTTTCTCTAGTCTTAGTTTTGGGAGGCTTATTCTCGTTTTTTTGTCACGCCATATGAATTTGTTTAACATTTGGTCTATCTTTCTGTGGAATTCGTTCGTGAAAGCCAGTGGGAGCATTTCTGCTAGGTAGTTTACTATAGGGTTGATCATCATCTTTACAGTGTCAATTTTTCCCCACCATGTGATGTACTTGGGCAACCAGGTTTCTAGTAGCCCTTTAATCTTTTCTAGGGTAATTTTCTCGTTCTGTTCTCAACCTTCATCTCCACCACCTACACACACAGACCCATTAAAATGCCTTCTTAGCCTGCTGGATGAGGACAACGATACAGAACAGCTACTCAATTGGTGTCCTCTTACAGCTATTACCAACACTAAGGACACACTGGACACAAGCCCACAAACTGCTGCTCACTCTTCTACAAAACAAAATCACACTGTCACCAAAGCGCATTCTCTAAACTGTCTACCAATCAATCAATCAATTAATTTTTTATTCAGATACAAAAATATCCATAAAAGTACAAAATAAAACCAGCACAATGCATACGTAATTAGGAGGTTAAAAATCAATAAGTGCAATAGACATATTAATGTGAATACACAAAATTATATACATAGTGCAAGAGTCAATTGGGTAAATTAATCATTGGCCCTCAATTTAATTATTAATTCAGAGATAATACGAATGTAGTATTTAAAATGTAGCAGCATAAAATAATAAAATGTGGACACTTTGACACATGATAAAAACAATAAAATTATTATGCGGCCCATATATAAATTGAGTCAAATGCCGGGCATGCAACCAAAACTATCTATACTGCATTCATGGAGGCACGGGAGCGAACTGCCAATCTCAAGAAGGTACTAACACGAAGAGTTACATTTTCCCCATTGAGCGTAACAATCTCCTCCCTATATGCTTCCCTAAAATCAGTAGTGTTGTGAGCCTTAAAGCAAGGGATCAGCAGCTGCTTGCTATATATTTGATTAAAATCTCAGAAAAATAAAAAGTGTAACATAGATTGGCTGCCATGATTTTCAATTGCTCTCTAAAAACAAACATCAAATCTACGACCTTCTCACTGACACAAAACCTGACATACTCTTCATAACTGAATCATGGTTGGGAGTTGATATGGCTCCAGGCTTTCATGAAGCAGTTCCTCTAAATTATCAAACTATCATGCAAAATCATACAGGCAAATGAGGAAGTGGCCTAGCTGCTGTGTTCAGTCAAACATCTCATATTACTAAAGCTGACAACGTCTCCATTCAATGTTGTGAGGCCCTTTTCAATCAATCAATCAATCAATCGGGCTTTTAAAGTGCGCTACTCACCCGTGAGAGTCTCAAGGCGCTGGGGGGGGGGGGGGGTGCAGCTCCCGATCAGCCGAAAAGCCAGGTCTTGAGTTTCTTCCTGAAGGTGTGCAGGGTAGGGGAGCATCTGATGTTGACTGGGAGCTTGTTCCAGGCCTTGACCATGACGTAGGAGAAGGCTCTTCTGCCTGCTCTAGTTCTGCGGATGCATGGGGTCTCTGCTAGGGCGAGGTCTGCAGAGCAGAGGTTACTTTTGGGTAAATGGAATGACACTTTTCCGTTAAGGTATTTGGGTCCGATGCTGTGGAGGGATTTGTATACGTGGGTGAGTAGCTTGAAAGTAACTCTCTTCTTGATGGAGAGCCAGTGGAGGTCTCCCAGGTGCTGGGTCATGGTCTCATGTTGTGGGGTTCTGAGGACGAGTCTGGGTGCGGTGTTCTGGGTGGTCTGGAGTTTGTGTAGCAGGGATTTGTTGATTCGGGTGTAAAGGGCATTCCCGTAGTCCAGTCTGCTGGTTATGAGTGCGTGGGTGTTGGTCTTTCTGACTTTGGGGTATCCATTTCAAGGTCTTGCGGAGAATGTGGAGGGAGTTGAAGCAGGTGGAGGTGACGGCGTTGATCTGTCGAGTCATGGTGAGGGAGAAGTGTTGAATGATGCAGAGGTTCTGTTTGTGGTCCATTGGGGTGGGTGGGTTTCCGAGAGCGGGGGGCCACCAGGTTTTGTCCCAGGTGGTGGAAGAGGGTCCTAGGACGAGTACCTCTGTCTTCTCCGAGTTGAGCTTTAGGCAACTGTTGCTTATCCAGGCTGCAACGTCTTTCATTCCTTCCTGGAAGCTGAGTCTGGTGTCTTTGGTGTTCTTCATGAGGGAGAGGATGACCTGGGTGTCGTCGGCAAATGATACTATACTGAGCCCATGCTGTCTGACGATAGTGGTAAGGGGGTCATGTAGATGTTGAAGAGCATGGAGCTGAGTGAAGATCCTTCAGGTACTCTGCAGTTGATCCTTGTGGGTTCGGAGTGGAAGAGTGGGAGTCTGAACTCTTGGGTTCTACCAGTGAGAAAGGAGTGAATCCAGTTGAGGGCGGTTCCCCATATGCCGGCATTGTGGAGTGTGCCTGCAAGAGTGTGGTGGGAGATGGAGTCGAAGGCTGCACAGAGGTCTAGCAGGATGAGGGCCGTGGTGCGGCCCTGGTTGAGTAGCACGTGGATGTCGTCGGTGGCAGCAAGGAGGGCGGTCTCGGTGCTGTGGTAACTGTGGAACCCAGATTCGGAGGAGTCTAGGGTGGCGTTATCTTCAATGAAGGTGGTCAGAATTGCATTGACAAATTTTTCTGTGACTTTCAGCCATGGTCTGTGCAGGTAACAGTGGTGGGGTCTGGTGGGGGGGATTTCGAGGGACGATGCAGAGGGAAAATTAAATTAATAACTCATTTTCCCTCTGCATCGTACCTTGAAATTCTCCCTCATGCTGCCCACCGCCCCACCACTGTTACCTGCACAGACCATGGCTGGGGAATTTGGCTGCAAAAGGAAGAAGCGAGATGGGCCGGTAGTTTTTCAGGTCCGTCGGGTCAGCCAAGGATTTCTTGAGGAGGGGCTTGACCTCTGCCCACTTCCAATCGTCAGGGAAAATGCCGGATTCAAAGGAGGCATTGATGGTGCGGCGTAGTTCTGGTGCTATAGTGGCGACAGCTCAGTGGAAAATGTGCGACGAGATACGGTCCATGGGGGCTCCTGAGCGCGTGCTCTTCATGGTCGTGGTGGTATCTTCGGTGGTGACCAGTGTCCAGGTGGAGATGGTGGGAAGTCTGTAATTGCTTGGGGGGGTGGTTTCTGGAATCTGTTTGCTGAAGTTGTCATAGAGGGCCTTGATTTTCAGGTGGAATTAGAAGCCAAGCTTGTTGCAGAGGTCCTGGGATGGCCTGGCTTCGCTGGGGGGTTTGGTGAACTGCTGGATGACGTTTAAGAGTTCCTGTGAGCTGCTGGCATTGGTGAGGATTTTGTTCTGGATCAAGGTCTTCTTGGTGGCTCTGCTGAGGTGATGGTATTCTGTCATGGCGTTCTTGTAGGTGTTCTGGTCCTCAGTGGTTATGCTGTTTCTCCAGTGTTTTTTGAGATGTCTGCTGGAGCGTGTGGCTTCTGGGAGGTCGGTGGTGAACCAGATGGCCTTCCGTGGGCGTTGTCTGTCAGGGTGGTGGAGGGGTGCAAGCTTGTCTGCGCATCTGGTGATCCAGCGGTGTAGATCCTTGGCTGTGGAGTTGGCGTAGGTCGTGGCATAGAGGGGTTCATGAATGAGGGTGAAGTTGATGTGCTCCTCTGTGACCTTGCTCCAGTTCCTTCGTGGAGGTCGCGGGGCAGGCTTGTGTGTGGTGGTGGTGTTGAATGAGAAATGTACACAGTGGTGGTCTGTCCAGAGGGGCTGTGAGGTGTGGCTGAAGTGGACGCTGGTCCCTCCTGCGAAGATGGGGTCGAGGATGTGTCTGGCTTTGTGGGTGGGGACGAGCTGCTTCCATCCGAGGTTGGCGAGGTTGTCCAGAAGGGCTGTGGAGTCGGGTCGCTGCTGTTGTCAAAGTGGAAGTTCAGGTCTCCGATGAATATGTAGTCCATTGAGGCGATGGCGTGGGGTGCGATGAGGTCAGCAATGGTGGTGGCGAAAGAGGAGCGAGGCCCCTGGGGGTCTGTAAGCGAGGGTGACGCGAAGCGTGGTTCTGGGTCTGGTCTGGATCAGTGTTGGAGAGGGAGTTGCCCGTGCTGCAGGTGGAGAGTCAGAGGGAGCTCTTGTGTGCGATGGTAAGTCTCCCTCCTAGGCAGTGGGGGTGGTCCTTCCTCTGGATCTTGTATCCGTCAGGAATGGCGGTGGCGATGTCGGGGCTGATGTGGCGTTTGCCCAAGTTTCCGTGAAGAAGGTGACATCTGGTGAGAGGGTGACAAGGAGGTCCCAGATCTCTACTTAACAGATTATGGAAGTCAGCTATCAAAAAAACTAAGAAAAGGTACTATTGAGACAGAATTCGAAATGCTTAATGTGCAAATAAAAAAATTATATAAAATTCTGACTGAATTTTTTAAACCAAATTGCCTAGATGGAACTCATCCCGTTACTCAAGATTTCACAGACATTTAGGCAAATTATTACATGGTCAAAGCAGACTCATTGGACTCATATTTAAAACAAAGAAAAAGAACCAGCACTGACCTTTTTCCAAAACAACAATCCAAGATACGATAACCCTGCCTCTCTGTTCCTTCCAACAAAGTTCACACAATGAATTTATGGACCTGGTAAAAGCAAGCAGGCCTACCAGCAGCCCTTTTGACCTGTGTCTACCACGAACCTTCAAGACAATTCTTCTAACACCCCTGCTACCACACCAGTAAGAAGAATCATCAACAATCCTTAACTACGGGGATATTTCCAGAAGAATTAAAAAGTCATACATACGCCCATTACTAAAGAAAATAAACCCCGACAACTATGGACCGATTACAAATGGACCTTTCCTAGGCAAACTGATAGAACGAGCAGCATTTACCCGGATGTCACAATTCATTGAGGATAATGCCATACTTTCAAACTGGTTTCCGTCCAGGAAGAAGGACAAAATCTGCCCTTGTTCCCATCTGGGATGACCTTAAGAACACAGTTCACCACAACAGGGTTACTGCACTACTTCTATTGGTCCTCTCGGCTGCCTTTGACATGGTTGACCATGACACTCTGATACAAAAACTCTATGAAGCCAGCACTGAGGGGGCTGCTCTACACTGGATCACATCCTACCTTCACAACAGAACTAATGTCATCCATGCCCCTTTCCTCTTCCAAACTGTACTTCACGAAAGCAGAGGCCCCTCAAGAATCAATCATCTCACCCATGCTTTTAAACATTAACAATTTCACCTCATGTGCTATAACTATGCAGATGACACACAAATACTACTTCAACTGGAATGCCCCAATGACATTGGAAAATCACCAATCTCAGTTGTCTCATAGCAATGGATCAATGTATGACATGGAGCCATCTCAAACTGACTGTTTCCAAAACCGAAATACTTGCATGTGGTGATAGGAAAAATTATGACTCACTCACCGCATGGCCTGATGATCTGGGAACACTGCCTAAAATATCAAAGAAAGTAAAAAAACGCGGATCACCATTAACAACTATGAAAATATTACAACGGATTCAGAACTCTGCTGCCAGACTACTCTTACATATAAAGCCGCAATTCCACATCTCCCCTGCCTTGAAAGCCCAGCAGTGGTTACCAGTTGTCAGAAGATCCACATTCAAGTCCATGTTCAAGCTGCTTTGTATCACCTACAAAGCGATACAAGGACCAGGACCACTCTTCATCAGGAATAAAATCGCAAAATACATTCAACAAAGGAGCCTCCATTCTAGAGTGGCACCTCACCTCAAACCCCCACTGTGCAAGAAAAAAACATGGGTGGCACATCCTTCTCTGTTCAAGAAGTCAAACTATGAAACTCTTTACCCTCAAACATAACATCCACAGATAACCACCTGATCTTCAGACAACTACTCAAGAATTGGCTCTTCCCCACATAACCACCATACTGAATCATAAATATACCACATGTCCCTCTGTACATAAGCATTTATTTGAACTATAGATGTGTACCTACATATGTATATTGCCTTTTATAAATGTGTATAATGATTATATTTCTAAAGATATAGATTTCGTTATTTCTGCTTACAATTTTTACATATTACTTATAGTTACATTAGTCTATGTTTAACATGTATATAAGTAACTGCATAAATAAGTAAATCTTTTATCATAACTATTTATCCACAATGTCTACACTATTGAATTACATACATAATAAATTCATTACTGCTCTCAATATTTCCTCAATATATTCTCTACCTCAACTCTCTGACTCATCTCAAACCTCATTCACTCATTCATTCTACTTCTCTTTCCAATGCACTACCCTATTTCTCACCCAATACCTCTATCAATATATCTACCTCCAATCTCTCATTCACCCCAAACCCCCAAATTACTACTATGATCCCCAAAATAACCCTTTTCAGACTCTTCCCTCCTCTACCACTCCTTTCATCATGTTGCATCATCTCATCCATCTTTTACTATTCAGATCTCTCAAACAAGCCTTTCTAAACCCTTCCCTCTGACTTTTCCCTTCCACCTCCCCATTATACATCCCAAATCCCCTCCTACTGCTATGAACTCCCAAAAGAAATAATAAAAAACTTTTTAGCCACTACCATCTTCTATACCTCCACTATCCTTTTCAATCCAAAAAACAGACTAATACGTCCACCACTGAAATTAATTTACTATTTCCCTATACTAATTCCCCACTAATCCTGTTTGGGTTCCGGGGTAGCGTGCTACTCATCAAAGAAAAGCGGTTCAACACCTCATCAGCTGTAGAAAGCAATATAGAAATGTAAACCCTTCCCTCTTCCATCCCTCCACTATCCTTTCCAATCCAAATAACAGACTAACATGTCCACCACTCAAATTAATTTCATATTTCCTCAGACTAATTCACCACTAATCCTTTTTGGTTCCGGAGTAGCATGCTGCTCACCTAGAAGGGATTCGAGGTGTCAATGGGGGTGGCAAGACCTATATAAATGCAAACCTTTTCCCTCTTTTATCTCTCCATTATCCTTCTCAATCCAAATAACAGACTAACATGCCCACCACCCAAATTAATTTCATGTTTGACTATATTATTTCTGGGTTCCGGAGTAGTGTGCTACTCGCTGAAAAAGTGCTTCAACTCCTCATCAGGGGTAGTAAAAGCTATATAAATGCAATTATAATACAATCAATGTCATAGAGTGGAGTGGCATAGAGTGGCGTACAGAGCAGTGGTATAGAGTGGAGTAGTGTAGTAGAGTGGAGTAGATTGGAGTGGCAGAGAGTAGGGTAGAGAGTTGTAGAGTGGAGTGTAGTATTGTAGAGCATCGTAGAGTGGAGTGTCATGGAGTGGAGTGGCGTAGACTGTATTGGAGTTGAGTGTTGTAGAGTGGCATAGAAAAGCATAGAGTGGTGTAGAGTGGAGTAGTGTGTTGTTGAGTAGAGTGCATTGGGGTAAAGTGGAGTAAAGTGGCATTGGGGGAGTTGTAGAGTGGAGTTGGGTAGAGTCGAGTAGACTGTGGAAGCATCATAGTGAAGTAGAGAAGTGTGGCATGCAGTGGAGTAGAGTGTCATAGAGTGGAGTGTCATAGAGTGAAGTGCTGTGGTGTGAAGTGGCATAGAGTGAAGTGGCATGGTGTATCGTGGAGTGCAGTAAAGTGTTGAGTAGAGTGGAGTTGCGTTGCTTTGCATAGAGTGGAGTGGTGAGGAGTGACTGAGGAGGAGTGTGGCTCACTGGTTAGAGGAGGCAGACCCTGAAGCAGGGGTCAGACCCAGGACCAGGATTCAATTCCCGACCCGGCAGGGTCTTGAGCCCAAAATGTCCACGGACTCGATAATTCTCGCTTCGGTGCCTACTCGAATCACGGGTTCACACTCTGCAACTCTGGGCAATAGCTTGCTTAATCTCCACTACGCCCCCCCCCCCCGCGGCGGGATGCCTGGCTTTCACCTTGGGGATGCCCAGTAGGGGTTATCTCACAGGGAAAAAGCCAGGACGGGTTCCCAAAGCAAGCGCCTTGAGACCTTGCGGTGATAAGGCGCTATATAAGAACCTTTGACATTGACATTGACAGTGACGTATAGTGGAGTGGTGTCAACTAGATTGGGGTTGAGTGGAATAAAGTGGCATGGAGTGGCATAGAGGGAATTGCGCAGAGTGGAGTAGTGTGTCAAGGAATGACATAGAGTCATAGAATAATCTGTTGATTAGCTGCCTGCCCCTGTGACTATCGCTCAGCAAAAAGTAAGATTCATCATATGTTTTTCTGCAAATTTTACTCATTGCTGAGAAAATTTTACTTGCTACTTTTTTAAAAGAGGCGAACATTTGTTACTGCAGAGCCGCTTTTAATTACCTACAGACTCTTCCTTCTGCAAAAATTATTTTTTAGAATGCTACATTTATTCGAATGTATAAAGATACAACACATAAATTTACAACGCATGCCTTTACAGTGCAGTTTCTACATCGCACCATCCTTTACAATGCATACATTTACATCACATACCACTACAACGATTTTTTTTTAACTACACTTACAACGCAGTCCATTACATCGCATTATACCTTTACAACACATACCATTACATTGCATTTAAGGTAAGTCTTGAGTAGTGTAGGGGTAAAAAATACTATTATAACTCCAGGGGGTGCAACAGTAGGATAAGTGTTGCATGGTGTTGGGGTCAATATTACTATTCTAACTCCAGGGGGTGTCACAGTAGGGTAAGTGTTGGATAGTGTAAGGGTACTATGCGTTGTAATGGTATCTGTTGTAATGACATGCGATGTAATGCCTGCATTGTAGTGACATGCGATGTAGTGTCATGTGTTGTAGTGACATGTAATGTAATGGATGCGTTGTAGTGACATGCGTTGTAAAGGATGTTGCGATGTAATGCCTGCATTGTAAATGTAGTGTTATGTAATGGTTGCGTTGTAAAGATTGTTTTGCCATTTATTCAAAGTGTGATAAAGTAGAGGGCGACTTTGATTATGCAGTAACTAATGCACTATCTTTTAATATGTTTGTTTCTGTATGGGCTTTGTATATTGTATGACTATTTGTATTTAATGTCTTAATTGTCTTTTGATTGTACTTCACCTGCTTTATGATTGTATTGTGTTTTGTATTTATCTGTATGGATCTATTGCTTTTATACTTTTATGATCTAGCTAGACTGAATAAAGTTACTTCTGAGTCTGTCATGGTGTGGTAGCGCACTGCTATTAAAGATAACACGTTCTAAATTGAAATGATCATTACATTAGCACATACTATTGAAGAATCTATACAGCATTCAAAAGATAAAAAGTGGAAATGGCATCACCTAGTGTATTGATATGTTTTCATTATATTAAAATATTTGTTTCACCGCATTTCAGAATTACAAAAATGTGCTACATTTATGCTTTCCAAATTCTGATATATTCTGAAATAGTTGCACAGTTCAGGTACAGACATTTAAATGTTGTTGTGTTGTAGAAAAAACCCTTTCCTTTCCAACCTCAAGCATCCAGCAAGATTGACACATAAATCATCTCACTTTGAAGTCAGCAAAAGAAAAGTAAACACCGAGCTCCCTCGTAAGATAGAGCCTGATATTTACCTCTGTCTTTGAATGCATAGCAAATGTGACAAGATAACAGCAGAATTCAAAGACCTGTTTACTGAAAGCGAGCACTTGTGGAAAAATACAAGAAGTAATTGTAAACAGGCTATGCTCCACAGGAGGGATGAAGATATACTGGACAGCCTAAAATAAACAAAGCCAGCAAATAGAAAGCAAGAAAATGTGAGTTACAAACCATAAAGCGAATGGAAAAGCAATGGGTGGAATGCATTTTCAGGGAAGCTTTCAGGAAGTCCCCAAGAAGTCTTTTTGCAACCAGGCTTCGACCTAAAAATTACAAGTACCTATTTCTATCAAAAACAACTACTAAAATTAGTATTCTATTTTTCTCATTGAGCAGATACAAATTATATTCTGTCTACAAACAATGTGCCGCTTTCTGTTCAATGAAGCCAACTGTTTATTGCTTGTCCAAGTAACAGCATGATTTGACATTAGAAATTTTGCTACTGGATTTCAGGTTTGGTTGCCTTAAAGGGAGCATGATTCCCTCCCCCCCCCCCCCACACACACAAAATCCTTCCCTAAAATCACAGCCTTGCATTCCTTGACGTAACTATGTCCCATTCAAACCTTATTTGACAATGCACACTATTGATATCAGACTGTGCCTTGTTCAACAAACAGTATGTTAGACCCTGCCACTTGGGCACCAGGGCACTCAGGGGTTACTCTGCTCCAATTGCATAAACTGAAGTGTTCCTCTACTGTTGTCCTAGGGCCTCAGCACTGGTGGACCCAAAACTGGATAACCAAGTACTTCTCTGCAGCACTTGACTCTCTCAGGTTAGCGAGACACAGCAGTCCAAGGCTTGCTCAAGGAGGTGAGGTGGGGTTAGACATTTAGAATAGAGAGTACACTGTACTACCAGCTGGAAAAATCTATGCCTAGTCAGTGCTTTACTTTCTATAAAATAAAAGTACTTTAATGCACACAAAAGAAATAAACTGCACATAAAACTAGGATAACCAGTGAAAACCAGATGCCTCTACAACCCTCTGGGCCAGAGTTCTGACCCCAAACCATATTATACCGCCTAGACACTAATCAGTACGAAAACACATTTAACATGTACACAAAAAATTAACATTGCGTATCACAGACCATGTTGTACAGGGTTGCTCTCATTCGCTAGAGCCATGATGTCTATCCTTGTATTGAACTAATATAGTTTCAGCATTTGATGTGGAGTCAGATGTTCTTGATCAGCCCTTAACCCTCCACCCAAATAAACAGAAATGCCCCCCTTTCCCGAGCGAGAACACAGCTCTAGTGGCGTCAGAGATCTGATCACAGGAGCCTGATGGCATGGCACAGTATACTGGACTCTCACTAGTCCAGTAGCCACTGGCTAGTTGTAGGAGGGTAGTGGCTGGCCAGAGTGCCAGTACACCCTGATTCCCCCAGACGTCACGAAAAGGAAGGTGGATGCCTGCACCACAGGACACTCTTTACCAGCTACCAATTGTAACAGGAAATACCAAACAGGCTTCCACAGCACAGGGAAGGAGTCTAGGCAAAGTGATCTCACCTACAATGACTGGGATCAAGCTTTCCGGCTTCCCATTTGCCTCCTTTGAGGAAGTGGGGCAAGCTTCCTTATGTTGAGACATTTCTTTGTTCAAAGCGACAGCTCAACAAGCCTCACAGGAACCGCTGGTTCTCCGACCAATGCTGTTGATGCTCTTTCTCCTCGTCACACTAGCAAATTCCTTTGCAGCATACTCCATTAGTAATAGAGAAAACTTCCTCAAGTAGATGTGGTGAGCAAGCTTCTTATCTTGCCTTCATATCACAGACAGCGCCTGCCTTCCTTGGACGGACCCGGTCGTGAGCCAGCCGTCTTGTCGAGCGATAGACCAAACGGGAACAAAAACTGACTGCTAATGCCAGACTTTTATCACCTCTGATTGATACGCTGATCCAAACTGACGGTCTGCTAATTTTGAATCCTGGGTGCCCCATCTATCGTGAGGCACATTTGTGGTATGTTTACTGCGTGTCTAAGTCATGCAAAGGATGACTTGATGTCTCCCCTTGTACCAGCATGGGCTATTTCCAAGAGAGGAATTTTAATTAAGTACAGACCAGGAAGCCCCAACCATCACCAACAGAAAAGGGGGGAAGGCAGCTTAACGGAGATAAAAGTGAGTGTCTACCCCCAGCCCACCAGGCTCTTCCAAGGAATAGGGAGGAGCACGATGAGCTAGTATATCCATCAGAATAGCTCACATTACACAAAATGGCTCAACTCACCATCCCTCCACAGTACACCCACTGGCTCTCAAACACATGTCCCAGGTATTCAAACGCAACAGGACCAGAGGCAAGGGAGAGTGCACACTCTTGATCAGGAGGATGGCTAGTAACCCACCTTTCTTATCGTTACCTGACTATAGATGTACTGCTGCCACCACTGTCAGTCTACCACAGCCTGAGTAGAGAGGGCAGTAGCCACTCTCTGTGAGATAGGAGTGCAGTAGGCATGCCCCCCTCTCCCTCAAAGCCACGCTTTAGGGTCTCAATCCATGTAAAAACGGAGACCATCAGCAAATGCATGATTGCACGGTTCACTGAGGTGGATATCTAGAAACCATACAGTAACTTTAAACTGACTTGATTGAGATCAGCATGAGGCAGGGGAAGCACACTCTCCAGGGACATGCAGAAGACTTCCCTTCCAACAGAGTAATATGCCATTTCAAACATGGCTGACCACCTCCATATGAAAGGGCACTTTGTCAAATATATCAAAAGATCATAAAAATCGAGAGAAGAAATGTTCATATTAGTGTGTTGAAAACCTTCCCCCAAATTCATCAGGGCTAGCTAGAAACGGACATTCCAGAAAACCTTTCTTGACCCTGCTCTATAATGAAACCTATAGAGATAGGTTTAGCCTCTATGTGTTAAACTTCTCAGGACTCTAGATAAAAATGTGTTGATGCTTTCTTTTTAATCACCCATGACTTCTTGTGTTTGTCAATTTGAGCAAGGAACACAAAGACGATTCTTTTAGGGCATGTTGCCATAAATAAAGTAAGATACCATGAATCCTGAGTGTAATCATGAAAGAGACTTTGTAATGAGATCATTGATCCATGTGATGATGTATGGACACCTCACATCTAAACAAATTAAGCAAAAAACTGCTTGTAGGTGAGGAGGGGCAAAGGCAGCACAGGTATGATCAGAAAAAGACAGGCTCTTCTGTTGGTGCACCGTGGTCAACTAGGAAAGGCAGCAGTAGGGGTGAGGTGAACCTGTGACATTTGACCCTGAATGGGTGGCTGTAGTAGGTAGGCCTGCAGTGACACTATAGATAGAGGCGATATATCAATCAAGCAGACTATGCTCACTCTGCTCCATCTACAACCCTAACAATTCCTTCCAAACCATATCAGCCGAACAATTATGTGAGGGTGACACCTTTACCGTAGGGAATGTTGGATATGAGGAGTGTAATTTATGCTCCCATATTTGCAGTAGTTCAAGATGTTATCAATATATAACCGAACACCTGACCATATGTACACATTCTTAGATGAAGTGCTGATGACTGTGGTGCACTCAGGCGCATTGTGCTGAGGGACAGAAGCCACATACTTTGGGCTAAATACAACTGATCGATGTGGGAATGGGAACATGGATATGTGCCTACTAAAAATTGTGACTTGAACCTTAAGTTTTCATCATGCCCAACATGACTGCTGTTTTCAAAAATTATAAAAGGCATGAGGCATATGATGAAGCAAGAAACACCGAAGGGCCTTGACTCTACTCAGTAAGGCTGAGTCACTATAACAACAAAACGAAACAATTGGCAATGCTGAGTACAACTCCTAAACTTATTTAATATCTAGACCCAAGAAACTAAACAAATAGGTCCACACTATTTAAAGTGCCATGTAATCATTCTTTTTATTTGGCATGAAGCTTTTGAATTACTTGTAAACAACGCTCTATATATGTACATCATAAATATATAAAAAAAAAGGGAATATATACAAAAGAGCAGACTTCTTCATAATCAACAAATCACAGACACCACCACACACTCAATGCAACCCTTCAATCATACCTACACCCAAACTCCACATACACTTGCACTAAACAGTCAAAACATCCATCCGCCACACCAGGTTGGGTCTAGTCTAGCCACACTGAAAAATTCTTTAGTGGCCACAAGCCAGGGTGGCAAACTCTCAAAACCAAGGTCAAACAGCCAACCAAATCCTCTACAATCTCACTAAAGTGCACTACTAAATCTAGACTTCCACAGTCTGCAAAGTAAAGCAATTATTTCCAGTGTACCTAGTGGACAACCTAAACGAATCACTGACAGAATATCGAAATCAAAAAATCGACATACACAAATATCGAGTCAAAAATATCGAAATACAAAATATCGACAGCCTATCTTCAAACAGGTAAGTACCAAAATATCGACTCCAAAATATCGACTTACAAAAATATACAGTACAAATATCGATTTTTTTAAATGTCTTAAAATTAAGTTAAAAATAATATATATAAATATATTTAATATAAACTTAGAAATAATTATTAAATAAATGTAATATTAATAAAGAATTAATATAAATAAAAAAATTATATCACCAAAAATAATACATATATATATATATATATATATATATATATATATATATATATATATATATATATATATATATATATATATATATATTGCCAAAGGTGCCTCTCAAGACAAGGACGCCACTCCGTGGGCAGTAAGTTCACAAAACCTTTATTATTGAAAAGCTGAAAGTCACGGCTGTCTTCCCAGTCCCCGATGCGTTTCGAAGCTAACAAGCCTCTTATTCATGGGGTGACAAATGGCAAACCCTAACGGACCCTAATGGTGGGGAAGAATTGGCTTGCAACTACCAGCATGTATCACTGGAGATTGCGTGCAGTTTGGGAATAAATAGTTGGAGCAGTACCGTGGTTTGCCATTTGTCACCCCATGAATAAGAGGCTTGTTAGCTTCGAAACGCGTCGGGGACTGGGAAGACAGCCGTGACTTTCAGCTTTTCAATAATAAAGGTTTTGTGAACTTACTGCCCACGGAGTGGCGTCCTTGTCTTGAGAGGCACCTTTGGAAATGAATTGCGCGGCGGCCTCAGCCGCGGAGGATGCACCGCCTGCTTGAAATGTGGCGGCAGGTCTGCACGGTTACAACTAAGGTGATCGTGAACACAGCGTGGACAATTTTGAATTGGGGAAATCTGCACCTCGCGCCTGGAGCCCACTGGAGGGCTGCAAAATGAAAAGAAAGACAAACGGAACAGTGTTTGGCAAATTGTACACGGACCCTAATGGTGGGGAAGAATTGGCTTGCAACTACCAGCATGCATCACTGGAGATTGCGTGCAGTTTGGGAATAAATAGTTGGAGCAGTACCGATGTTTGCCATTTGTCACCCCATGAATAAGAGGCTTGTTAGCTTCGAAACGCGTCGGGGACTGGGAAGACAGCCGTGACTTTCAGCTTTTCAATAATAAAGGTTTTGTGAACTTACTGCCCACGGAGTGGCGTCCTTGTCTTGAGAGGCACCTTTGGAAATATATATATATATATATAAACATATTATTAAATAAACATATTAATATAATATAATTTAATTTAATTTAATTTCATTAAATTAATTTAATTTTACTTTATTTTTACACTGTACCCCTGTACCCCAAAAACCCAAAACTGACCCTGAACCCTAAAAATACCCCTTTACCCAAAAACTAAAAACTGACCCTGAACCCAAAAAATACCCCTTTACCCAAAAACCCAAAACTGACCCTGAACCCTAAAAATACCCCTTTACCCAAAAACCCAAAACTTAAATTTAATTTCCAAAACCAATTACTTTTATTTACTAAGTAAATTTTATTTAATGGTCAATTATTAATTAATTAACAAATTTAATTAATTAACATATTTAATTAGTTATTATTAAATTACTCCCCACCCTATCCCCCTATAAACTCACAACCCACTACAGAAATTAATTTAATAATTATTATTTATTTATTCTTTAAATATTTATAATTACCAATTATATTTTAATTATTTACCAAATAATAATTAATTAACAATTATTATTAATTTACATATGTAATTAATTAAATTTAAATTACTTCCCACCCTATTCCCCTATAAACCCACAACCCGCTAAAAAAAAATATAGTAAAAAGTAATGATTTATCAATTATTCAATTATTATTAATTACCAATTATAATTTAATTAATTAACAATTATTAATTAATTAACAATTACTATTATATTACATATTTATATAATTATATTTAAATTACTTCCCACCCTATTCCCCTATAAACCCACAACCCGCTAAAAAAAAAATATAGTAACAAGTAATGATTTATCAATTATTCAATTATTATTAATTACCAATTATAATTTAATTAATTAACAATTATTAATTAATTAACAATTACTATTATATTACATATTTATATAATTATATTTAAATTACTTCCCACCCTGTTCCCCTATAAACCCACAACCCGCTAAAAAAAATATAGTAAAAAGTAATGATTTATCAATTATTCAATTATTATTAATTACCAATTATAATTTAATTAATTAACAATTATTAATTAATTAACAATTACTATTATATTACATATTTATATAATTATATTTAAATTACTTCCCACCCTATTCCCCTATAAATCCACAAATTTGTAATGCGCAGATTGCGACCTCATATACCTTTTACCGCAGTATTATTCTTCTACCTGTTTTTCGAACAATTGTAATGCAATGCTACTTCATTTACCTTGGTTGCTAACTAATGTCATTTCTGATTTCTATGATTTTGGATTTTTGATGGTGTCACTACCCCATATATATATCTGGCTGATCACCAGTGACACTGTTGTACTCTATAACCTATTGTAACCTATTGTATGTATATGTTTCGCTGCACACTCTTACATTTGGGATACACCGATTGATCACTAGTACTATTCTTACACCGTGTAACCTACTGTATGTTTTTGTTTTTCCTGCACATGTGTACCACTATAGTGCATTCTCCTAGTCCCACCTAAACCATCATTGCAACAAGGATCCCCCCATCCCCCCCATTCTCAGTCCCCATTACCCTCTCACCTCCTTTCTTAGTATAACTCCCCCTCCCCACAACATGACCACTCCCAATCCCATTTCCCCTCCTACTCTCAGCCCCCATTACCCTTCCTGCACCCCCACCTCGACTACCAGTCTCCCAGCATACACCCTGACCCACCCACCTACCATCATTGCCCTCACTCACACCACCAACCCCCTCCCCACCTCATCCACACCCTTCCCGCCTCTCACCTCCTTTCTTAGTATAACTCCCCCTCCCCACAACATGACCACTCCCAATCCCATTTCCCCTCCTACTCTCAGCCCCCATTACCCTTCCTGCACCCCCACCTCGACTATCAGTCTCCCAGCATACACCCTGACCCACCCACATACCATCATTGCCCTCACTCACACCACCAACCCCCTCCCCACCTCATCCACACCCTTCCCGCCCAAAACATCCCTTCTCCCTAACACCCTCCCGTACACCAACACAACGCACACCTCCTCGAACACCAGCCCACGCTCCCACCTGCACACGAATTTCCTGGTCAGCCATTCCCCTCAGACGGCCGCCCCCTCCTCCACCACCTACCCCACGATGGACAACATCATGGCCACCCTTGCTCAGATCAAAGATGGCATACACAACATCAAGGAACTACTCGCCACACACCCCATACACCCCTCACCCACCTCCCCTCCCAACTTATTCCCTACCCACCCGGTTGACTCATTCACTCAACACGCCCCAAACCGGGCGTCAATCCCCGCTCTTAGATGCAGCAAATACCCTCGTCCCCCTCGTCGCCCCTGCAACACCTCACACAACTACACCTCCCCGCCCAACGGGTCCTCCATCCTTCCGTCGAACTCTCTCACTCAACCTTAATCATTTTTATTAACTGTCTGATTCCCACATGTTTAACTTTGTAGCCATTTACGTGTGCCATTTATTTGTACTATTTTGTACATAGGTTGGCTTGTAGCCACCTATTTGTACCATTTATACTATGTGACCTATTGATTTATCTGTCTGACTATGCATCCACCTTGTAAAGCGCTCTGATATCCGCAAGGATCTTGTCCGCGCTATATAAAACTTTCAAAATAAATAAATAAATAAATAAATAAACCCGCTACAGATTTATATTACACAATTATTACAAATTATAAAACACCTAATTTGACATATTTTTGTTGTCTATATTCTATCTACTCGATATTAGGTCTAGTCGATATTTTTGAATCGATATTTTTGCTATTAATATCGATAGTAATCGATATTTTTGTAGTCGATATTATGTCTGGTCGATATTTTGTCTAGTCTATATTTTTGACTCGATATTTGGGTAATGTCGATATTTGTGAGGTCGAAATTATGTCTGTGTACCAACCTAAACAACATTGGTATGTTTGACAAAATCAAAAAACAAAAAAAGGTCAATGCGTTTCGAACCCCACAGGTTACAGGGTTCTCATCAGGACCATGTAGTTCTAAAAAGAAAGAAAAAACTATTCTTATTTAGAAGGTTTTAACCACCACTATTCAGAAGGAAACAACCACCCGTGCATGCCGCCTACCTTATTCAGTAGGCAAAACAAATCTGCTGCACCAAAGCTGAAACGATACTGAATGTCTGGAGAAACAAATATATAACACAAGACAGTCTTACACACAGTCAACTAAAGCACTTTCTGTTCATGTCAGTAAGCTTGTAAAGAGCAACTTACAAAAAGGTGTCTCCCCTAGAAAAAGTTGAGCTCAGGTCCAGAAAAGCCTGCCAAGTAATGGCACACGTGTTAGAGCTTAGTGATTTTTTCCCAAGGTTGGCACCAGTTATGTCAGCCGGAATGCGGCTTACCTTATTGAGGCTTGAGTGTCGGGGGCCCCGTACGCTCTCCAATCCACTTTTCCCACTTGTAGCTCAGTCTGCTAGGAAAACGCCAAAAGTTAATGCCAACGGCCCTTAGTATCCACCGATAATTTAATCGTAAATACCACAAGCTAGTCACCTTAAAACCCGTCTTCCGTCTTTGCTCAACAAATCCGTCCATGTTGCAGAGTTCCAGCGTGTGACGTAGCCTCCCGCATTGAATCTTGGGAGATGAAGGGTAGCTGGGAACTGAAGTTTTAAATCCACCCTTAGGCAAACAGTCATTGCTGATGACTGAAACGTTCACGGAAAGTACAAAGGGAGTTACCCCAGACTCGTCATTTCCAATTGTGTATACATAGTTCACAGCCCACATGCTCAGCACGTCCGAAACCCACAACGCTTGCTGGGTGCCATAGTTTAGAATGGCCATAAAGGAAATCAATCTTTATTGACAAAGCGGGTGGTACATGACAGGCAACAAGTCACTTGTATCCAATGATTCACGCACACAACTCTACCTTGCAGACACTCCACCCGAACACCAAGGGGCCCATTAGGATGTCGGGCGGATTGCCCCCACCAGGCTGGCGGTGGCCACCGCCAGCCTGGCGGGGGCAATCCGCCCGACATCCGCATTCTAATTCCCCCCCGCCATATTAGGATGGCGGGGGGGACCGTGGCGGACAAAAACACCGTCCGCCGCTTTTCCGCCCCGGTCGCATTGCGGCCGGGGCGGTAATGGGACCATATGGTGGCGGTGTCTATCAGACACCGCCATCCATATTACGATGTCCGTCTGCAGCTGCTTTGCCGTGGCGGCGATGCCACGGAAAGGCATGCGGTAATTGATTGTGGGGGTCCGATGCGGGCCCCCAAGGACTGGGGGGCTGGGGGTGCACATGGGGGGTACCTATGGTACCCCCCAGCACTTATGCACAGCATGGCAGGCACCGCTCGGTGCCTGCCATGCTGTGCATGGAAGTGCACAGCATGCCTTCCTGCCATTGTGACGGGCGGTGCTGAATGCACCGCCCGCCACAATGGAATGAATGCAGGATGCGCCCGCCACTGTGGCGGGTGCATCCTAATGCTGCCCACGGGACCCCCGCCCTTAGGGCGGGCGGTCCCCTACTACGACAGGATGGCGGGCGGACAAAGTCCGCCCGTCATCCTAATGGACCCCCAAGTTCCCATGGAACGACCGCGGGGGCACCAATTAAAAAACAACAACAAATATCTCCATCAAAGTCAGCGACGTTGCTTGAATCACTGCGCTGCCCAAGTTAAACACTTGTACTCTTCCCCAGTAAGCACGCACTACAATACGGCCCATATGTTAATTAGAGGGGATTGTCCCCCCCCATCTCCTCCTTACACAGGACAGCTTTAGCAACTGAGGAGACCATGTTTTAACTCGTCCCGTCACCCTTGGACATGCAATCAAGCACAACCAATACTTAAATCAGATTGTGGACAAGGGCAATCTGCCCCCATCCCCTCCAAAACAAGGACATTTTTCCAATGAATAAACTTAATCTGGCAGGAGCATAAAGGTACCAATGAGTTAACATCAAACAGCAACCCCCATGGCAATCTGAATATTTCAGAGACTTCATTCAGTCCATGAATTGCCGTATTAAATTTCATGATTGATAAAGCCTCCTGTTGTGACAGCTTAGCCTCAGTGTCGCGTCCCCAAGTATCTACCTCGATTTTAGATATTATAGTCCATTTCAGATCTCGCTCCAAGTGTTCTTTTGATTTCCAATGATTCACCAGAGGAGCGTTCACAACATTTCACCTGATCCTTGATTTATGCTGCATCACCCGTTGGCGAATTTCCTGGCTAGTTTTTCCCACGTATAGTTTCGGACATGGACACAGGATTCCATAAACCACATTCTTTCATTCAGAGTTTGTGAACGTTTCATGTCTCCAATGAATTCCTTTGTGTGAAAATACAACTCCTTCCAGTGTCTGTTCGCAACAAGTACAAGACCCGCATTTATGGTGCCAATCCCATCATACTTCTCAGGAAGTTCCTTCAGGTTTTGGTAACTCAGCGTGTACTATACGGTTGGCAATGCTTTTCTCTTTCTTGACAGCGAAAAGTGGGGCCTGCATCAATGCTTTATCAAGATTTTTTACCAGGTGCCAATTTTGATTAATAATTTTCTTTAGCTGGTTAGCATTTTGACAGAAAGTTGTCACACACACCATTCTCTCCATTTGTAGATTAACTGTTTTCTCCAATAGTGTCTCTCTCGGCACCCACCACGCACGACGAAGTGCATGCTTCAGCAATTTTTTGGGGTAGCCTCTATCTACCAAACAGTCCATTAAGTTGTTTGCATAAAAAGAGTATTCGTCTTTAAAGGAACAATTGCGTCGGATCTGAAGAAATTGCCCAAAGAGCAGATTTTGTTTCAGGCCTTTAGGATGGTTGCTCGTATAATGGAGCGCCTTATTTCTGTCTGTTGGCTTCCTAAAGAGAGTAGTCGCCAAACATCCCTCCGAAGGGTAGACTTCCACATCCAGGAAAGTGATCTGATTCTTAGAGAAATAACAACTGAACTTAATGTCTTCTGTCCTAGCATTAAGCCAGTCACAAAAATCACTGAGTCGTTCCTGTGTGCCAAACCAAATCAGGAAGACATTGCCTATATAGCGCATTCCAACTTGATATGCACTCATAAATTGGATTGTTCTTGTAAACTAAATTTTCCTAGTAAAGTCCCATGAATAGAACTGCTAGCTCCGGCGCAAAAGGGCAGCCCATGGCGACTCCCTTTGATAAAAAATGTCAGACCCGAATGAAAAATAATTCTTCTGTAACGCAAACTTGGCTAGCTCAATAATGACATTTGTAGGTACTCTAGTTGGTTTTTCTCTTGTCTCCAAGAAATAAGTGAGCACCTCTAAGACATCCTCCTGGGGAATTTGGGTATATAAGGACGGGGTGTGATTCCCTTATCAGGCCAATTTCTAAGTACATCGATCACTTTCTGAAACCTTTCATGCAGGAGGTTCCGGCTCATTTACAGGACACCACAGCTTTCATCAACAGGCAAGCTACAATTGAATTTGATGACTGAAAGGACATTATGGTAACAATGGACGTAGTGTCCTTATATACCCAATAAGTAAGTTATAGAATTTATTTTGAAACAGTAATCTTGGAAGTTAAAATATTATTATAAACAAGCAGTAACAACGCCAATCCGTGTAACTTGCACAGGTGTGAAGATCTTTATTCTGGAAGAATCACATTTAGTGGGACGGGGCTGGGTGAGTGCAGCTTGTCAGATTCTATTGCTCCAATATGAAGCCCCTGTCAGAAGTGGAGAAGCTGCTTCTGCTGCTGACAGATCCTCACTGGCTGTGTGTGCGGTAGGGAAATATGTTTTACGTGCCACAGATGATTACAATATGTGATTGTAAAAAATAATGTAACTAGACCATGTAAAATATTGTTGGATCAGGACAGTAAGATTGATACCCTTGATCAATCCTTCATTGAACTTTTCTATTTCTCCTCCAATTTCACCTTGGGAATACTTCCCCACTCACTTAATTTTCTAGCACTATTTTCCTGCACGTTCCCCTTGGAGCAACCTTTCCAAAACGTTCAGTGATATATTTCTAAGAATGAAAATAAATTCTTGTTGTTTCATACAAAGTGAAGTTTCTGCAAATCAATCTTTCTATATATGTATATTTTGTCTCATTGTAAAAATCGTATGCTTTAACATTGTTGTCCGCAAAGAGCGTGAATTCCCTTTAGTTCTAAACTAGGAAATTGTAATTCATTTTACTATTGAAAGTGATTGGTTTGAGGACCACTATTTTTCTATATTGACAGATCCTCACTGGCTGTGTGTGCAGTAGGGAAATATGTGTTTCCAATTTCCCAAGACCATGATATAAAGTAAATAATAAAGTGTAACTTTCTGCAACATAAGGTGGTCCTGCATTGATCACATAAGCACTCGCAACACTGTCTGTACTCAGATGCACTAAAGCAGTATGTTCCATCTGGCAATGGCTGGAAGAATGAGCACTGTAAAAGGTGCAATTACACTAACGTATTTTCATTACAAACCAATTATATATCAGTGATTTGTTTTTAAGACAATTTAATCGGCACTACCAGATTTATCTGGGCTGCCAAACGTATATTGACATGACAGAAGATACCTAGGTGCCTGAAAAAAATGTGGTTATGCTCTTTTGGATTTCAAAGTTTGTCAAAGTTTGTCATTAGACTTCTCGATGATTTTTTGTGAATAAGATTTTTAACAAGAAGTATGATTTAAGATTTTGAAGAGATGCTTTTGCCTTGGTGAGCCATTTGTAGATAATGCTCGTTTAAACAACTTGTAATTCACACAGATAATGCTAGTTTAAACAACTTGTAATTCACACAGATATGGGACACACAACACTTATTCATGGGAATTGAAATTAACCTGTGCTTGTCTTTAGGACGAACAGGGGTTGGCTTAATAAGTGATGTATATATAGTTGCAAAATATTAAATCAGGACATCTTATCAGAGAAAGGAAGTAGGAGATTTCCCTGATTAAAATTGCTACAACTGAAGATGAGTGTGGTTTCCACCATTTGCATAGAATTGTTGGAAACATTGGAAATCAACATTTGTAATCATTCTGAGCTGGAGGTAGATTTTGTCATCTCCTTAGAAGATATATATAGGTTCAAAGCTGATAAATATTTGTTTACGGTATTAGAGCTAGATGGATATAAGAAGCAACATTTTGGCCCTTTCTAACTTTTATCTGTATATACAAAACAACATTTTAGCCCTCTATGAACTTGACTATAAGGGGGGTTGGTGTATTCCGACCCATGTGTAAACTCCTGTTTGCGTGCGGGTCAGAATTATGAGTTGGGTGTTATTTAGTGCATCCAATGATGCAGGTGGAACGGGTTGAAATTTAACTGGGGAAAACTGTTCGACATTTACTGTACTATGAGGATTATGGAGCATAAAACACCAACATTCGCATGTTATTCCCTGAAAACATAATTAGCATTATTTATTACACCTGATAACTAACTAACCTGGAGGTATTGTTATTTATGAGGTGCAATTAATAGCACCTGACTTAGTCATAACCAGACATTCTAACTTCTTTTTTACACCCAAAAAGATCAATCAGGATTCAAATGTTGCTCCAGATGTACTGCTCTGCAAGGTTCACTCACCAATATCCTTGTTATGTGTGTTATGTTATGTGCATTTGTAAAGCGCACTATCACCCAAAAAGGTACCTTGGCACTGTGTGAGAAATTTTGTTTATTTTTGCACAGTAGCAATGTCTTCCTCAGCTCTAACAGAAGCATTTAGTTAAGTGCTCCCTAATCACTTGTTGATGGGAGATTAATAGGTCAAATGATGCACTTTATCTATTGACTTACTTGATCATCATTACCTAAATGCAAATTGTATGAAATTAATTGACTTAGAGATGCCTCCTTTCCAAGGTGAGGGAGAGAGAGCATTTTACAACTGACAGTTCATAGTTATTATTAGTTCCAATACAAATCTGTATATGAATTGAGATACGTTTTATAGATGTTGGTAGATGTTAGCCCTATTACTGCCTGAGAACCTGTAGACTAGAATTCCCTTATTTGATAGCACGTGGATTTGAGGAATGATATTATCCCTTAAGTATTAGTTTGGTGGTTGACTAAAGCTGCAATAAAATTTGGTAAAATCTTATCGAATGTATTGATCTTGCCATGGCGAGGAAGTCTCAGTAGTAAGATAAGTATAACAAAGTCATTGGCCACTCAGGAAGAAACTGTAAGGCTGTTCAACTTCCTGTTTTTCACCAACTCAAACTTAAAAAAGAAATAAATAAGAACATGTAGATCGAATATCCAACAGGTTCAATGCATCTAAATATATAATAGCAACATTCATATTGCTAATTCTATTTTTATACTTCTAAAATATATTACACAAATTACAATGCTCTAAATATATAATCAAATACGTTTATTGTTCCTAAACAGTTTTTTAACAAACATTTCCAACGTATTTCCAGAATCAAATTACTGTTAGTCATGGTTTGAAAATTTTTAGCCAAATGTTGCCTAAATGGCGTATATTGTATTGTATTGGAGCCGTACCCGCATTGTGTGGCCCCCTGCACGTGCATCTCCATCCCCAGGCCTCAGGGAGGCAGCTGCAGCCTGGCACAAGTGGCCGCACTGCCATCTAGGGGCTGCCCGCTGCTCCTCACCTCAGCCCTCCAGACTGCCGCTGTGGGCCTGCCCATAGCTGAAGCTGGCACAGTGCTTCCTTAATGCATGAGGTTGCACAATAGGTAAGAGAAGTGAGTGTGAGCAGCTCATGGTTCCCACCCCTCCCTGAAGCCATCAGTCAGCAAGCCCACTACAGGCAAAAGGAGCACTTAGCGCTGCACACCCCTAGTGGTCTCCTACCGCTAATACATGCTTCCAGGAAACAACAACAACAGTGATGGACCCGGCCCCCCCCCCCTGTCCCCCCCTTCCTCCTCACCCCCCTCAACGGCCCGAAAGCAAAGACTGTGACCGTGCAAAGCATGTCAGCCCACCATGGGCGCTGAGAGTTCTGAGTGCCCTAGTGGCAGTTTGCCACAACCGCCGAGGTGGAAAAGAGAAGAAAGGTGGCTTGCACATTCCCGACAGTACTCAAAGGAGAAAGAGCAGCGCGAGGAAGACAGGGTTTTGTGCAACACCACCTGACTGGTGAGCGGGCATTGTTCCTGGTCTGCCACCGCCTCACTGGAGTCACGGGACATGGAGCCTCTCATCACTTTTCCTTGTGCTCCTTCTTCTGGGAGGACAGGTGCGAAGCCGCCTTGAAGGGAAGCAGGGCCGGTTGGTATGGCAAGGTGGCTGATAGAAGGTGGGCGGCTGCAGGCGCATTAGTGAACCGTGTGCTGGGAACTTTTAATGAAGTATTTTGAATAAAAGAATATCAAGACCATCGCATTTTTAGGATCCCTATATATAGAAATATTTTTAAAAAATGTGATTGTCTCTAAGTTCGGGTCTAATGTAGCTACATTGAATTTTGATAGTATAATGAGAGGTGTGTCCCCACTTTTTTTTGTGCATTAGTAATTTGACACTGTTGTCCTTGCCTACTAGGAGGCCTTTTCCCTTGACCTTTTCTGGCGTGCCACATCCTTGTTGCCTCGGTTGCTGCCCTGCTAGCAGAAGGTTAGGGGTAGAAGGCTGCTTCGGCATCCATCTACACCCCCCCCCACGAGGAATCGCAGAGCTCCTGCCATTGCACATGTGGGGTCAGACAGCCTCTTTGCCATTGTGAAGTTCTGGGCCCTAGGCACACATGAGGACTAAAGTACTACATGGACACTAATACACGCCCTCATCACTTCACATCTGGACTATTCCAATAGTCTATATGTAGGTGCTCCTGCATATCTACGCCACCGACTACTGATTGTCGAGAACGCGGCGGCAAGACTGATCTGTCACGTCCCCTACCGTCACTCTATCTCCCCTTACTTAAATAATTTGCATTGGCTTCAGATCTCCCATTGCATCCAAATCAAAGCCCTGGTCCTGGCTTTCAGAGCACTTAATGGGAATGGACCTGGCTATCTCAGAGACAGACTGAAGCAGGTCCAATCTGTCCGCTCCCTTAGATCTAACCATCTTCGTCTCTGGCTCCCTCCCCGTTTCCATCGCTCCAGAAGAGGAGGCAGAGCCTTTGCAGTGGTAACTGCTAAGCTGTGGAATTCCCTACCACTTAACCTCAGACTCACTGCTTCAGAACCCCTATTCAGGTCCAAATTGAAAACATACCTGTTCTCCAGCTACTAGCCGCCTTGGTCACTATCTTATCTGTCCACAGCGCCGGAACACCCCCGGCGGGGGTAGCTGTGCGCTTAATCAAATTCCATAATAATAATAATAATAATAATGAAGGGTACTAAACTGGACATGAGCACGTGCACACGGACCCTTTCCATTAATAGGGTCACCTGACCGGTGACGCCTGTGTTGGATGAGTGTGAGTTGGGTGTAAGGCCAGCCCTCGGGGAGTGGCTGGGACCAAACTATGGGCCTCATTTATGAGGCCATGCGCCACTTTTACGCTGCCGGTGCGTCACTTTTTGTGACGCACCAGCCGCGTAAAAAATGTGCCTTGTTGCACCATATTTACAAAGTGACGCATCTACCTAGATGCGTCACTTTGTAAACCCCTGCGCCACATTATACCTACGCCAGGTATAATGTATGCAGGGGGGGCGTTAAGACGCAAGAAAGGGTCATGGAAGTGACGCAGTGAAATCTATAAGATTTCACTGCGCCACATGTAGGACACAAATGCGTCAATTTCTTACGCCTGCCTCACAGCAGGCGTAAGACTGACGCGGGCCCTTTCACATGGGGCTTGGCCCTTTCACATGGGGCTTGCCCCATGTGAGAGGATACATTGCTGGAGTTGCATCACTTTTCTGACACACTCCAGCAATGCGTCACTTTTGCGCAATACAGATACGTCAGAAATACTGACGTATCTGTAACTCCTTGCGCCATGATGCGTCATACTGTTAATATGACGCATCATTGGTGTCGCAAGGAGGACGCAGTGAAAAGTGACGCATCGCTGTTTTCACGCAGCGATGCGTCACTTTTCATAAATGAGGCCCCATGTCTCCAGCAGAACACTATCCCTGTCATCTCCAAAATTCAATTACACGTGCTGTGTGGCACCCATTAGGTCATTTGGAACAAGGTTGCAAAATATGTCCATTACACAATCTGCACCGCCTTCCCGCAATTGTTAATGTAATCAAGCTCCAACCCACTGCAGACTCCCAGATTCAATGCATCAAACTTTGAAGGCTGGGCTTTTCTCGTCATGGCCCAACTGTCTGGCATGCCCCTTCAGACTGATTTAAATAGACCGAATGAAACCTTACTGTGTTAAAGAGTGGGCCCCCAGGTACCATTTAATTCTGCCATATATTTTAACCTTCTCTGCCTTGCTTGTTCTGCGGCGTATGCCAGCCTAATCTGCCGCAAAGTTATGCACTGTGGAGAAGTGTGGCTCAGGGGTTAGAGGCAGCAGACCCGGAAGCTAAGATCGGTCCTGGACCAGGGTTCAATCCCCCGCCTCGGCGGGTCTTGGGCTAAAAAATTCCACGGACTCGATAATTCTCGCCCCGGTGCCTCCTCGACTCATGGGTTCACACTCTGCGACCCTGGGCAATAGCTTGCTTAATCTCCACAACGGCCCCTCGCGGCGGGATGCCTGACTTTCACCTTGTGGATACCCTGCTATCTCACAGGGGAATACCAGGAAGGGTTCCCTAAGCAAGCGCCGGGACACCCACTGCGGGTAGCTGTGCGCTATATAAGCTCAACTACATTTACATTTACATTTGTATGAAAAGTCCTCTGATTCAATTAACACAATAAACTGTAGGCGATTGCCTAAATTTAGCAAGGAACAAGCCACAATCTCGGCAACGTTTCGCTCAAGGAAACACCTACTTAATCTACGTGAAGTCTGTTATTTGTGAATACAATTCAGAAGCTCTCATGGAAGAATTTCTTTCAACTAACTCCAACTGGCGTCATCCTATAATACCACATGGAAACTGACGACACAATTCTCTGTTTTATTTCATATCCCACTGGCTTGTTTTTCTATTATAATATCATCAATTTCTCTCTGTAAAATGCGCATCGCAACTGTCCAGAATTATTTTTTTTGTTCCTTTCAGAATGCACAACCCTTGCGGTGCAGTATGTCATGTCTAAGTACATAGAAGGAGCTTTTAGGAAATATAGTACAAGGTTTCAATATATTTAGCAATTCCTTTAATTTATACGATTTGTGTAGCCACCCATGTGGTATCAGTTTTGAAAAAAGCTCTTGGTGCTGATACGTAATGAATGTATTGTTTTACTGCACATTCTGAATGTATCTCTGTTTAACCCTTTAGCGTTATTTCATGTTTATATCTACACCATCCTCCTTGTTTCCATTTTTGAATTCTATTCCTTTAGTTTTCTAGTCCATTGTAGTAGTTATTTGGTGGTTTTCCAAGGCACGTATCTTATTTTTTTAGAATAGTTGATGGGATAAATGCTAGTGCGATAAATCAAAGGGAGAGGCAGGGAAAGTGAGGAACCCTCTCTTTGTCCCCGAATCAATCACAAAAAACCAAAGAAAGAGAGGTTACTTATATCTCAATAGCCACAGAGAGGGAGCTATGTCAGAGAAATTTTTTTTTTCATTTTTTGACACCCGATTTGGGTGCGTAAGAAGGCCCTCACACACCGATCTAGTCAGTGTCATGCTTCATCACTGGGCCCCACCGCAGAGGCCGAATGCCTCTGTGGTGTGCTGCGACGCCAGAAGACTGCGGAGCTGGTTGTGTGAATAGGTGTATAGTGAGGGATATAACTAAAAAGTGTCTAAAGAGTATCTGAAAAAAAAAAATTATTCGTAGATCCCTATGACACAGTTAAAAGAGTACTATGTGTCTGAATTATTACAGCCAAAGGTAATGTTTTGGGTTAATTCAGCAATAGAGTTAAGTCAGTCAACATGTTTCAGCCTTTTAATTGGTGTTAGTTTACCTAGGCATTCATCAGGACTAGTGTAACCCCGGCGGTATGGACTCTCTAATCGTCCACCCTGACCTGGGGACGTGAAAGTGAAAAAGATTTAAAAGTGAAAAAGTGCAAAACAAAAAAAGGAAGAGCTGATTGCTCATTCCATGACTCCTAAATTAGGAGAGTTTCTGCACCTGGAAAGGAAACAGACACAAACAAACATAGAGGACATACGTACAATTAATGGCATGTAAAGGTCAGCACGTTTGTTCAGAGTGCTCCAAGTTGTGGCATAAGTGGTGTCAACATATAAACACTAATGTTATCACCATCCAAATAACCCTATGGGGAAACTACCACTACGAAAATGGGAAGTGGTGTGTCAAATAAGTGATATCATACGATAAAAATGATTGGGAGGATAAAAAGAAGAAATTACTCCAAGGGGAGGATCAATGGACCAAATGGTCGGTGACCCCACCAAACAGTTTGTGTCAATAAACCGTTATCTCACTTAAATTTTTGGCGCTAACTGCACCATTGGTCTCGGGAGGGGTGTAGGAACGTAACTGGCACATCCTAAGGGAAGAGAAGCACACGTTTCAAAATACATTTCAGATCTTGTACTTAGCTCGAGCGATCCGTTCGCTTTGTATGGAGATCAGTGGCCGCACTTACGCCTTCAACGTTCGCTGCCCGCATTAGCACCTAGCTTATCCTCACAACCGGACCCCGACGATGGAGAGCGGGGCCGGTAAATGTGTATAAAAAGCCTTCCCTCGGCGTTTGCGTATGCTTCCGGGTGGGCGTGGCTACGCCATAGTGAGGCTTGGAGCGCGGCGGACGGACGTCAGACCAGCTCGAATAGAGGCTTGGAAAGCAGGGCCAATGGGCGCATGGGGTTGGAGGTTGCCATGGATATCAGTATGCTCCTAGGATAGCGAGCGATTAAGAATGGGATAAAAAATGCCGAATTGATTGGTAAATCATCCGTGGTTATGGAGGGTGGAGAAAAAGAGACTATCTATAAAACAAGGGAGGTGAACATAGTTCAACCTTGGTCAGATGGTTCACTGGGGGAACTGACGGGAAAAACGGGAGAAGTCACAATGGTACTGATTCATAACAGCATACAGTGTATAGACAGTCGTATAGATCATGTAAGGCAGTTATTTTCTCAGTACTGTGTTCCATGGAATGTCATCATTCAATCCAACTAAGTTTGTGCCCAATCGATACACCCAATGTTGTTCTTTTTCAAATAACCTGCTGGTGATATTAGTGGCACCAGAGATTGTCTCTATAATGGTCCATCTCAGATCATAAATGCTAGTGCTACATATGATTATTGTCACTGGCATCCGTTTATGAGGGCTATGCATAGAAATGTCCCAACCTGACATGCTTCCTGGAGTCCTTAACTGTCTATGCAGGAGCTTTAGGGACACATCATAACTAGCTGATTCAGAAATGTATTCAAAAGGTCCAGAGAGAACTAAGTCAAACAGCCACTCTTTGTCTGAATCTGGAAAAATCACACCTTGCTACTGTCCCTAAAGAGTTCCATTGCTTACCACTGGCGTAAAGAAAAAAACTAAAAGTTCTACGCCCCATCTTTAATGCATACAATAGTCTTGGCCTCAAGTATTTACAGAAACTGATACCCCACTATGTATCTAACCAAGGCCTGAGATCAGTCAAGCGAACATGACAATACAAACGAGCCTCAACTGTAAAATGCAAGTAGGCAAATCAATTCTCGACATAGGCACACCCGTCTCTAGAACTCCTTACCAATCTTGGCAACCACTCAAACTTAAAAGCCTTCAAAACCCCAGAAGACGAGCCTCTTCTTGGAGGCCTTCTCGTCACCCACCAGCACCGCTTCAATTTCTCGAGTAGCCCTCATTTGAGGAACACCAGGGGTGGCAGGTAAAACCTCTAGGTGTGTGGCTGTTGATCACTGGCTGCTAGCTAATTATAATGTGATGTGGGTTTAAGGTAGCAGCAGGTGACAGGCATGAAGGAACCTGAAGGAATGACCACAGTGTCCAGCAGCAGACGCTCTAAAGTGTGTTGTCGTACTGCTGTCATTCTGCAGCGGCTGCATTTTTTTGGGCTTCAACTGGAGAAGTCAGTAGTGTTCTTGGCCATAAGACTGGGTGGGTGCAAGAACAGATGGCATCAAACGTTGGGAAATTGATTAGCACTTCCTGCATACCTTACACCAGAAATACCTCTGTGCGCCTCCACCTACATAGTGGATAACATCTAGGTGGAGACTGGATAGTTTCTTTCCTTCCAGCACTAGAGATGAATACAGTGAGAGCTTCAGCACGTGCCTGGCCTGGGTTGAAACAACATTTGCATTGTTGCTTGAAGAGACACCCTTGCACATGGGGTTTCTTAGCTGGCCTACTGGGATGGAAAACACCATGAAAGAGGAAATTTCAGGAGGCCGTCTGCAATCCAGCAATCAAATGTGGTCTGGATTAAGAAGAAGGGGTGATCTGGGTAGAGTGGGTACCGATCGGACACTGATTGTAAAATATTCCTACACTCCAGCCTAGCCCAACAAGGACTCAGACTTCACTCTAGAATCCAGAGCCACATGGACGAATGCACGAGCTCCCAGCATAGATCAGTGGTACAGGTTTCCTGGCATTTCTCTGCAGATGACAATCTTACTTGATGATGATGGATTGATATTGCATATAAAAAAGTGAGGGGCAGATATACGTACCTTTAGAATAGCGCTTTCTAAATAGCAATTTATTTCCAGATCGGTTTTTGGTAATCGCTATTCTAAATGTATGACAGTTTTATTTATAAACTAGTGATTCTTAGTGTGTCACAAATCTACCTACCTCGTGAATATTAATATGGTAGGTTGCAATTTGCAACCCACTAGGAATCGCCGCCATCTAAGGGATGGTGGCCTGCCCGGGTCAGCAGACCTCCATGTCTGTGATCCCTTTTTAATAAAGCAATCTATTTATTTAAATGTAGCCCTGTTCTTTAAAAGGGAAGGGGACTGCATTTAAAAATAATCGTTTTTGTTTGTTTGTTTGTTTAAGATGACTCAGTGGTCCCGTGAATCATTGTTTCCTCTTAAACAAACTTATTTTACATTCACAAAGGGAAGGGTCCCAAATTGTTTATGGGTTACTACCACAAGCTTGCAGTATGTAAAGTATTAATGTTTTGCGACTGGAATTTGATTGCAAAACATTACTACATACCATTCTGATTCGGTATTTGGAAGGGACCCCACCCCCCGTCCAACTGCTGAATTGGTATTTGGTCGCAAACCCAAATTACAATTCAGTAACAGGATACCAGCTTGGGATTCAAACATAACAAAATACTTTCCTGTGGTTGCATAGTACATCTGGCCCTAAGAATATATTGTTGGAGCTTCCAACATTTAAAATGGTAATTTCTCAAGTCAGTGGATTGTGTAAAGCTTGTTTTATAGATGATCCTGAATAAAAAATCACTACTACAATTGGCCAAGTCCAGGATAAACTGCATATCCTAGTGGTGGTGGGTCATGATTTGCTTGAAACGTTCTGCTGTTCACTTTGCGACTGGGCATTGTGCTCTGTGACTGACAGGCAGGACTGGGCAGTTTTTTAAACTTGCCACGTAAAATACGGTGTAAAAATTGCACAAGGGAATGCTGCTAATGCTGTTCCATACCAAGCCTAAGTCTGAGATTCTTTGGACTCTGTTAATACTGTGGAGAGCGACAACAAATAAGGATTCCCTTTTTCTAAACAAGAGGCAACTCTCAGATATTTAAATGAGGTTCACATCCTACAAATGATGCCCTCTTAAGAGCCCAGGATATATCATTTATTGGAATCAGATGTTAGATTTTGCTATATGGCAATGTGACTGACTGGAACAATTATATATTTTCTCAATCTGAGAATATTTTGACCCTTGGGCTGTACAAAATAATTCCACATCACAATGTCTGAAGCACATTATGAACTATATGACACGTTCCTTATTTGAGGTTACCTCCTGGGATATCAATGTTGGGGAGAAGTGTGGGTGGGGCCAAAAAAGTGATACTATCACTTACACAATCTCTGCCATTTCGTTGAATCAATGTCTGTGCAACTCCCTCTCCTACTACGAGATGATCCTACAACAATGCCGGCCTACATTCTTTAAAGCCTGCAGTGTGGAGAAACAGTTGCCGCTCAGTTTCCAGCTTTTAGAATGGGGTGGGCACGTGCCAACACTCCCTCCAATGCGTCCCCAAATTCAATCCAGATACTGCTAAGTCAGTCAGTCTGCTGTAATAGAGCCTGGGTGGGTTTATGCTGTGGCTGATGAGCTGCCATGTTATTTCTGGAAATGCATGCTTCGAGCAGCACAATTACAGAGAGAAAGCATATGATTATGTGGGCTGGAAAATGTGATCTAGAAAGATGACCCCAGCTGTGGATATGTGGTTTAAGCCTGGCCAATAGGAATAGGTGGTGAAGACCGAATACAGAAAGAGAGAGAGAGAGAGAGACGGAGTGACAGAGAATGTGGGTGAGTACTAGGAAACAAGTCAGAGCCAGAGAAAGAGTGGGAGAATGAGGAGAGTGAGAAAGAGAACGTGAAAGAGTGAGAGAAAGAGAGACTCAAGGAGAGAGGGGTGTGGAAAGAGAGAAAGGGGGGGGCAGCCGGAGAGAGTCAGAAAATGAAAGAGAGAGAATGTGAGAAAGTGTGACTAGGTGAAAGAAGGGTGTAGAAAGAGAGAGAGGACGAGAGAGAAGGAGGAAGGGAAAGAAAGATAAAAAAAATTAAAGAGAGCGAGAGATAAGCAGAAGGCGAAAGATAGCAAAAGACGTTGCTATTCTGAATCACTTGACTGTCGCACAGTCCTTTACTTTAACTTTAGGAAATTTCTGAAACATTTTCCTAAATTCTATAAAGAGTTTTCCATGTTCTTTGCGGCCATGAAACAAAATACTATACCAACACTTTCACATTGAAATCCACCAGGAATTTGCTGGATGAAAAAATACTAAAACTTACTTTGACTCGAAAATCTTCACCACGGTTTTATCAGCTGCTTCTGCAAAGGTCGGGTCAGGTGTCTTGAATATTTACATTGCATGCCCTTCATACAGATGTTCTTTAAACATCCACTAAATCACAAAATACCGATATAAATCTCAGGTTCTATACTTACTCTATATTTTTTTCTAATTGAGAAAATTACAAAATTGCTTTTGTTAGACATTTGGCACAGAGCAATATACAGAATTAATTTGAACTTGTGCCCGAATTAACACTTCTAAACTCAGCCAGGATTGTAGGGCTTTTTGGAAAAACATGACACCATGGATCAAATACGTAATTACTTCAACAATAAATGTCATATATCTTGTTCGATATGCTGGACAGGGCGCACTGCAGTGCTGCAGCCCTCATCCAGGTTATTGAACAGTAATCTTTTATAAACCTGTTGCAAAAGCACTGCTAATGGCTGCCAAAAAAGTGTGATCAACAGAAACCGATGAGAGGAATTTAATTAAAACATTTAAAAAAGGCAATTACTAAGCCTGGGTAAAATTTCTCCAAATTTGTCATCATGAAATGTTGTTTCACAGAAAACTGATTCATGCATCAAAAATCTTTCTGCACGAAGCAGTCTCCTGTCGGTATTTTGTGTGACTTTTTTACACACAAAAACACACAATGCAAGATGCCTTCAAACCACATTTTGCAGCAAAAGTATAATTTCACATAATTTTGAAAAATGCACATGAAATTTCACAAAATGTCAAAGAAAACAAATCAAACAATTACGGGCACCCTTAGTAGTAATTCTAGGGACAGTCCATCATTTTTACCCACTGTGTCACTAAGCTCAGTTAAAAATCTTATGCAAATCAGTCTTGGTCGTGCCCAAAAGGGTCCATCAATGCCGCTTTGAACAGGAGCGTAAGAGCTCAAAGCATCCTTTAGCCTCGTTGGGCCTCCTGAATGAGGTGCAGAGTGTATGCGGCGTCAAAGCGCGTCACAGAACCCTCATCTTTGGTACTTAGGATTGCTACAGTGTTCTTGGAAGTGTAGTCTGCATTGGTGAATCGTCGGTGCCAAAGGTGGCATTTAGACAAGCTAGATGACACACACACAATGGGTGAATCACGAGCGCACGTTGAATAAAGGTGTGAAACTCCCATTTTAATGCTTGAAGACCTGAGGCAAAACTTAAAAGAGCCTCATATTTAGTTCTCTCTGTCAGAAAATACTTTGTTCAGTGGGTTCTACAGCCAAGCAGTCTCTAGATACTTTCATTTGAGCAACAGGCAATTTTTTTACACTATTCTCTCGTTCCAATCACTCACTATTCCACATCTGTAGCATCATTGTCCCAATAGACTGCTCTTTATGGCTCAGCCAATCAGCGCTGATGGAAATCTGGCAGTGTACATACTGATTTGTCAAATGTGTGTGATGTAATGCTCACTTTTGGGGCTATTGCCATTCTAAACAAAGTGATCTGTTGTACTGTTAAGATCATGGAGGGGAAATGTTTATGTAATCCATATAGGTTGCACGGAAAATCATGTAGGCACTCCTGAGAGCCAGTCTGCACTTAATGGAAAGACTTAACATATTAAATTAGCATGCTATAAGATCAATTCCTGGTATTCTCCAAGGGCATGATGTAACAGATGGACAATGCTGGCAGCATATGCATCTTGTTGTAATCTATGAATTAACAAACGAAGATCAGCAAATCAGAATCCATTGGTCTGCTTCACTTCATGGACTACTTCATCTGGCTCTCAAGGAGGCATGAGCTCATCTTCTGTGGCATTGACACAGTCTCCTGAAATGTCTCCAGCAGACTCATGGCCCTGAAGCACTTTCAGACAAGGTATTATTTGTTCCAGCATTTGGAACAGAGCCGTCTACACTTCAGCACCTTTGAAGGTTGGTTTGAAGATGGGGAGGCTTTCTGATGCTGGCCTAGCGGTGGTTCTAATATTCTTTCCTACAAAAGTACTGCTTGGTTTCAGTACTTGGTAGGGTGGCCCGTCTACACCTCAGCAGCTTTGAAGGTGGGTTCGATGAGACTTTCTGGGGCTTGTCTAGCTGTGGGTCTAATATTCTTTCTGACAAGGTATTGCTAGGATCCAGTATGTGGATGGGAAACCACCTACACATTAACACCTTTGCATGGCTAGGGGGTTTGAAGAAGCTGTTTTTCCCTAGCTGTGGTTCTAATTTCCTTACAGACAAAGTACCATTAATTCCAGCATTTGGAACAAAGCCCATCCACACTTCAGCACCTTTGCTGGTGGGTTTGAAGATAAAGAGGCTTTCTGGTGTTTCCCTAACTGTGGTAATATCCTTCAGCCTATGCACCGTTGGTTCCAGAATTTGGAACAGATCTTGTCTACACTGCAGCACCTTTGCCGGTGGGTTTGAAGAGACTTTGTGTTTTTTTCCTTGCCTGTGGTTCTAATAGCCTTTCAGGCAAGGTGCTGTTGGTTTCAGAATTTGGAATAGAATCTGTCTACATCTCAACACTTTTGCATGTGGGTTTGAAGAGGTTTTCAGTTGTTTTCCTAGCTGTAGTTCTAATATCCTGTCATACATGATACCTCTGGTTCCGTAATTTGGAACAGAGCCCATCGATAATTCAGCACACTTTTAAGTTAGTTTTAAGAGACTTTCTGATGTTTATCTAGCTGTAATTCTGCGAATATTTTGGTTCCAGAATTTGGATCAGAGCCTGTTTCCACTTTAGCACATTTGCTGGTGGGTTTGAATAGGCTTTCTGGTCTTACTACGGCTGTGGTTGTGATATCCTTGCAGACAAGGTACTGTTGGTCCCATGTTAGAACAGTCAGCCTTAGGGTGTTCTTCCCCCTCCATTTTGTTTGCTGATCTCGTTTTTGTTGGCCGTAGCACTTTACAACTGCTGACCAGTGCTAAACTGCATGTGCTCCCTCTTCAAAATAAAGTAACATAACCTTACTCCCCATTGACATATTTAATTTACTTAAAAGTGCCTAGTAAAGAGGTACTACATGCACACAGGCATCTAAATTAAATGCAACTAGTGGGCCTGCACAACTTATTGTACCACCGACTTATATATAGTAATGAACAGGCGGTAATCTAATAGGGTGGTGGCGCCTCTAGGGGAAATTCAGAAGCTGATATGCTCTGTACCTTATCTTGAACACAGTGGTGCAGGGTAGTGAGAACCACCCTTCTCCCTGTAATGTGGGCTAGGCCATCTGAACAACCAAAATACAATCCCCAGCACTCACAAAATTACAATCCACACATAATTAAATGCCAGTGTAGACAATCATATTATCTTCTTTTATTGTTCTTTTTTCTCTTTTTTCTTTTCGTTGTTCTAATTCCTTAGCCAGCAGGTGTTGCGGTGCTAGTTGGGCGCAATGTCCTGTGACTTCTTCAAGGCTTAGTAAATTACATAAAAAGAACAAACCATTGTAGAAAACACTCAAAGTTTAGCAGTGCATTTAGATCATCTCACTGTGACATCAGAAACAGAATCCAAAAGTTGGATATTTCTTTCTACAAAACATTAACAGGCGAGATACATTAGAAGAACGTACCAAGAAAACTGGTTAGGATGGAAGAGTGTGTCTGGCAACGGATTACACAAATTTATCTGATGCACTGCTTCGAAGTCTAAAAAGGCATTGGCACATATTGAAGGCAAACAGATCTCTGGACAGGTACATTTTTTTTTTATTGAGCAGAGCAAAGGACATAACACCATTATAATAACATTGGTCATCAGGAATAGAAAAAACAAATCCGTCCTTTACACTGATCCACATTCTTGTTCATTTGTCAACTGAAACCCATGAAACATGAATGAACAGAGCCAAATTAATCGTCAATCTTTAAACAATACCACATACGTCCGGCAAAACCATCTACTCATTTAAAACTGCCTAATAGTCTGGCCATTAAACACAAAAAGAATTTCCCCATAATTATTAAAGTGCTCTAAATACAGACTACCTCTTAATAAACATAATTACAGACACTATTTACATTAAAGTGCATTGAATTGAGGAATTCTACCCTTGTGTTATTGTTTTCCAAATACGATAAGAGCCTCCAGCCAATCATAACTCGTATCTGGAAAACAGCATCAAGGGCCAATTCCACCCTCCCATTGCTATGAGACCCAAAATTGACTTGTGCATTGTTACCTTCATTTGTAATAGTATTCCATCCTCAAATTTACAACAGAAGTAATGACACTTCTTCTCATGATCATTGCATGCCATTAAATAAACAATAAAAACAGAAATCCATTAATAGATGTTTAACACCTTCTAACTGTGCTAAAAATGGCAACATTACAGTGCAATCATACTTCCCCTTAAATATAGGGTCCTAAAGTGCAATGTGCTAAAGTGCTAGATTCCTTTCAATATATCCCAATTGTCAAAAAACTTCCAAACTTCCAAATATGAGGGCAAAAGTGCAATGTGCTAAACTGCGAAATTTTTGTCAATATACCCAATTATCAAAAAACGTCCAAACCGCTGTAAACTTTTTTGTTGCCCCAACCCGTTTAGCATATGCTTCTTCAAATCTCCTTATCCTTTGCATTTTATTTATCCATTTAGGATAAGATGGTACCTCTTCAGATCTCCAGTTTTGGAGAATTAAAGAACGAGCTACTGTGGAGCAGATTTTAATGCACACCTCTTTGGCTTTAGTCAGATCTGACCTTACTTTAGAAAAACCGAAAAGAGCCACTTCTGTCTCGGGATCAAGCTTCTTTTTAATAGCCTGGCTTATTGCTGAGAAGATCTTGCTCCAAAAAACTTCAAGCTTTGGACATTTAAAAAATATATGAAGCCAGTCTCTCTAACCATGAGATTAGCATCGAAAACATTTATTGTCCACTTCCGCATGACGCTTATTTAAAGTTTTCGGAGTGTAATAGGCCACCCACCTTGACAAAAAAGCAATTCTTTTATGGTTTGCTACTCTCTGGGCCTTACTTCCTACCTGGGCTATAGACTGCCATTCCTGATGAGAGAAGATGCGATTCGTTTTCGAGTTATTTTTTCCAGGAATTCCTCAACCAGTCGGAGTGCCATGCGTTTTATCAACAAAGAGTAGCAATTTCCTACCCCCTTTAATTTCACTTTATATAGGGCATTAACTTGATTATTTGGCACACCACTTGACAGTAGATTGTATTGTTTAATACAATTCACGATCTGCAAGTACTCCAGAAACCCTGGTTTATTTCGATTACCAAATCTACTTAAAACCTCAAGCTAAGAGATCTCTTTCTTAGAGATTAAGAAATGGCCCAAGTCCTCGAAGCCACTATCCTTCCATCTCTTAAGCCGACTGGAGTGAATTTGCAGACCAAAAACCTTACATTTCTCTAACTTCAGAAAAATAAACCCTGAAGAGTCCCTTTGTTTATAAAAAAACTTGCCATTTATCAGAGTAATCACGACTTGTCTTATAGCGGGACTTTTTAGGTAACTTAGATGTTTTTAAGAAGATTGGAATTTGTGTGCCGGTTTTATGAATCATTCTTTCAAAAAAATAAATGTCTATCGAGCCAAGAGGGAGAGCTGAATCAAAGTTTTGTTCCCTTTTCCGACGCCCAAGAAATAGGGCAACCGAGCGAGGTGTTGCCCGCAGTTGGGAGTGCAACAGCTCAATCAGCGGAAGCTGTTATTCCTAGGGCACCACAGGCTTTGGATTCATCAGATGCCTTTGTAAATGTAAATGTAAATGTATTTGAGCTTGTAAAGCGCATTGCTACCCGTCCGTAGGTTTCCTAGCGCTGTATAACTCTGGGGAACCCGTCCTGGCTTTCCCTGTGGGATGGTCCCTGCTGGGAGTCCCCAAGGTGGAGCCAGGCATCCCTGGAATTGATGGGGCCATTGTGGAGATTAGGCAAGCTAATGCCCAGAATTGCCGAGGGGAACCCCTGATTAGAGTAAGCACCGAAGCGAGAATTATCGAGTCCGCTGAGCCAAGTCCACGACCCTGCCGCGTCGGGAATTGAACCCTGGTCCCGGGCCGACTTCTGCTCCCGGGTCTGCCGCCTCTAACCAGTGAGCCACACTACTCCACGCAGTGCAATTTTTTTCTGACCAGGAGCAACCTGGCCGTTGTAAATACGACCTCCGGCCCCGAAAACAGCGCGGTTCCCCAGCTTCCACTGGTAGGAGCTGGGCAGAGACTTGAGCTGAGGAACATCGGTTAGTTTTACTGGGGTACTGAGAGAGACAGTGGACTGAACTCGTTGAGAGCTTGGAACATTGTGATAAAAAGCTCTGTTCAGAAAGAAAGACTGAGTTGAGGGCTGCGGTCGTACTACTGGAATATAAAGTTTGTTCCTTTTGATGAACGATAGGAGTCTACCTGTGAGACTCTAACGGACAGAGGGAGAAGAACCCTCTGGTGGTGTGTGTGCTTTGTGGATACAAAGATTAGATTTGGACTTTTAGAGAGGAACCGCGTTAGACTTTGGACTTATAGAGATGATGTCTCCTTTTGCCCGATTTGCCATGGAGGATGAACGACCACTTGCCCCTCGACGGAATATTGATAATATGCAATTATTTTCCGGATGGCCCACCAGAGTGAAGGTGGCATTCGTTGCTTTTATTGTAATAATCACAGTAATTTTGATGTGTGTATTTGCATATTTAGAATTTCAGCACCCTGTACAGAAACTGCTAGGAACTACCCCTGCCCCAGAGGAACACCTTTTTTATTCCTTACCTCCACATAAGGGTAGACACAGAGAGACTTAAGCGAAAAATGTTTTTATCGAAATGTTACATCAGACCCACAGTACAACTAATAAGACAAATTGTTGGGTCTGTGGGTTACACCCATCAGTAATGCATCAGCATGACTTGTTCATTTCCTTGCCCTTGTCCCACTTAGCTAGCTGTGAAGCCTGGTTCCAATTATTGTCACTGATGTATTCACACTATGTAGCAAACCCTAAGATATATACCGAAAAAGATTATGAGGCCAAGTATATAGAACAGCACCAGGGATTTGATGCCGAAGGAAATGGAGAAGAGGGATCCTTGGACCCAAATGCTTTTATGAATGTATATACTGAATATAAAAATGCTTCCTGGTTAGAAGAAGAAATGCAGGATTTCGAGCTTTTCAATTCCACTATGTATTTTCAGCATTTTAAGGACCGAAACGTCACGAATGACAAAGCCCTGCCCATTCCCATTATAAACACTACTTCCCCCTTTTGCATCCAGGGACGAGGTCATGTTAAGGTAGGAAGCAGTAGGTGTAACTATACTTATACCCTGCAGACATATAGCACTCCCCCTGTGATCACTCCCCCTAATGTATATTTTGTATGCGGTGAAAACGCATATACTTGGCTTCCCCGGGGATAGGCAGGACGGTGTTACCTTTCCTTCCTATATCCTCCAGTTTATATTGCCCCACCTGATTATCATAAGACCCATCAATTAGTCAAGAGAGATATAGACTCTAACTGAAGTATTAGAAGCTTTGACACTGATAGTACTGATCAGACTGACACCTCTCTGCAACAGTTTGAGGATTTTTCTAAAGGTCTTACCCCTTTTTGGGGACCGATTTTCAATAGTCGTAGTATAAGACGCCTATCAAGAATAGTGGAAATGTGGTACAGACCACAACTGGGATTCTGACTAATCTCACCGTTGAGCTTCAGGCTACGAGGCTTGTTTTGCTTCAAAACCGAATGGTTCTTGATGTCAGATAGGGGAGGAGCCTGCCGCGTGATCGGCAGCTCTTGTTGTGTTTTCATTCCTGATTCGGCCCCAACCATACATCTTGCAATTCAGAAATTACACCGATTAGCTAGTGAAGCGCATGTTGATAATGGTACTTGGTCCCTTAGTGGGCGTTCTGGGGTCTTTTAGCTACCTGGGGTTGGAAAATATTTATGATTCTTGCTGGAGCCTTTGGGGTCATATTTACTTGTTGCCTATGTCTCCATTGTGGCCCGGCTTGTTGCTCTTTTTGTGCAGCAAGAATTACTTCTGCCTTAACGATTTCCCGTCAGACCAAAGTCGAAAAACAAATGATTCAGAAGGAAGTTTCAGACCTTATGCAGATTGATGAGGGAGTGTTTGTAGAATAAGTCTAGTTATATTGGCTATAGTAGGCCAAAAGGGCCGTTGGATGGGATATAAATTCGATAAATACATGTTTTTGGCCTAATATATACAATATAACCTTATAACAACATGTTAGCATTACATTATTCACGTTATATTATTATGATAAGGAATGATTCACTTTCTGTCTGTTTTAACCTAGTGGTGTGACTAGGCCCCTTACGTTTCGTTTCTCTATTCCATGTACCATTTCCCTGAAATCACGTGATTAGAGTGTTTGTACGAAACCACCATGGCTGACTTAGCTGTCTGCTCGACTTGCTAGTTTGTAGCTCAGGGAAACCCAAGGTCACACCTGCCCTTCTTGTGGGATGCGTACATTCTAGCAGATCCCATTCCTGCACTCCTCGAGCTACAGATAGAAAGGGAGGCACCTTACTGACCTGCCCCCGGAATAGCTTGGGCATAGCTACTAGCAGTCAATTGTGCCTTATATGGGTCTTCCTGCTGGCTCACTGACAAGTTGTATCTTTCCTAGTAAGGTGTCATCATGCTATATGTGAAACCTATATATGCTTTGTGCCTCTTGCATGTAGTCAGACTCCTCTGCGCACCTCTGAGGGTCGTGTAGACTGAGGCTCCCCTGTCAGGGTTTGTATTTGCAGAATAAACGATTGAACCTTCTCCATTGTCGACTGACTTATTATTGATATAAATGTATATGGGCTATTGGTGAGTATGGTCCATTAGTGTAATATTTTGGTTCCTTCAAGTGTATCTATAAAATATACCAAGTACATCAAAAACTCTCACAATCCTGACAATCTTTCCAACAATGTCCTTGCTACTGCTCATTTTAGTACTACTTTCATTGTTCCCCCATCCTCTCCGCCCCACAATGTGGTCCCCTCAGGCCCCACAACCCACATTTTACCCATTCTAATAATGGAGTGCCCTGACCCTGCACCCACAGTGACCAGCCAGCCCACACAGAAGAGGAAATACTCCACAGTGGACACAAATTTGAAACAACTTCAACTTAAAGCAGTAATTTCTTCCAGCAGCTCCTGGGCTTCCTCTACCCGCGTGAATAAATGGAACTGCCCTTTGACAAGCACCCTTAACTTCGACTGTTGTGCAATGGATTCCTGCACCCCCTGTGCTTTAAATAAAAGCAATAGCTTCACAACTTCTTTGCACCTTGTCCCCGCCCCTGATGACATGTTTAAGAAAATCCTACACTTTGTGCCCTTATCGAAAGCAAATTGTTTCTGCTGGATTGCTTTCATCAAAACATTCTCTTTAATTCTATAATTGGAGAAGTTGACTAGAATTGTACGAGGGTACTTTGAATTTGGAAAGGGGTGGGCCGGAACCCGATGGGCCCTAGTTAATGTTAGATCCCCCGAATGGTCCAGGAGCACATTTTGTTTGATAAATGTTTCAACCCAGCGGAGGGTATTGGAACCCTTGCTCCCCTCGGACACTCCTACTATTCGAAGATTTGAACGGCGTGAGTGATTTTCCAGATCTTCCAGTTTTGACTCAAGTGCGATCTTATCTGCCGACAATTCGTTAATTTTACGGATCATACAGCTCATTTGGTCCTCTACCTGAGCAATCCTAGATTCTGCCTCTTTGAGCCTTGCTGGAAAACCAGCAATAGAATAGATGCCTCAATTTTTTTCCAGTCTTAAATGGTGGCAGTCTCTTGTGCCTGGGATTTTTTCATCTGCCTGATTTCCTCCAATATTAGGTTCAGCAGCCCTTTCACTTCCATCTGTTGCTAGCTGGCCCCGGAGGAAGGGATCTCCATCCTCTGGCCTGATGGTTCCCAGCCCTTCTCTGCTACAACACCAGGCATATTGTGAGGCCTCTGCCCATTATTTAGCTGCTGCTGTTTTAAGATGTTTTCAGCGATTGAGGTTAATTCGGAAAAAGGCTGCTATATGGCTGCGGCGCGTGGACTTGAGGGGTAAAGCAAAGGATTTCCTTCCATTGGATCAATTATAGCAGAGGATGTCGCAGAGGATGTCGCAGAAGATGTCGCAGCCATATGCATGACCTCAGGGGGTGGAGAAATAAGCAATCCTACAAACAGATTAGATGTTGTATCTTCCTTAGGGGTTGCTGGAGAGACTGTACTAACTAATGATGGACCCTGAGTCGCAAGAGGCTGAATACTCTTTTTAATGAACAGAGGAAAATCCTTACAATTCTTAGGTTCTGCCATATTACGTCCTGGCGTGGCACTACCAGTCAGTCCTTTAGAGGCCTAAAAGAGCATATTGATTGCGGGGGTGGGGATCCCCCCTTGTGGTAGCAGAAGCCCTTGCACGGGCTGTGGCACGGATTGTGATTCCACGTGATCTTCTGTAGAGCTCTCTGACTAGAATTTAATTTGGACTGATTCATATTGGCAGGGGTTTTTACAGCGGATGACCCCCCTTGGCTTGTACTAGGTGCTTTTTGATTTTCATTCCGGTCTCCGCCTCTACCCTGGCTACCGCGTTAGGTTGCTTTTTGTGTCTACCCATTTTTTTATATAGATATAAGTTTTCTCCTCCCTTAAAATGTCCAAAACTTGCAAACTGCCTGCAGATTCACCACTCTCCACCTCCGCTAGGTTACTACAGGCAACACCAAATCACCAGGTCCTATTCGCCACCCTTCCGTCTCCACTCTCCTGCCACGGCTAGCTCCTTCAAATAATCTCTCTTATCAAGGGCAACCGTCTTCTAGTATTCCAGCTGCTACTGTCCGCCCGCGGGTCTCCGCTACTTAACTGTTTAGCTGCTCAAATTTGTGCCTTTAGTTAACAGACTTCACAAGGCACGAGGCACACACAAAAATATAGGACCGAGTACTTCCCCCGTTGAAACCTCTTACCGTCGTGATTGTTAACTGCCGATTGTTCCCTGTCCTCAGCCGTCCGCTGCCTCAGCTTTCCTCTGCCGCAGCGTCCCGCAGCCTTCCGTCCCCATTAAGGTAATGTATTTGTCTGCGAATTCAACCTACTCTCGGTCTCTGCTGATGTCTCTTTATCAGTCTCCTTATCGGTCTCGTTATCTTCAAAGTTGTGGCGTTTCAAAGGGAATTCCAATCGACGTTTTGCATTCTGCCGCGATCGTCATTCCTCTCGCCACTGTGGACTTCCCTCAGGAGGGTAGGGCCTCGGTCACCTCGACTACGGAGAGGCAGAGATCTCCATAGCCCCTTCAGTGGCTGGAGCAAGTGACCTGGATGGGTACATTCCTGAAAGACCAGACATCACATATCGTAGGGGGAATCTGCCTGAGGACTTACCAAGCCCTAGCTACCCTATTCAAAGAATGAATGCGAACTGGTTATTTCCACACACATTGGGGTTCTACAAATGTGTCCATTGTGCAGTATGTAAGTGGGCTTGCAACAAAGAAAAGCTATTTGAGGGCACTCGGAGGAAGATCTACACATTCACTTCTAGTATAAACTGTATTACGAAATTTGTTGTTTATATTATAGAATGTAAATGTGGGAAGAAGTATGTAGGGAGCATAATCAGGGCCCTCAAAGAAAGGATTGGCGAGCATATGAGAGCCATCAAGCAAGGAGATATAAGATATCTCATCTCTTTACATATATACATTGCCCATACCAAGACAGAAACAGGAATTTTTCTTTCTTTGGGATTAAGCACACACAAAGACACCAAGAGGGTGAAACAGGGAATTGGCCTTACGTCGACGTGAGGCACTATGGATTCTAAGATTGCGCAGTGTGGAGAATGGACTAAATTTAGATCAGGAGTTACATTATTTTCTAGGCAGGTAATTGCTAGGAGATGTACTCAGTGTCTGGAAAGTATTAACAGCTGTTTTAATAGGAATCTGTAAAGGTGTGAGCATATTAAAAGCACCACTTATAAGACTCTCATTTACAGTATGCTGTGATTGTTTTTTTGTTGAAGCCACTAATATATCTGCACAATATACTTATATGCACTTGCATGGGTTAATCACATGTACAAATTATAATTTATGCATAGTTAATTATCTTTGGTATTATTGATGGATGATTAATTAGTTCCATGTATATAAAAGGTATACTTAAAGGTCTGCGTGGGAGTGCCATACACACTGGTAGCTATACTCATCTTTTTTAACACGTTATATATTAATCGATGTATTGGCCCCTTTTTCACAGACAGCAGTCCCTTCCTTGTGCTTACTCTTGACAGACTCTGCAGACTCCTTTTTGATAAACGGCAACAAGAACACATCAATTCAAAGATGATGACAAGTGGATACTTTTGTGTTTACACATTTCCCTTTTATTTGATACTATGTTCTACATACAGAATATTGGGGTATTTAATTATTTGGATTTTAACCATATGCATGTCCCTCGCTGAGGAGCTCAGTGTGTACTGCACTCCCAATATAAATATAGTATACATGCCGATTTTCACAATGGACACTGATACCAATGAATTTGTCTTCCATTTCACTGTATAGTTTTAGATATTATATAAAAGGAATATCACTCGAGTGATAGAATATGATGATGACTTATGGTAACGCATGGGCTTGCACTACTTGCTCTCACTGAAAGAAATATCCAATCTTTGGATTCCGTTTCTAAAGTCTCTGTGAGATGATTTAAATGCTCTGCTAAACATTGAGTGCTTGCTACGATGGTTTGTTCTTTTTATGTTATTTACTTAGCCTTGAAGAACTCGCAGGACATTGTGCTGAACTAGCAACGAAACACGTGTTGGCTAAGGAATTAGAAAAAAAAAAGAAAGAAGTGCAATAAAAGAAGATAATATCATTGTCGACACTGGCATTTAATTATGTGTGGATTGTAATTTTGCGTGTACTGGGGATTTTTGCCACACACTTACATAGCCCTTTAAACATGCCTCAGACCTGCCATTGCATCCAGTCTGTGCAGTTTCTAACTCCCATTTCAAAGTGGCAAAATAAACCTTTTGCAAGAACCAAACCTTCCTTTTTAATGAATATAGGCCCCTTCTACGTTAGGCCCGTGACAGCCCAAAGGGCCTGGTGAAGTGCATTAAAAAAATTGGACATGTACTATTAAGATTTATATGTTCTTGTAGTGAAAAGCTCTAAAATGTGTTTTTCTCTACTGTAAGGCCTACCTCTCATATAGGATAACATTGGAGTTACCTACTTACATTTAATAAGCTGTACTTTCCAAATGGGAGCAGGACACTAGTTCATATTTGGTGTCTTTGATATTGTAATGAAAAATCCTCTCCTATAGTAGAGTTGGATTTAATTTTGAAAAATCCCCTTTTAAAAAGTTGGCATTTTCCTGCCATTTAGTGCCTGTAGCCTGTCTCTGATTCACATGACTGGGCGTAGCTGACAGTTGGGCTGTGTGTATTCCTCCTAGACAGCCATACACTATGGGGAGCTTAGGTGTGTCGAGATGGGCCATAACTGGCAGGATGGGAGGGCGAGCTGAAACAGCCCTACTTAGACTTGCATATGCTGTGTCCTGCCTCCACACAAAGTGCTACATACCCCTATAGGTAGTCTGAAGGCAGGAGGTGGAAGGTATAATTATCCAGTATTGGGGTATCTTTCATAGATTCACATGCCTGAATAGTTCCCCGTCGACGAGGCGGGAGTCCCACGGTAAATAAAAAGCAGTGCAAAAAGCACTTTGTAGTAGTAGTAGGCCCTAGGAATAGGCCTGAGGCCTAAATTATAGTAGCCTATCTACCTCATTATGTAAAAAAGACCAAAGTCTTTGCTCCAACCAATCAGCTCACAGCACCCTCCAGAACCCTCTCTGCAGAGCCAGCTCTCCTCAGATTTTCACCGCACGTCGTGGGTGAAGGGAGTCTCCCTGAGCTCTGCTCAGTTTTTCTTCAGTTTTTACTTCTTTTTGGATTACAAGCTCATACTTCATTTCTCTGACCCAATTAAGGTGATAATATGGCAGAATGGCAGTAAACAAGGTAATAGACTATGATTTATGTCTAACCTTTTCCTCAATAACTCTCACGTTCTGAGAGATGAGGCCGCTTTGGGTCAGAGACTTTTACCGGCCACTTCTGAGGGGAGAAGTCGCGCCAGGAGCCTACTGAGGGCGCGCATAAAAACCTGCCACTTCTGAGGAGGATGAGGTGAGGTTGAAGGGAGAAGTCGCGCTACTGAGGGCGCGCATAAAAGCCATAAGATTCACCTTGAGTCTTTATAGGCACTTCTCACAGAGGATACAACTCCCTTTTTTCATCCCTGACACTACATCAGGGAAGCCCTCTTGACCGGACATTAGGAGTATATACCAAATATCTCCATGTCTAATATTTCTGCCTCACCAATATGATCCTCATCTACGATGATCGTCGACGACGGCCTCTTCCTTGATGGTCGTCGACGATGGCCTCTTCTACGAGGGTTGTTGACGACCGCCTCAGCTACGGTGGTCGTCGACGACAGTCTCGTCTACGACGGTCGTCGACGACGGCTTCGTCTACGACGGTCGTCGTCGACTGCATCGTCTATGACGGTCGTCGACGACGGGCCTCGTCTATGACGGTCGTCGACGACGGGCCTCGTCTATGACGGTCGTCGACGACGGGCCTCGTCTATGACGGTCGTCGACGATGGGCCTCGTCTACGACGGTCGTCTACGACGGGCCTCGCCTACGACGGGCCTAGTCTACGACGGTCGTCGACGACGGGCCTCGTCTACGATGGGCCTCGTCTACGACGGTCGTCGACGACGGGCCTCGTCTACGACGGTCGTCGACGACGGGCCTCGTCTACGATGGACCTCGTCTACGATGGGCCTCGTCTACGACATGCCTCGTCTACGACGGTCGTCGACGACGGCCGCACATTGATGACGGCCTCATATCTGACTGCTGATCTTTGATAGTGTCATCTACTATGGCAATGCCTAGCTACGACGGACGTCTATAACAGCTTTATCAAGGTAGCTTCATATACATATGGCCTCATTTGTGCATGGCTTCATCTATGCATGGTATCATCTATGGCTGACGATCATTCAATTGCCTCATCTATGAGTGCCTCATCTACGGAGGATATCACCTATTTTAACCTCATCTATGATGGTATTGCTATGACTGTCTTCTATGACAGCATCATTCACTAACAACGGCCACGTTTACCAATGGCCACGTTTACCTCCAATGGCCTCGTCTACCAATAACTTCCTCTGTAAAGGGCTTGCTCGAATAATGGCCTTGTATGCCATTGGCCTTGTCTTATAATGGCCTCGTCTACCAATGACCTAGTCTATCAATGTCTCTGTCTATCAATGGTTTTATCTACCAATGGCCTCATCTCCTGATGATCTCACCTACCAATGGCCGCATCTACCGATGGCCTCATCTACGAAGGGCAAATGGCCCCATTTGTTACCCTCATCTACGGATACCCTCACTTATGAATGCCTCATCTTCAATGGCATTGTATATGACTGTCGTCTGACAGCCTCGTTTGGAAGGGTTGCTCATGACGGTCATCTATGACGTCGTGCTAGTCTGCAATTACCCCGCTTACATGACCATGTCTACGACAATGTCTATCATGAGATTGGCTGAGATGGCTTCAGCGGTAAGAGCATCATATATATTCTTAACGTAGTGGGCAACAGCTAGATTTTCACTGCCAACTACAGGCAAACAGAATATATCCTTCATGATTTTGAGGAGGTATGCATCACGAGAGTGGTACGTATAATAGACTAAGTCTATTCCAGCCGTTTTTTCTGCGCATAAAATAGAAATGATGTGTACTTACTAGCAGCCCATCCAATCTGATAGGCCACCATTCGACCAGATTCAGTAACTTCACAGACTGCTCATTAGCAATCTAAAATCCTGCAATACCTATCTCCACACCGCCTTACAAAGAAGGATGTCGTCTGAACCTTATTAAAAAAAATATATATATATATATATATATGTCTTTGGTATGGACCCCGAGTCAGCCTCGAAAATGGGCTGCGCGGGGCGCAACAGACTTTGCATTTTGAGGAACCGGGTTTAATTTAACTTCAACGATGTTACCCAATGGAGGGTTGAAAAACCATGGCAAATGTGAACCACTAAGACCACAATACATAGCGCGCCAAGAAAGAGGCGGGGACAAAACTTTAAATAAAAGCACCAGCAATGTGGTTTCACAGGAATTTGAAGTGACGGCATACCTTTGAAAAAGTTCGAGTGTGAACGAAACATGTCAGGTGGACCGCCGGTTTGATTAAACAAATGCAAGCTCCGTTGCTGGTGTGCGGCTGATTTCTTCTACAATGAGGATGTTTTGGTGATGTATTTCGGCGTGGTTCTGCCGCAGCGACGCACCTCCAGACAGAGCGCCGTTGCTTTCCCGCATTGAACCCAGGTGTGGATTTCGTGGTAGCGGAGAAGGGAAGGCTGGTGAGCGCCAAAGACTGTCTTTGGTATGGACCCCGAGTCAGCCTCGAAAATGGGCTGCGCGGGGCGCAACAGACTTTGCATTTTGAGGAACCGGGTTTAATTTAACTTCAACGATGTTACCCAATGGAGGGTTGAAAAACCATGGCAAATGTGAACCACTAAGACCACAATACATAGCGCGCCAAGAAAGAGGCGGGGACAAAACTTTAAATAAAAGCACCAGCAATGTGGTTTCACAGGAATTTGAAGTGACGGCATACCTTTGAAAAAGTTCGAGTGTGAACGAAACATGTCAGGTGGACCGCCGGTTTGATTAAACAAATGCAAGCTCCGTTGCTGGTGTGCGGCTGATTTCTTCTACAATGAGGATGTTTTGGTGATGTATTTCGGCGTGGTTCTGCCGCAGCGACGCACCTCCAGACAGAGCGCCGTTGCCTTCCCGCATTGAACCCAGGTGTGGATTTCGTGGTAGCGGAGAAGGGAAGGCTGGTGAGCGCCAAAGACTGTCTTTGGTATGGACCCCGAGTCAGCCTCGAAAATGGGCTGCGCGGGGCGCAACAGACTTTGCATTTTGAGGAACCAGGTTTAATTTAACTTCAACGATGTTACCCAATGGAGGGTTGAAAAACCATGGCAAATGTGAACCACTAAGACCACAATACATAGCGCGCCAAGAAAGAGGCGGGGACAAAACTTTAAATAAAAGCACCAGCAATGTGGTTTCACAGGAATTTGAAGTGACGGCATACCTTTGAAAAAGTTCGAGTGTGAACGAAACATGTCAGGTGGACCGCCGGTTTGATTAAACAAATGCAAGCTCCGTTGCTGGTGTGCGGCTGATTTCTTCTACAATGAGGATGTTTTGGTGATGTATTTCGGCGTGGTTCTGCCGCAGCGACGCACCTCCAGACAGAGCGCCGTTGCCTTCCCGCATTGAACCCAGGTGTGGATTTCGTGGTAGCGGAGAAGGGAAGGCTGGTGAGCGCCAAAGACTGTCTTTGGTATGGACCCCGAGTCAGCCTCGAAAATGGGCTGCGCGGGGCGCAACAGACTTTGCATTTTGAGGAACCGGGTTTAATTTAACTTCAACGATGTTACCCAATGGAGGGTTGAAAAACCATGGCAAATGTGAACCACTAAGACCACAATACATAGTGCGCCAAGAAAGAGGCGGGGACAAAACTTTAAATAAAAGCACCAGCAATGTGGTTTCACAGGAATTTGAAGTGACGGCATACCTTTGAAAAAGTTCGAGTGTGAACGAAACATGTCAGGTGGACCGCCGGTTTGATTAAACAAATGCAAGCTCCGTTGCTGGTGTGCGGCTGATTTCTTCTACAATGAGGATGTTTTGGTGATGTATTTCGGCGTGGTTCTGCCGCAGCGACGCACCTCCAGACAGAGCGCCGTTGCCTTCCCGCATTGAACCCAGGTGTGGATTTCGTGGTAGCGGAGAAGGGAAGGCTGGTGAGCGCCAAAGACTGTCTTTGGTATGGACCCCGAGTCAGCCTCGAAAATGGGCTGCGCGGGGCGCAACAGACTTTGCATTTTGAGGAACCGGGTTTAATTTAACTTCAACGATGTTACCCAATGGAGGGTTGAAAAACCATGGCAAATGTGAACCACTAAGACCACAATACATAGCGCGCCAAGAAAGAGGCGGGGACAAAACTTTAAATAAAAGCACCAGCAATGTGGTTTCACAGGAATTTGAAGTGACGGCATACCTTTGAAAAAGTTCGAGTGTGAACGAAACATGTCAGGTGGATCGCCGGTTTGATTAAACAAATGCAAGCTCCGTTGCTGGTGTGCGGCTGATTTCTTCTACAATGAGGATGTTTTGGTGATATATATATATATATATATAATAATATATATGTATATAAAAATAATTTCTCTACTTTGGCAGTGGCCTCTAGGTAGAGCTGACAATCTTTTATCCTTGATCGGTTTCTATGATCGTCCAATGTGGTTGGACATAGCGAATTTCAATGACCTCATTCCTGAGGACCAAAAGCGGGATGCAGGAAAGATTCTGTTGGAAGGTGCACGCCAGGAATGGCTTAAAGCCGCGACCTTCAGCCCTGAGTGAAGTTTCTAGGCATGGCCTATGATGAAGAGTTGTCGGTTTGCTAAACATTTGAATGAAGCCCCCTTGGTTATAAACCGGGCACTGATAATGCACGATCATTAAGCACCCTTTAATATGGGCGCTGATCTTTCAGTGAAGCGTGATGAAGGAGTTTTTTCATCAAGAGGAAGATACCAAAACCAATCGGATGAACAGTATCAATCTCAGTACAGCCTTGCAGCCAGGCATCTTTCCGTAGATAGTCTGTCTACTTTCTCCCGTCACAAACGAGATTTAAGTATCTAGATTGAGACACTAACAGGAGGCCATGATCACCACAAGGTTCCAATCATTTTATCCTTTTTTCGCGTGGTCCCGAAGGTTTCAGGTTTTTGTTTCCAAGCAACAAGGAACTATATCTGACCAATGTGTTCTAAACCTAGTAACAAATGGCCACTCCCTGGAATTCATCAATCAGCCATATACTGCTCTGCCCAGGGGTTCCCCCTCCCCCTCGTTTTCACAACAATTATGTTATTTAAACAAAGGATATTTTATGGCTTCTCTGGATGGAGAGGGTGCGATTTTCCACATACTTGTCCACCCCAGACAGCACAAATATTTTCGCTTTCACGCGGCTGACGCCCATTATAGGTGCGTAGTGCTCCCGTTTGGGCCGAGTCGTCACCAAGAGCCTTTCACGAAGTATTTAGTACTAGTGGCAGCAGCATTGAGATCTTCAGGAATGCAAGTGTTCCCCTCTCTAGACGATTGGCTGCTTAAAGGTCCTTCTGAACACGAAATCAAGATTGCCACAGTAGATGTACCCATCTCATTTTTTCTCTGGGGCTGATTCTCAACGACAGCATATTGCAGTTAGGTCCTCTCCGAGTAAATTTATTTTCTCGGAGCAGGTTTAGACACAATCCACAACAAAGCATTCTGGTCACACGACCACCAGTTGTGTTTTCAAAAAGGGGCAAGGTTAACTTCATAAGGTCAGTTTCAGTTCAAATGTTTGTTTCGTTCCTGATGATGTGCTCTTCAGCGATACATCTCATACCATTAGCATGGCTCAAAATGACACCTTTTCTGAAAGCACTACAGTTTGAAGATCAATAACCAATGGGTTAGTTCGACAATACCATCAAGGTTACGCCGTGCATGATCAATCTGTATATTGCTGGTCGCAGACAGAGAATATTGCCCAGGGTCGCACGTTCCTGCAAACCATTTCAGGGTTTGTTTTAACGATTGATGCCTCCATTGAAGGATGGGGAGGTCATCATCAGGATTTGCAGAATTCAAGGTACATAGTCTCAAAGACAACGACAACAGCAGATCAACAGGCTTGAGCTCCACATTGCTGTTCTGTCCCCCCAAGCATTTTGCTTGAGGATTGAGGGTTTGTCTGTGCCAGTACAGACCGCAAACACCATCCGCCTGTCTTATATCAATACACAAGGAGAACCTACATCTGCAATACTCTCGCAAGAGGTTCAGGAATTGTGCGAAGGAGTTGCATTGCACAAGATGTCTTGAGAGCCGAACAAGTCAGGGCTCTCCACAATGCTCTGAGCATGTCTCAGTCGGACTGTCACGAGTGGACGCCGGAAAAGGGACAGGTGAACCCAGTTTTTTCCAAGTTTGGGTTAATCTGGCACGAGATCCATGTGCATTCAGAGAGAACACGGACGGCCGATATTATGCCAGCAGGTTTCCTTAACAAGAATCAAAAAGGAATGCCCTGTCCTTGCAAGGGTCAGGGGTTTGTGCGTATGAATTTTTCCCCAATACCATTGGTTCTGAAGGTGTTCTGCAAGATGAAGCTGCAAGGTTACCATCTGATTTCAATTGCACCCCGTTGGCCAATATTGGTTCTCGGAACTTCTGCTATTGTTTATAGACAAGTCCATTCGGCTGCGGCTTGGGCCTACGATATTGTCAGGGGACGGAGATCAAGTGGTTCGTCTGGATCCACGGTCATTACTATTGCACGCACAGCTTGTCATTTGTTAGAGTTCAAGGGCATCAACGTTTCAAAGAACTGTTGTGAAATTTTGGCCAATTCTCCTGCCCGTGTGACAATTAATGCTTATCGCCTCAAATGGAAGCGATTTTGCGGTTAGTGTGAGGTGTTAGCAATTCACTCAATTACAGTTACTGCAGAACAAGTTCTCCATTATCTGCTCTTCTAGCCAAGTCTGGGCTTAGTTTTTTCTTCAACAAACAAAATGCGTCTTGCTGCTCTTTCCAGAATTAGGAAATGTTAAAATTTTCTTTTTTCCGCTCTTCGGTGCTTGTCATATAGTTTATGAAAGGGTTTTTCCAAGCCTTTTCTCTCCAGTGCGAGCACCCTCCCAGAGTGAGCACTCTGCATTGCTAGTGCGGTTAATGCAGTGTACATTTGAGCTGATCCATAAACCAGCTCTCAGATTCCTCACCTGGAAGGTTGCCCATTTACTGGTTCTTACTTCGGAAAAAAGGGTTCGTGAAATCGACGTTTTCACTATAAGGAACGCCTCACTTTTAGAAAATCAGATCATCTGTTTGTGACTTATGGCCAGATTACATTGAGTATAGCGGTCACTAAAGCTACGTTTTCTAGATGGATAGCCTCTGCCATCCAGTTCTGTCAAATCAAGGCTAACCGACCATTGACAAGGTCTGTTCGATCTCATTCCACAAGAGCTGTGGCAGCATCTGCAGCTTTGTTTGCAGGGGTGACGCTTGAAAACATTTGCCGTGCTGCGACATGGAAGAATGTCCACGCGTTTACAAAACATTACTGCCTACGATCAGCAAATCAGAATGATGCGGCAGTGGGCCGAACCGTTTTTACGCCACATGTTTCCATAGGAATACATTCAGGTTCTAACGTTGGCTTATTTCTTAAAAAGTACATACAATTCAATTTGTTGTTTATAATATACAGACATGTGTTATCATATACTGAGTTTCTATGATACTAAGGTTCCTTTCCTGTAGGAAATTGCATGATTTCTATGTTGGTTCGGAAGATGACTTGTTAATAGGTCAATCTTTAGCAGATTGTTGGTTGTTAACGGTACATTCATGGGGGTGCACTACAATAAGTCTCCCACCATCCGCAACCGACTTTGCCAGGTTTACTGCTTGCTATTCTGATTCAGGCATGTGAATCTATGAAAGATACCCCAATACTGGATAAGAAAACAAGTTACTTACCTGTAACTACGGTTATCCAGTATTGGTATCTTTCATAGATTCACATGCACCCACCCTCCTCCCCGGAGAGTCAGTTCTATAAGATTGGGATACTTGTTCCCACTTGTGCTACGAAAATCTGAGGAGAGCTGGCTCTGCAGAGAGGGTTCTGGAGGGTGCTGTGAGCTGATTGGTTGGAGCAAAGACTTTGGTCTTTTTTACATAATGAGGTAGATAGGCTACTATAATTTAGGCCTCAGGCCTATTCCTAGGGCCTACTACTACTACAAAGTGCTTTTTGCACTGCTTTTTATTTACCGTGGGACTCCCGCCTCGTCGACGGGGAATGATTCAGGCATGTGAATCTATGAAAGATACCAATACTGGATAACCGTAGTTACAGGTAAGTAACTTGTTTTTTTCCTGGTGATTCAAAGGAAAACCTCTAGAAGCTTCTCCCCAGTTCAAAGGCACAACTGGGTATCAATACTGGACCTCAGACACCCACTCTTCAGTACACTTCTGAACATGTGGATATTCAGCCTGGAAAACAGACTGCTGTGCTGCTGAAAGGACTGCCTCTCTGCTGGACTGCTGCTCTGAAGAACTGCTGCCCTGCTTTTGCCTGGGTGAGAAGGACTGGACCTGCACCTATTGAATCCAGGTCCCCAAAGTGAATCTATGGGCTGGTTGGATGGCTTCCTGACTAGAGCCTCAGGGATGGAAGGGTCCAACAACCTTGAATCCACCACCTGGACTCAGCGATCTGTGAGTCTACCCTGCCAAGTGGTGCCACCCCAGTCCTGGACCATTGGAATTGGGCCTAAGGTGCTAATCCCTGTGGATCCAGCAGAACTGATGCATCTTATCTGCTCAACAGCACAACCCCGAGCATTATTGATGCATCACCACTGCTGAGTGGATCATAAACATCGCAAAGACCCGCAACACATCGCAGCCCTTCGCCTCATCGGAGCCGCCTTTTGTGTGACACACCCTTTGTGTAGGCCCTCACATTCCTCTTTGACGGCAGCGTTGACGACGACTCTGGACTCCCCATGGCAGCCTTTCAGCCCCTCGGAACAAATGCATTTCCCTGACTGTGTTTCATTCTCGATGTCAGACTGCGCTTAGCAAAGCCCTTGTCAGCAGGATCCTCGGCGACAATGCAGGACCTCGCAGCGTAGCCTTGCCTCATCTTGGAAACAATGCACCCATTCGGCTGGGCAACATATCGCCTACGGGGATCCTCGCAGAGCTCTGCAAACCAGGAGTTAAGGTACTCTGTTCAGCGGGCCTAACTTGTCCTGATGCAGGGCAACCAGAAATCCAAAGTTGGGTCTTTGTGCTTCTTAATGCTCTTTTTACTAAAATCTTAAAAGCAGAGTATGTCCATTTCTACTGATTGGATTTTTGTTGTTTTGGTCTTGTTTTATTTATTAAAAATGACTCAATTTTTCTAAACTGGTGAGGGATCTTTTTGTGAAGTCTGTTCACCGTGTTACTGTTTAAAGTGTTGCACAAATACTTCACACATTGCCTCTGAGTTAAGCAGCCACGGCCGGCAGTGGGAGGAAATGCAGGGCGGTGACGTGGGGAATGGGAGGGGCAGGGTGGGGGGTAGTAATGTATGGATTACGGAGTTTTACAGGTAAGTAAACATTTAAATAAATAAAACGAATATCATTGAGTACACTGTATCCCAAAATGCGATGCAGTGCGCGCAACAAAATTCGTTTTATTTATTTAAATGTTTACTTACCTGTAAAACTCCATAATCCATACATTACTATCCCCCACCCTGCCCCTCCCCCTCCCCACGTCACCGCCCTGCATTTCCTCCCACTGCCGGCCGCGGCTGGAGTTAAGCCTGACTGCTCTGTGCCAAGCTACCCGAGGATTGAACACAGGTTAATGTAGGATTTGCTTGTGACTTCACCCTGAGAAGAATTGTGGTGGCTGCTTGAGAAGGGTTTGACCCCCCTCAACCAGCAACACAACTTCTTACATTCCAGTATTTGGAACAGAGCCTGTCTACACTACGGTTGGCTCGAAGAAGCTTTCTGGTGTTTCCCAAGCAGTGTTTCCAAAATCCATTCTGACAATGTACCGTTTGTTCCAGTATTTGGAACAGAATCCGTCTACAGTGCAGTGACGTTGCTGGTGGATTTGAAGAGGCTTCATGGTGTTTCCCTGGCTGTGGTTCTAATATCCTTTCAGACTCAGTACTGTTGATTCCAGAATATGGAACAGAATCTGTCTACACTCAACACCTCTGCACGTGGGTTGAAGGGGCTTTCAGTTTTTCCCTAGCTGTAGTTCTAATATCCTGTCATACAACGACCCCTGCTAAAAGACCACGTCAGCAATTCAGCACATTCGTAAGCTTGTTACAAAAGACTTTCTGGAGTTCCCCTAGATGTGATTCTTTTAACATCCTTTCAGACAGGGTACTGCAGGTTTCATGCATTTTGGACCAGGGCCCGTTTACACTTCAGGACTTGTTGCCGGTGGGTTTGAAGAGGTTTCTCATATCCGTCGGGAAAATTGAGCAGTTAATCCAAGGGTGTCGCATGAGGCGTCAGTTCCTCGAGGCCCGGGATCTTTGTTTCAGCGCTAAATTATTGAGGACTTTCAGTTGGTGCGACAACGGTTAAATGCAGCAATTTCATAATAGGTGTTGTACTTAATGGAACGTGCTGTGTAAAAGTTTCCTTAGGGTTTATTTATCCTAGACGTTGCCTGGCAGCTGCTGTTTGGATACATGCAGACAACTACACTCCGCGCATTTACGCATACCAACATGGCGCCGAGCTGCTTGTTTAATAAGAGCCAAAGGAGTGTTGGAGTGAGTGACTCACAGCTGTGCTGTGACTGATCTTTTCAGGTGGACCCTGCATATTTACTTTGACACAAATATCATTTTTACTCTTCCTAACCACTTGACCTCAGGAGCCAATCAGAGTGTCGCTTCATGTTGAGTTAGTTACCCGATACCTAAACTCGGTAGTTTCTTTCCACTACCCAGACCACACTCAATTAGCCTTCGTTTGTTATTATGTCTGCAAATGTTGAACTGCGGGTTGAGTAAATACCATGCAGCGAGATCCCGGCAGAGTGGCTAAGAATCTCTCTATTTATGTCCAGGGTCATTACCGGGTGCTCAAAGTTCTAAAACATGACGTTAGAAATGCATTTGGAAAAGAATATTCCTGGAGAACAGATGCCGGGAACACCCTCTGTCATGGCCTAGGTTTCCTGTCACAAATGCCTTTACAACAGATTTAACTACTTTTAGCACAATGTTTAAGAGCTCGTTTTTTGTAAATTAGCAAGGGGTTCCTTAAATGTTTTTAAATGTAATCATGCTTTTTGTAGGGTATGTGCAAAAGTTAGGATTTAATTTGCTGTGTGAGTTCGGTTCAGCTTTTGGTCTCTCACTAACAGTACCCAAGAAAAAAAAACACTGTACCTACCGTGCTCACTAGTACTACAGCGAGTTTTAGAAGTTCTATTTGGAATCCGTTGACAAAGACAGAAATGAAACATTTTGCTGTTCTCAAAGTGATTTCCTGTGGTTTAACCCACCAACACAACTGAACAAAAACAACAATTTCGTGAAAACTTGAACTCTGCCAGAAAACAACAGATTAAGGATGTGTAAGTATACAGTTTGATGATTGCCTCTGTTTGTTTGCTTTTGGGGGCACTTGTTTGAAGAAACACTCACCGCTGGACCCAGAGACGCAGGGAGGCGCAAGCTGGCTGACAGTTTCCCCCGCCGCCGAAGACCATTCCGGCCGCCGAGTGGGGACGAGCTGCGCCTCACGGGACCACAATACCCAGCGCCCCCTGCCTGACCGGGACGCCGCCTCCTCACGCCTGCTGCTTCCGCCCGGAGGCGCTTAAACAGCAGCAGCACCTCCCGCGTCGCGGGACGCGCGTGGGCAAAGCCGGGCTGAGCCCGGTCAGAGGGCGGGCCGTCTGTGGCTGTCCGGGGACGACGAGGGACGGGACGGGCCATCCCCCTTACCAGTGATATCCCAGTCTACATGATTTCGGCACCTACTACAAAGGTACTGTTATTTTGGAGCATTTTGCCTTCTAGCTATCGCTCACTGATCTACTGGGCTATCGCCGGACTGAGAGTACATACTTTGATCATTGCGGGACTGGTCATTTTATAGCTGCTAGTAGAGCCACCGTTCCGTAGCAAAATGAGCACTTTGGGCAGGAAATCTAGATTACCTGCATCTCGCCCAAATACTAGACTTCAGGCCACATTACCACAGCCCCTGCCCACATTAACGGCCATTGATAAAATGTTGCAACAAAGCATAGGGATGGTGGCCAATGCAATTGAACACACTGAAAGAAGATTATCCTTCCCACCCACAGCATGCTCCAAAGACCGTGTGGAGGATTGCTCAGTTATTGTGAACGATCCCACGATCTTGGATTGCTATTTAACATCTACCTACGCTGAGCTGCCTTGTGCGCAGGTGCCTGCTGAGACCTCAGTAGATGTTGAATTAGTACAGGTCCTAGCAGGGTCCCCTACTAATAACGACGATCAACTCTGCACCTTGACCTCCCCTCCCCCTGCGGCAATTTTAAAATCTGGCAGAGCTGGTCCTAAGACAAAAAAGGATAGTTTCTCTAAAAACACGTGTAAAAAGAAGCAGGCTAATCATAACTTGGTGTCCCCGTCTGCTAACACCTTCCACCCATCCACAGGGATACCCTGTTGGGTCACCAACATGGTGGCCGATCTTCAGGCAAGCCTGGAGCAAACTATTGCCTCACACATTAAACCTCTGGTGTCAAAGCTGGACAGGCTAACCTCCATCTTAAATAACAGAACTCCAGGGACAACGAAGTTATTAAATCCCCAAGGCAAATTGGCACCCCCTACACCTGCAGATGCCTCTACAAAGACACCTTGCTCTGTAGTAGCAAAGTCTACTGTCCCAGTAGTATTGAACCAAAATTCAGGGCCAGTATCAACTACCGCAAAGCCTTTAAACCCTGTACCTCCCCCCACATCAACTACCAACATATTAGGATACACCATTCCTCCCGTAGGGGACCCTAATGGCAAATCTAGACATCATCACAAAGAGGGCAAAAATGTGGGAACTAATAACACAGTACCACTACCAAGACCTCCTGTGCCCGAGACAGTATCTAGCCAATTGCCGTCAATAAACCTGCCCCCGGAAGCTCAACCATATGTAGTTGCCTTAGTGGGTGTCCCGGCCCTTAGTGGGGGGAAAAGAGAATACAGGGCAGACCTATATAACAAGTGTGTAAAGTGGTTGAACCTAAATAGACCCTTGCCTCCAAACACCTCGGGGGAAATACTGGCAGTGAGAAGAGTAGATTGGATTGGGAGGGGCCCTAAAACAGTGGCAGGGGATGTCGTTACTATTCATTTTAGGGACTCCTCCGCTGTGGACCACATCTGTAAAGTCCCTTCCTACAGAGAATCCCAAATTTTCCGTCTGCACTTATCCTATTTCTATCCTACCCCTAATCACTAATTGACTTCCCATAGGAGATCCCAACTGACTAGAAATTGCTACCCGCCTCCTAATAGGATTCCCCACTGGCAGTCATTCGGGGAGGGTATTTTTCCAACAATTCCTACCTACCCACTGCAAGCCCACTGGAATAAGTTTAGTGTCCTCGAAGAGGTTGATTGACTCACCTCGAAAGGCACTTCCCCACTACAATTTAACAATGGCAACCTAGCGGAGGGGATTGGAACCAAGGAGAAGACCTTACCAATGGTTACCGGTGAGAATTCCTCTCCCAATGCAGTGACAAGGGTGGGGTCAAGGGCAGAGCAGAGATTGGGTCAGGAACTCCCTCTAGAACAAGGGGATGCGCAATGTACAAAAGAGGCCATGGAAGGAAGTATAAAAATTCTTTCATGGAATGTAGTCGGGCTAAAGAGTAAGCTACTTGATTCAGGGTGGTCTTCTTTTATGGCCACATATGATATTTGCCTGATGCAAGAAATTTGGTCCTTAGAGGACAGTGCTAGTCCCGGGTTTGCCACCTATGACATCTATGCAGTTTCTGGGGGGAAGGGTCGTCCGTCTGGCGGCTTATCCATATGGGTAGGCGCACACCTAGGTGCACAGGTTACCCATGTGGATACAAAATCACACGATATACAATGTGTCGTACTAAAAACCATAGATAAATCCCGTGTGGCTATTATAAATATTTACTCAAGGCCCACTGTGAATGGAAAGGAATCGAGCACTATTAAAGCGCTCGCTCTTTTTCTCCAAACACTTGACCCGACAACTTCGATAAATAATCCTTGGTGGCGATTTTAATTGCCAGTTTGAGCCCCTGGGTGGATCTGAGTTGTGCGTTGAGGATGAGGTTGATCTGCTCTGGCATATCCCTGCCCCAAGGATTGCCCCGGTAAGGGCCTGGACTCCGCTAGTACTACAAATCAAATCCCTGACCCTTGCAATGCCCCTGCGGGCATGCAATGGAAGGGCTAATAATGATAGTTCGGCTTACCTACATATAATCGTACTAACCGTACTTCCACCATTGACTATCTTATGTTGGAAGCCAAACATTGGGACAGGTTTAAAGATTTTAGGGTCATCCCAAGGCATGACAGCGACCACAACGCACTGGTCCTGACGCTTAAGCCTGGATCATTTGGACTAACTAATCCCGACCCTAGTAATAATATGGTAGTGCCATCTTATACTTTATCTAACAATAGGAGAAGGGTCAAATGGCCCTCGTGTGTGGACTCTCCAAGCCGTCTTGCAGAAATCTACCAGATTGCTACCCCACTTATAAGTGATATGGGGAGGGCCACCTCCCACGGGCACATTATTGAGTCCCACAGAAAGTTAGTTCTGAGTCTAGGGGATGTATTTTATCCAGTTAGTGGGACGAAGCCGCGTAGGATTAAAATACACCCTTGGCATGACCATGCCTGTAAGAAATCCAAGAAAGACCTTCTTACTGCAATTAAATCTAAGGACACCGTAAAAATCCAAGCCACAAGATTGCTTTACAAGAAGGAACTCACCAGGGGCAAGAGTGAGTGGGAGGTATCTAGATGGGATGGGATGAGATGAGACAGGCACTCCTTCTAAAAGATTCTAAGACCTTTTGGGCCATTGTTACCTCCTCGGCGGGTGGTGAGCGAGACGGTGGGGTCTCGAACATTGCTCCCATAGTCTGGGAGATGCATTTTAAGTCACTTTACACTAGTCCTGAGTTGGGGACACTTGAGCGCCAAGTTCGGGATAACTTGCCTAGAGTGATTTTGCCCCTTCGGATTTGCACGGTCCGGGACCTCCAGCACGAGCATCGACTGCCGGGGGTCCCGGGGCCCGGGGCTTCCTCCCGTAAAAATCAGGACACTATGCTAGTCCCTGGGGTTTCCACAACCCCAGACCCCCCGCACAAGCATAGACTGCCGGGGGTCTGGGGGCCCGGGGTTTCCTTTTGTAAAAGTCAGGACACTATGCCAGTCCCCAGGGCTTCCACGGCCCCAGACCCCACGCACGAGCATAGACTGCCGGGGGTCTGGGGGTTCGGGGCTCCCCCCCATAAAAATCAAGACACTATGCTCGCTCCTGGGACTCCCACGGCCCCAGACCCCCCGCACGAGCATCGACTGCCTGGGGTCTTGGGTCCCGAGGTTTCCTTTTGTAAAAGTCAGGACACCCTGCTAGCCCCTGGGGTTTCCGCGGCCCCAGACTCCCCGCACAAGTATAGACTGCCGGGGGCCTTGGGCCCTGGAGACCGGATGGGACAATTGGGTGCCCATGAGAGGATTACCACATTTAATTTTGATTCTATCTCTCTTAAGGAAGTTGAGTCGCCAATCGAGAGATTGCTCCCGAACAAAGCTCCCGGTCTTGACAGGCCTCCAGGAGATCTTTTCCGTTCTCAACCTAAAATCTGGGCCCCATACCTTGATGGTCTTGTTCAATGCGGTCCTACAAGGTTCCACATTACCTGAGACCTGGCTTGGAGCCGAGATTGTTCCAATTTTTAAAAAGGGTTGCCCGCTCGCCCCATCTAACTATAGACCAATCAGCTTAATTGACACCACCCAGAAGCTGATGAGGCGAATCCTACTCGATAGATTATTGGGCTGGATGGAGGAGAATAAAATCCTGACCACCCTCCAAGCCGGATTTAGAACAGGGGTCTCGACCATGGACCAGAGCTTTCGACTCCAGGTCCTATACTGGAAAACTGCAAGAGTAGAGGGTGGCAACCTCTACCTTGTCTTTGTGGACATGCGGGCCGCATTTGATCTGGTTCCCAGGGAGAGGCTCTGGACAGTCTTGGAAGAGCTTGGTCTCCCTCCCTATTTACTAGGTGCCCTTATCAGACTCCACACAGGGAATTATGCACAGGTGAGGTGTGGGAGGAACGGGGAATTATCAGCTCGCTTCCCCATTACCCGGGTTATACGCCAGGGTTGTGTACTGGCCCCCACCCTCTTTAGCCTGTACGTCAATGGTCTGATAGATGTACTCAATGGCGTTAGGGATAACGATGCTCCTCGCCTGGCCACTGGTAGGGTACCCGCTCTGATGTTCGCGGACGACACTTTGTTGTTATCGCGCACATCAACGGGCATCCAGTGGGTTCTGGACTGGTTTGTGTCCTTCTGTGCCTCACGGGGGCTGGAGGTCAACTTGGAGAAAACCAAGTTCCTGATCTTCAATCCCCCGAGGCACACCCTCCCAAATCCCACACTGAACGGAACTCTCCTGGAGCGAGTCAAGACTTTTGTATACTTGGGGGTCACATTGACTGAGCATTTTATTTGGGATCACCAAATCTCAAAATCATCCCTGAGGCTGGCTCAGATTATGGGAGGCATAGGTAGATTTCATAGAGCTTCGACCTTTAAACCTGTCACTCCTGCCCTTGAGATATACAAAACACAGGTCAGGTCAGCAGCTTTGTATGCTGCAGAACTCTGGGGACACACGAAAGTACATGAGTTATTGAAGGTTGAACAGGCCTTCATGCGACACCTGGTTGCCCTTCCCCAAAGCACTCCCCTCATACCACTACGCCTAGACCTAGGCTTGGAATCCATCGATGAACTGGCAGCTGTACGACCTCTGCTCTATTGGAGAAGGCTCTGGTCCGTGCCGGAGCTTGTACCTTTTAGAACAGAGTTCACTGCAATTTGGGGACAGTTACAGCATAAGAACATACCCTGGCTGGCTCATGTTAAGGCTTTCTTCCATCAAATTGGTATGCCACAACTTTGGGATGCACCTGAAGACAGCTGCGTGAGGACGCAAAGGTCCCAAATAGTGGTGGCTGTAAGGTCACATAACCTTAAAACTCTACATTGCTCGACCTCCCTGGGCAGGCTGTCCACAGAGTTTTTATTGACGAAAGTTGATTTCAGGACGGAGGTGTTTTTGGACCTGGTGCAGCCTCCACTTGCAAGAAAATTATACACTCAACTGAGGCATGGCTCCATACCGATAGGGGCACTAACATCCAGATGGTCAAACTCGATGGAAGCCAATTGCCCTGCTTGCAACTACCGGAGGGAAGACATTGTACATATCTTTTTTTTCTGCCTGGCATTCAGCGGAATCCGGAAATGCTGGATCCTTCCACTGTGTAAAAATCTGGGTTTTAGACAATGTGCACAAGCTTCAAGAGTTTCAACCTATGATACTGCCCCTTCCATTGTTTTTGCTGTCTCCCGTTTTTTATATGGCATGTGGCGGAGAAGAACTCTTTTCATCAGTATGAAATAATGGCCCATAATTATCTATTGTACCTTTACTCTTTGATAACTCAATGTTTAATAACTTTTAACTTGACTGTATTTATGGTTTTATTGTCGTGCCTGTATATATCTTATTGCACTTTTATGGTCTCCGACCGAAATAAAGTTCTCAAATGAATGAATGAATGAATGATGATTGCCTTTGGATTTCTCAAACTGAAATAAAGCCATACTCTAATAAACACGGGGGCAGATTTACAAGCCCCTTGCGCCACTTTTGTGTTATTTTTCCCATGTTAAAAATGACGCAAATGTGGCGCAAGTGGCTTGTAAATCTGCCCCATGGTTGGTAACTTGTCGGTGGTCTCAGCTGAAGCCAGTTAGACCTGTACTTGAGGGGATGCAGTGATGCAGAGAATGCATCATATTGCTAAAGATGATCAGCTTCCCTCTGCTCCCACAATATTCAGTAGAGTGGCCAGGGAGTGCCTACAATGAGCCACAAGTTCCAATGGGCATACCAGCAAAGTGCTTTCATTAAATCTTTGGATTTGGTATCAGCAAGCATTGCTTCATAAGCATTGGAAGTACTTCTTAATTCGTATTACGGTATAGCACTAGTACCAGCAGATGTGAAGCGCCTCCGACGCTCAAACACTCTTTGATTTGGTGCAGCCTTTACTCCACCACTCAATTCTCGCCTACCTGCTCATCTTTTCCAGAGTGAAGGGAAAGTGCTAAGCTGCACACAGGAAACGAAGCCCAGAATAGGTGGTTTTTGGAACACTGCACTGGGTTCTTGAGGAAGGTGAATGATACAAACCCAGTTTAATGACCAAAAAATATCTCTGAGGCTATGGCCCTGATTACAAGTTGGGTGGTGCTAGGATACTGGTAAATTTGCATGTGAATGTACCAGTACCATGATGTAAATCCAACCCAGTGCCATATAATTATAAGATAAACCTCCGAAGTGGGACACTCATAAAACCACAAGAGTTCCCATTTCCGTGGGGTATAATGCGTACCTTAACCACCTGCTGTGAGCCGGTGGTAAAAGTATGGGTGTACCTCTGGAAAGATTGGCGGGTGAGGAAGGGGGTGGCGGAGTAGAGGCAGGCAGGGGAAGGTCATTTCTGACAGTAGGAAGATTGTGTGCTCCCCCTCTCAGAAAAATAACAGGGTTTGAGACCTGGCTCCTGCTGCAGCCATTCTCTCATGCGATTTTCTGGATGAATTTATCAGTCAGAGTCAGTTGTGCTAATTCCATTCTGCCTGACTTTTATTTCTAACCACTTCAAGTTGATGTGTACACAAATATGAAAAAACGAAAAGAAAAATGAGGAAAAACAAACACACATTTGTGGAGGACACAAACCATCAATATGTACAGCAATTCGATAGAAATGTGGTTTGACATGGTTACATAGTTCACAATGAAGTGAACACCTGGGTGCACACAAGTAAGAAGAAGTACAAGATTCCATCCCAATAAGCAAGAAGACATTTATCGTTTAAATTCCAGATAAACGTCTGTAAGGATAATCATTGATTCACGTTCCCAGAACCCTTTTTTTCTGAATGGGACATTTAGCAGATGGCGGAGTTATGTAAGGTCAGAGGCACCACAGGTGGGGCACCGCTCTCCCTCCATTTCTTTTTCATGTACGTTAGAGGGGCGTCAATTTTTTTCGAACTTAAACATATGATCAGTGAACAGTGCTGTAATTGTCCATGGCGTAAATGGACCACAGCTTTCCCCATCACATAATAATGGACGGTATAGTTGGGAGTTTCACATCTGGACTATGCTAAGCCAGGTGGCCAACAGTATGTGGGAGATCAAGTTCCCTAATGGAGTGGTCAAAGGATAGCTTCCATGGTCTCCTGGATGACCCAATAGTCTCAGTAGGGGATGGTATGTGGGCGTATCACTCATTATAGTTGTACTTGGGTAAGCACCATGCACCAAAAAAGTGGATACGGGTGCAGTACCACCACTTACAAAGAAGGTACCCACAGCTCTTCCAGCAGGTGTGTGGGCTGACAAAATGGCACAAAATTGAGTAGGTTTGAGGTACCATCCACTCAGGAATTTCTAAGTGTGGTCTCTTGTACATGCATGACAGACTCAACTGCTCTCTTCCAAATTTCCCTCCAAGCATTGTCTGGAATGTCATGCTCTAAATCTTTCTCCCATTGTGAGACATAGGCATATTTTTTGTTGGGGCTAAGTTCAAAGTTGTACAGGTAGAGCCAGAAAATACCACTTTATCTAGCATTATTGCTAAAAAGTGATTCCAGAAGTGTCTCAACTCTGCAAATCTTGTTGCCAATGACTCTCCCGCCCATCCAATCCAGCACCTCTGTAAATTAATAATTAACATAGGAAACATCACATGTGTATTTGTAAAGCGCACGTTCACCCTCAAGGGAATCTTGGTGCTGAATAACAGATGTTTATTATCCCTTCTATAAAATCCTAATGTACCAATTAGGCCTTCTCGTGTTAAAAGATCATCATCTTTAAAAAGTCTTTCAGAAGATCACCAACTTTTCAGTAGGCCAATCACAGGTCTGAAATTCCAAGAGGGAAATCTGGGTTGTGAATTATAGGAAGCAATGGAAATAAGTAGGATACAGATAGGTGGAAAATGATTTCTCAAATACCACACACTGCCAATGATTGATCACCTTCTGTTAAGACTAGAGCGGGGGTGTCTATGCCTAGACTCAACCTTTGCAGCAACCATATTATAGTTTTGAGTGGAACTACAGAGAAGGCCTACTCCACTGACACCCATGACTTATTGTTTGGGTTGTAGTTCTATTGCAGGGCTGAATGTAACTGGGCTGCCCAAGCATACATAACAACATCAGGGAAACCCAAGCCCTCCTTCGCCCTCATCTAGTGGACTAAAGAGAGTTTGACCTGCCACGCTAGCGGATTTTCCCCTGCCACACAGTCAACTATTTTCTGGTGAATCTGTATCAGCTTGGGAATCTTAAGGGGGAGTGTCTGCAGTGTATATTGTAAGCAGGGTGTGGATTTTATCATTAGGCCAGTCATTCTTCCTAGAAAGGAATTTTTGAGTTTACCCCAGTAGTAGAGATTATAAAATAGTGTTTGAAAGAGGGGAGTGATGGTGCTATCATTTAGTGAGTGGGTATGTGCCGGCAGGTGTACACGGAGCATGCAAAAATCCCCAAGCTCCACCAGTGGAGCAGAGTTCCTGCCCAGGGTTACGTTTAATTTACCTGTAAGTCCCTAGTACAGCGCATTACATTTTCCCAGATCCTGTAAATTGAATGGTACTAGTGGGACTGCAGTATTGCTTGTGCCACCCACTCAAGTAGCCCTGAGTCTCATGTCTCAGGCCTGCCACTGCAAAGCATGTGTGTGCAGTTTATACTGCCATATCAACTTTGCATTTAAACCCCCTTGTCAAACCTTAAACTCTCCTTTTATTACATATAAGTCACCCATAAGCTAGGCCCTCAGTATCCCATAGGGCAGGGTGCTGTTAAATCAAAAGGTAGCTTTTACGTTTTACATATCCTAGTAGTAAAACAATTCCAAATTCATTTCTCACTACTGAGAGGCCCACCCCTCTCATAGGTTAACAGTGGGGAATTCTTTACTACATTCCTAATTGAGAGAAGGCAGAGTTATCATGTTTAGTACCTATGGAATGATAATGATAAATCCTATTTATCATTACCCCACCCCACGCCATCACCTCCGCGGACTACATTCTCCTTGGAGATCTGAACTCCCACCTCGACAACTGCAACAACCCCGACTCCACCACTCTCCTCGACAACCTCGACAACCTCGGACTGAAACAGCTGGTCAACATGCCCGCTCACAGAGCTGGACACACCCTAGACCCCATCTTCGCATATAGCAGCCTCAAGACCGCTGCACCACCACAGGGATTTCTGATCCATGGCGGTTGTGGTGGTGAATGGCAGTACAACGGCCCTAGTTGTAATCGGGCAATCGGACCGCCAGTGCGGAGCACTTGTGAATCTCGTGGTCCCCAGAACGCAAGACTCGTAATAAGACCCTTAGTGAGCAGCTTTTTTTTAGCAACATGGGTCAGTGTTTACAGAGCGGGATGGACAATATTTTTGGCAATGTGTGAGCAATATGTGTGCAAGGATGAGCATGAAAACCTGAGAAAGGTGTGGAGTGATTGAAGAGTGTGGAGAAATTACAAATTGATAGTGAACTGGGTGTAGCTAGTTCTGTGCAAGGTGTTTAATAATTGTCCAATGAGTAAGGAATGGACTGAATGCACCTAGATTGTTTGGATGTGGGCAGGGTTTTTTCAGAGTGCTGGGATTGACTGAAATGTGAGTGTTATGATGCTGAGTTACAACTCTGCTGAAAAAAATTAGACAATTTACTCCTGCAGTGTTGCTCATATATTTGAACTACATTTCTGGCTTTTTGGTAATAATCAATGAATTTCACGTGTCCTGACGGGTATTTATGAAAGTCATAAATATTCATAAATGTGTACATATGCCTGACTTTTATTTTGCATATCTAAATAGAACAGTTGTGCATTTATTCAAGTGGAAACTGAATGCAACAGTGCATTTGCTTTTTATAGTTTAAGTTACTTTTGTTCTTTTGGGGGACTGAATGGACTGTTTTTCACATGAAAAAAACCCTGCTCTCAAACCTCCATGAATTATTGGGGTGCTACCTCATAATTATGACAATGAAAATGCAAGTACTTCTATCCTTGACAGGATTATATTTTCTATAATTTTCCGAGTGGTAACCTATCTGCAAGTTGATTGCACACACACCTGCGAGTTTGTGTGGCTTTTACCAGCTCATTTAGGAATACCTCATTGCTTTTGTATGCCCTAGTATATATCCCACCATACCTGCTGAATTTATGTGTGAGAAAATCACTTTTGCACCAGGTAAAAAGCCACCATTTCTCACCTTCTGAACCAAGAATAAGATTTTACATTTACAAATTATTCATTTTGCACACCTGAATTGTACTAAGATAGGCGAAACGAAAGCCTTTGTGAAGCAGGCCTGATAAGTTCATACGGTATGATGATGGCAAGTCGTTACACCCCCGGACAGGCCACAGACAGGGTACAGGAAAATAAGTAAGCTAGCTAAGAATAATGCAGACCACGAACAAGGCAACTGAAGGTTTTGGGCATTCTTAGTAGCTACTACACAAGGAGCAGAACTAAAAATACAACACAGCAGTAAGGATTGATTGACTTCCATGAAGTCATATTGGCCAGATGTATAAAAGGGTTTTGCCCATTCTGTGTCTATGGGGAAATGTGTTGATACATATGGCCCATTGTTCTTACAAAGTGATGCATTCCATAATTTGCAAATGTTCTCTTGAAACTCTTGAGATTTACATTTGGCTGGCATAAACTTGTGTATTTTCAATAATTTTACTCTTACTCTTATTAAGCAAAATTTCCGAAATTTCTGAATTACATATTGCGTAATTACGTGTCATTTGTGGTAAAACTTTGCTGCAAGTGCACAGGAACAACGCAAATGACTGAACACGAGCAGTTGTGGGTTCACTGTGCTTCTTCTTTTTTGCATATTTCGCGCTAAAATATAGCAGGTGTTCATTTCTCACAATTATGTGTAATTTCTCATAATTTGTTCAGAAATGTTGGATAGTTATGAAAATGCAAATTTACGCACATTTCGCCCGGCCCTATTTGCTCCCAGGAGTGTTCTAGTGAAGTGAAATTGCTCTTGATAAAAGGGCCTGTTGAAAATTAACTAGATAGTGATTGACAAGTAAGCATTTTATCTTTTCAATCTTTTGAATGCTGCAGGCGGCTTTGATGATTTGCATGTGTACCTAGGCAGTTCTGTCTTTTTATGTGCGGACGCACTGCAGTCACTGCTACTAGTAACATATATTTATAAATAGCAAATAACAATGAACTTATACAAACGTGTAAGTTTGACTTTGTGAATCTTTGTGAATAAGTTATTTGACCATACTGATAGTCCCGCATGGTACCAAATTATCTTCGCTGATAAAATAGCAAAATCAGATGGCCACTTTTGTAACTGATTCCGTTATGGTGCAGAGATGTATTAATCAACGTTTATGTCATGTGGCAAAGCTGTACAGTAACATGCCTATTTTATTGAAAACATTCTTCTCCATAACATTCGCCAGCAGGAGATCCATGACACCATATCACCTTTTCCTAGAGGGGATCCTCAGTATTTATGAACTCAAAATGATAACAGGTTTCAACCATTAACTCACAGATGTTTAGCTCTACTTAAACTGAAACTCAAACCATCCATATCAAGCGCTCAAAATCAGATGCACATGGTGCTATGAAGACTCTTGCAAAACCTCAGAGCTGACAACCCTCTTCAAATCTGAAGGTCAAACCATAGCATAGTATAAGCCTGCCCATATTCCCAATTACTTATCAGCTCTCTAGCTTTAAAATAATATTATTAGTAACATTTTGGTAAACTACAAAAAGAGAAAGAATGAATTATAGTAACTATCAAACTAACATGCTGGACTCATTCGGCTAATGCCTTCAAAAGGACCGTAATTTCACTTTATGAACCTGTACTTCTCCAGCACTAATTAGGAATTAGTGTCTGCCATTTTATGGCATCACAATGCTTGTTCTTCGATTCTTTTGGTTTGTTTTCCCATCTTCTTATCTGTACTCATGAACATCACAGTGCATAATTGCATATTCCCTTTGGAGGCATTGGTCACAGAGTTCATTCATAATAGTTGCTCATTTATACATATTCCATAATTTCATGAAAGCGTAATTGTGATTGGTGACAATAGTGAATTCACAACGAAATCACGATTTACATATAATCCCAGTACGGAATGATTAAGACACTGACCACATTACTAATGTCTCATGGACAAATCTGCACACAATGGAGCATATATACAAGGTCATTGTGCCTCCGGAGCATAATTTTTTCCAGTGCTCTGGTGGCGCAAAGCCCTGCTCCATATTTCCAAAGTGGTGCTAAGCCACTTTTCTTGGCTTAACGCCACCTTATAAGTGTCATATCCTTTGATACAGCTTTCTGTGTCAAAAGGGCGTAAAATGGGTGTTGCTTTGGGGTTTGCAACGCAACACCCGTTGCTTTTTGAAGCTGCCCAAGATTTACACATATGTGCAAATCTGAGGCAGCGTCAAAAACTAACGCCAATGAAAAGCAGGCTTTAGAGTGCTGCAATGAGAAGACATACTTTTAGTTCTCCTAGTTTTTTGCTCTTTCTATGATTCTTTAATGATTGTTTATGTGCAGGAAGCTGTCCCTTTCTGCACATAAAAAATCATCCCTACAACGCAGGCACCCTTGCACCATGGCTCATGGGTGCCTGCATTGGCGCTAGGCAGATTTTTTAGCGCCGGCACAAGGGAAAACACAGTGATGCGCCATATTCTTGTGAATACGGTTCGCCCCTCCATTTTTTAAAAGGCACAGGACGGTGCTGTAAAATTCCTCGCAGCGCCACGCTGCTTCATTTCTTTGTAAATATGCCACAATATCTCATCACAAAGTGAGCTATGGCAAATTTCGCTAAATTTTAGTCAATTCATTCATGAGATAATAAAGTTTCAGTGCGCTATATTTAAATTAATTTCAATGGCCAGTCCAGCAAATTAGATAGAGAGTGCATAATTCGTAGATTAAGTGCTTGTTTAAATGATGTACCAAATATAGGGGCATATTTACAAGCCCCGTGCACCACTTTTTGCCGCCATTGCGTCACTTCTGTGACGCAGTGGCGGTGTAAAGCTAGCACCATGTTGTGACGGATTTACAACGTGACGCATCTAGGGAGATGCGTCGCGTTGTAAAGCCTTGCGCCACATGAAAGCTGCATCAGGTTTTATGTGGGCGTTCCAGCGCAGGGTGGGCGCTCTGGCGCAGGAACGCTTCGGAAAAGTGCCTGAGTGAAAGCTACAACATTTCACTCAGTCACTTTTCCGACGCTGCTGCGTCAAAGCCTTGCGCCTGCTTGAAGCAGGCGTTAGGTTTGACATACCACGTTGTGTTTGGGCAGGCCACGAGCATTGCTGGAGTTGCGTCACGCTTGCGACATGACTCCAGCAATGTGCCACCCTTCCGACGGGAGATGCGTCACGCATCTATTTATCCTTGCGCCATGATCTGTGGTGGCGCAAGGGTAAACTTGCATGACACATCTTATCTGGCGCATCTTTGCTGATTTGCAGGGATGCGCCAGTCGTCATAAATCTGCCCCATAATATTTAAAGTAAGCTGCCTATCATGTTTGTCAGTTTTAGAACTGTATATATATATCAATAACACAGCTTCTTATATTTCAAGAACTCAATCCTCTATGCGGCAATCTCCTATTATCAAAACCATAGTAAGATTCCATTTATTCATTCACCCTTATATCCTATATTTTTTCTCACTTTTGTACGAACTCCTCTAGTGTTTGGATTCAAAGTACATATTGAAAACGGAGAAGACTTAAAGTGTATGGTGCCCAAGACAAGATAACTCATGTCAACCTGTAAACAGTATACACCTGGTTCTTGGTGCAAAGAGGACAACTCTTAAAGTGCATAACACAAAACGTTCCTGGTCAACTTGTAAAAACGTAAACCTACGTGCATAGCAATCCTGGGAGTGATAATAATTCATCTAATTCAAAACTCATATATGGGAAAATTGGATTACAAGTTAATTTCAGTACTTCCTAAATATATAACCGAAACATCGCAGATCAGTTCTTTTATTCGGTCTGTGCATCAGAAATCATGGTCCACTAGTGTCTACATTATTAGCAAACGACCAATGTTGGCTCATCATTCATTGTTATTTTTCTCCATTAATGCTGGGATTGAATGGTTTCAACTATTCATGCAGAGAAATCATGTCTGATTCAGTTCCTCACATACTTCACGAGTTGCATTTCTTGATTTGTGAATAAGCTTTCTCTAACAATTTTGGAACATGTAGTTATTGCGCTCAATGCTGCACCCTGTAGCTGTCAGACGCTCTTTGAAACTCTGCGAATCTTTGGTAATACCTTTGTGTTGGTTTTTGTGCCCCTTTCTGCCTCTTTTTGCCACTGTTACTCTGCCATCCGTGCATGGTTCTTGTTTTTATGCCTCTTGGTTTACTTCTTTGTTTTTGTACTATTGTGCCTCATTGCTCCCTGCCCTTTTCCCTCCCTTTCCCCACCCCTAGGACCAGTTACATTTTCCTGTGCTCTACCACTTTCCTCCTTGGGCCTCCAGTGCCCCTCTCTTGCCCCCTGAGCTCCACCCCTCTCCCAGGACGAATTCACTTGCACCTCCTGCCCCTTCACCAACTTCCCCATGCCCAACATATTAACCTAAAATCCACCACAACCGCACCTGCAGCACCCAACACCCCACCCGCTCAGGCACATTTAAACCAGCCTCTGCTTAAACCCCATGCCTCACTCTCATGCATGATCCTCAACACCACTCGCTCAGCAAACGCGCCACTGAGATGGTACATGCTGGAGAATCACATCTAGGAGCTCCTCTTCCTCACAAAACATGGCTAATCGCAGCATTAGCACTCGACATTGCTACTGCCATCCCCACTGGATATAAGATTGTCAAAAAAGACAGCCAACACAGGCCCAAGGAGAAATGGAAATCATCTTCAAGGACACCATTAGCTGTATCACATCCGCAGAGAGTGAAATCAATGGCATGAAGCGCCTCACCATCAACTTGCAAATCACAGTCAACTTTACCCCGTGCGTCACCCTGCTCTACAGGTCTCCTAGACCTTGCACCAATTTCACCTGCAACATCACAGACTTCGTTGCACCATTCGCAATTGACTCCAGCACCTTCATTGTCCTAGAACACCTATACTTCCAGACATAGGACCTCAATGACCTCCAACTCAGTTGCCCTACATGAAAGTCTTGCAAACCTCAGCCGTACCCAGCACATATCTGATCCCAACCATGCCCCTGGACATATCTTGAATCCTCCTTCAGTGACAATACAATCCACAAACCAACACCCATAACGTGAAACAACCACGTCCTCATCAGCTTCATTATAAATATACTGCACCACAAAAGACCAGCCATCACTGGTCGAGTCCTCTGCTGCTGTAAGAACATATCAGAGAAGGATTGGGTTTCTGTCCTCTTCAAGGAACACCCCTAGTATACCAGCAACCAAGCAGAGCACATCAACAACTTCAATGAAAGGATCACCACCTAGACCAACACCCTAAACCCTGCAAACAAAGCCAACCAGCAAAAATACAAACTCAAGCCAGCTAGTAAACAGAAGAACTCAGGATGACCAAATAGCACTCCAGCAACTGGAAGGCAGGTGGAGAATGAGCCATGAAGCCATGAACAAGGTAGCCATCAAATACCGCTTGAGCCTTTACCACCAGAAAATCTGAAACATCAAGGGGGCCCTCCAGCAAACTGCATCAATGTGAGCTCCAAAAGCAGCAAAGAAATCTTCTTGATCATCAAAGATTTTGCCAGAGCCACTGCCAGTGACATCACCCCAACACATAAACTGTGCAATGACCCCTCTGATTTTACCAGCAACAAAATCACAGCCATATATGGCAATTGCGATCCTCAACCTGACCTTAATAACCTCATAGCCATTCTTCCAATCTCAGCTGGAAAACACACCCTGACCAAATGGAATGCCACCACCACATATGAGACCACCACAATCATAAAGTCCATCCACTCCAGGGCCCTTCAAATCCATGCCCCCACCCCGCCAAAACACTCATTCCATCAGTGAAGTCCCTACAATCACCCCCATTCCTGGAAGCCTGGAAGCATGCAGTCATCAACACCTACTGAAGAAGCCCTTGGCAGACTCAGCCAGGCTCACAAGCTACTGGTCGATCTCCCTCCTACCTGTCCCTGCCTTGGACCTGGAAAATGTAATCAACTCTTGCTTCACCAGCCACCTCATAAACCACTAGCTCCTCAATACCACACAGTCAGGATACAGACCCAACCACAGCACGAAGAGAGCTCTCATTGAAGCAAGAAACAACATCTATATGATTCTTGAAAGAGGAGAAACTGAAGCCCTCATCCTACTGGAGCTGTGTGCACCTCTTGACAAGGTATCTTGCTAAATCCTCATTAGACGTTTGCATAAGAGTAGCATTCATGGACCTGCCCTCCAATGGATATGCACTTTTATGACAGGAAGATCTCAAACAGTTAACCTTTCATCATAGTCCTTGGATGCCCAGTAACTCATCTGCTGAGTACCTCAGGGCTTCTCACTTAGCCCTACCCCCTTCAATGTCTATATGCTGCCTCTGTCCGCCAGAACATCAATATCCACCCATACTCCAATTATAGGCAACTTTTACTGTTCCTCCTGAAAAAATCCCCCAACAAAAGGAACAATTTCACTGCCTCTATGTCTAAAGTGGACTCCTGAAAGAAGTCACTCTGTCTCAAACTAAACACCAACAAGACAGAAGTGGTGATCATCGGAAAGGATCACTCACTGTGAAAATGCACCCAGTGGCCTATGGACCTCAGACCTACTCCCACCCCCAGCCCACATGCCAGAAACCCTGGATGATCATCAACAACAACCTAGACTTGTCTTCCCAGGTCAACACCATCGCTGTGTCCTGCCTCCACACTCTTACAATGCAGAGAAAAATTTACAAATTGCTACCCAAAAACACAAGAAAGACAGTTACATGTACTAAGGGAACTCTCTGTATGCAGGGGTCCCCAAACACTGCACAAGAAGACCGCAAGCCATCCAGAATGCAGCAGTCAGGCTCAACCTCTTATGCAATACTCACATTACACCACAACTGGGGAGATTCCACTGGTTTCCGATATGCAAGTGTGTTAAATTGGGTTACTGACGGACTGGAGTATGATGCCTGGTTAAGCATCAACCAAAATCCTTGTCAGGGTAAGGCACAAGCAAACCCCAAATTAATCTGTGCTCAGCACCTATTAGATCGGCACAGAGCAGTCAGGCTTAACTTAGAGGCCACTCTTCAAACACTTTATACAGTGTAACCACCACACAAAAAGGATCCCACACCAAGGGGTCGATTACGATGGCGGACGGAAGGACGACCGCCGTCCTGGAGTAAGCGGAAAATGCCTTTTATCAGTCCGCCTACCGCGGGCACTCCGTCCGCCATATTAGGATGGGAAACACTGTCAAATGTCCTTACGCGGCGGAAGAGCACGCACCGCCGCGGAAGTACACCCGACCCCGCGGCAAAAGGAACCAATCCAGAGACACCGCAGTACGGAATGACGTCTCCGACCGTCCTCCAAATCACGATGGCGGAAAACACACATCAAATCGCTGCGGAAAAACAACCTGCCAGAACACGGCAGAATCACCACAGCGGAGATACAACACATTGCAGAGATCCCCACCACAAGCAGATCGCCGTCATGAACCCAGCGCTACACGCATTTCCGATACTCTTCGGGCTCCACCACCAGCAAGTCATGGCCCATCGCCGACGACGACGCAGGTACGCCAAAACACCAATTGCTGTCAGAAGGGGAATACCTGCCAGGGCTGTGACGTAGGGAGGGGGAGTGTCCTGTTTGAGAAACTGCATTTACGATCGCACCAATATATCAACAATTCAAGTACACAACCAGGAATGACAACGACAAACCACGACACATGATTAACTTGGTTTATTAACCATAATAGGGGTATAATCGTACACTACCCAAGAGCATGGGCACTGGGGAGAACATAGCAGGTACATCTGAAGCAGCACATGAGGGCACAATGCAGTATCAGAACAGCAACAGGGCAGTGTTTACAACAGAGCAGGTACATCAGAGGCAGCACATGAGAGGGCACAATGCAGTATCAGAACAGCAAAGGGTAGTGTTTACAACAGAGCAGGTACATCAGAGGCAGCACATGAGAGGGCACAATGCAGTATCATAACAGCAACAGGGCAGTGTGTACAACAGAGCAGGTACATCAGAGGCAGCACAACAGAGGGCACAATGCAGTATCAGAACAGCAACAGGGCAGTGTTTACAACAGAGCAGGTACATCAGAGGCAGCACATGAGAGGGGCTAAGTGCATCAACAGTCCATGGCAAGGCACAGGTACATGAGAGGCAGCACGTGAGAGGGGCTAAGTGTATCAACAGTCCATGGCAGAGAACAGAGCAGGTACATCAGAGGCAGCACATGAGAGGGGCTAAGTGCATCAACAGTCCATGGCAAGGCACAGGTACATCAGAGGCAGCACATGAGAGGGGCTAAGTGCATCAACAGTCCATGGCAGCGAACAGAGCAGGTACCTCAGAGGGAGCACATGAGAGGGGCCAAGTGCATCAACAGTCCATGGCACAGAGCAGGTACATCAGAGGCAGCACATGAGAAGGGCCAAGTGCATCAACAGTCCATGGCAGAGAACAGAGCAGGTACATCAGAGGCAGCACATGAGAAGGGCCAAGTGCATCAACAGTCCATGGCACAGAGCAGGTACATCTGAAGCAGCACATGAGAGGGGCTAAGTGCATCAACAGTCCATGGCAAGGTACAGGCACATCAGAGGCAGCACGTGAGAGGGGCTAAGTGCATAACCAGTCCATGGCACAGAGCAGGTACATCAGAGGCTGCACGTGAGAGGGGCCAAGTGCATCAACAGTCCATGGCAGAGAACAGAGCAGGTACATCAGAGGCAGCACATGAGAGGGGCCACGTGCATCAACAGTCCATGGCACAGAACAGGTACATCAGAGGCAGCACATAACAGCAACAGGGCAGAGTGTACAACAGAGCAGGTACATCAGAGGCAGCACATGAGAGGGCACAAAGCAGTATCAGAACAGCAACAGGGCAGTGTTTACAACAGAGCAGGTACATCAGAGGCAGCACATGAGGGCACAATGCAGTATCATAACAGCAACAGGGCAGTGTTTACTACAGAGCAGGTCCATCAGAGGCAGCACACGAGAGGGCACAATGCAGTATCATAACAGTAACAGGGCAGTGTTTACAACAGAGCAGGTACATCAGAGGCAGCACATGAGAGGGCACAATGCAGTATCTGAACAGCAACAGGGCAGTGTTTACAACAGAGCAGGTACATCAGAGGCAGCACATGAGAGGGCACAATGCAGTATCAGAACAGCAACAGGGCAGTGTTTACAACAGAGCAGGTACATCAGAGGCAGCACATGAGAGGGGCTAAGTGCATCAACAGTCCATGGCAAGGCACAGGTACATCAGAGGCAGCACATGAGAGGGGCTAAGTGCATCAACAGTCCATGGCAGAGAACAGAGCAGCTACATCAGAGGCAGCACATGAGAGGGGCTAAGTGCATCAACAGTCCATGGCAAGGCACAGGTACATAAGAGGCAGCACATGAGAGGGGCTAAGTGCATCAACTGTCCATGGCAGCGAACAGAGCAGGTACATCAGAGGCAGCACGTGAGAGGGGGTAAGTGCATCAACAGTCCATGGCAGAGAACAGAGCAGGTACATCAGAGGCAGCACATGAGAGGGGCCAAGTGCATCAACAGTCCATGGCACAGAGCAGGTACATCTGAAGCAGCACATGAGAGGGGCTATGTGCATCAACAGTCCATGGCACAGAGCAGGGACATCTGAAGCAGCACATGAGAGGGGTTAAGTGCATCAACAGTCCATGGCACAGAACAGGTACATTAGAGGCAGCACATGAGAGGGGCTAAGTGCATCAACAGTCCATGGCAGTGAACAGAGCAGGTACTTCAGAGGCAGCACGTGAGAGGGGCCAAGTGCATCAACAGTCCATGGCAAGGCACATGTACATCAGAGGCAACAAGTACGTGGGTCAAGCGCCCCGTCCCAAGGACAGTAACAATGCAAGGGTGGTTACAATGGACAATCAAGATACAAAGTCAAATTACATGTGAGTGATGGGAGCTACACCTCACAGCACAGAATCTGGTGGACTGCTTAAACTAGTCACCTCGGAAACACTGCCAGCACCAGATACAGGAGTGTGAGACACAGCCACAGCTCGAGTGACTGACACATGAGCCATAGACCCAGACACACTGCCAGCACCAGAAACAGGAGTGTGAGACACAGCCACAGCTCTAGTGACTGACACATGAGCCATAGACCCAGACACACTGCCAGCACCAGAAACAGGAGTGTGTGACACAGCCACAGATGTAGTGACTGACACATGAGCCATAGACCCAGGCACACTGCCAGCACCAGAAACAGGAGTGTGAGACACAGCCACAGCTCTAGTGACTGACACATGAGCCATAGACCCAGACACACTGCCAGCACCAGAAATAGGAGTGTGAGACACAGCCTCAGCTCTAGTGACTGACACATGAGCCATAGACCCAGACACACTGCCAGGACATGTCCCTGTACAGTGACCAACAAATACCATGCCAGCATCTGACACATGAGAGTGGCTGACACACACAGTGCCAGTACCTGAAACAGGAGAGGGCACAACTGACACAGTGCTACTACATGATGCATGACAGCGAACAACAGACACAGTGCCACTATCTGACACATGAGAGTGAACGGCAGCTGACCCACTAGGACCACTGAAATGATGAGCCACAGGGCTGTATGGGCCAGGAGGCAGGGTGGCTCTGGGAGCTGGGGACAGCTGTACTGGAGCGACATTGGGGTGGTCAGGTCTCACTGGTGTGTGTCTCCGTTTCTTTGTGAAATGTAGGGGCACCCTGGACATGACTGGACTGGTAAGTGTTGTGGCCTCATCAGACATCAAAGAAGGATCATGTGCTTGTGGTGGTCTGCTCTCTGGGGACGTGCTGGACCCTGCTTGACGTTTGCTGTGGCCCTGCCTTCTGCCCTCTGCATCATGTGTAATGGGGAATGCAACAACAGTGTACTCCTTATTCTGCTTCTGCGGGGTGTGGATGGGAGTTGAGGTATGTGGGGACTCCACCGTTGACACATGTGTTTTACGTTCCTTCAACAACATCAGCCTCAGGGCAGCCAGGGGTGATGTATGCCTGTCCTTGATGGAGCTCGTGTCCATGGAAGAACCCTTGGCCCTGGGATGTGCCTTGGACGTAGGAGGTGTCCTGTCTCTGGAATGTCCCTGATCCCTGGGCGGTGCCCTGTCCCTGGGAGCAGACTTGTCCATTGTAGTGTACCTGTCCTTTGAAGTGTCCTTGTCCTTGGTAGTGTCCCTGCTCTTGGGAGGTGCCCTTTCCTTTGTAGTGTCCTTGTCCTTGGGAGTGTCCCTGCTCTTGGGAGATGCCCTTTCCTTTGAAGAGTCCCTGTCCTTGGGAGTGTCCCTGCTCTCGGGAGGTGCCCTTTCCTTTGTAGTGTCCTTGCCCTTGGGAGTGTCCCTGCTCTTGGGAGTTGCCCTTTCCTTTGAAGCGTCCTTGTCCTTGGGAGTGTCCCTGCTCCTGGGATGTGCCCTTTCCTGTGTAGTGTCCTTGTCCTTGGGAGTGTCCCTGGACTTGGGAGGTGCCGTTTCCTTTGTAGTGTCCTTGTCCTTGGGAGTGTCCCTGGGCTTGAGAGGTGCCCTTGCCTTGGGAGTACCTTTTGAGGGGGATGCGTCTGTTATATGTGAATCATTTTCCCCCAACACCCCTTGAGGATCCTGTGTGCTCATGTCGTGATGGGTGAAAGATTTCCCTGTCCTAGGGAATGGTTTTTGTGCCCTCCGTGCCCTGCCTTGCTGCCTGTGGCTGCTTCTAGTGCAATACCCCGAAAATGACGCCTGGTCTGAAATATCACTCTCCCCTGAGACATCTAGTGGTGTGGATGGGGGAACAGAAGCAGGACCCTGTCCATGCGACTGAAGAATGGCTGAAGACACAGTGTTTGCTAATGACTGAACTGTTCGGTGGAGACCAGCAACATCGCCATGCATCCCCTCCATGAATGCTACCACCTGCCCCAACTTCCTATTGTGGTCTTGGAATGCATTGATCATGTTGGTCTACCCTAAACACAGCTGTCGCAGCAGATCAACAGCCTCAGCACAAAGTGCACTTTGTGGCACAGGGGCAGGGGCAGCGGTGCCTGCGCCAAAGGCAACTCTGCTCCCACTACTCTGGCGAGCACGAGCAGTACTTGTTGCAGTTGGTGGCAGTGTGGGCCCTGTGTGCTGTGTACCGACTTAAGGTGTTGATTGCCCACTCCCTGTCCATGACAACAGTGCTGACTCACCAACACTGTCTGAGGATGAGGACGATGGTGTCTCCACATGTGAGTCCTCAGGGACGGTTCTGTCCCCTTCTCCGGGGCTGCCCTCTTCAGTGTCAGTCTGCGTGTGTGTCATCACGGATCCGGATGCATTGCCACCACTCATCTCCATCGTCTGTGTGTCAGTGCCCTCGGCCAAAGCTGGAAGTGAGGGAAGAGATGTTAACCTAAGTGCCCCACTCACGTACTGATGGTTACAAATTCACACCTTTCCTTACAGTCGATTGACATGTAGCACCCATCCTGCACACGAACCACCCCTACCAGACATCCTCATATCAAAGAACCGGGGGTGTCTGTGAAACATGCACATCATACAAACAGGGCAAGTGCATGCAGACCACCACACATGTCATGCCATGGGATCACAGACCTCAACGGCATGTCCTGGAACCCTCAACTACAAATCAACTGGTATGTCCACCTGGCGGACATGGGTGCTAACGCTCACTCCGCTAATGGCACCAACATGCAATTGCTGCAAAACATACGCACCACGGATGTCACTACTGTGTCTGAGCACCAATACATGCATGCACTCACAAGTTACAGACACATACAGTCTGCTTACCACTAGTTTGCTGTTGATCCCCTCTCAGCCGGGCAGACAGGTCAGGATGTGTCACAGCAATTATACGGTGCATTAGAGGGGTCATGGTGCGTCGGGCAAGGCGGCTTGATATTGGAATAATCCCCAGTGTCATCTCCGCAACATTCTTGCTGAGCCTGGATATGTCGTACCAGCGCTTGTGGCAGTGTGTGTGTCATCTATTGCACACCCCCACTGCCCGTACATCACGTGCTATGGTCCTCCACACGGCCTTGCAAAGGTGCAACTTGACCTACCATGATGGGAGACAAGAGGGGAACGTCAGTGGAGAGTTTGACATTCACAAACATCGTAGAAACACGTATCTTCATGCAGCCATGCTCAGTACAACACATGTGAAGGTCCCACAGCACACCGCCAAGCTTGCAGAATCCAGGAGTCAGTGACCACCTCATGCCCACCAACATGTTACCCACTGCACTTACCACCTGTCCGGGGGCACCGTAGAGCCGTTCATAGTGGCTGAGCACACCGTCCACAAGGACATCCAGCTCCGCTGCGGTGAAGGGACGAGACCGGATCTCTCGCACTCTCTGCATGGCAAGGTCCAGGACTGTGGCACAACAGCAGCAGTTGTTGGATAGCTCAGGAGCAGCAGGTCGAGGTGACGGTCGCAGGCAGCAGTTGTTGGATAGCACAGGAGCAGCAGGTCGAGGTGATGGTCGCAGGCAGCAGTTGTTGGATAGCTCAGGAGCAGCAGGTCGAGGTGACGGTCGCAGGCAGCAGTTGTCGGATAGCTCAGGAGCAGCAGGTCGAGGTGACGGTCGCAGGCAGCAGTTGTTGGATAGCTTAGGAGCAGCAGGTCGAGGTGACGGTCGCAGGCAGCAGTGGCTGGAAGCAGTGAATGTGTGCAGAAGAATTTCACACATATATAGGGCTCTGAGCTCATATCTGTGGCACACGTCTGCAGCAATTGGTTTTCCCTGGATGCATCATTCAAAAAGAGCCAATGACTCGCCCTGGTGTGGCGGTGCACGGCTTCCGCTATTTTTGAATGCCCTTACGCGCCCCACGTAACCTGTTTCCATTGGCTACATGTGCACGGACCGTCACGGTCACACACCGGCAACTGCATGTGCGCGCTACCGCGACGGTGCATCATTTGAAAATAATCACTCACTGGCACCGCTATGGCGGTGCACACATTCCGTGGGGGCGGTGCAGGCTAACACAGACATTTGAATATGCAATTTGAAATGGCAGTTGATAACCCCCCTTACAGTCACATTGCGTCTCCCACCGCCGGTCCTGGCTGGTCACCCACCGCCAGTCCTGGCCAGTCACCCACCGCCGGGTGATGGCCGGTCACCCACCGTCAGTCCTGGCCAGACATCCACTGCCGGGTGCTGGCGGTGGGTGAGCGGCCTGTGCATTGAGGTCACCATGGCATGGGTGGCCCTTGCCGGTCACCCACCGCCAGTCCTGGCTGGTCACCCACCGCCAGTACTGGCCGGTCACTCAGCGCCAGTCCTGGCCGGTCACCCACCGCCAGTCCTGGCCGGTCATCCACCGCCGGGTACTGGCGGTGGGTGAGCGGCCTGTGCATTGAGGTCACCATGGCATAGGTGGCCCTGGCCGGTCACCCACCGCTGGTCCTGGCCGGTCACCCAGTGCCAGTCCTGGCCGGTCACCCACCGCCAGTCCTGGCCGGTCATCCACCGCCGGGTGCTGGCCGGTCACTGGCCGGTCACTCACTGCTGGGTGCTGGCAGTGGGTGAGCGGCCTGTGAATTGAGGTCACCATGGCATGGGTGGCCCTGGCCGGTCACCCACCACCGGTCCTGGCCGGTCACCCCGCGCCAGTCCTGGCCGGTCACCCACCGCCAGTCCTGGCCGGTCACCCACTGCCAGGTGCTGGCCGGTCACCCACCGCCGGGTGCTGGCGGTGGGTGAGCGACCTGTGCAATGATGTCACCATGGCATGGGTGGCCCTTGCCGGTCACCCAGCGCCAGTCCTGGCCGGTCACCCACCGCCTGTACTGGCCGGTCACCCAGCGCCAGTCCTGGCCGGTCAACCACCGCCAGTCCTGGCCGGTCATCCACCGCCGGGTGCTGGCGGTGGGTGAGCGGCCTGTGCATTGAGGTCACCATGGCATGGGTGGCCCTGGCCGGTCACCCACCACTGGTCCTGGCCGGTCACCCAGTGCCAGTCCTGGCCGGTCACCCACCGCCAGTCCTGGCCGGTCATCCACCGCCGGGTGCTGGCTGGTCACCCACTGCCGGTGCTGGCAGTGGGTGAGCGGCCTGTGAATTGAGGTCACCATGGCATGGGTGGCCCTGGCCGGTCACCCACGGCCGGTCCTGGACGGTCACCCCACGCCAGTCCTGGCCGGTCACCCACTGCCAGTCCTGGCCGGTCACCCACCGCCAGGTGCTGGCCAGTCACCCACCGCCGGGTGCTGGCGGTGGGTGAGCGACCTGTGCATTGAGGTCACCGTGGCATGGGTGGCCCTGGCCGGTCACCCACCGCCAGTCCTGGCCGGTCACCTACCACTGGTTCTAGCCGGTCACCCAGCGCCAGTCCTGGCCGGTCACCCAGCGCCAGTCCTGGCCGGTCACCCACCGCCGGGTGCTGGTGGTGGGTGAGCGGCCTGTGCATTGAGGTCACCATGGCATGGGTGGCCCTGGCCGGTCACCCACTGCCGGTCCTGGCCGGTCACCCACCGCCGGTCCTGGCCGGTCACCCAGCGTCAGTCCTGGCTGGTCACCCACCGCCAGTCCTGGCCGGTCACCCACCACCGGGTGCTGGCCTGTCACCCACCGCCGGGTGCTGGCGGTGGGTGAGCGGCCTGTGCATTGAGGTCACCATGGCATGGGTGGCCCTGGCCGGTCATCCACCGCCAGTCCTGGCAGGTCACCCACAGCCAGTCCTGGCCAGTCACCCACCGCCAGTCCTGGCCGGTCACCCAGCGCCAGTCCTGGCCGGTCACCCACCGCCGGGTGCTGGTGGTGGTTGAGCGGCCTGTGCATTGAGGTCACCATGGCATGGGTGGCCCTGGCCGGTCACCCACCGCCGGTCCTGGCCGGTCACCCAGCGCCAGTCCTGGCTGGTCACCCACCGCCAGTCCTGGCCGGTCACCCACCACCGGGTGCTGGCCTGTCACCCACCGCCGGGTGCTGGCGGTGGGTGAGCGGCCTGTGCATTGAGGTCACCATGGCATGGGTGGCCCTGGCCGGTCATCCACCACCAGTCCTGGCAGGTCACCCACAGCCAGTCCTGGCCAGTCACCCACCGCCAGTCCTGGCCGGTCAGCCGCCGCCTGCACCCGGCGGTGGGTGACCGGCCAGGACTGGCGGTGGGTGACCGGCCAGCACCCGGCAGTGGGTGACCAGCCAGGACTGGCGGTGGGTGACCGGCCAGCACCCGGCGCTGGGTTACCGGCCAGGGCCGGCGGTGGGTGACCGGCCAGGACTGGCGGTGGGTGACCGGCCAGCACCCAGCGGTGGGTGACCGGCCAGTGCCGGTGGTGGGTGACCGGCCAGGACTGGCGGTGGGTGACCGGCCAGCACCCAGCGGTGGGTGACTGGCCAGGACCGGCGGTGGGTGACCAGCCAGGACTGGCGGTGGGTGACCGGCCAGCACCCGGTGGTGGGCGACTGGCCAGGATCGGCAGTGGGTGACCGGCCAGGACTGGCGGTGGGTGACCGGCCAGCACCCGGCGGTGGGTGACCGGCCAGGACTGGGGATGGATGACCGGCCAGCACCCGGCGCTGGGTGACCGGCCAGGACTGGTGGTGGGTGACCGGCCAGGACTGGCGGTGGGTGACCGGCCAGCACCCGGCGGTGGGTGACCGGTCACGACCGGTGGTGGGTGACCGGCCAGGACTGGCGGTGGGTGACCGGCCAGGGCCACCCATGCCATGGTGACCTCAAGGCACATGACACCAGCACCCGGCAGTGGGTGACCGGCCAGGACTGGCGGTGGGTGACCGGCCAGCACCCGGCGCTGGGTAACCGGCCAGGGCCGGCGGTGGGTGACCGGCCAGGACTGGCGGTGGGTGACCGGCCAGCACCCAGCGGTGGGTGACCGGCCAGTGCCGGTGGTGGGTGACCGGCCAGGACTGGCGGTGGGTGACCGGCCAGCACCCGGCTGTGGGTGACCGGCCAGGACTGGCGGTGGGTGACCGGCCATGACTGGCGGCAGGTGACCGGCCAGCACCCGGCGCTGGGTGACTGGCCAGGACCGGCAGTGGGTGACCAGCCAGGACTGGCGGTGGGTGACCGGCCAGCACCCAGTGGTGGGCGACTGGCCAGGATCGGCAGTGGGTGACCGGCCAGGACTGGCGGTGGGTGACCGGCCAGCACCCGGCGGTGGGTGACCGGCCAGGACTGGGGATGGATGACCGGCCAGCACCCGGCGCTGGGTGACCGGCCAGGACTGGTGGTGGGTGACCGGCCAGGACTGGCGGTGGGTGACCGGCCAGCACCCGGCGGTGGGTGACCGGTCACGACCGGTGGTGGGTGACCGGCCAGGACTGGCGGTGGGTGACCGGCCAGGGCCACCCATGCCATGGTGACCTCAAGGCACATGACACCAGCACCCGGCAGTGGGTGACCGGCCAGGACTGGCGGTGAGTGACCGGCCAGCACCCGGCGGTGGGTGACTGGCCAGGACCGGCGGGCTGCAGTGGGTGCTGCAGTGTGACTGTAAGGGGGGTATCAACGGTCATTTTGAATTGCATTTCATATGTATGTGTTAGCCTGCACCGCCCCCGCGGAATGCGTGCACCACCATAGCGATGCCAGTGAGTGATTAGATTCAAATGATGCACCGTCGTGGTAGTGCGCACATGCGTTTTGCGGGGTGTGACCGGGATGGTCCTTGACCATACAGCATATGTCATGCTTAATTGCTGTGTCAACGATCATCTTCTGTGTTGGTGGAAGAATTTGAATTGAATTTAAAAGGCTTGTATAGCGCAACGTACACCATTACGGTTTCTTGGCGCTTTAGCGGCATGCAATAAAACAGGGATGGGAACAATTAGAGTGGGAAGGCCTGAGTAAACAGAAAAGTTTTCAGTCCCTTACGAAAAAGGGAATATTGTTTTAAATTTCGGAGGTGATCCGGCAGGGAGTTCCAGAATACCGGAGCCAGATAGGAGAAGTTGGAACCTCCCCATTTTTTCCTGGTAAAACGGGGGACTTGCAGTAGGGCCTGATCCGACGAACGAAGGTGTCTGACAGGAACGTAGTTGGTTAGAAGAGAGGAAATGAAGGCCGGGGCCATTCCTAGTCGTGCCTGAAAGACCATGCACCCCATCTTAAAAAGCGAACGCTGCCGGACTGGCAGCCAGTGCAGTTCCTTCAACAGAGGTGTAGCATGATGGAACCGGGGAAGGCCATACACCAGCCGAGCTGCTTGGTTCTGCACAAGCTGGAGTTTACGGAGGCTGTATGCCGGAATGCCGTTATAGAGGGCATTGGCATAGTCTAGCCGGGAGATGACCAAGGCAGACATAATGAGTTTAAGTGCCAGAGGGGAAAAGAAACGGGAAACAGTGCGGATAGTTCGAAGCATAAGAAAACAAGAAGAGACAACAGCACCAACCTGTGAGTGAAGAGTGAGCTGGTGGTTAATTTTTATGCCCAATGTTTTTACCGTAGAAGAAGGAAGGGGGGAGGTGCCGAGAGTGAGGGGCCAAAAAGAAGAGTTCCAGGGACTGGGGGAGCCACCAGTAAGCACCAGCTCGGTTTTATCCGGATTGAGCTTCAGATGATTGTGGCTCATCCAGTCCCTGATACAAATCATAATAGACTGAAAATTGGAGATAGCGTGAGGGGAAGAAGAAAGGTCAAAGACCAGCTGGAGGTCGTCCGCATAGTTATACACCGCGACCTCCCGCTGTTGGAGTGCAAAGATCAGAGGATAGATGTAAAGATTAAACAATAAAGGGGAAAGAGAGGAACCTTGGGGAACACCACAAGTGATCTTAACAGGGTCTGCCGTGAACTCTCCCAACCGGACCGCCTGTGTGCGATCCCGCAGGAAGGACGAGAGCCACACTAGTGCTGACCCTCCGATTCCCGCCGCTCCGATACGTGAAAGCAAGATGGAATGGTCCACCGTATCGAAAGCGGCGGAGAGGTCGAGGAGCACCAGGGCTTGATGTTTATTTTGGTCCCGACCCTCCCTGAGGGTGTTTAGGACCGACACCACCACAGACTCGGTAGAGTGTTTAGGGCGGAAACCAGCCTGGCAGGATGCCAGGCCTCCCGTAGTCTCAACATGGGAGCTAAGCACCGCGGCAACATGCCGCTCAAGCACCTTGCCCAGGTACGGCAGCAAAGAGATGGGCCGGTAGTTGGAAGAAATAGCTGAATCGGCCCCTGGTTTTTTTAAGATGGGCACAATAGAAGCTACTTTAAGGGCCGGGGTCACAATTCCCTGTGACAGGGAACTGTTAAAGAAGATAATCGGGGGCTGTGTGCAGACCGAGAAGATTTGCTGCAGAATACGAGCCGGGCAGATGTCAGCAGGAGATCCCGACTTAACTTTTAGCAAAATTTCCTGGAACCTAGTTTCCGTGATGGGAGGAATTGATATTAGACTAAGCGGCAGGGCTGGTGGGCAGGGGTCGGCATAAGAAGCAGAGGGAGGGGGAATGTTATTTTTAATGTTAAGCACCTTATCCAAAAAGTAAGAATTTAATGAGTCACAGAGGTTTTGTGTAGGAAGGGGTTTGGATGTACTCCTGTCTGAGAAAGCTAACTCCTTAACTATCGAGAAAATTTCTCGAGGTTGATTCTCAGCTGCTAAGATTTTTGATGAGAAATAGGTGGATTTAGTTTCAATGATAGCTTTCTTATAGTCCTGCCGTAGAGTTAAGTAGCGAATTTTCAGAAGGGGGCAGTATTCCCTTCTCCAAAGTCTTTCAGCGCGCCGAAGGGACGATTTCTTATCTTTGAGGTGGGTATCGAACCATCTGTTAGCCTCCTTAGGTCTTTTAATTGAGATCCGGCGTAGGGGGGCTGCAGAGTCGCAGCCTTCCGTAAGCCAGGTATCAATCCCAGTGACTTGTGTTGACAGAGATAAGCCATCTAGGTTAGGCACTGTGGCTAGGAGGGAAGATGATAACGAGGTTAAGTCAACCCGGCTCCAGTTCCTGGCCCAGAAGTTCTTTTCCCGCGGAATCCTGGCTGGTAAGCTAAGATGGAGGGTAAAAGAAATGATGGCGTGGTCGGACCAAGGACAGGGAGACACTGCTACAGATGAGATAAGATAGTTTAGAGACCAAACCTGGTCAAGTACATGTCCGCCCGTATGTGTGGGAACCTGTACACGGGAGATAAAGTTTAAAGACTGAAGCAGGTCAGAGAATTGTTTCGAGGCCTGACATTCGGACGGATCATTAGGCCAGTAGTTAAAATCCCCCAATATAAGGAGGGAGGCATGATTAACCGTCAGCGTGGCTACTAGGTCCTGGAAGGTTGTAATGAAGTGAGGGGTATTCTGAGGAGGGCGATAGGCAAGTAAACAAATCAAAGGAGGAGAGAAAATATCAGAACGAGCTACCAGATACTCAACAGAGTCAATAAAGGCAGACGGGAGTAACTGGAAGTTGTACTCGGTTTTGGCGATGAGCGCCACACCGCCTCCCTTTTTCCCAGCAGGGCGGTCTACTCGAAGAGCCACATAGGTGAGGGGAAGAGTCGCTAAGAGAGCGGGGAGTGACGAGTCACCAAACCACGTCTCTGTTAAGCATAATATATCTGGCTTCTGGGTGTCGAGCAAGATAAATAGGTCCTGGTGATGTTTCACCGCCGACCTAGTGTTTAACAAAATAAAAGACAAAACAGAGGGAGGGGAGGGCGGGGAGGGGCGGAGTGTCGGGGTAGAAGGGGTAAGGCCAAGAGATGAGATGTTACTACTAATGACAGATGCAAGGGGCCAGTCACCTTGTAGGAATTTCAAGCTAGTCGGGGAATAGGTAGTAATGGGGGCAGAGTGACGTGCCCCTAGCCCCGGCCGGCCGCGGACGGGCGCAGACGGGCTTAACTCAGGCGCAACTCCGGCGCGCCTCCGTCGCGCCCGCTGCGCTCGTCCGCTGCGCTGACACATTAGTACCGTATAAATAGACCCGTGACCCGAATGGGCGGGGTCAGCAGGGCGGGAAGGGCGGGGTAATTTAAAATAAACAGGAAGAGTAGTATCACCGCTCTATCTCAGCGGGAATCGGTGTCCGGAGGCTCGCAGTCAGCCTAGAAGAGCAAGGTAGGTAAATAGTTAAAATATCGCGTGCCGCCGGCGAGTCTGTCCTCTGCCACCGGACAGCTCGGCTTTAGCAGGCGGAGTGAAGACAGGGACTAAATAGACCCGTGACCCGAATGGGCGGGGTCAGCAGGGCGGTAAGGGCGGGGTAATTTAAAATAAACAGGAAGAGTAGTATCACCGCTCTATCTCAGCGGGAATCGGTGTCCGGAGGCTCGCAGTCAGCCTAGAAGAGCAAGGTAGGTAAATAGTTAAAATATTGCGTGCCGCCGGCGAGTCTGTCCTCTGCCACCGGACAGCTCGGCTTTAGCAGGCGGAGTGAAGACAGGGACTAAATAGACCCGTGACCCGAATGGGCGGGGTCAGCAGGGCGGGAAGGGCGGGGTAATTTAAAATAAACAGGAAGAGTAGTATCACCGCTCTATCTCAGCGGGAATCGGTGTCCGGAGGCTCGCAGTCAGCCTAGAAGAGCAAGGTAGGTAAATAGTTAAAATATCGCGTGCCGCCGGCGAGTCTGTCCTCTGCCACCGGACAGCTCGGCTTTAGCAGGCGGAGTGAAGACAGGGACTAAATAGACCCGTGACCCGAATGGAAGGCGTCCCCAGATGGCATATGTACACACACACTGTATGTCTCCGCACACATGTAATGTTCATAGTTGTACATGTGTGTCAGGACATGTCCGGAATGCTGCAAGAATAATGATGTCAAGCCAATGGCCCGTGTCCACGTGTGACATTCATGTCCATTTGTTGCATGTGTGGTCATACTGTTGACCTTGCCAGTGGTTACCAAAGGCTAGTGATGTGCACCCAAGTTGTGCCAGATGTGCATGGCGACGTGTTGATGTCTTGGTTTTGCGAACACACATTTCCATTTGTACACATCTACACAGTACATCAAGTGTGTGTACCCACATTTAGAAGCTGTTGTGAGTGTGTGGTTTGTGTGTGCAAGTAACAATGATGGGGGTGTTCATGCATTCTGTGTATGCGTGTCTGTTGTTGTGTGCCCATGCATGTCATGTGAGGATGCCCAGCATTGTAGGTGGGGTCATGGGTGCATGAAGACAAGGAGGGTGTGTTCCATGTTCATGTTGTGTGTGCACGTTCATGTGTGTCTGTGGGGACGCTTGTCCACATTTGGGCCCTCAGTCATGTGTTGTTGCCAGATATTTCAACATGTGTGCACGTTACATTGGACATGTTTGCACACAGGATTTTGTTTGGGGGTGAACATTCTGTGTGTAGTTAGCTGTATTGCCTTATATATTGGTCACGTCACACATATATTATTTGCATTGTGTTGGTCAAGATGTGATAGTGTGACACAGCTATGCGTTGTTGGTCAATTGACATCTGCTACCATCTGCTACCATCTACTCCCACACAGGAGGGCTCCAAATGTGCATCGACCATACACTGTGCTGGAGGACATGGTTAACGAGGAGGTGATTGTTATGTTTACTGTCACTTTAAGGAACATATTGTTGATTACATCATTAATGGAATGATTACATTCGAATTGCTGTAGATCAGTTGCTGCATCTTTTGCTGTTGATGGTTGTACATTAAAGCGAGCTCTTCAACACTTTCCTGTTTGAGTGCTTTTATCAGTGATCCGCAAATTCCGGCTTGATCGACGTAGTTTGCAGGAGCTTTTAGCACAATTGTCGCCTCATCTGCAGCCACGCAGGACATATCCAGGAGCTATTACACCCACAGCAAAGGTGATGGCGGCACTTCACTTCTTTGCTACTGGCATTTTCCAGTACACAGTTGGTCATGCCGGGGGGATGTCCCAATCCATGTTCAGCATGGTACTGCGGGATTTTCTGAATGCCATGATGCATGACAAAGATGATTACATCCATTTTCCACGTCCGGTAGAGTTGGCAGCAGTCAAAGGGGACTTCTATGCCCTGGCCCAGATACCACACGTAGTGGGTTCCATTGATGGCACACATATTGGTCTCATTCCACCCCAGGCACGTGAACCTGTATATAGGAATCGGAAGCACTACCATTCGATCAACGTGCAAGTGGTGTGCCTGGCTGACAGCATCATCTCCCATGTGTGTGCCAGATTTCCCGGGTCCGCCCATGACTCACACATCCTGCGGAGCAGCATTGTCCCCCAACTGATGGCTAATCTGCGTCCAGAATGTGCGTGGCTTGTAGGTGAGTGTGCTGTGAGGACAATTGTGTTGTATGTGTGGCATGGTGTTCCCACCAATCCTGGTAATGATATTTGTGTCTGTTATCCCCCCACCTAGGCGACTCTGCGTACCCAAACCGGCCGTGGCTGCTGAGCCCCATACGGAATCCTACTACCCCTGGTGAAATGCGTTATAATGATGCCCATGGGAGGACACGTCGAGTGATAGAACGTACTTTTGGACTGCTGAAGTCTAGGTTTCGCTGCCTTGATAAAACCGGAGGGGCCCTGCCATACTCACCTGGCAAAGTATGCCAAATCGTGATTGCCTGCTGCATGCTCCACAACCTGGCCTTGCGCAATAACATTGAACTGATCATCCCACCCATTTACACTGATGAGGATAGTGGGGAGGAAGAAGGTGTGGACCAGAGGCGTCAGCTCATTGATCGCTATTTTCCTTGAATGTGAGTAGCTACCTCTTGTGCAGATAGACAATGCGTGATGGATGTTTGCTGGTGATGTGTGGGTGTGGTGTGTCTATGCTGCCTGTTCTGGTATGTTCTGTTTGCAGATGTGTGTGTGAGATGTTGTACATGCAATGCTCCCTGATGTGTGTTCTGTGATCCACTTAATTGGTGATGAGTGTGGTTTGTGGGATGTTGCAGTACAGTGTGTTGTGATGGTTGTGAATCACTTTCCTGACCTGTGCTTGTTGTTCTTTCATTATCCCTAGGTCACTCCCACAGAGGCATGATTCTCCAGAACATTGATCCCTGCACCTGGTAATGACAATTTATTAGACAAACGGGATTAAAACATGGAGGTCACACCGCATAGAGTGTTAACGTGGTGTTTATTTACAGGTTGTGGATTGATGATGGTGCATATTTACAAGTAGGTGTTGGGGGAAGTGAGAGTTGAAGGTCATGGCAGATGAAAACACCGTGGGGACACCACATTGTGTGATGTCCACCTAGTCCAACAGACGTGTGCCAATGCTTGGCATTGTGGGGAAGGATAGTTGACAGGATGAATGGCAGGCTCAAGGAAGGGTGAAGTCAGTGGCGGCCCCTCTTCGAGCGGTTAGATGGTGCACTTCCACTGCTCTCAGCTGCATCCATTCTCGGACGGCCCCTCCGTCTTGGAACCGGAGCGGAGACAGCTGTGGGGGTAGGTTGGTCAGGGTCCACCTCCCTGTCCGTGGCCTCAGGTGATGGTGGCGGTGGTGTTGGTGACCTGTCCCGCTGAGCACTTGGGTGAGGGGGTGGTGGTGTGGCGCGGGACAACCACTCCCTCCACAGAGCAGTTTGCTGGCCCATGAGGTCCACAATTTGGCCAATGCGAGTGTCGATGGACTGCAACAGCTGGCTGCTCTTTTGCGAGTCTTGGTGGGCCCGATCGGACTGTGCCTGCGACCGCTCATAGGAGGCATTGACTCTGGCGATGGCTTCCAGTGTCTTGGCCCCAGGATGGGGTGGGTCTCCTTCCCGACCTCGCCTAGCAACTACACTCCTGGTTGTGAGCTGTGGCCGTACCTGTGTCCTCTCCCGCCCACTCTCCCTGCTAGCCTGGGATGTCGATGGCCCATCATCGGGCGATGGGTCAGGCAGGGTGGCACAGGCAGGAGTGGTGGTGGTGGTGGTGATAGCTGCACAGCTCACAATGGCAGGTGTTGGTGTAGTGACACAGGCCACGGTGGTGGAGGCCGGGATGTCCTGGGAGCCTGATGGCCCTGGGAGTCTGCTTGGGCCAGCATCGTCCTCTGCACCCGAGCTGTCAATGGGATCGTCCCCAGAGAGTCCTGGCTGTGAGGGGGGCGACTGGTGCTGCCGGTTGCTGCTTTCACCGGTCAAGTTGCGATCACCTGAGGGACAAGATTTTTACAATTAATGCTGTGGACATGACATGTTTTTGGTAGCAACATTACAAATCACTATGGAATCAGGACATGGTTGTTGTTGTCATCATGTTGTTGTGGTTGACAGTACAGGGCAAAATGGTGGCGTAGAGTTAGGAAGGCAGTACTTGGATATGTGTGGTCCTGTCCTGCTATTGGATGTTCCCCCTGAGAAGATGTCTATCTACCTGTCAGTTTGCAGGAGGAGATGCACTGGTCACCAAATGGTGGGCGGACTCAATCTTGCTCTAGGGTGAGACATGGGTGCTGGTCTCTCACACCCCCCACCACCCTCCCTGTAGACATGGGGGCCTGTTGGGAGTTGTAGTGCTGGTCTCTAACACCCCCCACCCCCACCACCCTCCCTGTAGACATGGAGGCCTGTTGGGAGCTGTAGTGCTGGTCTCTCACACACCCCACTCACTTCTTTCACACACCCCACCCACCTCTCTCACACCCCATACCCCCCACCACCCTCCCTGTAGACATGGGGGCCTGTTGGGAGTTGTAGTGCTGGTCTCTCACACACCCCACCCACCACCACCCTCCCTGTACACATGGTGGCCTGTTGGGAGTTGTAGTGCTGGTCTCTAACACCCACTGATGGAGCGAGATAGAAAACAAAATTTTGTTTAAACTCGTGAAGTCACATTTCCATAACATGAATAATAATATTAATGATTTGTGATTTGTCGTGCTAATACAACTTAGATTAAACTTTACACATGGGGGGGACTAACATGTGTGCTCATAAACGTGCATAATTGTTGCATCTTTTTGTTCGTGCAAAATAACAAAATAATTTATTGTTTTCGTTTTTGTCATTACTAACTGCTGCAAACTTAAAAGAAGCATGTGCTTGTTTTGCTTTTCCTTGTCTGTGTGATGTCATTTCTACTATTCTAGGTGCATATAAGTCTCATGGAGTAACGGAGACTGGTAGATATAAACGCTGCTTTATTTGTTTGCATTGGCTAGGTAACATTTTGATTAATCGGGTGGGTTAATTAATTAGTAAATCTTGGGGTGGATACAGAATCTACATTATTTCTTACATTAATACTTTTCTTGTGTTTGTTTTATACTAGAAAACATAAGTTGTCTACTTTTGGGCCTAGTCTGCCCGAGCTACAAAATACTAAATTTTACTTCTGCAAAAGTGATGAGACGCCCATTCTGAAATAAATTGTTCGTCAAAAGCTGCGTTCACAAAGCAAAAACTGACGTGCTATCATCATTCTGTCGGACATGGCCAAGGTCGAAAAAGAACATTTTGTCAGTCCTTAAACTTGGCATCCGCGGAAGTCAATTGGAAGTCAGTGGACGCTGCGAGAATGACTTTATACAAATGTTGCAATCCTAGGAAGCTCCTGGTTGCACTCGGAAGGGACAATGGTCTCTAAGAAAAGTGACTTAATGGAAGTTTTTGAAAAGTGGGTGACATGTCACTTGTCACTCTCAGCCAATGGGACGTCGAAGATTTCTGAAAACTTTCCTTTGCGTAGTTTAGTTAGCGTAGAAAGGTATAAAAAGTCATGCCCCTAGGGATGGGCTGGCTGCTGCTTTCTGACTTTCCGATGAGGGTGAAGTGCTGTCGGACTTTGCGTGGAGCACGTAAGAATCCTCAAAGAACTTTACTTTAATTTCTATCTATTTAGCTCAGTTAGGGAATTAAGTTTTAGGAATGCTAATCTTTATATATTTACTTTAATTTTGATTCACTTGCTTAAATTGTATTTTACTTACGTTTCTTTACAATCATGCTTGCTTTATTGCAAATAAAATTCATTTATAAAACTATCAACTTATATACCATAATTTAGTAAATAAAATCTTACTTTTGACAAACAAGCTGGTCTTGATTATTCAGGAGTGTAGGTTACTATTAGCTAGATCACGTCGCCAATGGTGGTCGTTTAAATGGTTAAGTTTTATTCAAATGACAATATTCTTTCCGCAGATGTATTAAAATGTATATAGTTTGTAGATAATGTGTATATAGATTTAATCTGACCACCTGATTCAGTAGGCCCAAAATATGTCAGGTTTATAAATGGGTCCAAATTTTAGTATGGAATTTTGTTTATAGGTTATGAAGTTGGGTAACGTTGTTTATGATATATTTTCTATAGGCCGCTGGATCAATTCTCTGGTAGCAGAGGATGGTTCTGTGGATTCAATAAGGGATTCTTTAAGTTTTTAGGAGGATGAGGACACTCGTCTCTCCAATGTCCAATTTCGCCACAATTAAAACAAGGTAATCTTTGTTTCAACTCCTCAATCTTTGGGCTAAATTTCTTTGGGAAATTATTACTTTTAAATTTTCCTTGTATCTGGTTTGTATTTCCAGTTTGAACAAAATTAGTGTTCTTATTACCCATGCTGGCAATCTGTTGCTCAGCCACCTTTACCTGAGCCCACATGGCTTTCTCCTTGAGCTTCTTCTGTTTTACTTCTATTTCATCACTGCAATACCTGTGGTTCCAAATCCAGCAGTAATTCTATTCCAGATTCCACATGATGCTGAATGGTATACAGTTATTGACCTTTGTAATGCATTCTTTACTGTTCCATTACATCCAGACAGTTATGAAATCTTTGCTTTCAGATTCCAAGGTAAAACCCTCGGATGGTCAAGAATCCCTCAGGGCTATACAGAAAGTCCTTCAATCTTTAATGAATTGTTAAAAAGATCATTAGAAGATCTAGATTTACCTGGTAGGTCTACGCTAGTGCAGTATATTGATGATTTGTTAATAGCTGCAAAGACAAGAGAAAATTGTGTGACAGACACAATAATTCTGTTAAATCGCCTTGCAGAAGAAGGACATAAAGTGTCCCCAGCAAAACTACAGTTTTGCAAACAAGAAGTAAAATATCTTGGTCATAGAATTGCAAAGGGAAAAAGACAAGTAACAATAGAGAGAATAAAAATGATTCAAGCAATGTTACCACCAAGAACACAAAGACAGGTCAGAATGTTCTTGGGAATGGTTGGTTACTGTCGACAATGGATAAGTGAATTTTCAGTAATTGCAAAACCACTACAAAGACTGACAAAGTCAGATGTAAAAGATCCAATTATTCTCAATGATGCTGAAATGGATTCTTTTGAGAACCTGAAAAAGAGCTTATGCCAAGCTCCTGCTTTAGGTATGCCAAATTATGAGAAAGATTTCGAACTGTATTGCAGTGAGAGAGAAGGATGTGCATTATCTGTGTTAATTCAGAGACATGGAAATTTAAAGAAACCTATTGCATACTTCTCTGCAGTTCTTGATCCAATTGCAAAAGCATTACCAGGTTGTTTGAAAGCAGTTGCAGCTACAAGTATCAGCCTCGAACAAAGTGAGGGGATCATTATGGGATTTCCTGTGAAAGTTTTTGTGCCTCATTCAGTTGAAATATTGCTGACAAGAGGTAAGACTCAACATTTAACAAGTAGCAGATTGACAAAGTATGAGAAAATCATACTAGGAGCAGATAATGTTTCAATTTCAAGATGTTTAAATCTGAATCCTTCTACATTACTGCCTGATTCTGAAATTGTTGATGACATTGAAACAGAACATGAATGTTTAGATGTCATGGAATTCTGCACTAAACCAAGAAAAGACATCAAAGACAGACCTTTGTCTGAATCGGATTTTGTCTACTTTGTAGATGGCTCATGCTTAAGATCCGAAGGAGGTGTCTTAAAAGCTTCATATTCAGTTTGTACAGTCGTAGATGTTGAAGAAGCATCATGTCTTGAAGGAGTTCGTTCAGCACAAGTGGCTGAATTAATTGCTTTAATTCGTGCATGTGAAATATCAAAGGATATAAGAGTTACCATCATTACTGATAGTCAGTATGGGTACGGAGTTGTGCATGATTATGGACAACTATGGTCACAGAGAGGATACATGACATCAGCAGGATCACCAATTAAAAATGCAGTTTTCATTAGGAGATTAATTGAAGCAATACAATTGCCAAAAGAAATCGCCATTGTTAAGTGTGCAGCGCACACTAGAGGAACTGATTATATTTCCAAGGGAAATGCCTTCGCAGACGAAACAGCTAAATACTGCGCAAGGAAAAATTATTCATACAATCGGGAGAGGAGTAAAGAAACTGATTCAAATTCATTAATGCTAACAACTGTTGTAGAAACATGGCATGAGATTAGAGATTTACAAAATGAAGCAGAAGATGAAGAAAAAGACTTGTGGTTAAGATCAGATTGTAGACCACGTGAAGAAGATGGAGTGTGGGTTTACAAAGATGGCAGAGTAGTTTTACCAAATTGTTTGATTGCTGACATGGCCAGATTATATCATGGTCCAGCACATCTGGGAAGAGATTCTATGGTTAGACTTTTCAGAGAAACATGGTTCAATACCAAGTTTAGAACTATTGCAGAATCTTTTTGTCAAAGGTGTTTGTCATGCCAACAAATGAATCCAAACAGAAAATCAGTGGTGGGGACAGGAATAATTGGTCGAGAGGGTGGTCCCTTTACCAGGTTACAAATGGATTTCATTGAAATGCCCTTACACAATTGTTTGAAATATGTGCTTGTAATTGTATGCTTATTTTCAAGATGGGTAGAGGCTTTCCCTACACGACATTGTGATTCAATTACAGTGGCAAAACTAATGCTCAGAGAAATCATCCCAAGGTACGGTTTTCCAGTCACTATAGAGAGTGATGGAGGAAGCCATTTTGATAACAAACTGATGAAGTTAATTTGCGAAGCTTTGAGCATTGAGCAGAAAATACAATGTGCATACAGACCAGAGGCATCAGGAGTGGTTGAACAAATAAATGGAACAATTAAAAACAGAATTGGAAAAATGTGCCTTGAAACAGGTGTAAAGTGGACTGATGCTCTTCCACTTGTTTTGATGTCATTAAGAAGTACACCAGATAAAAAGACAGGTTTGAGTCCTCATGAAATTTTAATGGGAAGAGTTATGAGACAAGCTTTTGTACCTGTAGGTAAACTGTTGAGCATAAATGACAGTGCTATTTTGGATTACTGTAAAAGGTTATCTGATATGGTAACTTCTGTGTCTAATCAGGTGGGAACTGAAGCTCAATCAGATGAAAAGGTTTTGACACATGATCTGAGACCTGGCGATTGGGTCAGAACGAAAGTACATCGGAGAAGGAATTGTCTAGCTCCTAGATGGCAGAAACCTAGGCAGATAATTTTGATCACTACTAATGCTGTAAAGTGCAGAGGATTGAAACGTTGGATTCATCCTAGTCATACTATTCCAGTACCAACTCCTGAGAGTTCTGACGTTGAAAGTGATACCACAGATGATTCTGATTCTGAAGCAGAAGGCGAAACAGAAGGTGAACTAATTCCAGATTCTGAAGATCGACAAGAAAGTCGACATCTGGAAACTGTGCCAGTGAATGGAAATTTGACAAGAAAAGACTTGGAAATAATTGAAATAGATTCTGAAGGTGAAGAGAATCTGTTAAAAGGAAAGATAACTGAGGATTCGGTTGTCTCCATTGAAGACAAAGAAGCAGAACAAAAAGAAGTTTCAGACCAGGAGAGTATCGAAAGGCAAAGAACAAACTCTGAAGTAAGGAACAGAAATCCGAAATCTGGGAAGTTGGGGGTAATTGAGGAAGAGGAGGAAAACGAATTACCGAGTACCAGTGATGGAAGACAAAGTGAAGTTCCTGAAGGAGTGAAATTGCCAAATACAGAAGTTCCTGAGTCAATTGAAATTTCAGACTACGAAACTGAAGAAAGTGACGTGGAAGGTGAAAGTGAAAACAGAAAGAAAAGGACTTGGAAGTCAGAATCAAATAATTCTGAACCAAAGAAGAAGTACGTGAGAAAAGCAGACTACTGGCCTGGTGGAAGATTGAGAGTCAGATTGATCAAGAAGCCAAAAGAACAAGTTGAAGAAATCAGTAGTCAAAAGAGTCCTGGAAAAGAAGTTGGAGTTGGAAGAAAAATTGAAGTAATATCGAGAAAAGGGAAGAGAATAATAAGACCAAACCAAAAATACAAGTCTCCTGAGTGGACTTATTTAGTAATTCCACCTGTTATTGACATATATGATAGTAGTGAAGAAGAAAACGAAATACAAGAAATTAGTGACAATGATTGAAGTACAGAAATATTAAATTGGCAAAAGGCTGAAGAAAATTTGTTAGTTGACACAAGGTCGAAGAAAAACTGTTTAGTCGAAGAAAACTTATGTATGACATAAGGTCGAAGAAATCTTGTCTAGGGTTTTAAAAAAAAAAAAAATATATATATATATATATTTTAAAAGGGGGGTGTAAATATAAATTTAGAATGTTAAAATTTTTTTTATTTTTTTGAGGCTAAAATTAACCAAGAATGCCTTATGTTAAGGAGAGTACTTCAAAGTGTTCTGTTTTTAAAAGATGCTGTAAGATGACTCTGGTGTGTCTGCTCATTTTAATTCTGCTCTGGTTGGTTCTAGCTGTGATTATCCCTTTAGAGATGAATAGAGAATTACACAAAGTTAACATAACAAGCAAAGCTCTGGTTAGCCAAACTAAACATAGTGCGTCTGCAAAAGTTATTGATCATCAGCCTAACATTCATCAAGATAAATCAATTAGTGATTTCTCAAGTAATACATTCACAAAGCTATTGAGTGAATATGTTAAGGTAATGGATGCAAAAGACTGCTACGTCTGCGTTAAGTTACCTGCTTCTGTTTCTGAGGGAGTAACATATAATATGCTTCCTCTCACTTATGCTGTAACATGTAGTGTATTAACTAGTTTATTTTATCAAACTGGACGTTTAGAATATTACTATTCAAATTATGATGAAATTTTTGCAAATATTAAGATTGATAATGCTTTAAATAAGCATAAGAAAGCAAAACAAATGAGAGAATTTTTCCTTGTTACTAACGAAATTACTTATGAGTATGCTTATAAAAATAATTTAACTTGCAAATTAAGTGCTGAAGGAAAGAAATTTTTGAACATGGTTGAAGAGAGAAGAGCAATTTATAAGAGGAATGAATTCGTCAAGCAGACTAAGTCAAGTTTCTGGCAGAAAGAGGATGAGAAGTTAAATGGCAAAATGCTTGAAAATATTGCAATTCACATAGACAAACCAGTTAGTGGAAAACTTTGCATTAGAAGAGATAATACACTTTTTGATAATTATTTTGTAGGTGCAAGTAACTGTGAAGATACTTATCAGATTTTGGGAGGTTGGGGATTTAAAGGTGGAAAAGATCCTATCTTTCCTGGGATTTATTTTGTTTGTGGTGACAAAGCCTACTACAACCTTCCAGACCACTGGTATGGAACTTGTTATGTGGGAATTGTTTTTCCTAAAGTGTTTCATGTTGACAGAGATTCAGAAGGATTGTTTAAAATTCATAATTATGTAAATAGAGTTAAAAGAGAAACTTTTACTGAAGTTCTGGGAGATATTTTTCAAGCTGTAATACCTTTCGTTGGTATAACCCTAAATGCAGGGAGAATCAGAAAATTGTCCACTATAGTTGATAGATTATCAACTGACACAGCTGATGGGTTTCAATTAGTAAATGTTGAAGTTATTGCAATTAGATCCATGGTAATTCAAGACCGCCTTGCTTTAGACATACTCCTAGCAAAAGAGGGAGGAGTCTGTGGCATTTTACATGTACAACATTGTTGTACATATATACCTGACGAAAGTAAGAATATTGAAATGTATATTAAGAATATTACACAAATGCATTCAGAGATAATTCCTTTAGAAGAAGATGATTTTACAGGGAAACTTTCAAAAAGGTTTCAAGCAATTAAAAACTGGTTTCATGATATCGGAAGTTCAATTCTTGGCAAGATTCTGGCACCTTTGATTATAATAGTATTCATTTTTATTTTGACCAAAATAGGTTGTTTGTTACATAAAAGAAAGAAACAGTTGAAAGAAAAGAAAAGAATCTATAAACTCAGAAAAGAAGAAGAAAGAGAGATCGAATTACAGGAGTTACATAGAGAGCGTTATACTAATTCCAAAGATTATGCAGAAACAGACTTTTAGGTTTACTGATACAAATGAATTTGAATCGATTTCTTAGAAATTTAAATTATCAAAATTTTGAGTGCTGGTGTGGTGATTTGTTAATCACCAGATGAGGGAGTTGATGGAGCGAGATAGAAAACAAAATTTTGTTTAAACTCGTGAAGTCACATTTCCATAACATGAATAATAATATTAATGATTTGTGATTTGTCTTGCTAATACAACTTAGATTAAACTTTACACATGGGGGGGACTAACATGTGTGCTCATAAACGTGCATAATTGTTGCATCTTTTTGTTCGTGCAAAATAACAAAATAATTTATTGTTTTCGTTTTTGTCATTACTAACTGCTGCAAACTTAAAAGAAGCATGTGCTTGTTTTGCTTTTCCTTGTCTGTGTGATGTCATTTCTACTATTCTAGGTGCATATAAGTCTCATGGAGTAACGGAGACTGGTAGATATAAACGCTGCTTTATTTGTTTGCATTGGCTAGGTAACATTTTGATTAATCGGGTGGGTTAATTAATTAGTAAATCTTGGGGTGGATACAGAATCTACATTATTTCTTACATTAATACTTTTCTTGTGTTTGTTTTATACTAGAAAACATAAGTTGTCTACTTTTGGGCCTAGTCTGCCCGAGCTACAAAATACTAAATTTTACTTCTGCAAAAGTGATGAGACGCCCATTCTGAAATAAATTGTTCGTCAAAAGCTGCGTTCACAAAGCAAAAACTGACGTGCTATCATCATTCTGTCGGACATGGCCAAGGTCGAAAAAGAACATTTTGTCAGTCCTTAAACTTGGCATCCGCGGAAGTCAATTGGAAGTCAGTGGACGCTGCGAGAATGACTTTATACAAATGTTGCAATCCTAGGAAGCTCCTGGTTGCACTCGGAAGGGACAATGGTCTCTAAGAAAAGTGACTTAATGGAAGTTTTTGAAAAGTGGGTGACATGTCACTTGTCACTCTCAGCCAATGGGACGTCGAAGATTTCTGAAAACTTTCCTTTGCGTAGTTTAGTTAGCGTAGAAAGGTATAAAAAGTCATGCCCCTAGGGATGGGCTGGCTGCTGCTTTCTGACTTTCCGATGAGGGTGAAGTGCTGTCGGACTTTGCGTGGAGCACGTAAGAATCCTCAAAGAACTTTACTTTAATTTCTATCTATTTAGCTCAGTTAGGGAATTAGGTTTTAGGAATGCTAATCTTTATATATTTACTTTAATTTTGATTCACTTGCTTAAATTGTATTTTACTTACGTTTCTTTACAATCATGCTTGCTTTATTGCAAATAAAATTCATTTATAAAACTATCAACTTATATACCATAATTTAGTAAATAAAATCTTACTTTTGACAAACAAGCTGGTCTTGATTATTCGGGAGTGTAGGTTACTATTAGCTAGATCACGTCGCCAATGGTGGTCGTTTAAATGGTTAAGTTTTATTCAAATGACAATATTCTTTCCGCAGATGTATTAAAATGTATATAGTTTGTAGATAATGTGTATATAGATTTAATCTGACCACCTGATTCAGTAGGCCCAAAATATGTCAGGTTTATAAATGGGTCCAAATTTTAGTATGGAATTTTGTTTATAGGTTATGAAGTTGGGTAACGTTGTTTATGATATATTTTCTATAGGCCGCTGGATCACCACCACCTACCACCACCCTCCCTGTAGACATGGGGGCCTGTTGGGAGTTGTAGTGCTGGTCTCTAACACCCCCACCCCCACCACCCTCCCTGTAGACATGGGGGCCTGTTGGGAGTTGTAGTGCTGGTCTCTCACACACCCCACCCACCTCTCTCACACACCCCACCCACCTCTCCCACACCCCACACCCCCACCACCCTCCCTGTAGACATGGGGGCCTGTTGGGAGTTGTAGTGCTGGTCTCTCACCCACCCCACCCACCACCACCCTCCCTGTAGACATGGGGGCCAGTTGGGAGTTGTAGTGCTGGTCTCTCACACCCTCCCTGTAGACATGGGGGCCTGTTGGGAGTTGTAGTGCTGGTCTCTCACACACCCCACCCACCACCAGCCTCCCTGTAGACATGGGGGCCTGTTGGGAGATGTAGTGCTGGCCTCTCACACACCCCACCCACCTCTCTCACACACCCCACACACCTCTCTCACACCCCACACCCCACACTCCGCACCACCCTCCCTGTAGACATGGGGGCCTGTTGGGAGTTGTAGCGCTGGTCTCTCACACACCCCACCCACCACCACCCTCCCTGTAGACATGGGGGCCTGTTGGGAGTTGTAGTGCTGGTCTCTCACCCCCCCCACCGACCACCACCCTCCCTGTAGACATGGGGGCCTGTTGGGAGTTGTAGTGCTGGTCTCTGACACACCCCACCCCCCACCACCCTCCCTGTAGACATGGGGGCCTGTTGGGAGTTGTAGTGCTGGTCTCTCACACACCCACCCACCTCTCTCACACACCCCACCCACCTCTCTCACCCCCCCACCCCCGCCACCCTCCCTGTAGACATGGGGGCCTGTTGGGAGTTGTAGTGCTGGTCTCTAACACCCACCACCCACCACCACCCTCCCTGTAGACATGGGGGCCTGTTGGGAGTTGTAGTGCTGGTCTCTGACACCCCCCACCCCCCACCACCCTCCCTGTAGACATGGGGGCCTGTGGGGAGTTGTAGTGCTGGTCTCTCAGACACCCCATCCACCTCTCACACACACCCCAGCCCCCACCACCCTCCCTGTAGACATGGGGGACTCTTGGGAGTTGTGGTGCTGGCTGCTTTGACAACATGCAAGGCTGGGAACTTAGGAGGCAAAATTTGTGTTTGGTCATGGTGGGTGCATTTGAGCCCCGGACTTCACATTTGGGTGACTATGTGGCACACATGCATGGATTGGAGCCAGGGAGATGTGTGTTGGCAGTTGTGCAAGGCAGACCATGGCAGTGTGATAGTGGTCATTGGTTTGTATTTACCAGCCTCTAGTCCCTCCTTGATTCCTTCCAGGCTCTCAGGGTGCAGTATACCCAGACCTTCTCCTCCCATTCTGCAAATGGTATGAGCTCCGGGGGAGTGCCGCCGCCAGTGTGGTGTGCCCACAGGTGGTTCTTCTCCCTGATGCCTTTCACCCTTGCCTTGAGGTCGTGCCACCGCCTCTGGATCTCGTGTTTGGTGCGTGGCACGGTCCCTGACGCATTCACTCTGGTCACTATCCTGTCCCACATGTTGTTTTTGGTTGCCAAGGTGGTCTGCTGGACTAGGGTGCCGAAAAGATGTTAATGTTAATGTTAGGGAGTGTTTTATATAGCGCTCAGCTACTCCGAGGAGTGTCCCGGCGCTTCAGACCTAACACAGACAGGGGAGCAGAAAGAGGGGGGGCGGGCGCTACTGAACAAACAGCCAGGATTTTAAATCCTTCCTAAAAGCCAACAAGTTAGCGTTCCTGCGAAGGGTGACAGGCAGGGTGTTCCACAACTGAGAAGCCAGGCGCTTAAAAGACCGGCCGCCAATCCGTACTCTTCTTATGACCGGAACCGACGCCGGGCCAGCGACTCTGACCTCAGGAATCTAGAGGGCTGATAGAAAGCCAGCCGCTTTTGAATGTATTTGGTGCCGGAATTATGAAGAGCTTTGAAGGCCAGAGTAAGTGCCTTGAAAACAATACGTTTTTGAATGGGCAGCCAATGAAGAGTCTGCAAGAGGTCAGAAGCTCTGGTTCTCCGATGGGCTTGACACGGATGATTTCATCCACCATGACCTTCAACTCACTGTCTGTGAACTTGAGATTTTTCTTTGGTGCCATGGTGTGTGATGTGCAAGGTGTTGGTGTGGTGGGGTGGGGTGTGCAGGTGTGTGGTGTGTAGGGATGGTGTTGTGGGGGTTTGTGTGGTGGGTGTGTCTGTGTGCAGGTTGTATGTGTGTTTGTATGTGTCTGCTGTTAGTGGTATTGTGGCTCTTGCTTTCAGCTATGCTGTGATGCAAAGGACTGTGGTAGTGGGAGGGATTCATTTTATAGTCTGTGTGGTGGTGGTGTCCCAATGGTTGCTGGCAATCAGGTGTTCTGTGGGTGTGGTGATTTTGGTGCATTTTCGGTGCTTGGGGGGTGTCATCTGGGCATGTAGTTGCTGGGGGTGGGTGTTTCAGGTGGTTGGGTGTCCTGATTAGTTTGTTTTCTATTTACTTCCGACCGCCATTTTGTAATCGGTTTGACGGCAGGGATGGTGTTTGTGTGGTCCTTCCGCAGTCACGGTCCATTTGGCGATGCATTGTTTCCGCAGCGGTCGAGGACGGTGGTGAGTTCCGTTGGAATGGCGGCGTTATCCTAATCGCGCGGCTGGACCCTCCACAGGTATAGCGATGGTTGGGCCTGTTCCCGCGGTCATGTTCGTCCGCGGCGGAGGGTATTTCTTTGCTACCGTCCGCTTACGGCGGTCTTTGGTGTGCTCCATCCGCCGCGGACGGTGTTTGATGTGATCCGTCCGCCGTGGTCGGAGTTTCTTGACATTAATATCCTAATCGCAACCGCGGATTCTCCGCAGTGCGGTTGGGAGTGATTTTGCAGCGACCATGGCGGGCGGAACCCGTTTCCATCCGCCATCCTAATAGGCCCCAAGTTAGAGAAATAGAGCAAACTTTAACAAATAAAACAAGACCAAAAAACAAAAATCCAATCAGTAGAACCAGAGTAATAATTTTTTAAAGATTTTAGTGAAAACAGCAACAAAAAGCTTAAAGCGCCCACTCGGGATTAACCCTGGGCGGAGAACTACGCTCCGCTCGCGGAGTTTGCAAATTTTCGGCAACTTCGCGGCGAGCGCGAAGTTGTCGACTACTTCGCAATCTACAGCGTAGCGTAGTAGTTTTTCTTCCTCGCGCGCTCAATAGCATTCTCGCGTGCGCGGTAATGACTTACCATGGTTCTGCGTTCCCTTTCTCGCTTTTCTCTCCCGGTCGCGTTCGCTACGATGTTTGGAATCCGGCCGCACAATCATATGCGACTGTGAGAACGCGATAATGTCATTCGGATGCGCGAACACGTCATTAGGACCCGTGATCTTCCTTGCAGCGCCATGTTGGTAAGATCGCGTTTCCGAACACGCAGAAACTGCAATCTGGCACAGAATATCTCTCGAGCATGTTAAAATCTTCTCAAAAATGTTCATTTTGCTCAGGAAAACCCCTCAGATTGTGATTTGGCTGTATTTTTTGGGCTAGGAGTCCTCTTTTTGTTTCTACTCTTTTTTTTCAAGAGAAAGGAAGTGCCCCTGAGTCTCCAACTTCCTGTTCCTGTCCACCAGGCTCCTCCCAGTGCTTTGTCCATGTGGTGTTCACTTTCATTTGGATTTGGAGTTGGAAGGATCACTCTTTGTGTATGTCTCCTGCATCATAGCATTTAATTGGATTTATTGAGGAATTTTGAATTTGAACTTTTCTTTTACAAGTAAGTTTGAGAATTGAGAATTGGTGTACTGTAAATGTTTGTTTGGTTTGGTTTTTTTTTAAACTACTGTTTTCTGTGCTTCTCAATCTTTCTTAAAAATTATTATTGAAGGAGGCCTGTACTTTCATGAGGGGCCAAGTTGTATGTCTTTGAAATTTCATCCAGTAGGCCTAGATGTACCCACGGTTCCAACCATGTTTCTGTGGTGTCTGTAAAACATCATGGATGGCATTGGATTTAATTGCATTCTCTGTTGTAGTGGAATTTAATTTTTTTTTTAGTAAAATTAGGTAACCCTAGTAGTTCATGTAGTTAGTGTAGGCCTGCTTGAGTTCATTTACTTTCTGTGGGTGGCTTGGCCAGGTGGTGGCGGCCATTTTGTGTTTGTAGCCACTGTGTTTTTGCCATAGGCCTCCAAGCTTGTGGCCTACTCTGCCAGTAGGCCCAAGGGTACTACTAGAGTCATCATCATGGGTGCATGAAAGTTGTTCAATGGTTATTGTGGTGTTTAAGTTGTAAGTGTAACATCATGTAGGTCATGGATGGCTTTGGATTGATTAGCAAAATGTGTTTTTGGTGCTACATTGCAGGTTTTGGGTGTGTGTTGAATATTATGGCTTTTTCTGCGCACTAGGTAACCCTAGAATTCAGCTTGCGTAGTTTTGGTAACTTTGCAAAGTGCGACAACTCGACCTTACAGTTTTTGTCTTCTTCGTGTGCTCAATGTGCATGCTCGGGCACGCGATAATGACGTTTTGTACAATTCGCGCTGCCGAACACGCCGAATTTTTAATCTTGCGAGCAATATGTCTCGAGTTGCATAAAACCTTCCCGAAAATGTTGATGATGTTCATTTTGCTAAAGAAACTCCTCAGGTTGTCATTTGGTTGTAGTTTTTGGAGCATGGACCACTTACTGTTTCTGTCCTTTATATACTTTGTTGTTTGAGGGTGGCCTGACCATGTGGGCGGCGGGGCGGCCATTTTGTGAAGCCAAGCATTGTCCTTTTGCCATAGGCATGTATTGTCTGTCTTCTCTTTCTTTTCATGTTGTTGGGGGTGGCCAGGCCATGTGGGGGCGACCATTTTGTGTGACCTTCCATCGTGCTTTAGTTTTGTCGCAGGCCTACAAACTTGTGATTTCTTCTGCCAGTAGGCTTAGAGTCCCAGAGGTAGTCAGCGGGGATGCTTGATGTAGCGGTTTCCATTTTGTCTGTTGAATTTAACATCATTTAGGGCATGGGTGGCAATGCATTGAATTTCCAAATGTGGTGTTTGGGGTGTAGTTAACTGTTTGGGTGTGTGTAACAAACTGTAAATGCCTTTGTTGTTTGTGTTGTCCTCCTTTATCTGGCCATATAGGGATATAGGCCTGCTTGAGTTTATTGTTTTCTGGCCTTTACCCATGTACCTGTGATGAGAGTGCCCATGTGGCTGGGAGCTGTGGTGGTAGTAGTAGTGTGCTGTTTTGTTTTTGACAAAGTGGCCTGTGTCTTGCCATTGTTTCTGTTGGCTTACTACTGTTCACATCCCCATTGCTATCTTTTGCAGGTCACTGATGCTGCATCCATCCGAAATGATGCACAAATTAAGGATAAACAAGTTCCACTTCCACTACATTTGCATTTTAGTTCTTTGCTATTCTTACTCTTACTGAGTGTACTAATACTTCTAGTAGTAATTAAAATTAAAGCTAAAAAAAATCCACATTCGACTGATGTTATTCTGCCTTCTTTGCTTGTAGGTGCACAAAAGACTGAAGAGGAGGTGTCTGTCATCATTCATCGCCTGTTCTACTGCCAGACGGACGTCCTTCTGCACTACGTCACGTGTGGTGTGACTCACCTGACCAGACATCATTCTCAGTAACTTGTGCAACTGAGTGCTGCTGCTGACATCTAAAGAAGATAGGCCCAACGAAAGCAGGTAGCAGGTCCTCCAAGACCAAGAAAGTTGCTGAGAAGAAGGAAGAACAGAAGAAGGAAGTGACACTTAAGTCTGGTGTTGACCCGAAAATTTTTTGGGGGAAAAAAAAGTACGCCTGCAGCAGCAGGGACCTGGCCCAAGCGGGGGGTAGCACCTCCGCATCAGTGGCCCAAGCCACCAACCCAGGCCCAAGCAGATGAGTGGGGAAGAGGTAGCCAGCCTAATAGTGGAAAGCAGTGATACTGAACCTGACCTGAACTTATCGCTATCTCAAAGTAGTACACATTCCACGCAAGAGGGAATACAGCAGAAAAGTGGTGAACAACAACCACCGTCCGCAATAGTAGATGTTCAACCTGAGCCACTGCCCGCGATAGTAGATGCTCAACGAAAAGAGCAACCACAACCACCGCCTGCAATAGTAGATGCTCAACAAAAAGAACAACCACAACCACCGCCTGCAATAGTAGTTGTTCCACAACCACCGCCCGCAATAGTAGATGTTCAACGAAAACAACAACCACAACCACCGCCTGCAATAGTTGTTGTTCAAGAACCACCACCCGCAATAGTAGTTGTTGTTCCTCCCGAAGTCGGGGCAGTTCAGGAAATTGAGCCTGATGCAGAGCAAGAAGAAGAGGAAGCAACTAATGCAGGAGATCTATTGTTTTCCAAATCCCCACCAAGGAAAAGGAGGGTTAGTCCATCGAGTTCTTCGCCAAGCATCCCTTCTGATGATCTTGATCTCAATTGAGAGCCACAACAATCTGAGCATGAGAGGGAGAGACATCCCAAGAAGACCAGGCTAGGGAAAAGGAAGGTTCCAGGAAGCCTTACACTTATGGAGTGCGATGTTGAACAGCCGGATAATGATGGTGATGATGAGTCAGACCCAGTCATCACAAGCATTACTCCTGGGCCTGAGGACATGGAGACCAACATTTTAACCCTATCGAGAATGGCTGCGACTAGTAGGGATGTAGCACGCATACCACCAACACAGGCCACACCAAAACTACCTCCAGCTTCCATTTTTACATTTGCACAGAGCCGGCAGTGTCCTACATCCAGCACAAGTTCCACCTCAGCAGAAGTAGGTAGTGGTACTACTGCGCAGCCACATAGTGAAATTCAACACACAACCTCCAGTTCATCCGGCATTGGAAGTGGCACCTCTAGCAGGAGACAAATGTTAAGCTCCCCAGTGTGGGACTTCTTTACAGTTAGCGCAAATATGAAAAAACATTGCTATATGCTCCATTTGTCATTCCTCTGTTAGTCATGGTAAGCTTGGTACAAACTATGGTACCGGAGGCCAAATGACCTATTTGAAAAAACACCACGCAATCAAGTGGGAGGACCACCTACGTAGCATAAAAGCAGGAACCATTAATGTTGGTGGGGACGCAGTAGAAGGTCCATGGGTCGAACATGAAGAAGAGGGAGACATTCTATCTGGTAGTGGTACACTAAGTACCCCTGTCCCCAGCACTGCAGTGGTAGATCCCACATCCTCCGCATCAGCAACATCTCAGTGGCACCAGAGTAAAAGTAACCCGGAGACACCAAGGAGTACGGGTGCGAAGTCTGTGACTCGAAGTACTGCATCGAGCATAACTGAAAGAAAAACCATGCAGCGTACCATTATTAGTATGTTTAGGCAGGAGGGAAAGTACGAGCGCAACCACCCAATAGCACGTTTGTACAATGCTAAGCTTGCTAAAATGTTAGCACTGGACCTTCTCCCTTTTTCTTTTGTTGAAGGGGTGGGTTTCCTGGAATTTGTGACAACCCTCTGCCCAAAATGGAATGTTCCCAGCCGCTACTATTTTTCCAGAGTTGCTGTTCCAGCACTACACCATGATCTGCTGGAATTGCTTGGAAAAGCCTTGCAGCAGAGTGCTTTGCATAGTATCCACCTGACAACAGACATGTGGACCAGTTGCCAAGCCACTGATTACATGTGCATCACTGCACACTGGATCTCTTTTTCAGGTGTTAGAGACAAGATATCTGCAGGCATTGACACTACTGAGATTTTTAATGATACTCGCAGACATGCTACTGTAGCCATGTTTGCTATGGAGAAATCGCATACTGCTGCAAACATTTTGGATGAGTTTAACAGCAAGGTCTTTGAATGGCTGCGACCAAGAGGCCTTAACATTGGTTTTGTTGCCACCGACAATGGCAGTAATGTAGTTAATGCCATGCAAGATGGTCGCTATTTCAGGGTCCCGTGTTTAGCACACTGCATTAACATTGTGGTTCAAGATTTTCTGAAAAATGAAAGCAAAGTCAGCAACTTACTGACCATTTGCAGAAGAATATGCAGACATTTCAACCATTCTTTTAAAGCCCGGAAGCAGCTACTGGTCATTCAACGTGAGTATAAAATGCCAGTCAAAGCACTCATCCAGGAGGTACCAACACATTGGAACTCTACTTATTACATGCTTGATCGGCTGTTTGAGCAGTACATACCACTTAATGCTTATGTCATAACAATGACAAGAAGATCAGGGGATCCAACTGTTATTAAAGCCATGACAGTTGAGATGTGGCAATGGGACCTCATTAAATGCCTGACAGAGAAGCTACTTCCTTTTGAGGTCTTCACACGTGCAGTCAGCAGGGAGGACTGTACTATGGGCCAAGCTATCCCATTATTGTACATGCTAGAGCAAGAGCTGAAGGAGGTGTCTGAAACATACGAAGGTGTTGAAGGAAAACTTGAAGCATGTTATTTGATGGTTAGTTGGTGGAGAAGTGTGGCTCACTGGTTAGAGGCGGCAGACCCGTAAGCAGAGAACGGCCCGGGACCAGGGTTCGATTCCCGACGCGGCAGGGTCGTGGACCAGGGTCAGCGGACTCGATAATTCTCGCCTCGGTGCCTACTCTAGTCAGAAACCACACTCGGCAACTCTGGGCATCAGCTTGCCTCATCTTCACAACGGCCCCCCCAGACCGCCGGGGATGCTTGGTCGCACCTTAGAGATACCCATCAGGGACCATCTCTCAGGGTGAGCCAGGACGGGTTCCCCAGCGGTCGAAGCGTGGAGATACTCCTCCGGGAGTCGATTCCTAGCGCTATATATAAACCCACAATTTGGCGAAGGCCTTAGCCGTCCGCTTATCTGAGAATACAAGGATTCAAAATAAGATTGTGTCACTTCAACATTACATTACTGCCACAATTTTGGATCCACGGTACAAATTATTTGTGAACAGTAATGTGTAGTGTAGTTCCTATATTCCCAATAGGCTCTGCGCATTGGAATAATATATTCAGCAGTGTAGACGTAGGACTGAGGTCGACTAGGTCTCTACTGACTATATTAGACTTAAGTTTTGCCAGCTAGCTCAGAGGCCACTAGAAACTTTCTCGAATAAACAAGGAGGAGTTTATCCTCTCTGGATAGACAAGAAGGGATTAGCTTCTGACAACCATATAACATGACAACTTTGCTCCCTCAGAATAAGAGTGTATCTCTAGAGTCGCGTGAAAACAATAGACAGCTATTTCACTTAGTCAAGTGTGCATACTTAGTTTCACCAGAGTGCAGAGAAAAGAGAGACGGGCGTTTTCAATAAAAGGTAGTTATTTATTGAGCAGTCTTCTTTCTCATACAAGAGAAATGAATTGCCACAATTGCAATACTCATAGTAAAGTAAAGTGCATACAGTAAAAGGAGGATTATAAAATAATACTGTAAAAGCATTGATATGGTTTCTTAGCCATATGATACTTTAAAATAGATAAAATACATACATACTTATATACATAGATTAACGTACTCAACTGGTGCTTCTAAATAAGCCTACCCCGGTGTACCTGACCTAAGCCTAATACGTGGGAAGGAGTAAGTAAGTAGCAGTTTAAGTTAAGTTGGTTTTGCCAAGAATCTGACTCAAGAATTCTCTCTAAGGTTTTAGTCCGCTCCGTACCTGGGTATTTAGAAAGCAGGAGGTCTTGTATCTCTCTCTCAGGACTCGATATCCCAGTAACCCGCAAAGGTATCTGGAAACACCGGGGCTGGATTTCTCGGCAGGAGAAAAGACAGCGTCTCTCTCAGTGCGTCAAAGAGGAGAGGCAGCGTCCGTGGGCTCTCGCCTCAGCTGGGCTCTCGGGCAAGTAGATAGCTGCTCTGCTCCAAAACCACCACCGTGTGTTTGCTTAAGGCAACGTTGGTATATTTATACCTGAAAGGTGCCGGGTTTTGAAGTAAGGTTGGACATAAGACGTCAATAAAGATGTCACTAAGAACTGGCCGTTCTTAGAGTGCTCACAGGAGTTCTAGGACCAAATCAAAACAAAAGCAATGGGGAATTCCCAGGTTGCTGGAGGTTTGGTTTGTTTACAGAACTCGTTGTACTTTCTAGGAGCCTGGGGAAGTAGCCTTGCTTAATTTGGACAGCATGGGCTATGACTAAATATGGATATGATTCTCATGCCTTTATAGGGATATTATTTATTATAACCACATAAGGGCATAAATCAGGACTATCGAATTGAGGGTCCTAGATAGAACTACAACAAATGCAGTAATTCCTTTTCAGAAGGGTATGTTGCCAAGTACAAAACTGTAATAGCCGAGGAAGCCACTGATTTAGAAAACAAACGGCTCTCAATTAGAGGCCTGCCAGTGCCAGCCCAGGACAGTGCAAGTACTACTGAGCATCCTACAGAGTCAAGTTCTTCTTCACAGCATGAGAGCAGTGTGTTAGCTTCCCAGCAATCACCAACACAACCAATAACAACAACAGCACCAACAGGATCTGATTCATCAGACACAACCAAAAAAATAGCTGATTGGTTTCTACAGAAAGGGATGGGTAAGTCCGTTGCTGTCGCAAAGCCAAAAGAGGACGAGCAAACCCGAGCACCACTGAACATTGAGCGGTTGGTCCAGGCCTATCTGGATGACACAACAGAGGTGTTCATGGAGCAAAGCCCATTGGTGTATTGGTATAGGACAAGAAGCCAATGGCCAGTGCTCAGCAGGATGGCGATAAAGTTTCTAGCTTGCCCTGCTGCAAGTGTCTCTTCTGAGCGTGTTTTCAGTGCTGCTGGTGCCATTGTAACTGTGAAAAGGACCAGTCTCTCGCCCAAAAGCGTGGAGAGGTTAACCATGATCAAAATGAATCAGCACTTCATACCACCAGACTACAAAATACGTGAATCACAGCTGGAAGAGGAGAGCGAGTCGAAAGACATAACTAGTGGGTTACATGACCTACTTCTGTCAGAAGAACCACCAGGGTTTGAGGACGAGCTCCTCTTCCCTGACAATTAGGCTTTTAAATTGTTACATTCTCCCTTCCTTTATTTGTGTGTATCTGTCTTTCTGGTTCAAACTTCAAAACCAACACCATCTTCCTTTCTCTTTTAATTACCTATTGGAGTTGCACATCTGAGCATTTACTGTGCACTCCACTCATCAGAGTCCTGCTCCATCTTCCTGACTCACCCTAAATACATTTCCGTCTTGCCATACATTGGATGGAGATGGACAATAGTGCAATAATGTAGCCTCTAACAGTCCCTCCATAACAAGTGAAACGTACGTGACTATAGCCATCTTCTGTTTTGTTTCCAATCTGAAATGCATCAATGTCTTAAGGCTCCACCTCTGTCTGCAGGCATACACAACTCTTCAATGTCATAACTTGAGCAGGGCTCCAAAATTAAAGTAAACTCGTCATCACTTTCAGAAGGCTCTGCTGCATCTGTG